>NW_022145957.1:1966374-3166374 GCF_002938485.1 Sitophilus oryzae | reverse complement strand
TATAAACCAATTCAGTTTATTTCATTTAGTCTCTCTTTAAGCACCTATTCAACAATTTTGTTATAAATTGTTTGTATCAATATTAGTCATCTTTATTTCTGTAATAATTATAATGACTTGGCAATTACACAGCACCGTAATTATAAAAGAATAATCTACCATCTCGATTATACTAAGTAAATCTAAACAGTGCCCTTAAAAATAAAGTTTTTTTTTTATTAGAATAGAATATCATATCGTGCAATTGCCAAGTCCATATAATTACAGAAATAAAGATTACTTTTTGATGGCATTTGAGATTTGGCATTTTTTTACATTTTATGTGTTTGATGGGATCTGTTGTATTGATATATCTTTTACTAGTTATTTACCGTTAACTTAATTTGATTAAAGTTTAATTACAGTTCAGTCATTGGGGATAAAAAAAGGAGCCTGCTTGGAAAAAAGTCCGGAAGTTTTGAAATTTTGCAGGTTTATATGTTTTGGGATCCCTAACTAAAATCCATAAAATGCACATTTCCAGACTTGTCGCCGGCGCCGCCATTTTGCCAAGATAGCGCCCAAAATCGGTTTTTTCTAAATATCTCGAAAACTATGCGCTTTTCGCAAAAAATTGAGGAAAGTAAAATTAAAGAGAATAACAGGTCCTATAAAAAAGGTTCTATGAAAATTTTCGCTAAAGTTAACCGTTTAGGCCCAAAATCTCTGGAAATTTTTCAATTTTGCGTAAAAATGTGGATTAGGGTTCACTAAAACTAGTTTTAGTTTAGTTTCTTCAATTTTGTCATGAAACAGTGGCGTATCATTAATTCGCTCATTAATTTATGAATAATTAATTGTCGTGCTGGACAGCATTTATTGCAAACTTACCACCAAGTTCAGCATTGGTCTGGTTGTACCAAAGATGCCGAAGAATGGGGTTGGAAGAAAACAAAAACATTGGCATTTTTATCCTGTAAATGCAAAACCAACAACTGTGGTAAAGCCTGCGGATGCAGAAAAACAGGATTAAAATGTTCAATGACTTGTGCATACTGCAATGGGAAATCCTGTGACAACGTCACTGAAGTGCCACTCGACGAATCCGATGAAGAGGAGTTGGACTTACCTGTAGATATCCCTCATTAAATTGAGGGACCACCCTGATGAACCCAGTACAGCAGACACGACCGACTTTGGCATCAATGAGCCAGGTCCGTCAGGCTTGTGCAGATAAGTTAAAGTTTTTAATTTACCTAGTAGAGTGGGCCTCCGGGGAGACCATGCGCCATGTACTTTACTTCTTGGGTGGTGTGGAAACAAATACACATTTTCAATAATTTAAATTAATTATTCATAAATTAATGAGCGAATTAATGATACGCCACTGTTTCATGACAAAATTGAAGAAACTAAACTAAAACTAGTTTTAGTGAACCCTGAGTGAGTCGACATTTGACTGAGTGAGTCGACATTTGATTTCGGAAAATCGACTATACATATAGGTATGATATTTTACGCAAAATTGAAAAATTTCCAGAGATTTTGGGCCTAAACGGTTGAGTTTAACGAAAATTTTCATAGAACCTTTTTTATAGGAAATTTTATTCTCTTTAATTTTGCTCTCCTCAAATTTTTGCAAAAACGCATAGTTTTCGAGATATTTACGAAATACCAATTTTAGGCGCCATCTTGGCAACATCCCAAAATCTATAAACTATTAGTATCGTACAATATACGTTAGTAACAATCTAAATGCAAAAATATAAATCTAGATCCAGCTTTCGTCTACTACTAGTAGTTTTCACGACACAAGACCTAACAAGGTGGCAGTGTTATGCTGATAGATTATAAAAATGTATATACTTTCATTTTTTTAAAGCTGTGACTTTAAAATTTTGTGTTTCTGGGATATAATAATAGCTTTTTTCGTTTTCCTGTTATTACCGATTCTGAACCGTCCTAGAATTGTGATGCGTATGCGCAGAAGGAAATATGAAGACATTATTTCATTTGCGCATGCGCTGCAGAGTTCTAGGACGATTCAGAATTGGTAATAACAGGAAAACAAAAAAAGCTAATATTTAAAAATAAATAATTGGATACCAGTTATTCAAGAAATTGTCGCGCCTATATGAATTTGATAACAATTCTAGAAAAATAACTGTCGTAAGTGATTTTAGACATGACCACCAGATAAAGCTCAAAAAATTGTGTTCTAACTGTTAAAAATAAATTCCAAAATAAAAACAAACATCCCCAAGTTCAATTTCTCTACCATATTCTTGGAAATATCAATGACAAGTTCAATTAGTAAACCGATTAAATTAGGGGACATATTGACACGCACTATGGTTCCAGATTGAGTTACCCTATACCTTATAGCTCTTTTTCTAACCGTATTCAGATCCTAATAGTGAAAATTGAATTTAAATCACCGTTATATGTTAATAAATTAATGGCTTCAATTAGCGTAGAAGTTTGTTTCTCTAATTTGAATGTAAGTATTCAAATTGTTAAAATTAGTGGTATAGTAAACGCAACGAATGCTTGGGAGTGATTTATCGGTCGCTACCATGTGAACTAATCTGTTCAAGGTCACATAAAACTTAATTCCAGTGCCGTGGTGTCTCAAATCATTTAATAATCAATATATAATCTGTTGTAATTTGTTTGTTTTAACTGTCAAAGTCTTGTCAAAACATATATTTGGTTATAAATATAAACTGGAATGCCCCACTGGTCGCACTGCAAGCACACCAATGGACTGACGCACAAAAACGAATCAATCAAAGAAACGTGATATAGTATCGTCTTTGTCAATCACACTAACATTTTAGAATAAGTAGGAGGAGCGCAGGCAGATGATTAGACCGGGCCTTTAAAAACCTACGTCTGCGGTAACAATTTACGTTTTTAATGTAAAAATGATTGCGTGCGTGTCGATTCTAACTTCATCAAGCGATGAATCACTCCCAAACATTCGTGGCGTTTACTTTAGTAAATTTAAATTAGTGGAAGAAGTTAACAAACTTTTAACTTTTGTCACTAATTATATACTTCAAAATTTGGGAGTAATGTCATTTTAGCATTAGTTGTGGTTATAAATGAAAAGTTTTATAAACTAATAATTATTAGGCTTTCTCTATGGATACAACTGGCTGCCGCAAGCTGTTGCTGGGATATTTTGTCAATTTTAACTGCATTTTTTCTGACACTGGGAATGATCGTAAATTTTTCAGTATAAATTTTAATTAAAACCTAGTGGTTTTAATTAAACTTTATACTTAAATAAATTAGTGTAATAAATTAGTATTTATTACACTGTACTAATTTCGAAGTCCTAAATGAATCTGAATGAAGCTTTAGAGAAACTAATTCAAACCTTTTGTGTAGCATCTCTCTGCTGTTCCATTTTCTTCATTCGAAGTACCTGAGATCTTGTTGTATATATATCAGGTTTCGCCCGTGGTACTGGTATCCTTCTTGATCCTGTACCTATATCAAATTAAATAATTTAGCCAATCATTATTACTTATATAACTTAATACATAAACCTCGTGTTGCAACACAAGGAGCTTCTACTTGCGGAGGTGCACGTGGTAAAGGTGGTGTTCTAGGAGAACCCGATGGAACGCTTGGTGGTGTTCTGATTGGTGGATAACTAGAAGGAGTTATAGGAGGTGCCGTAGGAGTACGAGGAATACAAGGGCTCACTTGTCCAACCAGATTCTAATAATTTAAAAATTGGTTACAATTTAAAATTATTATACTTATTTTTCATGTCTAAAACACTATACAGGGCAATTCACGGTTATTGACACGTTAGACGTTTATGGAGAACCGGTGATAGGATTTTTTATGCAAAAATCAAAATTTTCAAAAATCTTCTCCACCTGTCTAAATTATTTTCAACATTACAGTGTTGCCGCTTTATACTAAAAGTGACGCATCTTTGTTATTTTAAATGGAACACCCGGTATATTATTCATATCCAAACTTCCATATCTCAAAATTTTTCATTATACTAGCCTGTACCAATCCAGTCTCTAATAGTACAACCAATCTCTAATAGTTTTCGAAATAAAAAATAAAACATGTGTAAAATTGACAAAAACATGAATCTTGAATAAGCATTGGTTAAATCATAAATTCGGCATATTGAAAGTTGATATTTGGTTTATAAGTTAAGGAAAGTCGATATATCCCATCTCTCTAAATCAACTGATTAGATATCAAACAAGGAGGTCAGAAAAAATAATTATATCCGTTTGTTATAAAATCGTTAAAATTATTGTTATTTTAAATTCAAGCCGGTATTCAAATGGTATCCATAGAGAAAGCCTATAATATTCAGCTAATATAAAACAAAAAAGTTTTGATTTCTAACCACAGTTTCTCTTGACGGATGATAATCAAAGGCTAAAATGACATTCCTCTGAACTTTTGAAATATAATTAGTGGAAAAGTTAAAAGTTTGATAAGTTTTGCTACTAATTGAAAATATCTACCACTAATTTTGACGTTCTGAATGCTTACATTGAAATTAAAGGAACAAACTTCTACCCTAATTAAAACCACTTTTATTCCACTAATTGCGAGGTTCTGAATAAAGCTTTAGAGTTTACGTGCTAAATTTCTAAAATTGTCACGATAACAAAATTCTTGAAATGAAACTATAAAAATAGAATTATTAATTTTTAAATAGCTCTACTTAAGAAACCTGAAGATTTAGGTATAGGAACGTGATATATCGTTGAAAAGCAATTTTATTAGTCTTTTGATTTTTTAAATAATATACGATTTAATTAAGACTTAAGCAATTTTATATTAACTAACTAACTAACTAAATATTAACTAACGGAAATATGTAATGTTTTTGCTCTCTCTGTATATTCAATTGGTTTATTTAGACAGATCGAATATATCGACTTTCTTAAACTTATAATCCAAATTTCAACTTTAAAAATGTTTAAGTCATGATTTTACCAATACTTAGGTATTCACGATCATGGTTTTGTTAATTTTACACATGTTTTATTTTTTATTTCAAAAACTATTAGAGATAGGTTAATATAATAGAAAAATTATGGGATGTGAAAGTAGTTTCAAAAATGTTATACTGAGTAATACTGACTCCATACTTAGTGTTCCATTTAACACAGCAACCAAATCTCCACTTCTCCATAAACGTCTAATGTGCCATTGCCGTGAATCACCCTATGTGTTGGAAATTTAATTATTGATTTGATCAGTTCATTTGATGTGAAAGAGAAGTTTTCTAGGTTTGCACGGTTGCTCGACTGCCGCTCGATTCAGGAGGTCCAAAAGATGGTAAAAAATTCTTGGATTTTTTTCAGATTTTTCCCTATAGTTCCGAAACATTGCGTTCTAGAAAATATTTCAGTACCACATAAATTAAAGATTTAGTCGAGGGGTGTCTCACTATTGGAATTACATGTACATTTTCTTGGCAGCCGCTGGCGGTCATTGGCAGTCTTACCGCAGTCGTCTACAATAATTACATGGCAGTCTTCTTCGCAGTCATTGGCAGTCGCTTGGCAGTAACATTATATTTTGGCAGTACATGTACATTTTTTACCAAAGTGAGACACCCCTCGGATTTAGTAAATTCATGTCAAATAAGTATACAGTTATTCAATTAGGTTCTATAGAATATGTGATATTTACCCACTTGGATGAAAAAATACATTAAATTGACATTCAATCGTCCGTCACGTGGAATACATCACTCTAAATAAAAAAAAATACGAGTATACATATAGAGTATCAAAATGTATATATTTCGAAACACTTGCCATAATGCTCTTATGTGCACAAGAAATATATTTTGCTTTTCCTTTCACCTCTGTATGAAATTACTAAAAACATACTATTGTAGTTAGATATTAATTGCGAGATAGATTCAATTTTGTTGAAAACCTGGCCTTCAAGGACTTTTTAATTATTGCAGCTAAACTGAGAAATAATCTGTGACTGAGAGATGACAAAGATGTGCTTTGTCTTATTTGACTCGTAAATGATCTGGGGGCAGAAGCGGCGAGAAGCCTCAGGACTTGTGGTAGATGCTACTTAGCCATAATGAATGAATGAAAAGTCGTACCAAGAATCTATAATAACAGACGATCGCCAACGAGAACGGGGTTGAAGTTGCTGCCACTATTACACGAGAGGACATACATGCATGATATGCACTCTGCACTATTACCCCAAGCTGGCTCATTTTTTGAATGATGTGGATGAAAAAATTCTGAAATCTTTAATTTTCTTATGTACACGGTGTCCCATTTTGGTAGAAATCATACGGTATCTCCGTTATTAGTAAAGATAGGAGGATGCGGTTTGCACAAACCTGTCCCACTTTTTTGTCAAACCGAAGATGCCGTAAACAAAATTGTCATAGCCTTCTTCGTTTTTGAGCTACGGGATCTTTTTGAAAATTTTGCAATTTGGTACACCTCCCGTATCCCTGTTGTTGCGAAAGTTAGCGAGAAGGGAAAAACTGTTTCTTGTAGAAATGTTTACGTAGAATACGTCTGATTTTCTATGAAAAAATATTTTTGAAGATATGAACTTAATATATTTTCTTAAATGGAACACCCTGTATATTTATAAATCATATGATCTGACCTGTTTTTATTTTTTTACTATTTACTGCAATATTTAAAATATATCGTTTTCGTTAGTAGGCCGTGATAGATAATAAAAAAAATCAAAATGGTATTTTTACTAAAATATTCATGCAAATATTAAAATTTTATTTAAGACTAAAATATTTTGCTTTTAAACTGTTACCCCTGAATCTCTTAATATATTTTTTATAACGGCATCTATTATAAAGGGATAGGTTTGCAAATATCTAAAAGCTTGCCTGACAGCATTTTCCAAGTCTTCGACATTGTTAAAGTTGCGATGATATACATATTTAATCTTTTCAAAAATCCCTAAACACAGAAAAAACACAGAAAGCGCGTAAATCGAGAACGGACAAATCCGAGGATCTGGGAGGCCATCGTATGTGTGTGGGTCCATTAGGTCCAAATCCATTGATTTGGGAGAGTTATTTTAAAAATTGTCATATTTTTAAAGTTGTGAGCTGGAGCCCCATCTTGCTGAAAGTATATTCCTATATAATTTTACATTTCAAAGGGAATAGCCTTTAAAGGTTCCTATAAGATTTGCAAATTAGCGGTAGAGTGTTAAGTTACCCTGATATATAAAGAATATACAGGGTGTCCCAGAAATGAGTGCAGATATTTTAAGAGGTGGTAGATCTGGTCAAAATAAACATATTTTCTCTTTACCATTTTTAAAATAAATTGAAAATAACTGAGTTATTTAACTTTGAAAATTTAAAAAAATAATCGCAACATTTTGAGAACCGCCGGCAGGTATTGCCAACTACATCCAATTACCCGGATCAAGCCCGGATTTCAGTTAATTCGACGCACTGTGTTGCCATATGGACAAGAAAGTATATGTTTACAAGTAAGTCATAAAATCACAACACCTGAGGAGTTTGCAGAGATGCATTACATTTTTAAGATTGTGATATTATTACATAAAATAAATTAAAAGTTAAATGTTTAAAAGTTAAATTAAAAAACTTACCCAACATTAAAAATATACTTATGACAGATCGATGTAACTGCGACAGTTCTCTTTTTCGATACACACTTAACTAAAATACACTTCATTGTGCTGCTTTACTTGTACGTGCTATTATAAAAACTGCTAAAATAACAGTCCCCATTTTTAACTTAACACATTATTTTCGTATAGGCTTCATCACAATTTGAACCACTGATTTACAAAACACCTTGAAAAGCACACATTACACATTACTTTGAATATCTTTCTGAATGAATAAATGTTGAGAATTATTGTCTCTTACCGCCATTTTACGAACTACTTTCAATCTAAGAAAATACATGTTTCACTCAACAATTTTAAATACGTATTTTGCTTTTTCGCTATTTTTTCGATGTATTTCGACAATTCCGTCAACAGCCCAACCATCCGTCGGCCAAGACAGCCACGCATCACTGGTTGGTAACTGCCCAGTGCTTCTTTGTCGCGCCGGCGTGTCGAGCTTGCGTCATGCGAGGTTGCCGTAGTTTCAACAATTTCAAATTCAAGACACTCGAAGCAATCAAATTCTTATTAAATTTTAAAAATAAAACAGAAAAACATGAAAGGAAACAAACAAAACACAAATGAATTGAATATTGATAAGGTCACAAAAAAGAAATTTCTAAATTGTTTATCGTAATTCAGAATTCAATATATCGAAAACAGCCCGACGAATAATCAATTCATTTTCGTTTTGTTTGTTTCCTTTCATGTTTCTCCGTTTTATTTTTAAAATTTAATACAAATTTGATTGCTTCGAATCTCTTGAATTTGAAATTGTTGTAACTACGGCAACGTTGCTTAACATCGTCGTCTGACGCAAGCCTGCCACGACGGCGCGGCTCAAAGGACCAGTTCACACGTGGCACTCTTGGCCGACACGCGACGGTCGGGCTGTCAAAAATACATCGAAAAATAGCGAAAAAAAACAAAATACGTATTTAAAATTGTTGAGTGAAACATGTCTTAAATTGAAAGTAGTTCGTAAAGTGGCGATAAGAGACGGTATTCAAAGTAATGTGCGCTTTTCAAGGTGTTTTGTAAATCAGTGGTTCAAATAAAACAGAGAAACATGAAAGAAAACAAATATTGAATTCTAAATTACGATAAACATTTTAGGAATTTTTTTTTGTGACCTGGTTGTGAATAATATGATGAATCATTTTCGTAAACGTCATAAACGTAATGTTTTAGTTAATTTTCGGTGGTTTTGTTAAGTTTTCATTGAAAGGGTAAGTACTAAAAATAATTAATGTGTTTTTTTCTATAATAATTATTAATAATGAGCACTGATAAAAAATTTAACATTCTTAATTTTTGAGTAGAAATTTTTCTATGAATTTATAAATGTAGAACTATGTAGAATGTGGATAACATAGGAGGTTACAACACTGCAAGGCACTAAAAGGTTTTTCAAATTTCCCGGAAAATGTCAAGAAAAATTTTAAATTTTCAACATTTTTTTTTCAAAAAACCTTATAGGCTTGTTTCTGGGGTTGAACTATACTACCAGTTAAAATATTTGCACTTATTTCTGGGACACCTGTATGTGCTGGATAAAAACACTTTCATTAAAAGGGTAAGCTCTAACTAAACATTAAAGGTTATAATTGTTTATTGAAACGATTGAAAATATTTCCTAATATGGCGAAAAAAAGAAGCTAATTGTTAAGATTTATTTTTCAGTTTACTCCACTGTAAAAAAGTATTTAAAATATTGCGCGTTTCTCTACAATTAGTAGAGCAATCTACACTAATATGAATAAAATTAATTTTCGTATTTTTTTTCTGTAGCAACTTAAAATAATTGAATTTATAGATAAACATGCAGAATGTGGGTATGGTAGGAGGTGGCAACGTTGCATTCTCTCCGACACTCTCTATGCCCGGTAAACGAATTTCCCGGGGAGTGAACAGTGGCACTCAAAAGTTTTTCAACATTTTCCGGAAAATGTCAAGAAAAATATAAAATTTTCAACATTTTTTTTTCGCAAAAAAAACCTCATAGGCGTGTTTCTGGGGTTGAACTATACTACCAGTTAAAATATCTGCACTCATTTCTGGGACACCCTGTATTAGTTGTTCCCAAAATAAAACAAGACACACATAGCAGTTTACTTTAATAATAATTATTATATTTCTCTTAATATCAATCATGACCTACTATGTATTGATTTGATCAATATATAGTAGGCTAGTACTGTAATTTTTCCTATAGCTTGTTAATTTTTAAGTGCAAGTTAGAAATACTTGCACTTTTGGTAAAAATAAATGGAATTGAATTGGTGTTTGACAGTTCTCGCACTATTAGGACTCTATTCAATTTGTCAGCTCGTTCCCTTGGCAGTGGTTTCGCTAGACAGTGGGTAGGGACAGTGGGAATGTCGTTTCCATTCATGCGCGTCACTAATTAGATGAGAAGGCATTTGGCTATTAAAATTTTTATTCAGACATTTTTGCGTTTATGCAATATAACAATGCAGTAAGAAGTAAAATTGAACACAATAAAAAGTAAATAGTACGTGTAAATACACACAGTCACAATTATTTACAATAAAATATATAAACATTACATTACAAATACATTACGATACAATGCAAACGAAACGGAATTATGTCATTGCCATGACTAATATCAAAGAATATTATAGTTTTAAGAACTCTCGTGTGGAAGCTTTAGTGATTTGTCACACCGTGGCGCTTTTGAACATAATCGAAGCCTGAAAATGCTAATATTTTAAATTTTGAGGACTACGCGCGGCGATATTTCGTACGGTGTTGCCAAAACATATTTTATTTCTCGATATTTGAAGAAATATGTATTGATTATATTATATATTTCGTATTCGTTAGTACATGAGGCATCCTAAGGCTATAAAAACGTAGCTATGAAAATAAAATTTTAGATTTTTAATTTTTTTGTACCTTCTAATAAAAATTACTTCTATCCAATAAAAATTAACTAGTATGATTATGTGTTATCTGTGCTAGTATTAGGAAACTGGAGTAAATACGGAGAATATTAATTCGTTCTCTAAGATGAGTATTACTAAGTATTTTTTAAAAATTCGACCCATAAGGGGGTGTAATTAGATAAAGGGGTGTAATTATACAAAAAAAACCTGTACCTACTAGGAGTATGAACTTTTGCACAGATGTGGCACATTTGAACATTGATAAGCGATTTTTGGAAATGTATAGCCTAAGGGTAGTGAAACTGGGGGGTGAAATTTTGTACAAAAAATGTTAGTTCTAGGAGTATGAAATTTTGTACAGAGTTTCCTTAAGTGACGAAAGTGAGTACCTAGAAGCTAATTTTGACATTCATCCCCTAGAAATAAGGGATGAAAATTTGTACAAAAGTTTGTTACAATCGGTTTTAGAAGTATGAAATTCTGCACAGACGTTCCTTATGTAACGTAATTTAGCACCAAGTAGCACTTTTTGGAAATTCGCCCTCTAAGGGTGTGAAATGAGGGGTGAACGTTCTGAAACAATTCTGTTGAAGGAATATGAAAATTTGCACAGAGGTGCCTTATGTAGCGTAATTGAATAATTAGAGTGATTTTTGGAACTCATTCCTTAAGGGGGTAAAACTAGGGGTGAAAATTTGTATAATTTTTTTATGTAAAATCCGTTCTAGGACTAGGAGTATGAAATTCTGTTCAGAGGTCCCTTAAATGAAGAAAGTGAGTACCTAGAAGCCAATATTAGGCATGCATCCCCTAAACAATAAGGGATGAAAATTTGTACAAAAATTTGTTAAAATCGGTTTTAGAAGTATGAATTTTGCAGACGTTCCTTATGTAACGTAATTTAGCACTAAGAAGCAATTTTTGGAAATTCGCCCTCTAAGGGTGTGAAATGAGAGGTTGAACGTTCTGGAACAATAAATTCTGTTCAAGGAATATGAGAATTTGCACAGAGGTTTATTATGTAGCGTAATTGAATAATTAGAGCGATTTTTGGAATTCATTCCTTAAGGGGATAAAACTAAGGGTAAACATTTGTATAATTTTTATGTAAAAATAAAAAAAAAGTTGGGGGTGGACCACTCTTATCAATTAGGGGTATAAAAAATAGATAACCTGGGAATAGGTTGTGACCAAACCAAACCAAACCAGACCTACTGAATATACATATAAAATTTTATCAAAATCGGTCTAGCCGTTTCGGAGATGGTAACAAAAAACTTAAAAAAACAACCCCTATTAAAAAATAGGGGATGAGAACGGTGAAAATTTAGAGTTGTTTGTATTTTTTAATGCCAAATAAAAAAATTAAAATATTTTTTTTTTCAAAAAATAAAAAAAATGGGGGTGAGCTACCCTTATCACTTAAGGGTATAAAAAATAGATAACAAACTATTTTCAGACCTACTCAATATACATAATAAAACGTCATCAAAATCGGCTAAACCGTTTCGGAGATGGTAACAAGAAAACAACCCCTATTAGAAAATAGGGGATGATGGTAGAACGGTGAAAATTTAGAGTTGTTTGTATTTTTTAAGGCCAAATAAAAAAATATTTTTTTTTCCAAAAATAAAAAAATGAGGGTGGGCTACCCTCTCGGCTACCCTTATCACTTAAGGGTATAAGAATATATAACAACCTATTCTTAGACGTACTGAATATACATATAAAATTTTATCAAAATCGGTTAAGCCGTTTCGGAGATGGTAACAAAAAACTTAAAAAAACAACCTCTATTAAAAAATAGGGGATGATGGTAGAACGGTGAAAATTTAGAGTTGTTTGTATTTTTTAATGCCAAATAAAAAAAATTAAAATATTTTTTTTTTCAAACAATAAAAAAAATGGGGGTGAGCTACCCTTATCACTTAAGGGTATAAAAAATAGATAACAAACTATTTTCAGACCTACTCAATATACATAATAAAACGTCATCAAAATCGGCTAAGCTGTTTCGGAGATGGTAACAAGAAAACAACCCCTATTAGAAAATACGGGATGATGGTAGAACGGTGAAAATTTAGAGTTGTTTGTATTTTTTAAGGCCAAATAAAAAAATATTTTTTTCAAAAATAAAAAAATGAGGGTGGGCTACCCTCTCGGCTACCCTTATCACTTAAGGGTATAAGAATATATAACAACCTATTCTTAGACGTACTGAATATACATATAAAATTTTATCAAAATCGGTTAAGCCGTTTCGGAGATGGTAACAAAAACTTAAAAAAACCCCTATTAAAAAATAGGGGATGATCGTAGAACGGTGAAAATTTAGGGTTGTTTGTATTTTTTAATACCAAATAAAAAAAAATTAAAATATTTTTTTTAAAAAATAAAAAAGGGGGTGGGCTACCCTTATCACTTAAGGGTATAAAATAGATAACAACGTATTCTCAGACCTACTGAATATACATATAAAATTTCATCAAAATCGATCAAGCCGTTTCGGAGATGGTAACAAAAATTTAAAAACATCCCCTATTAAAAAATAGGGGATGATGGTAGAACGGTGAAAATTTAGGGTTGTTTGTATTTTTTAATGCCAAATAAAAAAAATTAAAATTTTTTTTTCAAAAAATAAAAAAAATGGGGGTGGGCTACCCTTATCACTTAAGGGTATAAAAAATATATAACAACCTATTTTCAGACCTACTCAATATACATATAAAATTTCATCAAAATCGGCTAAGCCGTTTCGGAGATGGCAACAAAAAAAAATATAAAAACAACCCCTATTAAAAATAGGGGATGATAGCAGAACGGTGAAAATTTAGGGTTGTTTGTATTTCTTAATGCCAAATAAAAAAATAAAAAGATTTTTTTCTTTTCAAAAACTAAAAAAAAATGAGGGTGGGCTACCCTCTCAGCTACCCTTATCAGTTAAGGGTATAAAAATAGATAACAACATATTCTTAGACGTACTGAATATACATATAAAATTTTATCAAAATCGGTTAAGCCGTTTCGGAGGAGTACGGTAACCAAAACCATTCAAAACTGTAACACGAGAATTATATAGATAATATTATATGAAAACTGCGGAGTGCGGAGAGCGGAGAGCGGAAAGACTGATTATAGCAATAGATGAAATTTAAAACTATAATTTAAAACTATTCAAGAAAGTACATACAAAACAAGGCAATGCCGCGCGTCTGTTCGTTCAATTCCGAGCAAAATAGCGAGGCCCCACGAAGTTGGGGCCTCGCTCGCCAAAGCGAGGCCCCATCGACAGGTCAGATTTTGATGGGAGACGAGACTTCTAGGGTATTAAGATATTCTTTGCTAATATCGCCTTAATTCTATTATATTTATTTATATACAATATTCATATTTTTACAGAGTTACGAGATTCGATTTTCGATTTATGGAGCGGGTCGGTGTTGGTCGTGGTCTTATTCTCGATTTTGGTGTTTCCATGCATAACGCATGAATGACGCGTGGCTGGAGCTGCCCCATTTCAATGCGCTATCTTTAAGCTACTGTCTTTAAGCTGCTGCGAGATTCCTAACGCTTCTTCCGTTGGCCGGTTGCAGCGGAGCCATATACTACGCGCGCCCTATCAGCAATAATAGTGGTCGTTAAACCGTATGTATTGCTAGGTCAGGTTTATATAGAGTGCCGTCGCTATGTCTTATATGGGGCTCCTCTTTTACCTCGAAACCCTTTTGTCGGCAGAAGCTGGTAATTTTCCTGCTGATTTCATTATGGCATCCTACGCGCTCATAATGTGTCATTGGGCAGCCCTGCAACACATGCGATAGAGATACTACACGGTTGCAGTTTCCGCAACATTTTTGCTGTTCTGGAGGGTTTGAGGGAATGCCTTTAGTTGGCAGGGCATTGGCTCGGGGGTGGACCGCCCGTACAGAGTCGCGGCCGGTCCATCCTCTGGGACGTCTAATAAGCCAATTCCTGCTGGCCTGGTCGTCGACTGCATGCGTGATACCCGTTGTTAGTGGCCCGTTATCCGCTGCTTCCACGCCATTTCTGATCGAGAGGGATGTTCTCCGCTAAATTTTGGAGTTTTGCAAATGTTTTGTAGAGTCTTTCTGTCTGCATCACCTTGTTCACCACTTTGTCATCGGTCCTGGCCAGCAATCTCTGCATCCTTCCCAATAGTTGGTTGGGCACCGATGAACGCAGCTCTGTAATACCAAGACACCCGTTCTTGATTTTTGCGAATAGGATTGCATCGGACACATGATTGTGAAGGTGTAATATTTTTTTGGCTGCACTTTTCAGCATCCTATCCGCTTCTTTCAAAATCTTCCCGATCATTTGGGATGTTTGGAGACCGTATAGTGCCTTTGGTATAACATAGTCTTTCAAGATCGTCAGTTTCTGATATGGTTTGAGGGGGGTCCGGTAAAGTCTTGCTAACCAGGTTTCAGATTACACAGAGATGGCTTCCGGACACCCGTTGTGCCATACATGTGTCCGAGGTACCTGAACGCAGATAAACCGCTATTGGCTGGGATTTTGGTGTCGTTCACGCTATATAATGGCTTTTCAATGATTGAGGACTTCTTGTTGCCGTGGTGTGTTGAGGCAGATATAGATGTGCATTTTTTCGGATTCAGACTCATGCCACGCTTGCTTAGGAATTGTGTTGTTTCGTCTATTGCAAGATCGTTCTCCATCAGTACCAGGTCGTCCGCAAATGCCACGATTGCCATCCTCACGCCATCGTCTAAAGTGCCGCCGTTATTACCCTTATTAAGTTCCTCCAGTAGTTCGTCCATTACTATATTAAATAGTAATGGACTAGAGGCTCTTCACCTTGGATACCTGCTGCGGATATGGGTACGAACTGTCGCGACGCCTCCACGTGGCGCTCTCCCGGATTTTCAAGGTCCGAGGGAAAGAACCGGACACCGCGGCAACTGCGGTGCACTTCGCATTCCAAACCATATCTCTCTGCTAGAGGATTCCATGGAACTCGAACGCTCATGCAGAAAAGAAAACTTTTCCCGGATCTCCACGGCGTCTCCGGGTCGATATCTCGAAATCCCTTAGAAAAAAATTATTGTAGTTTTTTTCTTAAAAACTTTTAAACTTTCTCAATATTTCTGCTATATGACACCTTAACGATATATTTATAATTCCATTTCAGATGCTCAGAAACATATCTAATGATTTTATCTAGTTATCTTTCCAAAAAAAAATATTTTAAAGATAAGCAGTTTGCGATCGTGATATTACTTTACTTGATAGGAAAAGTCGTACCGGAGAAATGTGGCAACGCCGCAACAGCACACCGTCGCATTTCTCTCACTCCGACTTAATAAGATCCCTATACGATTTACTTCCATACATGTAAATACCGACCCAAAAATAAGAGTTGCCAGCACGGTATAATACCACTTTATATTGTTACGTTTTTCGTCGGTTCCGTGTGGATAGAAAGTCTAATTTATTTAAACACAATTTATTTTACACTAAGTAACAAAACAATAACGATAAAACTACTTAAAGAACTATTTACAACTTATTTACTATTTATCTAACTATTTATCTATAAGGAATTTATTTTGAATTTAGCGCAGTAAGTGTACGAGTCGACCGATTGTTTCTGTCCCTCCTTTGCATAGGCCTCGGGTTATATACCCACAGCTAAACAGTTCTCGAATAGTCCTTTAGATCATTAGACGCATCGAGAAGATTTAGAATGTTCTCGTATGTACGCAACCATTCCAGTGGAATTCGATTGTTCTCGAACGTTCGATGCGTCACTACGGTATCTATTCTTTTGTGACGACTTTTCTGTCGTTACCCAAATAGAATGAAAAAAAAATCCGTTGCTCAGGGTTAGAGGAAAGCTGGGTTCGTAGGTAAGGCTTCTGACTCACAGTGACTTTCTAATGTTGTTAAATATTAAAATAAAAAATGATAATATATAGGCTGCAGAGATTTTAATATTGATGTTAAGAATTCAAATAGGTATGGTCAAAGACAGTGAAAAGGGCGCCACTTACTTTGTTTATGAGAGTGGAAAGTAAGAAACCAAAAAGAAAAATACGATATCACAACATAGCTAAAATAAAGTAATCAACAGCATTAAGGGTCTATTATGTTTATCAGGAATAAAAGTCAGAAATATATAACTATCCTACATTAAACATTTATTGAAAACGAACACAAGTATCATCAATTAGTCACAGTGATCCCAATAAAACCGCAAGTTATTTTAAATAGATTCGAATTTAGTAACTGTATTCTTTGAACTAAGTAAGCTACTTAATATAAAAACAGGTGAAATTTATGTACGTCTCAATACGATGATGTTTCGAAACATGTCGTGTACAAAAACCTTTAAAATGAATACGTGTTAATAATTTTCATTTAAAATATCATAGCTAAGTAAGAGTGTACTGTACGAATCAAATTATAACTTATAACGTTAAATAAAAAATAATTTTGACTACAATATGTGGGATAAATAGTGATAATTTACCAGGTTATTAAATCTGTTGTCTCAAAAATTATAAAATAAAAGCGTACCTTGCGTATCAAACTTAAGAGAGAGAGACTTATCTGTATATAGTTTCTTATGATGTAAACAGGTAGGTAGGTATTCTCCAGACTAACAGAAGTGGATGCAGATGACTATGGCAGGAGAAGTCTTCGATATCAGCCAAAAGAACGATTGTAATGTCAGGAACACTGTCTTAAGGTCTGCATAGGTCCATACAAAATGAAAGTGGGTGAAACATACAATAATTACTGCATACCATGTGGTAATTACTGAGTACCATGTGGTAGTTACTGAGTACCATGTGGTAGTTACTGAGTACCATGTGGTAGTTACTCTATAAATAAAAAATAGTTCTCAGGACAGATACTCAATAAAAAAAACAACTTACGGTCTGAAAATCAGCTTTACATAAATATATTCAAACCATATGCCGATCCAAACCAGTAATTAAATACTCAAATAAACGAAATAACAAACGGAAATAACTGAAATAGAATTTAGTTAGATAGGGCTATATAAAATGGCGGATAAACTTACGGTGATCATTCCAAGAGGAAACCAAACAAATACGATCTATACTCTGGATTGCATACTTTACAAGGTTTTCAAATTCCCAAATCGGATACCCATGCAATGGAAATCAAAAAGTGGATTCAGAGTGATTTTCACTGGAAAATTTGTCGGACGCCGAAACACGCGTCTTCTTCAGATCCAAATTCCCAGGAAAAAATAAAGAGAGAGAAAAAAGTGATATTATATGATCGAAATCATTAGAACAGAAAATCGCAATCCACGAAGTGAGATTTGGACAAGTGAAATGCAATTAAGGAAGTTTGGCATATAGCGAATAGATGGCGCTAATAAACAAGACAAGTGAACTGTAATAAAAGAAGTTTGACATCTAGCGAATAGATGCGCTAATAAAAATTAAATATCGAGACAAGTGAGCTGTAACAAATGGAGTTTAGTATCTTTGGCATCTAGCAAATAGATGGCGCCAATACTAAGAAATTTAAATAAAAATAGATTTTTAAATTCAATTTTATTAAAGGAAATAAAAAATGCTACACTTTAATGCGATATTAAGGGCATATGGAGGCGGGGACATATTAGTCAGGTTAGGCCGAGTCCACACGGGTCCGCTACAATATGTTACTTCATAGAGAGTTGGAAGTAATGGAAGGGTAGCTCTCTTGAGCACTGAGTATATGGCAAGTTTCAGAATATTTTCACTTTCCCGACATGTATTTTCTCAAATGTAAAATTTAAACTACACTTAACCTACGATTTGATGCTTTATAACTTAGTTGCATTTTTTCTAACTGGAATGATGTTTTCCATGAGATGTACAATTCAATGTCACTTTAATCCTTTTTCAGCAACGTGGGTAAATATCACCAATCTTCAACTTTCTATTTTAGCCATACTACTAAACCGATTTGAATTATTGTATACTCATTCGACAGAAAATCTAATTCGGTTTAATTTACGAATCTTTTTTTTATATTACGATCTTTTTTTGCTAGAACGCAACGTTTCGGAACTATCAGAAATCAGCAAAATTTGTATCAGCATATCGCCATTCTTCATCTTTCAGGTTCTGCCATAGTACTGGACCGAATTGAACAAATTGAAACTCATTATACGCAAAATTTAAGGGTCTTTATAATGAATAATTAATAATATAATGATAATGAAATATTGGCTAGAACGCAACGTTTCGAAACTATAGGCCAAAATATGAAAAAAAATTCAAGAATTTTACCATCTTTTGGGTCTCCTGAGTCGAGCGGCGTCGAGCAACCGTGCAAACCCAGGAAATTTCTCTTCCACGTTATATGAACCGATCAAATCAATAATTAGCTTACCATATATTTTCCAAGTGACCCTTCTAATTTGATTGGCCTGATATTCTATAAATATGTTGTTACTATAAATAAATTAAATTTTATATTTTTTAGGTTTATTGGAGAATCCGTCCAAAAACAGAAGGCTCTCTTTTATTTATCATCATTTTTAAATACATACTACTGTGACGAATAAATGGACCATGTTATGTAATAACGAATTAAACGACAAAATTTCAAAAATCGAGTTAATGGCGCCATCTTTTAGAGAAGGTCAAAATCTATGTTTGAAAACCTCTTTCCAGTTAATAATTTCTTCTTTATCCCTTTTAAGGGCACCTGAATTAAGTGACATTTTTGAACTCCTCAAGGTAAAATACAAATTGATGATATGTAATAAAGAATTATCCGACATATCGATATTACAAAATTTGTTTATATGTATATTCCTTTCTGTAACATAGACTCAAGCGCCAAAAATGGCGCTTAATCCTCCTTTACGAAGATTTTAATACTGGCTTAATTCTAAAAAAGTTATATCGAATTAAACGACATTCTGGCCTTATAGCCTTAAATTGGTTATATAATCATACTTTTGAAAACAAAGCTCTAAAATACACTACATGATCGTCCTAGTGACAAAAACTCAAATTTTAAACTCCTATAATAAGGACTCCACGACAAATTAAAAATAAAAAATCTTTAAATTATATTTTGTCAGAAATCACAAAATGTCGCTTAATCTATTATTACATAACGTGGTCCAATTGTGTTTTATAATAATTTTATTAGTCGCGAAAAAAATATCCCTTAAATGTCTGAATAATAATTTGTATACATTTTATAAGCTACACATATAAAATTATAAAAAAATTACATATTAAGTTAGTAATATCATAATATCCAGTCTAAAATTAAAGGCCTTTAGCCGTTTGAAGACTATTTTTCCAGGTTTATAAATAATAATAAATATAAGTTTATTGTTTAGCCTTAATAAGCTTTTTGATCTGTTATTTTTAAATTTAGTGAGCATAAATACAACTTGAAATACTTACATCATACTGTTGCAGATCTGGGGGTGTTTCGTTAAAGGAATATTGTTCATCTTCAAATCGTGATACAAACGCAGGATCTAAGAAAAAATGTTTTAAACAAAGGAAACTACTAAAGCTAGGATTTTTCAGTTCTACTGATAAGCTTAAGTTCGGTATAATAAATAATTTTAAAATTTATTAATTCTTCCAAAATTCCAGTACGGTATATGTATAAAGTAGTAGGAGTAGACCGCTTCCTGAGAATTATCACTGTTATTCATTCGTACGGTCGAGAATACTTACAATCTATCTAATACTAGGCTTACCTCCCAAATTTTCATTTATTTGTTGTTGTTGTTGTGCTCTAAGCTCATTTTCCCATTGCAAACCAAATTGTGGTATGTCTGGCAGTGGCAATTCCTAAAAAAAATGTTTTCTTAGGAAATAAATTTTATAAAAAAACAATAGTAAAGCACTTAAGGCGCGTTTACACGAGTCAAGTGAATTGACCAAACCACTCGAATTTAAACTGACTCGAAAGCATATTCCAAGTTTACACATTTCATGTCAAAAAGCTTCTGTTAGTTCCAAAAATATGGCAATGGAATTTTTTATATTACATAGTTTATTACATAAAAAACCAAGACATAAAAGAACAATATGGCATGGGGCCGAAAATGGATTAGCCGCAGAGCAACTTAAGGTGTATTTCATAATTTAATATCTAAGCTATAGTTAGAAGATCCTAGAAGATTACAAAAAAAATTAAGGGTGGATGTAAACCAATTCAATTTAAATTAATTTTTTGTTGGAAAAAGTCGCACCCATAACAAGACACATTAATGCGTAAAACAGTCTCTACACTATGGCGAGAACTCTTCCAAGCAAGTCTAGGTCGCGCTTCGTCGCCCAATTTTGTCGCATTTCGGTATATTTCCACTTCGGTTTGCCTCGACCTACTTTCGATTCTTAAAAGCGCCTGCAAACTACTCGTGAGGAGGGCGTAGGGGCATTTTTTGGCGTTTTTTGTTGCCTCGTTCGTAGTATGTTTCGTTTTAAGCTATTTCCAAGACGTGGCGGTATCTGTACCCGAGGCAAAGGACTTTTTTTTATAAATATCAGTGAAATAAGTAAACTGAGATGTTTCTAAAATAGCTATTTTTACAATGATATTTCGTTAATTACATCTCGTTTTATTTTGATATAATATATAAATATTCCACAAGATTAATATTCGAACACGCATTTAATATGTAGAGTAGATATTTAAGAACAAAACCTTCCACTCAATCTGCAGGAATATAATTACAATATATTTATTATTTAATTTTATTATAATGAATTAGTATATAAAATTATTGTATATGTTATGTTTGTTTACGCGACCTTAATTGATTGATATAACAGTAGTATTGTTTGATGAGTAATACTGCCAACATAGTCAATATATCGAGCTGATTGGGAAAATTATTGGTTGATCCGATGTCAATAAAAGATACTTTTATATATAATAATAACATCGTTTGATAAAAATCCATTCAAAAATAAGAAATAATTGGACGATTTTTTAAACAGTTTAACACCGTGGATTATAACCTATAAAAGGCGGACCGCCAGAACAGATTTTGAAGTTTTGGAAATAGATTTTACTATATTGTAATTAATAATGTTAGACAATGGTTAAAACTAAATATTCTTGTGTAACCTTAGAGGAATAGCCAATTTAATCTTCCATCGGTAACTGTTTTCTAAATGCACTGTTTTTGATTTTTCATGTTAGTTTAATATCGTAGTATTACATTATCCTACATTACAAATTATTGATATTTATTGATACTGCTTGTTTACTTATTTTTCTGAAGCAACCACAACGTTTGACCTTGATTGCTTCGTGCTATTTCACAAAATAGTACGACAAATATAAGCCCGTGTTGTAAATATTAGTTCCGACGTTTCCTGAAATAAATCGAGACGCGCCGTGATTGTTTGTTTGTTTTATTGTTAATCTAGGTTAAGAATAAAAAACAAACAACAAATCACGCAAACGTGGGAACTAATTTTTATAACACGGGCTTATACAGAGCCGGGCAATAGTGCGTCGGGCATCTGTAGCTCCTAAATAACAAACTTAAGAATTTTGTTTAAGTGCAGATCTAAAGTATGTTCTAGGATGTATTCCAGGAAAATATTTTAACTTTTATAGGGTGGCTCAAAAAAGTTTGAGTAGATTGGGATGAATTTTTTAAATGGAACAAACACCCTGTATATTATTGCATTTTTGGCTTCTTTTCAGATCACTTTACATAATCCTAAGATATGAGTAAATATATTCCGATAGATTCAGAGATATTAATAAATAAATAAAAAATAAGAAGAATGAAATTATTGGGCAAACCTACAGTAAGGTTAGTCATGAAACATGGCTAAAATACGACTACTCGTAGACACTTAGTGTTTCTGCCTTCCGGCTTCATCAATACGGGAGGAATCAGCAACGATGAACTACCGATCCTGAAAAAAGAAACAGGAAGCAAACGAGGTACTAGGCACCATTTGCCGGTTACAACATGGTTAAACAGTAGCTCACAATTCGCAAGCGTTACTACCAAAAAACCGCGTATGTTGAAGTACCTCCTCAGCGGTTTTTTGGTAGTATATATATTTCATAAATATTAATAAACTTAACAGCATTTTCTTCTGCCCCCCACTGGCCGCCATTTTAAAAACACCACTTGAACGTCAAAAGTTAACTAAGGCTTGAATCAACTCACTTGATTTGTCGACAGTCATATTGCTTTCAGGAGAATTGAATTCAAGTTACTGGATAAATTCACTTGACTCGTAATGTATGTAAACGTGCCTTTATTATTTCTAAGGCTATGACTATGACTATGAATGGTTATGGCTATGGCTATGAAATGACAAATCGATGACATTTCCCATATAATTTTACATATAAAATAAGTTAGTTACTAAGGAGTAATTTTGATAATAAATTATAATAGACTTACCTGCTCTGGTGGATATCTCCCTCGTTTTTTTATTTTTTGGGCAACAGGAAATCGTTGAACGCGAGGAGGAGATGGTGTTGGTGGACTCTCAAAATCTGAATTGTAGAACCTCCGTCTAAAATATTTTAGGGTCACATTATTTTTAAATCTATCTTATCCATATACAGGGTTGTTCACAACATACGACACGGAGTAACCATTAGATTTTTACAAATTGTAAGTTTTGGGTTTGTTGAAGGATTTAGAGCTACAATTTAAAAATATTTTTATAAGATACAGAGTGTCCCAAACAAAAAGAAATATCAAAGTTGTATTTTTTAAACGGAACACCCTGTATATTATTTACATTTTAGTTTCTACCATTAAAGTTGTGATGTCTTGGACCACGTGATTCCAACTTTACTGAGGCTGAGTAAAACACAGTTTGAAATTTGATACTTTTATTTCGACGCTCAGAGAAAGAATGAATTTACAATGTCGTACCATCAGTACCTTATGCCTGCGCATACATCTACCGGAAACGGATGGTGTACTATATATTATTTTACATATGGTAAAGGAGGAATATTTAAATATTATTTTTATAACAATACTAACAATACCCTCCTCTTAAAAATTTCTTTTTTACAAAAAAAATATATCTACTCTCTTTTAATCAATTTGTATTTAAACTTAAGCAATAACTGTTTAAACTTAGTGGCGTTTGAATCAAGTATTATACAACTAACAACTTAATATCTATATAACCTAATCCAATAAACAATAATAACTCCTTTGGCATTAAAAAAATTAACTACATTTAAACCAAATTTTAACATTTCCTAAAATTACAAATGCTCTAACTATTCTGCTCAGATCCAAATCTAATAACAGGTTTTATAATCCTTCTTGGTCTTTTATTTTCGGGAAAAACAATTTCATTTTTCTTTAAATTATTACTGTCATTATTAATTGATGAACACTCTGGTTGTTCCTCACTTAACTTGTTTTCTAATTCTACCCTATTATTATTAACACCATTATCTATATTTACACTTTGTACATTAAATTTTGGACTAATTTCTAAATTAGGCTGATTGGTACAAACACTAGAATTTATTTGAGTTGGAATTTTAGATTCATTAAAATGTAGAGTATATTTTTTTAATTGATTAGTGTGCCTCTTCCAAAGTTTTTCCAATTCTGGTATTTTTACCAAATAAGTCCTAATTCCCAATTTTTTTGTTATAACTCCTTTAATAAAAGTTGGTTTGTCGACATATTTATAATTCTTGACTAACACAGTTTCATTTACATCAAAATTTACTTCTTTATTTGGCTTACTATTTTTGGTTTGATTACTTTGAGCATGTTCTACCCTTTTACTTAATACATTTCTATCTATGTTCTCTTTAAAAACCAATATATTATCAGTGGGTAAAAGAGTAGATAACCTCGTCCTTAAATTTCTACCTAACATTAAAGTCGCAGGACTCACCCCAGTTGTTACAATGTGGAGTGACCCTATAATCTAAGAGGAACCTGCATAACACTACATTAGTATTTTCCGAGTTTGAGACTAAAGCCTTTTTAAGAGCTGACTTTACAGTTTTAACAGCATTCTCTGCTGCTCCATTAGATGCTGGGGAGTAAGGGGGACTCGTTACATGTTTGATGTTATTTTTTGCCAAAAAGTTTTCGAATTCATCTGATACTAGCTGTCTGCCATTGTCTGAAACTAAAGTAATTGGCAAACCAAAAGTAGCAAAAACTCTTCTAAGAGCTTGTATAGTTAATGTAGAAGTAATACTAGACATTTCGAAAACTTCCAGCCATTTTGAATAAGCGTCAAGTATTACAAGATAATTTTTTCTTCTAAAATCAAAAAAATCTATATGAATGCGCTCCCAAGGTGCTTTTGGCCAAGGCCATGGAGATATTTGCGACTTTGGAGCATTATTTGAATGCAAAACACATGCGTCACATTTTTTTGTTAAATTTTCAATTTCAACATCTAAATTTGGAAACCAAACATACCCTCTAGCTAAACTTTTCATCTTAACAGCTCCCATATGTGATTTATGTAACTCTTGTAATACTTGCTGCCGCATAGAACTTGGAATAACAATTCTATGATTCCATATTATACAATTCTGAATTACATCAAATTCAAATCTTTTAGCAAAATATGCCTTTAACGAAATATCATTCACTTTTTTAGGCCATCCTTTTTTAATAAAATAAATGACTTTTTTAAGAATTTTGTCAGAGGCTGTTTCCTTTTGTAAAATTTCAAAATTTAAATAAAAATCTGTATTTTTTGATAAAAAATAACAGTAGTCTATATCAATATTGTCATCATTAAATAAATCACTATCTTTACTTGATGGCATACGGGATAACCAGTCTGCATTATTTTTGTTGCTTTTTACGTATGCAATTTCATAATTGTACCCTGATAATATTACTGCCCACCGCCTTAGCCTATTTGCCGTAAATTGCGGTATGCTCTTGTGCTCACCAAAAATTGTTAATAAAGGCTTGTGATCTGTTACAAGTTTAAATTTCTTCAAATATAAATACTGATTAAACTTTAAGACGCCAAAAATTATTGCTAGTCCTTCCTTTTCAATCTGTGAGTACCTTTTTTCGGTCTCCGATAACGACCTTGAAGAAAAAGCTACGGGTTTTTCGTCACCGGAAGGCAAAATATGACTTAATACAGCCCCTATGCCCACTGGTGAAGCATCAACCGATAGCCTTAGCTCCAATTCAGGATTGAAGTGGACTAAAACTTCAGCAGATTTCAGAAGCTCTTTTATTTTTTTAAAAGTTTGCTCTTTTCTCAAAGACCATTCCCATTTAACATTTTGTTTGAGAAGATTGTAAAAGGAATGTAGCAATGTGGACATATTTTTTATAAATCGACCATAATAGTTTATAGTACCTAGAAACGACTGTAACTTCTTAACATTTTTTGGTGGCATAGCATTATCGATAGCTGATATTTTTTCTTTTGAAGGGTGTAAACCCTCTTCGTCTATAATAAACCCTAAATATTCAATGCTTTTTTGAAAAAAATTACACTTTTCAAAATTAACCTTTAACCCTGCATTTTGCAAAACTTTAACAACATTTCTTAAATTTTCTAAATGACTTTTTTTATCAACCCCAGTGACCAAAATATCATCTTGAAAAATAACCACCCCTGACAATGCACTTAATAGAGAATCCATTATTTTTTGGAATTTAGCTGATGCACATGATATGCCAAACGTTAAACGATTAAATCTAAAGAGGCCTAAATGTGTAGATATTGTTAATAACTCCTTACTCTCATCATCAATGGCTATCTGCTGAAAGGCTTGTGACAAATCAAGTTTCGAGAACTCCTTTCCTCCCTGAAGCTTGCTAAAAAGATCCTCAATTCTCGGTAGTGGGTGCTGGTCCACTTCTATTATAGGGTTGACTGTTACTTTGAAGTCTCCACATATTCTTATGTCTCCATTTTTCTTAAAAACTGGCACAATTGGGGTTGCCCATGCGCTGTACTCCACTGGAGACAATATACCTAAAAATACCAATCGTTCAATTTCTTTTTCTACTTTATTTTTAATAGCAAATGGGACTGGGCGAGCCTTTAAGAATTTTGGTTTAATTTCAGTATTTTTTAAATAAATTTTCTCTTTGGCCTTGTTAAAACAGCCCAATCCAGGAGAAAAAACATCAGGAAATTCATCATGCAAATGCTGAGTAGCATTATTTATGTTAAAGACATTCAAACTAAAATTGTATAAATTTAAAAAATCACGCCCTAATATCGGAGGTCCTCCATTTTTCATAATGTAAAAAGTTAAATTTTCTTTTTTCCCTTTGTAACTTATTTCTAAATAAAGTTCACCCAATGGCTTCACTTGTTGCCCATTATAAAAAATAAATGTTTTGTTTGATCCTTGAAGAGGATAAATTTTAAAATTATTTAAATAAAATTCCTCAGAAAACATGAAATTCCGCTGCCCGTATTTATTTGACATTGAACGTTTTTATTTTCCAGTACAATATTAACTTTAAATGGTTCTGATCTAAAAATATCTCGCTGTCTTAATGTAAACAAACAAATATCATCATTGTTTTGATTATTTACCGAGGATTTTTCTTCAATAAAATTATGATACCTATTACTAAATTTTTGCCTGCATACTGCGGCTAAATGACCTTTCTTTTTACATTTAGAACAATTTAAAGATTTATAAAAACACTTATCTTTTTGGTGATTGCCTTTTCCGCAGACGTCACATTTTATGGCTGTCATCATGGCTGCCTCCCTGCTGTGACTTTGACGTTTCTGTTGGTGGGGGTTCCACTGCTGTCTTGTGGTTCCAAAGTTGCCTCCTACATCCGGGTTGCGCGCGCCTCTTGCACCTGCGTCGCCTTTCTTGTTGCGTAGGAAATTCACGGGCTCCTGTTTTACCATCGATTCTTGCACCTCTCTGGCCGCCATCTTTGCTGATGCAATTTTCACTATCCCTTCAAAAGACGTAGCGATATTTTCCTCCATGAGACGGTCCAAAATTGGTCCCTTTTCGTACCCAAATATGAATCGATCTCTTAGGCAAACTCCCAGCTCGGCTCCGCACTCGCATCCTACAGCCAGACTTCGCAATCTGCCTGCCCACTGAGTTGCCATCTCTCCATATTCCTTCCTTGCTGCATAAAATTTGTATCTTAAAGCGAATGCGGACTGCTGCGGTTTAAAATATTCGTCGAACACCTTGATCAACTGGCCAAATGTCCTTTGTTCCGGTTTCTCAGGACTTACCAAATCGAATATTAATTTGTATGCCTCTTCATCACATGTATTTAATAATATCGCCTTCATTCTGTCTTCATCTTTCTCTTTTTTTTATTCCGTTTGCAGCGAAATAGTTTAACAAACGGGCCTTGAAGATAGACCAGTCACTACTTATCGGTGAAAATTCCCTGAGATGCCCGATTTCCGCCATTTTACTGTTCACTTCTTAACGCGCGGATCTATATTCGTTTTCAACACAGAATAGAATAGTTTTTAATCCTCGTCGCCAGTTGTGGTGTTTTGGACCACGTGATTCCAACTTTACTGAGGCTGAGTAAAACACAGTTTGAAATTTGATACTTTTATTTCAACGCTCAGAGAAAGAATGAATTTACAATGTCGTACCATCAGTACCTTATGCCTGCGCATACATCTACCGGAAACGGATGGTGTACTATATATTATTTTACATATGGTAAAGGAGGAATATTTAAATATTATTTTTATAACAATACTACAAAAGTAAAGGTAAATTTGGTTAAGGTTTATCGCACTTAAACCTTACCGTTTTTACAATATATTCAATTTTGTGAAATTGCAGTAAAAATTTTAAGGCTGCATTTCTCCAAGTGTGTCAAAGTTTTTAATACTAAATATTTACTGAAGATTATTTAATTTATTGATCAGATATTATGTTGCAATAATAAAAATTAAACTACTTCATACAGACTGTCTAAAAATTTATGTTAAATAATTTCCAGCTTTAAACGGCAATAACTTGTTTAATTTAAATAGAATACCCTGTATGTTTTAGATTAATCAGATGCACAGTTTAATTGTCTATCAAATTATATCATACCATTTTTTACCTATCCCATCAAGTTTTCGTAGAAAATGCATTTTCTTATAACTCATTTATCAATATCCCCATGAAATATTGACATTTTAGATTGTTTTTAGAGCAACAAATGTACAAAATGTACAGGTACTAAAAACGCTAATATTACTAGCCCATTTGTATACAAAAAGAAAACTATTTAAATCTTTATAAAAGAGTATACCAATAATTAAATATATCACCCATTATTTCCGCCCAAATATTAATTAATTACATATTATGATTATTGTTAGTTCCCAGTAGTTAGTACCCAGAAAAAAAAAGTGGGTGATTGGGAAGGCTCGAAAGGAAACAATGTTTTTGCGACGAGGCACCAAAACATATACAGGGTGTCCCAGAAATAAGTGCAAATATTTTAAGGGGTGGTAGATCTCGATAAAAGAAACATATTTTCTCTTTATCGTTTCCAAAATAACGGAGTTATTTTACTTTAAAAATTTCCAGAAAAAAATATTTTTGCTAGAATTTTGAAAACCACTGGATCTTTTCTGGATTTTGATCCTTGCAAATTTAATCTAACACCTATGTTGCCATATTATCAAGAAATTATGTTTTTTAACTAAAAACTAAAAAAAATTCCAAAGATTTTTTTAAAAATTTCGAATTTTCATTTTTTTTTTCGCAAAAAAACCCTAATAGGCGTGTTTCTGCGGTTGAACTATACTACCAGTTAAAATATTTGCACTTATTTCTGGGACACCCTGTATATTAATCCATATGCCTACAAACATTCATGGCGATTCCAACCGCCAACACTAAGACAGATACAGACGAACGAACAGAAACCTAACGGGTAATTTTTTTTCGACCGATGTACACCGATGCTCGGTTTATGTCGTGCTGTACAGTACGACATAAACATATTGATAAATGAGGTCTAAATGATAAGAAAATGTATTTTCTACGAAAACTTGAAGAGATAGGTAAAACATGGGTAATACAATTTGATAGACAATTAAATTGTGCATCTGATTCTCATAAAACATACAGGATATTCCATTTAAATTAAACAAGTTATTTCCGTTTAAAGCTAGTAATGATTTAAAATAAATTTTTAGACACTCTGTATAAGGTAGAATAATTTTTATTATTGCAACACAAAATTTAGTAAATAGAAATACTTCAGTACAATATTTGGTTTTAAAAACTTAAATACGCCTAGAGAAATGAAGCATTAAATTTATTACTGTATTTTGACAAAAACCCTATATATTTCAAAAACGGTATGATTAAAATGCGGTAAACATTAATCAAATTTACCGTTATTTTAATCGTAGAAATTAAAAATGTAATAATATACAGGGTGTTTCGTTTAAAAAAAATACAATTGATATTTTTTATTTATTTGACACTCTGTATCTTGTAAAAATATTTTTAAATTGTAGCTCTAATAGTCCTTCAAAGAACCCAAAACTTACAATTTGCAAAAATCTAATCGTTTAGCTACAATACTCCATGTCGTATGTGGTAAACAACCCTGTATACAGGATGGCGCACCTCATTCAACCTCGGTTGATTATACGAAAACGGAAATATGAGTCGCCTGGTTTCAAAACCCGACAAATCCATTTTTCACAAAAAATGAGTTAAATGTAGTTCTGAATAATTCCTTTTGTAACCCTCTATAAGTCTATGTGATGTTTACATGTCAAAACCCTGCAATTTTCGTAATATTTGCGGTCAAAACATAGAGTTAATTTCAAATTCCGACAAATCCGCGAATTAATAAAACCAAACACCAACAAATCTAGTACAGCCAATCACAGCGCGCTTTAGTAACCATGCGGTCATGAGTTGATTGGCGCGTTTAATACTAATTTATCATTTTTAGTTGTGCATCGTAAGATTTTGCAGTTTTTTTTTATTATTTCTATACAGTTAACTAGAAAGTGTTTTGCAATTAATATTATGGAAATACAAAAGTGTGACACTCAATTTCCAAAACCAGTTACTCCTGGTTCGTTTAGGTTAGGCTAAAAGTGGCAAGAAATAGAAGACAGTTTTTTTTATTATTTCAATACAGTTAAGTAGAAAGTGTTTTGCAATTAATATTATGGAAATACAAGAGTGTGGCACCCAATTTCCAAAACCAATTACTCCTGGTTTGTTTAAGTTAGGCTAAAAGTGGCAAGAAATAGAAGACAGTTTTTTTTATTATTTCAATACAGTTAAGTAGAAAGTGTTTTGCAATTAATATTATGGAAATACAAGAGTGTGGCACCCAATTTCCAAAACCAGTTACTCCTGATTTGTTTAGGTTAGGCTAAAAGTGGCAAGAAATAGAAGACAGTTTTTTTATTATTTCAATACAGTTAAGTAGAAAGTGTTTTGCAATTAATATTATGGAAATACAAGAGTGTGGCACCCAATTTCCAAAACCAATTACTCCTGGTTTGTTTAGGTTAGGCTAAAAGTGGCAAGAAATAGAAGACAGTTTTTTTTTATTATTTCAATACAGTTAAGTAGAAAGTGTTTTGCAATTAATATTATGGAAATACAAGAGTGTAGCACCCAATTTCCAAAACCAGTTACTCCTGATTTGTTTAGGTTAGGCTAAAAGTGGCAAGAAATAGAAGACAGTTTTTTTATTATTTCAATACAGTTAAGTAGAAAGTGTTTTGCAATTAATATTATGGAAATACAAAAGTGTGGCACCCAATTTCCAAAACCAGTTACTCCTGGTTTGTTTAGGTTAGGCTAAAAGTGGCAAGAAATAAAAGACAGGTTTTTTTATTATTTCAATACAGTTAAGTAGAAAGTGTTTTGCAATTAATATTATGGAAATACAAGAGTGTGGCATCCAATTTCCAAAACCAGTTACTCCTGGTTTGTTTAGGTTAGGCTAAAAGTGGCAAAAAATAGAAGACTTAAAATATTTTAGCGACGTTTTACAGAAATATAAAAATGCAGTTGACGTCGTTGGCCTTAACAATGTCGATTTCTGTGAACCAATAGAAGAAGTTCCTGAGTTAGTCATTTGAGTTGTGCATTTCTTCAATAATTTTTTTTTAATTTTATTTAGAACACTAGTCCGTCAACGAGTCAGCTACAAACCCCGACAAATCTACAATGTAATTAGCAAAACACAGTAAATCTATTGCTCGAAATCAAAACTCGACAAATCCATTTTTTGTTATAAATTTTTCAAAATAAAAGGATATTTTTTACATTAAAAAGATATTTTTTTAGGTTATTACGATCAACTAAATGGGTGGTTAAAGTTTTGTTATAGTAATCCTCTTAAAGGTTGATTCTCACTATACCTTCCATATCAGCTCCCTTCCGTTTCCCTTCCGTTTACATAAAATATTATATCATGTAAATGAATAGGACAATGTACACTATCCGTTCCGTTTCCCTTCCGTTCGATATCCTTTCCTTCCATACATTTTTTTAGCGGACGGACTGAATCGTATCGGAAATAGCGTTGTCAAGTTCTTAAATTTGTACCAGCTCTGTTAAAATTTTGTTGATATTTATTCATTCTTTCACCTCTTAATTAAATCTATTACCTTTTTCAAAAGATACAAATTTTTATTTTAAAAATAAAACTTTAGTAATTATATAAATTGTACCTACAATAAAAAGTATGGAACTGATACGGAACGGAAGCCTACGTATAGCGTCAATACAATAAAAATACGGAACGGATATGGAATGGATATTGAATGGAAACGAAAGGTATAGTGAGAATCAACCTTAATATTCTTTCCTTCATACATTTTTTGGCGGACGGACTGAAGCGTATCGGACACAGCGTTGTCAACAGCGTTGTTGTTCTTACATTTGTACCAGCTCTGTTAAAATTTTGCTGATATTTATTTATTCTTTCACCTCTTAATTTAATCTATTACATTTTTCAAAAGGTACACATTTTTAAAATAAAACTTTCGTAAGGATATAAATCGTACAATAAAAAGTTTGGAACTGATACGGAACGGAAGCTTACGTATAGCGTCAATACAATAAAAAATACGGAACAGATATGGAATGGATATGGAATGGAAATGGAAGGTATAGTGAGAATCAACCTTAAAACATAACAAAACAGTTTTTCACGATTTCCCAAAATTGGACCTAAGTGCATTTGCCGGGTTTTGAAATGAGGCGACTCATATGTAGTAACAAAATATTTTATGGGTATATGTGGGAAGACAATGTGCACAATTTAAAATTATTTTGAAATATACAGGGTATATCAGTACTAAGATCCACATCACAGTTATATTTTTTCTTTTGGAACACCCGGTATTTTATTTAATTTTTGGATTCTTGGGCCCGAGATACTTAAAGATATTTAAATATACATGCTACAATAGAATATATTATCAACACCCTGTACATTACTTTTCGGAATTAATTCTTGTGCTGAGTTTAAAGGTAGAATATTAAACTTTACTGAAAAATGTTATCGCTTGCTTAAATTTATACAGGATTCAAATGCAACACCCTGTGTTTTCTAAAATAAATCGAAGCAGATTTAAATGCTCTTTCAAACTATAATAGGGTTTCCTCTACCTATCTAGCTGATATTTTGAATAAAAAGCAATTTTCCAATAAAATGGCAATCAAGATGGATGGTGTCACCATGACAATTTTCTAGTGACAGTTAGTAACTATTTTCAAAATCGACATTAATTTATGGACATTAATATTTAGATTTATTTTAATTTACCCACAATAGTTTAATACAATTTAATAAGTAAGTATTCATTATTTTATCAAGAAAAATAAAGCAGCATCTACTGGCGGAACGAATGGATATGTTACTAGTGATATTATTTTGTGAGGAAAATTGCTTTTTGGCCTCAAGGGCTCAAAGATATCCAAATATGAATTTTTATGAAAAGCGTTACTTTGAAAAACGACTTGTCCTATTTCGCAGAGCTGGTAGACTGATTTATAAAAAACGTATTAGGTAGAAACCTGTTGCTGGAAGTGAAGAAACTGAATTTTCCGTAATTGGTTCTTTTATAGAAAATCCATATATCTACAAGTCATCGTAAAATAAGCCAAAGAACTACTTCTTCGTTTTTCTTGATAGAATAATAAATAGGTATTCAATATTTAATAAATATTATTTATTAAACTATTGTAGGGGTAAATTAAATAAAAGTAAACTGCTATAGATTTAAATAAAGTCCATAAACTAATTTCGATTTTAAAAATAGCTGCTGTTATTAGAAACTTGCCATGACATCAGCTCTTTTGGTTTCCATTTTATTGAAAAATTGGTCTTCATTCAAAATCTGAGCTAGATAGGTATAGGAAACTCTAATATGGTTTGAAAGAGCATTTGAATCTGTATCGATTTATTTTAAAAACACAGGGTATTGTATTTTAAATAACGAAGTTTTTATAATAATAATAATAATAAAAAATTACCTTTATTTTACAAATAAAAAATTCATAAGATGGTAACAAAATTGCAAGTCTGGCGTAGTCTAGCTGCAATAGCTACACAACTTAACCAGAACATGCAAACTTAATAATTAAATATAATGTTTTACAAAAAGCCATAAAAAAAAGTTTCAAATGTACAATGCAAAAGTAAAGTATAAAAAAAAGAAAAATATGAAAAATCACGAATGCATTAAAAGATACTCTCTGTATTTATGCTTAAACGCATTCTCACCCAAATTCAACAATTCTGTTGGTAACGAGTTATACCCCTTAACGGCATTATATGAAAACCCGCGCTGAAAAATGGCTGTCCGATGATGAGGCATCGTCACCTCCATTCCTACTATTAACTTCGTGTATGTCACGTCTGAAAATTAAACGCTCTTTAATAGATAGGGGAGCAGCGGGGTTGTTAATTATTTTCACAACAAATGTACACAAGTGTAAAGTTCTACGCGAGTCCATTTTTAGCCAATTAAGTTCTTTAAAAAAGGGAGTCACATGATCAAACTTTCTTATATTAAAAATAAAACGGACACAGGCATTTTGCATCTTTTGAATGCGTAACCTACTCTCTTGATCCAGACAAAAACCATAAATAAAGTCGCCATAATTAAAGTGAGGCATTACAAGCGATTCACAAAGATTTTTCTTTAGGTATACATTTAGAATATGTTTGTTGTTGTATAACAGCTTTAAAGCAAGGTATGCTCGTTGTAATAGTTTTTTCAAATGCTCCTTAAATCTAAGTTCCACATCCAAAAGTAATCCTAAATTTTTTGAACTGTTAACAAAAGTTAGCTTTCCATTGTCTATTGTTATATTAAGATTGTTTTCCAAGAAATTAATTTTGTTGCTGCTTCCAAAAAGTAAAATGTAACATTTAGAACTATTCAGTGCCAAATTGTGACCTTTGGCAAGTTGGCTTAAGATCTCTAAATCTTTATTTATATTTACTTCAGTTTCCAGATAGTCATCCATCTCAAAGCAACTATACAGTTGAGTGTCATCCGCAAATGCTTGTACCTTACAATGCAGTAAAGACTTTAATATGTCAGATGTATAAACAAGAAACAGCAACGGACCCAAGACAGAGCCCTGTGGTACACCAGAGTGCAGCCTAATTTTGTTGGAATATTTATTATTAGAAAAAACAGTCAAAAATCTGTTGGATAAATAAGACTCAATTAAGAAATACGATTCAGTACAAAAGCCATAGAAATGTAATTTAGATAAGAGAAGTGCATGGTTTATTGTATCAAAAGCCTTTGAAAAATCTAACAGTAGTAATATGCTAGCAAGACTTTTGTCGCAAGCTCTGGTGATATCATCAACAACATTCGCTAAAGCCACTGTTGTTCCAAAATGTTTTCGAAAACCACACTGACTATGAGGATTAATTTCATTAGTAATAAAATAATCATACATTTGACTGTATAAAATTTTCTCATATATTTTTGACATATTTCATGACAATTATTCATAAAAATGTTTGCTTGTTCTAAAATGGTTAATCCCCGTTTATACTTCTCCTAATTTCCATACCGTGTTAGAGAAAATTAAGAAAAACATGAAGATATGGTTGATTTTTTTTAAACAAAAGGCGTTTCTATGATAAAATCAATTCGATTTTATTTTTTGAGAGATAGTTGTTATTAATTTTGATTAAAGTATGGTATTTTCCGGTAATTTTTATCACCCTTTCCGTAGGTAGTATTAAACTAAATAAATTTTATAAATTTTGTGCTTCTCTAACATTTTAAAACAACAAAAAACATTACGTTAATTAAAATTCTATGAATTACAATCTATCAAATAATGAAAACAAAGTTATATTACCAGAGAAACGTGTTTTAATTTTTAGGACTTCAATCAAAATTCTACCTTATTGTCATGTTTTTCTTAATTTTCCCTTAAACGGTATGGAAATTTGGAAAAATGTAAACGGGATTTACCATTTTATAGCAAGCAAAAAAATGTATGAAGAATGCATTTTTTCAAAATGACAATAATAAAAAAGCTTTTGCTCTTGTAAAGACAATCCGGGGACATACTGTATAGTACCGTAATAGTACCGTAATAAATAGGAATATGGTTAAATTGGGACAAATTTGCGCCTTAGGATATTCACTAAGATGCTATCAAAAAGTTTCAAAAATTTTGTGGATTGCTGAATTAAGAGTTCTATAATTGGATAGTATTTGAAAAATTAATAAGAATCCATGAAAGATGGAAGTTGGGATTGGATTAGTTCATGTCATATATTAAATTTGCTGTAAAGTGTTATTTGGACTATATTTTATCTTGTATATCAACTTGGATGTTTCCTTTAAACATCCTATAGTTTGTCTGTACCTAATTTTCTATAAATATCGTAATCTTAAACTATACAGTGTGTTCAAAATTCTATGCCAACCTTACTAAAACATAATATCATAATTTTTCGTCTTTTTTTTAGATGAAACAATCTAGGTTTCTTTGTTTTTTTCTATTATTTCTTTGTTAGATGGGGAATAAAGAAACGATTTTTTTTTTGTATTTAAAGTATTTTAATTTTTTTAGCGGTTTCGTAAATATTCGCATTTTTATTACATATGGCTCATTCAAAGGTAAAATCCCCGATAAAAATCATTACATAGCTTGGTTAAAAAATTACTGCTGAAACCACTATAATATACAGGGTGGTCCGAACTATATTCCTGAAACTTCGGCAGTTTGAAAGTTCGTATAAATGTATGTCCTAAAATGCTTAGTTTCAGAGATACAAATTAACTTATTGAATGTCAAAGTCATCTTTTCTTTAAAACTACTTTTATTTTTGAAATGAGTTACATTTAAGTTTTATCTAATTATATAAAAACAAAAAAAAATGACATCTGTTTTAAAAACTAACTAGCTTGAAGAGCTCGTGCGACAGAGTGTAATAATAGAATCTATACTTGGAAAAATGTCTATTATTGTCTATTCAGCACTTATATAACTCCTCACAATATAACTCCTCCCTTCTCAGAGACAGTTATACGGATTGAGGGGGTAGCTGGATATTTCTTGAAGGTGGTGGTTGAACGTCACGTCGACATCTGGGGAACTTCCTATACAACAGGTAGACGCAAAGGATGATAATTACCAGGTACAAAAGTAGTGTCCACAGGCTTGGATATTTGCTGATTTCGTCAAATACCAGGTGTGGTTGATTTTCAATTAGTTGATTCTTCAATGTGTGGAGATTGTCGAGTTTTATTTCAGATATTTGACTTGTTAAATGTAGAGTCGGTAGGATCTTATCATCTTCAGTGACATAGTCGTCGAATAAAATCATTTGATTTGTAGTATTGATTATTTTCCTTTCATTGATTATTAACAAATCGTTCACTAAGGTCTCACAACCAGGTGGTATTTCAAAGATATATGTACCTTAAAATTTAGCTCTCTCTTCTTGTTCGAAACAGTTCAAGTGTACTTGAACTTCATAAGGGAGTACAACGAGCCATTGGTTTGTATTGTCTAATTGATTGACAATAGGCTGTGTTATTTTTAGTTCGACTTGTTTACAGTTATTGTTTGTTTTTGATTGCAATAATTGAACTGAACATGGACTGTTGTAGCTGACTTCGTTAAGAGGGGTGTCGTAGATGTAATAGCTATCCATGGCTTCTTTGCAAAGTTCATTTTCGAATGCATAGTGCAATTGACCTTTTATCAAGTATTTATTGACAGGTAAAATTGCCTTGAAGAGACCCTTATAATATATAGGTATAGAAAATAAATGAAAATAAGTGAAACTCATCTGAAATGTTATAGGAAAATGAAGTAAATATGTTATTTTATTATTTAAAATAAAACATTCTAATTCAATAATATTTTCATAATACAATATATTATCGATCTTAACAGGTAAAGGCATAAGATTTTCACCTACTTGAGCCTGTATGTTTTTTAACTCAATAAAGAGATCATCTGTTTTTATTATACTTGGATGCATTATTTTTAATTTGGAAATAATTAATGAATTTTCGATATCTTGTAAAATAGAATCGATGGTTTCATACATAATGATTAATTGATTTAATGTATCTTTCATAAAGTGAGAATTCTGAGAATAAGTTGTTGTGTTTATTATCAAAGCAATTTGATCTATTTTGCCTTGCAAAATCTTTTCATTTTGATTTATTTGTTGTATAGTTAAATTAAATTTATCAATTACACCTATAGATAGATAATTGTGCTTTCGAATATTTTCCTCTAAACTGTTTTGGTTTTTCTGTAAATTTTGAATTAGTTTTTCATAACGTTCGCCATCTGAAGCGTCTACATTTCCAGTTACTGCTTTAAAAACTGAGCCTACAACATTCACTAGCCCTTTTTTGTTCTGTTTGAATGTGGAATAATTTCTGATATTTTGTTTTCAGCTCTCTTTTGCAAGAATTGTAATGCTTTTACATAATGCACAGAATCTTTCTTATACTGTCTATGTTTGTTTACTAACTCGACAATAGAAATTGTATTTATATAAAGTTTATTTGCTTCTTGTATTACTGGGTGTAAGTCATTAAAATGTGGTAATATATAAGAGTAAAACTATACTGTTTAACTTTTGCATTCCCTAGTTTAATTGGTAGCAGTCCGACATTATCGTTGACTTTCCTCACATTAATTTTCTGCTGAACCTCGTATGCATAAGTGATTACTTTGAAATATAATACAACTATTTTTATAATGGTCACATTAGCCTAGGTTAAGAATTTTACTACTCAAAGCTATATCTGTATTTAAGTGGGCGTTTATTATTACACATATTATGTACCTTTTCTTGACTTACTATTATTAGATACTATTTTTCTTACAATTTTGGTAGGGTTAGAGAGCGTATTGACTAAATTTTGACGTCCGTGCTTTTTAATAAAAAAAATTGATTTGGTTTTAATATTTCAGGGTCATTACGCGATTCATTAATTTTACCGATTATTTTTATTTTATTTGCTATTAGATCCTCGTTAATTTTTGAATAAAGAAGTTTAGCTTTTTCTTTATGTTCCGAAACATAATTATTTAATAATAGCTGATCATTGTCCAAGTTAAATGGATCATTTGAAGAGATATGACCACTAATGATGTCAACAGGTATGAGCTTAGTAACAGAGCGATCTGAATTATTGTAAGCCAAAATTGCGTATTTCATTCTTTGATGTATCGGTGTTGTATTAATTTTTATGTTAACGGGGAAACGTTCGTATTTAGATTTTTCTTCTCGATTGAGATGATCCGTTCTAATCATTGGTGAGTCAAATTTAATATTGGAATCGTCGAAATTATTTAGTTCTATATTTTCAATGTCATTGTTATTAATTTTTTGTACTTCTATCGGTTCGGGGAAATCTAATGTTACAGATTCAAAATTTTTATTTAACACGGTAGTTGATGCACATTCATCTTTTGCTGTTGCGAGTAAGAATATAATTTTGCGATTGTGCATTCTTCTGTATGGAATCATGATGTCACCGTTCTGAACATTTGTTTTTACTTCAACAACTTGTTCACCTCTCGGAGATATTGTTATCGCGTTAAGTTCAGGCGTTGTTCTGTGAAACTGTAACTTGATCTTTGCATAAGGCGTTACAAGAAATCCGTCTTTATAATTAATATTAACTTGTATTTTTTTAAGTTTATCTAATCCAAGAAAACCATCAAATTTATTACGAAATTTAAAAAGATAAAATTTTAAATATTTGTTTTTCGGCATATTAAAAATGTTTGAAGAAGGAATAAAAGCACTGTGTGTATGAGCTGATTGTTGGAAAATACTTGTAACTATAAATGGATCGTTATTAATATATTTATTATAGAATTTAAATGCTAAATGTAGATCGATAAAAGATTTACTTGATCCTGAGTCGATCATAAATTTTAAATTGTATTCAGGGAAAACTATATACGATAATTCACCAGAATTGTTTGTATTAAGAGATATAATTTCTGGCTTTATGCGTTGTTGTGACTCTTGAGTTTCGCAAAAATTTACGTTTTCCATGCTCGTTACCGGGGCGCTCTGAAAATTGTCGTCAGGCTGACTATATTGTTCATATTGCTGTGGATATTCAGAATAATTTTCATGGCACACCTCGTATTGATTTTCATAGTTATTGTAATATTGAGATTCAAAATTTAAATTTTGTTGATACGTTTCCTCTGTATACTGATTTGGATCAGTTTCCGCATTGTATTGTTCTTCGAAAACGAATTTTCAAGGTGGATAATAAGATATCGGGTAAATAAGTCCTATTAGGAAAACCTGGTTTAATATTACTGGTCTGTTTTGTGGAGATACTCATTGGGGTAGGTTTTGGTAGGGTTTGTTGACTATTAGGGTTAGGTTTAAAAACATTTATATTTGAATTAGGTCTTCGAAAAACTTGTGAGTTAGTCGGAAAACGATTTGGAACATTATTAAAATTAGGGCGAATATTAATATGTTGTGATGGAAAAGTGCGCCTTGGCATAAGTGAATTATTAGGAGCATGATTGTTAAAATTATTAAAAGGTCTAAATTGAGACAAATTGTGACTGTTATGATTAAAATGTTGAGGTGGTTCAATTTTAGGTACTGGTTTAGAGAAATTTTGGAAATATCTTGTATTATGTTCGAAATTGCGTAACGAATTGTAACGCTGTTGGGAGGTCTTTAGGCGCCATGCAACGAACTGTGTTGCCTAAGGGTTCTCTCAGTCCTGATAAAAAGGTTTTAAGAGCTAAATCGTTATATAGTTTGCGTTTAAGAGATTTTGATGTACACATAGTTTCATGAATGTCGACGTAAGAGCACAGTAAATTATGCAAATGTAAGATTTTATCGTAAAATTGATTTGGAGTTTCGTTTGGCATTTGTCTAAGCATTACCAGATCTCGGTTCAAACATGTTTCGTCTCTTTGATCTGCAAAATGTCTATAAAGTGTTTCTTTTAAATCGTCCCAGGTAGTAACGTTATGAATATTAATAACAATTTTGGCATTACCAGTTACAGTTAATTTTCCAATTAAACAGTTTAGTAAATAAATATTTCGAAAGTTAGTTGGATCACTCGGAATGTAAAAATGATCAATAAGGCTTTGACATGTTGCAAGATATCTATTTAAATCATTTGGTGTCCCGCAATTTAAGTACTCTGGTTTAAAATCGTCTTGTGACTTATTACTGCTAGTACTTTGCATGTTTATTTTTTTTGTCTACGGTATATAAAGATATATATATATATATATATATATATATATATATATATATATATATATATATATATATATATATATATATATTAGAGTCTCTTAAAGGTTTTATAGATAACGTTTCAAAAAATGTGTGATAAAATTTCAATCGTAAAACAAATTGCACTTACATTACGGTGAAAATGACTTTGAGCATTCTTCTATAAGGTAGATTTGTCAGGTCTGCAATTTTGTCTTCGCCAACTGTAATCTGCCTTGCGAGGGTGAGAGATGGTTGCTTCACACTCCGATGAACTGTTCTTTGGGGCACGTCACCAGTTCACGATCGAATGGGTTGTTCGATTTTTGAATGGCCTCTCCAACAACTGTCCGAAAAGTTCGATTCACCACTGATTCCCAATAAATCGTTGATACGAACTCGAACGACACGATGAGATACGATTTGGGAATCCTACCGACTGCGCCAATTAACTTATTGAATGTCAAAGTCACCTTTTCTTTAAAACTACTTTTATTTTTGAAATGAGTTACATTGAAGTTTTATTTAATTATATAAAAACAAAAAAAATTACATCTGTTTTAAAAACTAACTAGCTTGAAGAGCTCGTGCGACAGAGTGTAATAATAGAATCTATACTTGGAAAAATGCTAGTCTGTTATTGTCTATTCAGCACTTATACACACACACACACAATATAACTTACAGGATGTAGAAGTTTCATTTTTATTTCGATTTTTTCTAAATAATTTCTGACCGAGTTCTTTCAAAACCTGAAATAAAAAATGCAGATCCGTATTTAAAAAAATTAAGTTGGCCTCCGTATCTCACAAATTATCAGCTAATTTGAAAATCTAAAAATACTGTAACGTTTTTAGTTCGTTACATGTCTTTTTTATATATAATATATGATGTCTGGCCTATCATCACCGGATTCCCTCTCGTTCAGGCCGGATAGTTTATTTGACGCGTAATTTTTACGTTCTCTGTTATCGTTCGACACAACCCTGTTACTATTCTGTGGAGGCGCGCGCTGTCAACATCGCTTCTGTCAACTCTCCGTGCTTAACATCACTTTGTTTTGACGCTCTGTTGTATCCCAGCTTTTAGAAATGGTGATTATTTAAATCTTGCTGTATAATTTGAATCAGCTGCTATTTCGAGGCTACAGGTAAAGATGAGTTATTACCTTTTATAGATTCGATATTATTATTGAATATTTTTAGGGGTAGAGTTACGGATGTCCCAACTTGTATTTGTGTTTTGCTGGCACGTTGGCGTCCCTTTTCTTTTGTCCTCCAGAATGTCACATGGAAGAAAGGATATGTTGTTTATTATTTATTGAGCCCTCGGAAGTATTTCGAGGTAGGTTTATTTTGTTTATTAGACCTTGTTTGGTTTTAAACAAGAGTTTCATATTTTTAGGGTCCAAGGTATGGACTGTGTCCAAGTACGGACTGTGTCCAAGGTACGGACTGTGTCCAAGGTACGGACTGTGTCCAAGGTACGGGTAGTGTCTTATGTACAGACATTATCTTATATACAGATGTCCTGTGGACGAGTGTCCCCAGTAAGAACGATTTTTTCTTACATCTAAGTGCCACAGCGTGGATGTAGCTTGAGTCCCATGCTGCTTCACTCCCATTTCTAAGCCTAGTCAGTAGCTACGGCTGTAAGGATTCATGGTGTCCTCAATCTGGCCCCTTTTGTTGTTTTGACCAACAGGATCGCCGACAGACAGTACAGAGATGCTAGACCACCTCACGCTGCTACTGTTTGAAGCAAGATTACATAAAAGAACAGCTAAGTGTATATTTAAGTTCTAGTTTTACATTTAACATCTAAAACGTCTTAAACAGTAACGTACATTTTAAATAATATCGTACAGACTATAAGTGGTTAGATTATTAAGAACATTTATGTCGATGCAGTAGTTGCAATGTGATTTAGATTTTAGGTTTCATTATATTATGCCTTGTAATAGTATTACTTTCTATAGATATTATTATTGCGCTATATTAACAGATGAATAACGAGACATAGATTCTAGAATCTACAGGTTGCAACACATCAGATTTAACACCGCATAAAATTTAACAATTTAAATAAAGTAATGCTACTTTTCTTATATTTTCTATAACGTTACACGCATTGTATTTTTTCATAGTCTTTTCATAGAACATATTTAATATTATTTACATACATAGTTTTACTCAACAAATAACCACTATAATAATTATTAAAATTGTACAATGCTATTTACCATCAAAATTCATAATGAATAAATATAGTCATTAGTTTTAAGTATTATACAACTGTGTTTTCTTTCTCTGTACATGCCTGGCGCCCAATATCTATATATCTTTTGTTAATTATTACTGATTAATTTTCTCTCTAGTGAAATACCTTATCCACGACTGCTCTCCGATGAAAAGCTGCCGCAGTGGTAGTGGTTTAAAAATCGCTACAATACTGTCAGATAGCTCTGATGAAGTGGCTATGAGAGTGTGCAATTAGTTTTTTGATTTTCTAAAAACTAACGACAGGAAAAAATAAAATTGATTTTCAAAAAAATCCGTTTTTCCAAAAAACTCAGCAATCCTTGAAATTTTTAAAGCTTTTTTCATAGCATCTTGGTGAACATCACAAGGAGCAACTTTGCCCCAATTTAACCATCTTCTTATCTATTACGGTTTCCGAGATGGCAATACTCGTGCCTCGAATTTGTAGCACCCTGTACAATATAGAATAATATTACGAATCCGCAAAACTGTTAAAAATTTTAAATACAAAAAATTTTTTATTTTTTAAGTCTCCATCTAACAAAGGAATAATCTTGGAATAATATACAGAATGTTCCATTTAAAATAACGAACAAAATCTATTTTATATTTTAGAAAAGTTGTCATATAATTTTGAACACACTGTATGGTTTAAGAATACGATATTTATAGGACAATAAGTACAGACCAACTAAAATACCTAGTATAGTTTTGATTCCCGGACATTTCTTGTATTTTTATTAATTTCTCTAAAAAAAGCTGGATTTTTTTTAAATTTATTTATTAATGTCTCTCAAACTGTCAAAACATTTAATAATATTTTAGGATTATTTAAAGTGATCAGAAAGGAAGCCAAAAATGCAATATTATACAGGGTGCTTTATTTAAAAAAAATCTTCCCGATCCACTAGGTAGGTAAAAGTTAAATTACTTCCCTGAAATACATCCTAGTAACATATTTTAGGTTTACACTTCCTAAAAATTTCCTTTAAAATTTCTCAGATATTTATTTTAGGAGCTACAGATTCCCGACGCACTATTGCCGGACCCAAAGACATTATAAAGATAGACCGAACATCTCATTCATAAATTCGTTGGTAGTGTATCAAACATTCCAATGTGTCAAACAATGACAGAAGAGACAGAGAAGTCTAAAATTTCCGACCCCGGCAACTAGGTGCATTTGGGATTGTTCTAATGGCCAGTGGCGTATCGTTTTTTGGAACGAATTTAATTAGTAAAGTAAAAGTAAAGTAATTAGTAAAATTTTTACTCCATATTAATATACTACATTAACACTTTTTCGTCAGATGAGTTTTGTTATAAGGTCTAATATAATAATACAATTAATATCCTACATATACTTATGTTGAAACGTTAGTAGTTTTCGAAAATCACTCCAACGTCGATTTTCAATTTAAACTTTCAGTTACTTCTATATAAACTTTCAGTTATTTTTGAATATTTACAGGGTGACTCAGGCTTCCGAAACAGTTCTATATTAGGTTTGTGGTTGGTGACTTTTCTTTCAATTTTTTTTTTCAGAATATGGAGGCATTTAGGCACATATTAGACATTTTTGTAAACATAGGTGGCCAGTACATATTTTCAAACCAAAGTTGTAGATTTGCCATTAAATATTCATTCCAGAAATACCTAGGGTTGCCACTTGTCCTTTTTTGAAAAGGGCAGTCCTTTTGACTTTTTTTGACTTAAAAAATCATTTTTATTTACGTATTTTCCCTGAGAAAATTACCTACAGAAAACAGAAATATTCTTTTCGCCCAAATTTAATTAGGAATGTTATAAAACTTAACTTATAAATAAATTTTTCTTGTTTAGAATAGGCAACATTATTTAGAACCTCCCGTTTAATCTCAAATGATAGTTTAGGTTTTAGTTTTACCTTTTTTTTATCTTAAAAAGAACTTTTCAAAATTAGTACCTAATTAGTAACGATTTAGTTAGTTCGCAATCGATAGCTTCCTGTGAAGTACTGTGTAATAGTTGTAATCGTGTATTATTAATAACTTCCTATACCTAAAATCAATATTTAATGAGAAAATTGTGTTTTTTTTTGAAAATATAAGACAAGATTTGACTTTCGGTCTTCTTCTTGTATTATGATGGCTCTGATACGAGGCAATTGCCTTTTAGTCTCGCAATAGAAGGCATTTATCATTAAAAGTATAAAATATGTGTGCTACAGTATGGGATTTCTGTCGCATAATAATGAATACCTATTACGTTTATTTACAAATCCATTACTTTTTAAAGGTAAGCTTCATCAGATAATCAAATTTTAGTTAAATGTCCTAATCTTCATGAACTGTATTAAGCATATGTATTGCGGTTTGAATCATCTGTATGTTGACAAAAAATATTTTGAAAATGTGCGTTACAATGGCCCCTATGCATTGCGCGGTTTTGAATCATCCTGTATGTTGACAAAAATATTTTGAAAATGTGCGTTACAATGGCCCCATCTTATGTAAAAAATTGAAATAAAAATCACAAACCAAAACCTAATAGGTAAAAGCTTTTTTGGAGGCCTGGGTCGCTCTTTATATAGGTATGTATAAAACTAGTAACCTAAAATTTTTACAGTTCGTCTCATTCTAAAAAAGTTAAACACACCGTACAAATAACTCTAGGAAGATGTATTTGTACGGTGGTAAAATGTCTAAACAAGGCCGAAGGGCAGATATAATAAAGCAATAAAATGTAAAAAGGTCGGGTAAACACCTTTGTTTATTTATTGAGCAAAATTCCTTTAGAATATCGTATATAATGACCAAAATAGGACGCAATTTTAAGGAAAAAATGTCACTTTCTGGCTTATAATAAAGTTTCAAATGTAACGTTTATATTCAAATTTGTTATGATCTACAACAGTTAGGTAGTAATTGAGACGAATTATAATTCCAATTACCGGCTACTACGTTCTTGTTTTAATAGATCAAATTCAACAAATATAATTAGAAATTATTTAATTGTGAGAGGCTCCCTTATGGGACGCCTATGTACGATACGGCGCGGCGGAAACAATACCTACCTGTGAAAAGACAAATTCCGGTAATTTGAGGCTTATTTGTCCACACATTTGACACTGTCGTACCATATTGAAAATTCGCAGATTCAAAAGTACATTAAACAAAAACAAAAACTACTGAAAAACACTGAAAAGTTCACTTCGGAGTTGATTCTGACTTCAAACACACCGTAAGCTAAACTTAGTACGCTGACCATGGGCAGAGGGCCGTCGCGAGGGGTGGTGGGACGCATGTGGGACGGCAGACGTTGCCATGGGCAGACGTTGCCATGGGCAGACGTTGCCAATAGTTCTAGACGTTTCAGCACATTAAACAGTAAACATGTCTTTTAATTGTAACGCATATATCCTCTGGTTAATAACATATTATTACGCATGCTTCTTTAAAAATAAACTATTAATTTAATTAAGAAATTGAAATTTATTGATATCCGGTGAAGGTTTTAAAGTCACCTTTTCTGCAAATCAAACTAAGTAGATAGGCGCAAATTTGATATGTGGCAATGTCGCCTTCTCTATCTCAGTTGATTTTTACAGTACGTAGTCAACCTCCGAATGTTTGATCGGGTTAAAATGCATAATGTGATATCTGTTCTTCCTAAATCTATGGCCGGACCCTGTTTGTGAGTCCCAACATACCATAAAATATAGTGATGGGCATTACGATTCATTTGTTTTTTAACACTTTATGACACTAGCGTAATTGGATTGATTATTTTACAAATAATATTAAATTATCAATTCAATTCATATATACCGTATGATCGAAAAAAAATGGCGTCCAGTTGGCTGGGAAATGACGATCGATGACATTTCCCATATAAATTTACATATAAAATGACAGCGATCTTCATTTCATAGCCATCGTTGACGCCGTTTTTTCTCGATCATACGGTACTATTTATTATTCTTAATACCAGTTTAATATTTTTCGAGCGATATTTTAATTTCGACTTAATAATCATATAATAAATAGTACATAATATCGCATGATCGAAAAAAATGGCATCCAGTTGGCTTGGAAATGAACATCGATGACGTTGCACATATATTTTTACACATAAAATGACAGCGATTTTCATTTTATAACAATCGCTGACGCCGTTTTTTTTTCCGTCCGACATTTAATAAACCATTAGTCGGTAATATTATTTTAACAAAAATTTTGACGTAAAAATTAAATACATTACAGATACTCCCGTACAACAATATAAATATTTTTTTTTCTTGTAAATAACATTCTTATCGTTTGAATTTCATGCCCATGATATATGTTTAGGGTATTTGTTCAAGTCTAAATACTGGTGCCTAACTATAGAGTCATAGACCTATATCACCGCCACCGCCGGCGCCGCCGCGCCGTAGAAACGAACGATCGCATTTTGATTCGATTCAATTCTCACGATTATTTTAAATCTTACGGATCCATGCTGGCCACGATTCAATTGAACCAACCGTATTGTAAGCAATAAATCAATACTCACGACTCTTATGGATCCGTGCTGACTATGATTCAGTTGAACGAACCGTATTCTAAGCAGTGAATCGAATCACACGATTCATTTTTAATATTCGTTCAAATGAACAACTAGTTCAATCTTTGCCCAACTCTAATACAATACGAAAAAATTAAATACTAACGTAAATTATTAATACTAACATTTTCTAATGAGATATTTCTTACCTTCGGTTAGATGGACCTGCGACTCCCTCGGGCGTCGAAAGTGGAGATAAAACGGGCGACCTTTGTCTTGCTCCAGCTCCCTAAAATATTTTTTGAACGTATTTAGCAGCAGTAATAATAATAGAAATAATAAACAATCTTTATTTCACATTAAAATTTATATAAAGATCCCATCAAAAACATAGAAATATAAGAAAATGCCAAGTATCGCAACACAATTCTTCCACTATAAAAAGTTGTGAGATCTCATGTAAAACCAAGTCAGTTTATTTTATTTAGTCTCTCTTTAAGCACCTATTCAACAATTTTGTTATAAATTGTTAGTATCGATATTAGTAATTTTTATTTCTGTAATAATTATAATGACTTGGCAATTGCACGGCACCATAACTATAAAAGAATAATCTACTATTTCGATAGCTAAGTAAAACAGTGCACTTAAGAATATTTTTTTTAGATACATTAGGTAATTATTTTTTCCTATTTTGGAACATTTATCAGTTCAACGCGGGCCAAACTGCGACGGCGATGTTGCCACACCGCTGACACCGCATTGTCATTGCGGCGACAGTAAGCGCCCCGCGCGCGCCACCCGCAATGTTCTTTTGTTTCAAGTCTCATCTCTCACTCAGTTAACTGCAACTTAACCACTTTCTGATAATACTATTTCACGCAGAATAAACGATATGGCCAAGGATATTCAAGAATAATAAAAGAAAAGCGAATATTTTGCTTTGCAGTTTGACGAATCTACACATATGTGACTGCACAGTTTGTAGTATTTGTGCGCTTTGAAGCAGATACCAGTATCATGGAAGAAATTTTATTTTCCAAAGCACTTCCTGCAAACACTACTGGCCAGTGTTTATAGGATATGTTTTTAGGAAGTACTTGCGACTACGATATTGGAAGAAATGTATCGCTATTTGTAGCTATGGCGCTAAAACTATGACTGGTAAAAAGAACGGACTTATTGCAAATTAAAATCGATAATGCCAAACATATCCTGGACACACTGTTTTCTTCATCGACAGGCTCTAGCTGCTAAGGTAGTACCTTCTGATTTAAATGACGTGCTCAAGGAGATTAGGAAAGGTATTGAAAGAGTTCTGGAACTGAGAGCTATATTGTTGTTACAAGATTCAAAATCTGAATATGCTTCTCGTTTTTCTGACCCTATTTGGCTCTTGAAATTAGCAATTTTGACAGATATTTAGCCACCTTAACAATTTGAACAAGAACCTTCAAAGAAGAGAAGAAAATATTTTAACAGCGAAAGATAAAGTAACGCAAAACTTCGTTTCTGGTCAACCTCTCTGCAAAACAAAATGTTCGAATCTTTTCCATGTATTCAGAAAGATTATTGAAAATAATGCAACAGACCAAAGTTTTGCAGTATCAACTCACATTCCTTGCATGATACATAGCTGACATAATTTGCAAGAGAAACTATTGGCATAATTTCCAGACTTGCACTCTGAAGCAGACAATGGGCGTAGATGGATTTTAATTTAAGAGAAATACACTCCAATTAGAAAACGATTTGATTATTAACGTTTCAAAAATAGCACCACAATTTGATAAAAATTTGTTGTGTAAGAACCTCGACTTTTTCTTTCAGGCGGCCCTAGGGGTCGCGATCGACAGATTGAAAAACACTGGTATAGGATATCATATCGTGCAATTGCCAAGTCATTATAATTATTACAGAAATAAAGATAACTAACATTGATACTAACAACGGCCCCTTAGATTTGTGTTATTTTTGATGTTTGTTTTTGTGGTGTATTTATTGGATAAATAGACATTATGACCAATAAATGTGTTATAATATGTGATACTGTCCGCAGTAAGAAAACAGTCTTATCCCCTTAAAAGAGCTCCATAACATAAAAGCATGAAAACCTCAAAACAACACAAAAGTATGTTCTTAAAAGTTTAAATAATTATAAACTTTATATACTAAACCTTTAAGAACATACTTATACTACTGTAATAATTATACTAGTAAATATTATCCAATAAGTAATTAATTTCCCGAATAACAATATTGTCAAGGTCAAGGTGTATTACTGGTTGCATAACTGCATTACTGCTACATAACCGCAACGTGCATTGAGAAACCTGGCGAATTCGCCAGAAAGTAAAAGAAAATTACAGAATTCTTTAGAAAATTCCAGAAACAATCGCCAGGGGGTATATAAGGCCCGCACTTTGACAGTTGGACCAGTCTGAAGAGAGTCTGAAGTCTGAAGTCTGAAGTTTGATAATACCGCGAAATACCGTTAGAATAATAGTAGTTGCATAAATTGTGTTGTAAATAGTATAAGTTGTGTGTACAGAGTGAGATAAATAAATTCGTTAAGTATTTTATCGTGAGTTTAAATAGTGGACCCACGGAATCCGTAACAATTGGTGTCGGAAGTGCGATTTAAGTGGATTTTGAAGATTTTACACCGAATTTGCGAATTTTTATGGTTGGTACGAGACAGCAAGCGAAGAAAATGGAAGAAGTAAGCAAATTATTGGGCGATTTTATGGAGAAATTAGAGAGAGAAAAAGAAGAGGAAAAATTACAACGACGACAAGAAAAACAAGAACAGGACCGGCTTGAAAAAATTTTCGTAGATTTGAAATTCCAACAACAACAAGATAAACAGGAAGAACAGGATCAGCTTGAAAAATTTTTCCAAGATTTGAAAATTCAACGACAACAAGACAAAGAAGAAATACAGGACCGGCTTGAGAAAATGTTAGGCAATTTAGAAATTCGTCAAAAAAATGAATGGAGGGAAATTTTAGAAGATATAGAAACGCGCCGCCAGAAAGAAAGACAAGAAGATCAGGACCGTCTTAAGAAAACTTTAGAAAATCAAGAAATTCGACTTCAGAAAAGCTTGGGGGAACAGCAACAAGCAATGTTGGAAGTACGTTGCCAGGAACAGCAGAACCACTTCCAAGAAGCCGTAGAAGATCTTGAGGAACGCCTTCAGCAGAAGATAGAAAGATTGGAGATGGACCTACAGAAGACCAAGGTACAAGTAAGGACACCTGGCGTTCATGGAACTGCGAACCTCAAGGCCCCGACCTACGATGGACAAAGCACCTGGACGATGTACCACCGCCAGTTTGAAGCAGCGGCTGCTGCCAATGGATGGACTGACCAAGAGAAAGCAGCAGCACTTGTCATCGCGCTGCGTGGCCCTGCCCTGGAACTGATGCAAACTATTCCTGCAGCCCAACAGCAGGAATACCAAACTTTGGTCGCTGCACTGGACAGAAGATATGGCGACCAACATCGACGCCAACTTTACCAGGCCCAGATCAAGACACGCCTGCAGCGTTCCGGAGAGAGTCTGCAGGAATTTGAAGCAGACTTACGTCGGCTGGTACACCTAGCATATCCAGAAGCACCGGAAGGGTTTAGGGAACTCGCTGCTCAGTGCTTTATCAGCGGGCTGAAGGACAACGAATTACAGAGGGCGCTGCAAATATCCCGATTTTCTACCATCAGCGAAGCACTGGTCAGGGCGCTGGAAATTGAAGCTGCTTTTAGCGCCATTCCTAGACCGAAGATAAGATCGGTAACGGTCGAGGAACAGCCCGGAAGTTCTCACATACGTTTGGAGGAGATGTTTAGTAAATTATGTGAGTTACTAGTGAACAAGAGTAGCAACAACACCCAGACAGAGAACAAGAGAAGATCCCAGGATATTAGGTGCTATAGATGTGGCAGGAATGGCCATATCCAAGGGGATTGTCGCATCCAAATGCCATTCCGTTCATCATTAAGAGAACATCGGCATATCGGAAGATCCCAGGACATAAGTTGCTATAGATGTGGCAGGAATGGCCACATCAAACGGGATTGCCGCGTTGAAATGCGATTCCGTTTACCCTTCAGAGAACATAGGCACCAGGAAATAAATAGTAATGAGCGAGTATTGGCTGAAGAAAACAGAGCCCCTAGGATGTTTTCCATTAGGAGTCTAGGAAAAACCGCTGACAGTTTGGTGATCAACGGGAAGGTCAATGGTAGAAGAATTCGAATGACTGTGGATACAGGCGCTATGGTATCGTTTGTGCGGACTAACTCAGTGTAAGGATTGAAGATGATGCCTCTTAGAAGAAGAGTGTATTTACGTACAGTTACGGGGGAAATGGCCGTTGTAGAGGGAGATGCTTTCATGGAACTGGAGTTAGGGAATTTGAAGTTTCGGCATAGCATTTTAGTGGCAGACATTGAAGATGATTTTATCATGGGTATGGATGTGATCAGTCAACATGGTTTTTCGTTCGATCACCATAAAAACATCCTGAAAATCGGAAATGAGGAATTTTCTGTATCTAAAGAGAAGAGACCAGGACATATGGAAGCAAGATCAGCGGAAATTGAAATTGTGATGATACCTGGTGATGCTAAGAAGACTGTGTTCGGGAAAATGGAGAAAACCCCTGAGTGCCGTGTAGGACGGGTACAAATTATCGACAACGAGCCAGATCGACGACAAACTACCTTGGGCAAGAAAATGAAACATCGCGAAAGCACTATCAGAGTAAAGCATTTTGAATTGAGAACTGACGAACAATGGACGACGATACAATTGAGGAAAGATCAAATGGAAGATCCAGACATCGGAGCAATACTACGGGTCAAGGAAGGTAACGGCGAGAGACCACCGTGGCAGGATACTGCGGATAGAGGGCTGGTTTTCAAAGCTCTCTGGGCTCAGTGGAATTCACTGGTGATTGAGAATGGACTATTAAAGCGCACGTGGGAAAGAGCGGATGGCCGAACAGTAAGAACTCAGTTATTGGTACCAAAGAAGAAAGTTACCCAGGTATTGGAAGAAATTCACGGTGGTAAAACTGGAGCACATCTTGGAGTAAACAAGACCTTGAGCAAGCTGAGAGACCGTTTTTACTGGGTGGATTATTGTGAAGATGTTAAGAAATGGTGTCAACGTTGTAAGATTTGCGCAGCTAGACAAAGACCGGGGGAAAAATGGAACAAGATAAAGCTGGACTGTCGTTCGAAAGAATCGTTAGGAAGGAAAGATTATTGGAAATTCATAAGGCCGTTAGAAGGAAGATTGCGCTAGCCAGTGACTGGATGAAAGCTCGTTACGACCTCAGAGCTAATTCTACGGGATTTCAACAGGACGATAGGGTATCGTTGTATAACCCACAGCGCAAGAAAGGAAGGTCTCCAAAGTTAACTCCAGCATGGGAAGGTCCTTATAAAGTCATCAAGAGGATAAATGATGATGTCTACCGAACTCAACGCAGCCCTAGAAGTAAGTTGAAAGTAGTTCATCTCGATCGATTGAAGAGATACCAGATAGGAAACCTTGATCGGGACGATCAAATTTGAGAAGGGGGCAATGTCAAGGTCAAGGTGTATTACTGGTTGCATAACTACATTACTGCTACATAACCGCAACGTGCATTGAGGAACCTGACGAATTGGCCAGAAAGTAAAAGAAAATTACAGAATTCTTTAGAAAATTCCAGAAACAATCGCCAGGGGGTATATAAGGCCCGCGCTTGGACCAGTCTGAAGATAGTCTGAAGTCTGAAGTTTGATAATACCGCGAAATACCCGTAGAATAATAGTAGTTGCGTAAATTGTGTTGTAAATAGTATAAGTTGTGTGTACAGAGTGAGATAAATAAATTCGTTAAGTATTTTATCGTGAGTTTAAATAGTGGACCCACGGAATCCGTAACAATATTATTTTCTCTATTTTATTTATTTTTATATTTTCTGTTTTATATATTTCCAGGGCTAAAATTTTTAACTTATTTCGTAAACATGATATATATACAAAAGACAAAAATAATCAGAGTCGAATGTCGCTGACGTGTGTTCAACAAAAATGAAGCGAATTTACTTATCTACGAAGTTTATAAGATCTAAGGATAAAATCATAGGTTGATAACTTAAGGTATGTTGACATTTGTCTGGTTTTGTTGTAATCTGTTCAGATTTAATTTAAATATACTTGCAGTTTTTGTTAAATTAGTTAAAATCGGCTTGTTGAAGGGTGTTCAGATTTGGTATGAATATTCAGCATACGCAGACCATTAAAAAAACTATGAATGATTTTGCTGAAAAATAAGATCCAATATTTGGACAGTTCAAAATTTGCTTGGGATTTCTTATGTTTCCAACGCCGATGCACCATCCAGTATGTACCAATAATGCGTCGAATTAATATCAGAATTGTGAAATGAACTGGTGTGCCTTAACATAAACACTACCATTGTTTTGAAACAGCAGATATTTTGTTTCCCAAAAATGCTACTCGGGGTATCTAAATTAGATACTAAATTAGTTTTAAGGAAAAGCTCAGAAAATAAAATACAACTCACCTCTTGGCATGGAGAATATTCGTCGAATACATTAAAAGGAGGTGGAGTAACATCTAAGATACCATCGCCATAATCTGGAGTTGCAAAACTATCAGGACGTTGTACTGGAAACTGGCAAGGAGGCGTTGCGGGGGAAGTTACTCCAGGGATAAACTGTGTAGGAGCTGAGGAATCCAAAGAAAGTGTTCCTATAAAAAAATAAAAATTAGTAATTTCAAGGTAGAGGATAAAAATAAAGTGAGAATTATTTAAAATTAATAATTAAAAAACATTTATGTACAAGGTGAAGGTGTCAAATGTTCTTTATCTTATTGGGTTTCTCCTTTATGAACAGAGTTAGAATGATGTGGTTTTCACAAACTTTTCACATCACTGTGCTACTTTTTTATGAAACTAAAGATGCTACACACAGATTTGCCTTAGCATTTTTAGTTCCTGATATACAGGGCGAAATTTAAAATGTTGCATTTGTTGACCCTCTTCATATCTCGGTTATCTTATCGTAAAGATAAAAACTCAGTCTGGTAGATTTCAGTGACGTAATTCATTTTTCAGTGGGAGCTGCCATTTTTGTAATATGACTTAAATTTATGTGTTTTTTAATGGGACATCCGTACATTCTGTTATTCTTGTTATGTGCTTTCTAAAATTATATAGTTTATTATATAAAGAGGACTGTCCTCTGTAATAGGTAACGGTTGGTAACCCTATTTTAACACCCTGTAGCTACTAAACAAAGCAGAATCGGATCCATATTGATATAAAAAATAAATTTTAGTTTTACTTGAGGAACCTCCCCACGAGAGATGGCACATGTTTTTTGAAACACTCTGTATATGGATTTTCAGTAAAACTAATTAAATGTATTAGGGTGGCTAAAACGACGAGCGACGTCTTCTAATCCTCCTGTTAAAACATAACAATTGGTTTTTTATATAAAAACTAGCTGTTATGTTTTAACAGCAGGATTACGGGACGTCGTTGCAGCCACCCTAAGACATATAATTATTGTTGTATTGCTTACTAATTAATTAATCAATGTTTTGAAACTAACAGATTTCCTGATGTTTTGAAGATTGCTTTGCCTATTCACAAAAAGTGAGATGAAACTGAATTACATCGCTATTTCAAATTCTGTCCAAGATTGTAGAAAAATGTATGGCAAAAAGAATACGTTAAAAGTTATAAGACTCTTACTTTAAGAACTCCTATAAGCCACACTTTGTCAATTTTATGATCTGACGAAGGCATTTAATTATTTTCTCATAAGATTGCTTGAAAAGCTTTCATTCTACAACTTCAACAGAGAGTTTCGTCAACAGAAAGGATACATTTTTAATATACATATTTATGTATATTAATACATAGTAGTATTTGGCTAACTTATAACAACTACTTTCTGCCATAAGTGACAATTCTTCTTTAACTAAGAATACCGTATGGTGCATCGAAAAACGGCACATAGGAAATACCATGTAAATTTTTGAAAGGTCAAATATTATGTCCTCAGTTAAATTTATGCAAAAGTTGTATAGAGTCTTGAAGAGGCGTTAAAGATGTACTTTTGTCTAGAATTTTATTTCATTTGGAATAGTCATTTAAAAGTTATTTGCAAAAATCTACCTTCAAATAATTGAAATTTATAATACGGCCCAAAGAAAGCTACAATTAAAATACCAGAAAAAATGTTATTGTGTCATTGTCAAATTTGATGTCACATTTTGTTTACAAAAATTTGAAGGTAACAAATAGAGTAATTTTGTATAAAATAATTAAGAATTTCGGGTAACAGTTGCATATACGGTTTTCGGCTATTTATGGATTATATAGAAAAAAAATTGTACACTTTACTACATCGTTTGTGGATATTGAAAAAGTTTTGCTTGTCGTATCGGTGAAAACCAGCCCCTGGACAGCCCACCTGATGAAGGGTAGGCTCAGAAACCAGTTGTGGGAGTGGAGCTTGGTTCCCCCCTTTACGACAAGCAAAACAATTTTCTTTTTACTTTTTATTTTATTTTTCTCTACTTTCGATTTTTCCAAATTAGAAAAAATACAGAGCTAAAGGCAAGAAAATATTATTTATTAAAAAAATTATATACTCATATTCTATTGTCCTTAGAGATTGCAAATATACCGGGGGAGGAGAGAAATTGTGTCATTATGTATTTTTTCAACCAAACAAACTTACGGGACTGGGGAGCAAATAGGGGTGCTGGGCGGAGTTAAAGCGTACATATTGGGGTAAAACATGACATACACATATTATAGTAAAGTCGAATTTTTCATTTAAAAAAATTGACTACAAACAGATTATGCACGGAATTTCAAAATATTTTAATTTAATATTTGACACATATTTGACGTTATGAGAATTTTAACACTCGATTTGACATAACAGCGACAGAAGGAAAAGCAACGTTGCCAGTCCCATTGAATTTTATTTAATATTATTGTTTTTTGAATTTTTATTTTAAAAAATAGCCATTTTTAATTATAATTTTAAATAAAAAAAATACACTAAATTAAAAAATATTTTATTACATTTTTGGTGCTATTTGGGATCCGTTTCACTTTATGGCGCTCAAAATTAAGACATTTTCTATAAAATGAAGTGTCTATGCTAATGCTGTTGAGACAAACATAAAGAACTTGAGTTGAGGAAAAATGCAATTTCTGGTAAAATAAGAGAAAACATTCTAACATACGAAAAAAAACAAAAGAATCAAACCAAACAAGACCAACCCAACCAAAACAAAACCAATCTAAACCAAACCAACCAAACCGCTCACAGCGGGTTTTCATTGTTAGAGCTATAACTAAGCAATTCTCTATACCTCTAGCGGCAATTTAGCCAATTTGTTCAACCAAGTAAAAAATTAAATAAAAACATTTTAAAACCTCTGACATCATTTTTCTCTAAGAAAAAGATGCATGAAATTCCGGACAATTTACTAGCTGATTTGGCAACCATGTATCAATCCACAATGTTTGTCAAAATTCAACCTTCACTATTGTCAGCATATCCTTCAATATAACCTGCCAATGATTTCTGAATAGAACAGTTCTTCATAGTTTTTTTGAAGAAATTTTACATTTAAAGCTTAACTAAAGGATTGTAAAATGGGTGTGTTATGAGTATCCTTAACCAGTATATTGTTTTGACCACGCCCAGCACCCCTATTCGCTCTCCGGTCCCGTAAGATTGTTTGGTTGAAAAAATACTTAAAGAAACGCAATTTCTCTCCTCCCCCAGTATATTTGCATTTTCTAAGGACAATAGAATGTGAGTATATAAAAATTTTCTTATACACTCAGATGCAAAAAAAAACGCAACGGAGAAATTTTTGGTCAAATTTAAAGTGTTATATTTTTGTTATCTTTAGGCCTATTTTTATGATTTTTTTAGCAAGCTGTAGATAATTATATCAACTTTAATTCGTAAACTCAGTTTTTTATAAACTTTAGTATTTGGCATATTATACAGGGTTAATCGAGGGGTTGTTTTTTACCCTAACTTTAAAACACCCTGTGCAATAATTTCATGTGTAAATTTTCCTAAAGTATAATTTTACAGTCAGAACCATGTCTCCTGAGCATTTTGTTTTTTGGATCATGTCAATACATGCTTTGGTTAATTTTTAAGAGCGAAATGAACTGATAGCGAACAATTTGCAATTTTTTCAATTATCGTTACTATGGATGTAATTTTTTAATATGACGAGATGGTTTTGGTGACTATTGTAACGTCATTTTATGCTGCATTGGATACTCTATACTAAAATAAAAAAAACGTTAAAGACTAACGATACGGTCCTGGTTTTAATAAACATTAATAACGAGAACAGAACTAACGATATTAAAGAAAAGATATTATACAAACAGAATAAAAATTGTAAAAAATACCCTAATACTTTGTGTTGCCTCCCTTGGCTGCTTTAACTGCCTGTATACGTCCGTTCATACTGTCACTGAGGCTGCATATATCATATCGCGTTATGATTTCCCATTCTTCTTTAAGAACCAAGCGAAATTCATTTAATAAAGCTGGTACCGGTTCGCTGGTACCTAACCCTCCTGCCAAGTATTTCCCAAACCTCGAATATGATGGGCAGTTCATATTGGTATATAGTTCACAATAAAGCCCACTTGTCATATTGAAAAATAACTTCAAAAAGATATGATAATTGAAATAATTGCAAATTGTTGGTGGCAAGTTCATTTCGCTCTTAAAAGTTAACCAAAGCATGTATTGACATGATCCAAAAAACAAAATACTCGGGAGACATGGTTCTGACCGTAAAATTATATTTTAGGGAAATTTACACACGAAATTATTGCACAGGGTGTTTTAAAGTTAGGTTAAAAAAACAACCTCTCGATTAACCCTGTATAATATGCCAAACACTAAAGTTTATAAAAAGCTGAGTTTACGAATTAAAGTTGATATAATTATCTACAGCTTGCTAAAAAAATTATGAAAATAGGGCTAAAAATGTTGTTGAGAGACTGTTCCATTAGAGACGGCAATGGTCTGATATTTAGAAATGTCAAAAGCTGATGACATTTTACTTTTGACAATTATGACATTTCGTGTTGATTTTTGCAAGAAGAGAAAGAACTTGTTTTATTATTTTCCTTTTTTATTTCACGAATTATTTAGATGCCTATTCCAAATAAAACGAAATTCTAGATGTAAGTACAACTTCCATCTAGTCACGGTATATAAGTTATAAAAATGTTTAGTCTCATTATAACTTGAACTTAGTAGCTATGTCATAATACTACGTGGTTAAAAGCTACTCGTATCACTTACAGAATTGAATATTTGCTCGAAATTAAATGAATTCTTATTACGGTACTTACTATCAGTTTCAGGTGTGTAATAAATAGATTCATTTCTCCATGGTGACATTGGTCGTACATCAACATGTTTCCCTTTATATTCAACATCTTCGAAGCTACGATATATTTCTTCATCGTACTGCGTTTCCCTTACAGGTGACAAACAACTGGATCGAGGTGGTCTTACCCTAAATTTTAGATATAATAGTATCATTAATTTTCTATCAGCAGACGTCGCGCGTCGTCAGTTCAGAAAGGAAGCCATACAGTGTGAGTCTTACATAAGTGCAAACATTTTGAGGGCTGGTAGATCTCGATAAAAGAAGCATATTTTCTTTTTAACTTTTTTCAAAAAGTCCAAAATAACCGAGTTATTTAATTTCGAAAATTTAAAAAAAAATGTATTTATTTTTAAAAATTGTGGAGCCACCGGATCTTGTCTGTATTTGCATCCCTTTGGTTACTGCTGTAACCATAGTAATATCCGAGATCAAGAAATTATACAGTAAGAAAATTTTGCGGTTAAGTAGTTCTAAAAAGTTCTCTAAAATATACAGGAAATTTAAAAGGAAATGCACGATTTTCAACATCTAGTTTTGCGAATAAGAAACTTATAGACGTATTCCTGGGATCGAACCTAACCACACCTAAAAATGTTTGCATTTATCTAAGACTCGTCGGAACAGACATTTACTCGCCGTCAACAATCGTAAGATCAGATAATCAGATTCCTATAAAACCTTTGTCAAAAACAGCTGTTCGTTTAACTTTATATTAATTTAAAAAAAACTCTATTTAGTAAGCAAACGTAGCAAACTTTCTAAAATATAAAATAATTTTTCTTTGCTTTTTTTTAATGGAACACCCTCTATATTATTTTTTTAATATATTGGGAATTAAAAAATGAATATTCCTTATATTTAAAACGTTTCAAAATTTTTAACGGTTTTGCACATATTTGCGATTTTATTTGCGCGCGGCATTTTCTACAGTAAATTTTTACCAAAGCCACCCAATGATTTTTCTGTGGTGTTTTACCGTTGAAACAGCCATATGAGATAATACCGCGAATATCTGCGCAACCGCTAAAAATTTTGAAATACTCCAAATACAAAAAATGTTCATTTTTAATTCTCTATCTAATAAAAAAATAATATACAGAATGTTCCATTTAAAAAAAAAAACAAGAAAAATTATTTTATATTTTAGAAAGTTTGACGTAGAATTTTGTATGATTAATGAACACCCTGTATGATTTAAGGTTACAGTATTTATAACAAAGTTAAATATAGACTATCTACAGTAAATAGCTAATATAATTTCGATTTCAGGACAGTTTCTTGTATTTGTAATAATTTTTTTGAGAAAGGCTGATAAATATATATTTTTTATTTATTTATTAATATCTCTGAAACCATCGAAATATATTTACTCATATCTTAGGATTATGTAAAATGATCTGAACGGAAGTCAAAAATGCAATAATATACAGGGTGTTCCATTTAAAAAAAGTCATCCCGATTCACTTACACTTTTTGAGCCATCCTGTAGATGTTAAAATATTTTCCTGAAATAGATCTTAGTACATACTTTAGGTTTGCATTTAAACAAGATTCGAATTTTTTTTATTCTAGAAGCTACAAATGCCCGACGCACTATTGCCGGACCGTATACCGGGTGCGTCTCAAAAGTGGCTCACCCCTATAACTTTTTTATTTTTTCAGTTAAAAAAAACGAGATTTGGTATGTTAGTATATGACATAAATTAGGATTGATTGATGTATTCAATTGCTTTTGGTCACTTCCTGTTTCACCGGAAATGACTACAACTTTTAATTTTTAAATGGCACCCTCGGTATTTTTTTACTTTATTCGATAGAAAATAACACTCTGAATAGAATGACATATCATATATCAACTTTTGACATTTTCGCAAATGGTTTATTTGAAATTATAACTTGCGGTTCGGAACGAAAATTTGACTCGAAATACCAAGTGTGTGTTATCATATTATTCGTAAAAAAATGCTTTTTCCAAATATGCTAATGAGCCACCCTCGTTCCATTTGAAAAAAGTGAGATATGATTAAAAATACGATTTGAGCATGTTCTAACTGGCTAGGACAACACACTAAAAACATTAGACGATCAAATCTATTTTTCCAAGGCTCCTTGATTAAGAATTAGTGCTTTTAACATAGCCATGGCTCTCTAGATTGAATTTTAAAATACGATTTTTTTATTAAGCGAGAATAAAGCACTATAATAAAAAAGAAGAATGAAATTATTGGGCAAACCTACAGTAAGATTAGCCATGAAACATGGCTAAAATACGACAACCCGTAGACACTTAGTGTTCCTGCCTTCCGGCTTCATCAATACGGGAGGAATCAGCTAGGGATCAGTCGTATTTTAGCCACGTTTCATGACTAATCTTACTGTGGGTTTGCCCAATAATTTCATGCTTCTTTTTTAAAAACATATTTATATTAATGACAAATACTATTAGTATACATACCGTTCTTCAAATGAAGAGACCTCATAGTCGCTGAAGTATAAAGGTGGAGGTGGTGATTCATCTGTAGCAATATCTAGACCCGGATGGAAATATTGTGGTGGTCTTCGTCCAATGTGAAGATAATATATGATTAATGATATATATGATATATTTTAGTGATCATTAAAATCATGAGATCAAGTATTCTACTAATTCCTAGGCGTTCTGTAGAATACATAAGTCATTTAATGAAACTACTTAGAAATATGTTCATCACCTAAACATTGTAGTCAAAGTATTAAAAATTAATGGCTTTATAAGTACTTTGCCTACGTGAATATCAGGCAATGTATTAAATATCATAATAGGAATAAAATATTTGGACAGAGGACAGGTTGTAAAGATTTCTGGCGTTTCTTCAGTGGAAAGCGTAATCAACACTAGGGTCCCCCAGGGCTGTGTCCTTAGGCCAATACTTTTGGCCTCAGGACGCGCCCTTAGAAACACAAAAAAACGCTTTTTGCGACACTGCAGTTTCCCAGGCGACTCGGTGACAGAATACTCAAGACAGGATGTTGGTAGCACCATCGAGGAGTAAACAGTGGTTCTGTGTCAACCGCTCCTAATACAAATAAAATTATATTTTCCTTGCGGTCAATGTTGAAGGTAAATGAGGGACACAGGCTTATGTAAAGTTTCTGGTGGTCCTGCAACCTGGATCCAAAGCTGCAAGGGTATCTGCTGTGTGCAGGCATTTTTTTATCTGAAAATTTGACATTCCTCTTTCAATATATACTTGAAAATATAAAATAACTAAAGCAAAATAAGGCGCAGTTAAAATTCCATGAAGATGTGCATATATACAATACCAGGAATAAGAAAGATATAGTTATACCGTTGATTGAATGAATTGGGAACATGCTCCACCTAAGGGGCAAATTCGAAACAAGGCTCCACTACAAACTTTTATCCATTACAACGGTCAAATAAATGTTCAAATGGTTCCTTGTATGATGACACATATAATATGTAATCTTATGGTATAAAAAAGTCAGTGCTGTCTTTATCATAAAATCTTTTGATTATAGGGTAATTCACAAAAATATACTTCAATTTAATTTTGTTGTAAACTTACCTATTATCATCAGTTGTGATTTCTGGTGCTCCCAATCGAGTAAAAAGGTCACCTTGTTCCGCAGCTTGCGGTGATGAAGATCCGCCTGGCCTACATGGTGAAAATGAACGAAAATCTAGACCTACAAAAAATAATGTATAAAAAAATCTTTGAGCATATTAACAGGGGCCAAGTTAAGCACAGCTGTAACATCCTTTTCTCAAAACCATTAGCTGCAGGTTTGACCACCCTGTAGCTTCGTTGCAGATAAAGTAAGAATATTAATTTTTACTAATCATGAGGACATACTATAGCTGTCAAATTATCGCTTGTCAAATTTCTTTAATTTCGACATTGACTCACAGACAGATCATCAAAATTCTAAGATACTTCTAGAAATGTCACAAATTTCAAATTTTTAATTTTAGGTAGCTTCCCAAGTAGCATTTTTAGACACAAAATCGAAACAAAATTTCTGCTAGAAACATTGCCAAACAGTTTCGTCAAATTTTTGATACATATGTTTCGTAAAAAAACGCTTTTTGTTTCGAAACATTTTATCAAAATATGGTTTCGCTGTATAAGCTATAACAATAAAGACCTTAGTGTCACAGATTTTTCAAAGCTTTTAAGAAACAGATGTGGCTCACATTTACAAGATTTCGTACCCGTTTTCTGCCTAAAAAGTTTCCATAATTTATTTGATATTTTGTCAAATATGAGAACATGTCCTTACTTTAATTGTTTGGATTTTGATCTGCAGTTTTTGCATTTAAGCATTCTTCAAGTTTTTATAATACTATAATTAAGAAAGCAGAAGAAAGGACATGTGGTGACTAAAAATACAGATATTTTTCATAAACGATTTTATAACAACTTGTTGTACGCATTACAGAGATATATGATTTGTTATACGCATTACATTTTGTTTTATTTTTGTTTTAGAAATAAATGTAATCAGCTAGTACCCATGTTCAACAAGAGACCGAAGAAAAATGTTACAAGCAAAGTTTTTTTTCTCATTTTTCCGCAATGGAATACACGTTTATGTTTTAATTGTGTTATAATAAGTAAATAAAAATATTTTAATTATTTTGACCAGAAGTTTTGATTGGCGTTGTTGACAGGTGACTAATTCGAAATTTCTGCACAGATAGCACTAAATTGAAACATTTTGGAAACAAGGTTTCCATTAATTTATTGTCGATTCGTTCTCGAAACACGAGTTTCTCTCTTTTGAGACACAAATATGATATAATAAAATAATGAATTAAAATTCCGCCATGTTGGCTACTGATAGCGTTTTAACTAAAAATATATTTTTTTATCGGCTGTTGAGCTTTTAAACTCATAAGAAAGCCGTTCTATATTAATTTATATATTTTTATTTTCAGAACCATGATATAGAAATAAAAATAATAATCTATATTTCAAACAAAAATATTTTGTAGCAACAAATAATGATATATAGAAGGTACATTAAAAATATGAAAGTAAGTACATTATTAAATTAAACGAGGAATTTGCTTTTGCAGGACATTTTTTGTGCAACAAAACCTAAAAACAAAGATCTTAAAACAAAAAAATTATGGCGGATGTCGACATTGTTGATGGTTCTTTTGATTTTCAAATCCATACACAGAGATAGACTATTTTAATTTGGTATTTTGTTTCTTAACATTTACAAACAGTGGCCGCTGAAAACGGGAACATCTTGGACACAAATTGCAGAAAATATTTCCTCTAAAAGTTTTGATTCTGCATCGAAACAATTCAGGAAACGACTAGTGCCAACACATTGGAAACACGTGTAATAAAACCATATAATATATATCGGTTTCGAAAATGTTTCCTATTTGTAGCATACCGTTTCCATTGTGTGCCAAGAAACAGACACGATTATTAGAAACATTACCTAAAATGCGTCCAAAAATGCTACTTGGGTTTAAGCATGTAGCGAAGGAAAAAATGAGTAATCCGAAATACCCCTATGGATTAAAAGTTAGCCGTCTAGCCGCTCCCGGTAATTGACTTTCCAGTCGACAAAGAGGTAGAAAACTAGAATTAATCGATTTCATACTGTCTGAATTTATCTGTATATCAATGGAACAACAAATATTATTCAAGGATTATTAATTTTTGCTATTCAAACTTTTGCCTTAATTTCGACTGCGACACCGTCATCAAAATTCTAAGGTACTTCTAAATGGGTCACAAACTTGAAATGATGAATTTTAGGTAGCTTTAAACTTATAACAAATTAAACCAAACAAAAAAAAATCCCGAAATATCCTTATGAATTAAAAGTAGACAAAAAGGTAGAAAACTATAATTAATCGATTTGATATTGTCTATTTTTTTTTATTTAACATTTGATATTAGTAGAGGGAGATGGGAGTTTCTGCATCCTCCTCCCGGCGCAGGAAGTGACGTCATGTGACGTCATCAGATAAGAACGGTTAAAATGCAAGAATAAACAGGTTTGCTAATAAACAAGAATAAACAGGTTTGAACCGCTTTGAACTACTTTGAACCGCTTTTTAGCTTAAAACAACAGCCCTGTTCATTTTTTGTCCAAACCCGTTTATTTCTATTTTAAAGCGGTTGTTTCTTGTTTAAACCTGTTTATTCTTGTTTATTAGCCTATTTTACATGTTCAAAGCTAATTTACTTCAGTCACTTCCTACGCCGGGAGTAGGATGCAGAAACCCCCATCTCCCTCTACTGACATTGATAATTTTAATATGTATGTGCTTAAAGATACCTTCATCATAACTAACACCAAGATCATCTGGTTGAATATCGTAATCTGGAACAGGAAGTTGCGAACCAGTTGTCGGAGAAAATGCAGGTTTAGGGGGCATCCTTTGAGGTCGTTGTGTAGAAAAAGGCTATAAAAACATTATTTTGAGGCTTTAAACTAAACATAAATAATAGTTACTAACCGCTTGCTCATCCATAACTGTCGGAATTCCAGCTGGGCCTATAAAAAGCATATTATGATTAAATAATTTTGTTTATTTATTTAAATTAAAATAAATTAAATTATTATTATTAATTAAAATGTCACAAAAGTAGCAAATGAATCGATGAGAGTGACAGTAGGATTTAAATAAAAGGCGTTAAACAAATATAAAATACCATGGTTAACTGAGAAAGTTAGTTACTTATTAGTGCTAATAATTGGTTAATACTTTAGTTGTGACATAAGTCAGATGCATTGGATTGGACTTCAATCCGTTGGTGCAGATAATACAAAAAAATAGAAACCTTGGAAATGTAGTGTTATAGGAGAATTCTAAAGATATCATGGATGGAAAAACTAATATAAGAGTATTGAAGCTGAATATGAATACCGTAGTGATTAGAAACATAAAGACAGAAAACTGGAATATTTTGGACATCTTATGAAACATAAGAAATACTAACTATATCATGCAAGGACAAATAAAAGGGATATGCTCAGCTGGTAGAAGAAAGACCTTATGGCTCAAGAACATGCGAGAGTGGTACGGAATTAACACCAAGGCGTTGTTACGAAGAGCCGTGAATAATAGAGAAGTATCATTGATGGTAGCTAGTGATCCTAGTTTTTCGAAATATCGAAAAATCTTAATTTCTGCTAAATCACTTCAAGGTTCATTTTTACGCTTTTCTTGCATTATGGATACTCCAGTTGTGTAACAATAGAGAACTCTAGTTGTTGAACTCTAGTTGCTAACAACTCGTTCACAAAAATAAACACGCTGATGACATAACGAAAATGTTCACGCAAAATAAGCAAAAACGCCTTAAAGGCAGATTTACACGTATCTAGTAGCTGGTGCCAGTAACACGGGTATGCCAGCTCTTCACTTGCGCTGCGATGGACTATGTCGTTTACACGTTTATGGTAGCTGATGCCAGTTTTATTGGTACGCCATTTACAATTCGGATCATCCTGTATATATTCAAAAATCTATTTTAAATATCTAAATCGGAGTTTAGAAAACATCTTGATATACAGATGACAGATGCCAAATATAAATGAAAAGAGACTACAAAAATCCAGGAGAAAAAAGCATAAGAAGGCCACAAAAGGGGTCCAAAGTTTGTTATTTTCGGAAGAGCATATACACCTTAACAAAAGTTCGAAGCATAAAGATGCAGTAAATAAGTGTACAATTAATCTAGAATATGAATTCCTAAAACCTCCAACAACTTAAAATAGAGTGATCGCAACTAAAGAAGCGCGATCTAAACAAACGCAAATAAACAAGCCAGGAGCGTCATCAATATTTTGCCTGAGAACGTCTTCTCAGCGCTAGACAGTGCCGCACGAAATAATTCGAGATATTATTTTATAGCGTTAGAATAAAAATATCTAAGTTCGCGCTCATGGATCACCGAACCGTCGAATCGCAAGCAATTGGCCGCTGTACTATTCTTGACATCGTTTGCACTTTGCGTCTACGCATTTACATGTATTGTTTATGGATTTCCGTGATGCAAGTGACATTTGAAGATACGAGTGGTTAAGAATAGGTACCCTTGCCGAACATTGGAAAACGCGGGGCCATAGTATTTAAGAAGAAGAATCGCAAGCAAGGGGCGGTCACTATAGAGTCGCGTCATTGATGGCACTTCTGGTTCCTTCTTTGGCTGCGACCACTCTACCTGTCTGAAGTTCATCTAGAGCTGTATTTATTATACCTGCTGCTTCTGGAGATCCTTGTCTAAGATTCATTTCTTGTTCCCATGCCTTTAACTCCAACTGAGCACGTTTTAGTTCTGAAAGGTAAAGAAACGTAATAAGAATGAACTATGGAAATACAAATTTGTCTTACGTTGGTCTCTATCTGGAGGTGGAGGTGTACATGACTCTTGACATGCCCCTACAACAAAATTTATTGATATTTTAGTTTCGTATTAGCAAATAATGTAAACATTAAGGACACAGATAAATTTGAGTAGACCTCATTATGCAAATATTGTTTATAAAGAAACTATGGTTAGTTTAAGCATTACCGAAACCTATGGACAAATAGCAATAGTTCAATTGCAGGTATTTACCGTTGAATAAAAATACTAAGCGGGAAGTCAAATAATAATTTTATATTCATACATTATAGGCGAAAAGAATGTCAAGAATCTATTTTAAAATCCTTTTAGCAATTTTCTTTGGCTTCTTTCAAAATTAAATTTTTTGTAAATCCATTCCGCTGTTTTGTTTTTATTGAGGTGAAACTTTCAACGCGCGATGGGGGTAAAAGTTCAAGGCTGTGACAAGACGCGGCCTTGACACGACAGGGTCTTGACATAAGAGCTAGCGAGACAAAAAAGTGGTAAGTCAATGAGGAAGTTGAGATCGGTCTTTGGAGCGTCGTAACTCGGGCCCTATGTGAGCTATGTGACTGAAACTCGGAATGTCGAGCCCCATCTTTTCATGATATTTTGACGCCGTTTCGTGCATTATGAATTAATTCTTAAAATTTTTAAAAGGATCAAATTCTACTTATATACGGTACGGCTCAGAAACTCGCGAACATTTAGCTTAGATAAGATATGATAGACCGGATAAATCTTGCGTTGCCGAACATATTGTTGATAAAGAACATTGTATAGATCTTAATAATTTAAAATTAATTAAACAAGTCTCAAATTACAGGCAATTAGATGCATATGAAAGCATCAGAATTAATAAATGTAAAGATAGTATGAACAGAGACAACGGTCCAATTCCTTCAAGTTCTTTGTTCCTACTACTCTAGTGGCGGAAATCTAACTGTTACGCTCAGTGGGCTCTGACTCGGTTGGCTAGTTTTTGCCACGCCCACTCGGTGCCTACTGAGCGAGTATATAAACACTCAACTTGTAGATTGTACTTTAGTTTATAATCATCTGCTGATGATGCTAACATGGTTAGCGAAACGCGCGTCCAGTGTAAAAGTAAAAGTGTTTTGGTGTATTGTGGTGATTTAGTGTTTTTATTTTGCTGTGTAACACCAAAGGTTCCAACCCTCAACTGTAATCTAGCTCTTAGACTATAACAAACTCTGAAATTTTTGAAATAACAAGTTTAAAAGCTCGCATCTTAACTTACTTTTGAATGTTAGATAAAATCTAACATGCGACTTATCGCGTTATGGAAAGGGTAACGACCGATCCCGGGTTAATTTTATTTTATTTGAATTAATTTTTATAATTAAAAATGTTTAATTATTTAGCTTACCTCGTGTAGGTGTACTTCTTCCTGATCCCGAATCTTGATCTCGGTAGAAACTACAAAAAATAAAAAATGTCTATAAAAAATAGTTAACAATTTAGCATATGTTTTAATAGTCGAACGCACCATTTTGTTCTATATTACGTATAGTACTAGATAATCAAGTCCCTGCAACAGATCACCAGACATCTATTATTGGTTCTATTGTAAAGAAAGTATTGTAGGAATTTCGTTCCAGTGCAAACCTATTAAACTGTGTACTAGGAGTTTTCTCATGAAATTTTGTTCATTTGTAGCCAGTGTGTGAGATAAATGAGAGTGCGTGAGGGTAACTTAAAAAAACCCTGTATTATTGCATTTTTGAGTTCCTCAATCCTGATCAGGTTATGTAGTCTTATATTTAATATTACATTGTTTAAAAGTTCCAGATAAATAAATAATATAAGTATAAAAAGATATATTCCAGCAAAGAAAATTAAAGCAGATCTGTAAGCACGGCACAGTCTAGCCCCCGCGAATTCGAGCAGAGTCATACCATCCTTTTTTCGAAGGTATTAGTGGCACTTTTAACTTTTGACCAGCCTGTAACTTCGTTGTGGATAAAGCAAGAATATTAATTTTCACTAAACATGAGTAAATACTATAGCTGGCTAGATTACCAGAATATCTAGTAATTATACCTCATACTTTATTAATTATTGCTTGTCAAATTTCTTTAATACCGACATTGGCTCCCTCACAGATCATCAAAATGCTAAGGTACTTCTAGATGTGTCATAAACTTCAAATTTTGAATTTTAGGTAGCTTTAAGAGTCTCAGGGGTCGGGTAAAGTGGGTGTGTAGCTGAAGGAAATATACAGGGTCGCTGGAAATCTTCGATTATTAGGTAAAATATAAGAGGTATCGCAAAAAGTTAAATACAAAAGTTATAATGTTTTTAAATATCTAATAGCGGGTAATAAACTTAAGTAAAAAGGTCGGTCATAAAGTTTTTATTTTTTTAAATGGAACCCATTGCATATTTCGGTTCTTCCTTCAACTCAAAGCAAAAATCGAGATACACACAATATACCAACCGTTTCCGAGTTATTGACTGTAAAGTAAATATTTTCGTTACATTTTTCTCATTATATCGTTTATACGTTTTTTATATATTATAGATTTTTTTGCGGAACCTCGATAGTGGTACACATCACTAACGATGGTTGTTAGTTTAAATTGTTTAAATATTTTATTTACTTTCTGGTTGCCTATCGGTTATCGATAATAATTTGTTTATTTTTAATGAAAACGAAGGTTTATTATTAATATTTTGTTTAGTGTTGTATAATTAAGATGCAATTGAGGGATTTCTGGCAAAAATCCCATTGGTCAGATATTTCGAAATTTGGAAAAACTAAAAAAACGTATATCTTGCTCCCATTTAAATTTAAATTGTCGTTTTTTGTGTGAGCTCTAGTTATAATCTGAAATTACAGAAAACTAGTTTTCTTTAGTTTTTTTCTTATTTTTGGGCTTATAAGGGCGTGAATTTATTTGACTTGTGGGGTTTTTGCTGGAATTTTGGCGAAAACCGTGGAAACAAGCAACTGTTCGAACAATTACGAACGACAAACAACCAAACCACAACAAGTAGCGGACTAGTAGGGTTTTTGCCGTTAAGACTTGTGACTTGTGGGGTTCTTGCGGAATTACGGTATTTTTGATCGTATGCACGGGCTAACTTATAGCACTTTTTCCAAATTCGTTTGGTAGGAACGTTATGACTAACAAATTAATGTTAGCGCCATTAACTCATTTTACCCATTTTTTGACTAATGGGGCTTTTGCCAGAAACCCCTCAATTGTTTCACACATTTTTTGACGATATGTAAGAAATTTTATCGTATGTATTATTTTTACTATTAATTATAGAATTTTTATACTGACATTTGGTACTTCACGCATGTCTAAATGAATGGGAGAATTCTATAAAGGGACTTTTGTTTTGCCGAAAATCACTCTCTCTCATCTCGATCTTCTTTGCTTAAACACCTAGCGTTTTTTTTGCTCCAGACACCAGCACGAGGTACGACTTGGAATTTATTTATTAGTTTTATTTTTTGTTAAACATTTCTTACTATCTAATATGATTTAATTATTTGATTTAATTAGTTAATTATTTTGTAACTTTAAATTCCTTTTTATATTTTATCGTTTTATCTCGCAGTTCATTTTTTTATCATCATTTCTTTATCTTCTTATCTTAGTAGCACGTGTATAGTAGTTTTATAATTTTTCTAATACCTTTAACGTTTATTAGTACTAATTATTTTTATTTTTCATTTTTATGTACTGAGACGCAAGCTGTCGAGCAAGAACCCGCAGAGGTGTTCGATTTAGCAATCTCAGTGGCCATGAATAGAACCAGCCACTGCAGGAGTACTCTCAGAGACGAACCAGGAGGGACTCTGGTAAGTAAGGATTTTTTATAATATTTTTATTATACGACTTATGTCACCTTTAACGAATCCTTGCTTGCCAGAAGGCAACGTTTGTGTTATCTGGACCCTGTAGTGGTGGTGTCTATTGGCAGGCCATTCGACAGATAGATTTTTGTTTTTTTTTGTTGTTTTTGGGTCACTCTAGGGATCATATCTTTGGCAACGACGTGACAGTCCACTTGGCGATTTTTGAACACCACCACAAAACTGGGTACTTATTAATTGTGTTGAGTAGAATACTACTGTTTGTGTTATCTTCTAGGAAGATACGAGAATTAACCCTCCCCATAAGTAGCGTACGCACTGAGACTGGTGGAGTCTCACAAGCTCTCCAACGTTAGCCGGACAATCACGCTACCCACCAGCGGATGAGTGCAGCGAAGAGGGTGAGGCCTTTCTCCCAACCAACCGAAGCAGAAACACACATAAGTATTCCAGTTTATATTTTTGTTACTGACAAGACTGTCACAGCCAATTGTAGTTGATTGTTAAAATTTGTTAATAGAATATAAGTCATTAATGAAATTTTCTATTGTATTATTTAATTCCAAAGCATACTCCACAAACCAGTAACTTTTGGAATTTTGTGGGTTATATGACTTTTGAAAATAACACTTAAACAATTCGATTTAATTAATTTCGATGTGTTAATAAAATTATCAAGTCTGGAAATTACAAAATTTTTGTTTGATATTTTTTTTTACGTTTTCTAGGGACCGAGTTGAAGTTCGCGCTGGTTCGCGCTAAAGATTTTAGACAGTGACAGTTATTTTTGCGTTTAACGGACGAGCGCACAGTGCGGCGGAAGATAAATCTTGCGGGACAAAACCGTTTGGTTAGAAATAAGCCAAAAATGTGTACTGATAAGAATAAATAGTAGACATTCCAATTGATATAAAAATGCATGAATTATTTTTGGTCGTATATATTCTTTGTATTTCGATACATTTTTATCAACCAACCATGTAATATCGTTCCTGAAATTTTGTCCCGCTAGAATGGAGCGCTGGTCCCTGCGTGACGTAGCATTCCACAGTGACTACGATAGCGGCGATTTGACGCGATCGAACAGTCCTTTAGAATATATACAGTCTTTGCCTAAATTCAACAATTTCCCAATTATGAAGTTTTGATTTTAAAATGTTAAACAAAAATTTTGTAATTTTCAGGCTTGATATAATCTTATTTTATACATCTATAAACGCCAACTCGAAAACTAATGTCAATTATTATTAAGTATCACAGTTTCCGCAGAATGGCATCGCTAAATGAAACCAAACACATCGAAATTAATTAAATCAAATTGTTTAAGTAATATTTTCAAAAGTCAATAACTCGGAAACGGTTGGTTTGAGGTACATTGTGTCGATTCTGATTTCGATTTCGATTCGTGATCTCGATTTTTGCTTAGAATTGAAGGAATAACCAGAATATGCAATAATATACTAGGGGGTTCCGTTTGGAAAATACGTCCAAGTATACAGTTTAGCTTTGCAGATAAAGAGAAAATAGCTATGATCTTTATTATTGAATCCATAGATGCCTGACGCGCTGATGTGAAACCCTGTATAGATATCTATCTTTCTTAATAAATGTTGCTGAACACAATACCTTTCATACATCTCAAAGGTATCTTGAAGACCAGATCCTTGAAGGGGACTGCCAGGTTCAAGGGCTGGAGGACTGTCAAATAGGTTATCGTTGCAAAAACGATATTTCGCTCGAAAACGAACATCATCGTAATCTAAAAAGCATTTGATAAAATGGTTATAAATCTTGAAATAATTATTTATTATATTACTAGAAATATTAACAAAGAAGCCACGAGGGCAAAAAACTTAAGAATTAAAATATTACATTTTGTGAAACGTCACTAGATTCAAAATTGAGAGTGACATATTTCTCAGTAACTAAAGCGGTCCATACATTATCAAACAAATTGTGCAACCATGCACTTAGTAAAATTTTGATCAAACTTTTTATTAAAAGTTGTGTATTGTTTGAGAAACAATCATGTCCTCCCGCATTGCCATTGCGTCAATTATTATCATATATACCCTAGATGATATCAATGATACCAAAAATCTAAAAAGAAAACAAAGAATTTGGATGAAAGAACTAAAATATTGCACAACGAAGCGCAACACACATATATACTACACAACGCGCTACGCAAACGCCTGTTGCACAAAAGAATTCAAACATTCTTGAAACTTATCAAACAATTGCGCAACGCATCAAACGTTACCATACATTGGCAACTCGTTGCGCAACAGCCTGTGTTGCGCAATTTGTTTGATAGTGTATTGGCCGCTTAAGATATGTGACGCGCACTTAAAAATTAGAAAGCACTCAAAAACTGAAGAGTACTTCAATTCCATATCTACAGTATCAATAAAAGCAGCTAAACTATTGTCAACAATTATATATCGTCCTATTGCTGCCAAAAGTCACTAACTAACATTTTCCGAACAACAAAATTCAATCACTAACTATATTTTGAAGCGGAGAATCGATTGAAAAAGTCATTAGCTACGATTTCTGGCTATTTATGTTTTATTTTACTACGGAATAGTTACTAACTATAACATCTTTATGCAATGCAATTCATCTTTAGACGCGTTTTTCTCGGAAGTAACAAAAAGTAACTTAGTGACTTTTGGCAGCAATGGGACGAATGATTTACCTGGCGGATTTTGTTGTTCTTGAATACCATCTTCCCATGGCAAAGAAAAGTGTGGTATATCAGATACTGGCGGTTCAGGTTCCTGAGAAAAATTTTAATTTTATAAAAACGTGCTAGTAAAGTATGTATTATTTTATACCAACAGAGTCATTATTGTTTAAAAGTAATTCATTAAAAACATGCAACTTACTGGATATTTCCCTCGTTTTTTAATTCTTTTTGCAGCAGGAAATCTTTGAACAGGAACAGGAGCTGGTGGTGGACTTTCAAAATCCGAATTGTAGAACGGCGGAGTTGAACCCGTTGGCCTAAAACATTTTATTATTAAAAAATACATGTGGCGGATTCATCTCTCCAAAAAAAATCCTATCACAGCCACCGCATCAAAGATCGACGGGGGTTATTATCGATATTGTATTAAATAATTTCTATGCATTTCATGGAATTATTGAATTTAAAGGTTTACCTGTTTTATAGCATAATATATTATCTTATGATAGGCATTTCATTGTAAATGCTGTTTATTTTGTAATTTTTATAAATAATTGTTCTGGAACTCTTACTCTCTGGAAATATGTCGCCACTTTTTTAGCATTAAAACCTTTTGCAAAATATTTTTTTACAATTATAATAATTGTTAGTGCATATTATTATTAGTATTAGTATAAAACCAGAACTTCGCCATTGCGCGAAATTGAAAATAAAATAGCATACTATAGTCTGGCCCAATGATGAACTTCTGACAGTGACACTTGTCCGTTATTTCAATTCGAATGTAAATTGTTTTTAATGTCATTTTTTAGATGTTTTTTTTTCTATCTGTCGTTGGTCACTGGACAAACTATAATTAAAATTATTAATAATAAATTTCTAAAGTAATGATACTATCCAAAAAAATCCTATGTGAGTATTTCGCCACTGCACTGCAAGAAAATCTACGAAATAAAATAGTTATTTTTTGTAAACACTTCTGCGTTAAACCCAAACGGACACTACTTGTCAGAAGTTATGTTTATAGTTATACAAATTTGCCTAACAAAGAAAAAAATGCTGAACGTTTCGGAAAGTTTATCTCTTTCCGTCATCGGAAGCAAAAAAATACAAAGGATAAAGAAAAAAACTATTTAAAATATTTAAATTCAACTATGTAACGATGTTACTTAATTTTGTGATGATTAATTTGTAGTGATTGAATTAATTAGCTTTTAATTATCAAATTATTTATAAAATAATTATTTTGTTAAAAGCAAGTACTAGAGTCTTGGTTCGTATCGATCGATACTCGCCGAGATACGGCGCGCGCCGTAATCCCTACTGTGTTCTGCTTTCCCCACTCCTATAAGCGAGAGCAGTACCGTTAAAAAATAAAAATTCGTCAGTTGCTTGGTGCCTGGTTTAGTGAATAGACGACAGCTCCACTCTGCTCCGCCGAAGAAAGAATTCGATAGAAAGCCTAGCTTTCTAGAAAGTGCTCACCCGACTACTTCCCGCACTCTCCGCAATATCCTGTCTTGCGCTGTCTTTTCTAGTGTAGTGCTACGCCACGTTTTCATCAAGTGAAGCTTGTCGTTTGAAAACTTTCCTTTCAGTTTTCCTCACTCAACCACGTGCTCGTGTGTCTTAGCCAACGCCTTTGGAAAGGCGGTGGGTGGCTTTACATTAAATTGTGAAAGGCCGTTCTCTGTCTTTCAAAAGGTGGCTAACTATGCAGAGCAGTAGGTAGCGTCCTTTGGTCAGTACTTTCACAAGTACTGTCGGGAGGCATTTCCTGTGCCTAATCCATCAGTGATTGAAGGGAAAGCGTGAAAAACCTACAATATTGACCGTGGGGTGCTGTTTTCACGTACGGTAGGATTGTCGACTAGTAAACAAACGAAAGACAAGTTTCTTCTCCGGGTTAAAATAGGGCTTAACTAGTAACTTTTTGATTTCGCGATCTTGCCACGCCTGCGCTACCCGACAGACGTCAGGAGACCGCCTGTCGTCTACGTCCGAGTGCGCATGCGGTGCCCGATTTTCTTTTAGAAAGTAACAAGACACTGTGTAGCTGACTGAAGCGCTGTGTTGGGACCAGACGTTTTTCGAAAGTTAACACATGCGCAGTGCATTCTCCGACCGCAAATACTAGGGTGTAACCATCCATCCATCGCCTCCATTTCAGGGCCGCGCATGCGCCCTTGGTTAGAAAATTGAAAGTCTCACGCTTGCGTAGAATCTTAATCCGCGCCATTTTGCGCGAAACCCCTGAGCCAAGACTTTACAGCAGCTTCTCAACCAATTTGAGTTTAATAAAGATTATATATATTGTTTTAATTTAAACTGATTGTTTTATTTTGTCTGCACCTCTTCATACCTGGAGTCTCCACTGTTTAAAGGCTACCCGTACTGGTAAACGTGGACCTCTTCCACTATAAATAACAGAGGTGGCGCCCGAGAGATCTAGATTTACCACTGGGCGTCAATAAGGCTATTTTTCACAGAACCAAAGAAATAGCCTAACAACTATTCGAGAACACTTTCCTTTTTTAAAACAGATACGTCTACAAGAAATAAATAAATAACTGCTTTTATTGTCAAAAATTTTTACAATTTGTAGACAAAGGTAAACTAAACAAACAAACAAAAGAGAATAAAAAAGATTATACAATTAAACCGTTGACGTTCTGTTAAAATGACATTATATCAAGTTAAACTTCAAAATTAACAATTACTACCTGATAACAATTACTTAATAAGGTAAAACCAAAAAGCCCCAAACTTTCTGTATGATTATTTTTAAATTTTACGTATGTTATGTTTATTTATGTTATGTTCTTTAAAATCAATGAAGCGATTGCTATACATTACTAACTAACATCTACAGATGCATGAGCAATACATTTATTTTTATTAGATTGAATTAAAAAAGCCTCTTTTATTTTTCTTTTAGAGGCTATCGCTTCTTTCATTATAATTTTGGCGTTATTAAAATTTATTCTATACCCTGTGTCCCACGAATGCTGACAAATCTTAGATTTGTGAAAATCTCCCTTTCTTAAATAATCTTTATGTTCTTTAATTCTAACATTTAAAGGTCTAGATGTTTCACCAATGTAAAATTTATCGCATTCACATGGTATTTGGTATATTACATTTTTTGTTTGTTGTTCTGTATTCATTGGTTTAGTATGTGATAAAATGGATCTAAGTGTATTTTGTATTATGTATTGCTCATGCATCTGTATATGTTAGTAATGTATGGCAATCGCTTCTTTGATTTTAAAGAACGTAACATAAATAAACATAACCTCGAACATAACATACGTAAAATTTAAAAATAATCATACAGAAAGTTTGGGGCTTTTTGGTTTTACCTTATTAAGTAATTGTTATCAGGTAGTAATTGTTAATTTTGAAGTTTAACTTAATATAATGTCATTTTAACAGAACGTCAACGATTTCTTGTAGACGTATCTATTTTAAAAAAGTAAAGTGTTCTCGAATAGTTGAATTTAAATATTTTAAATAGTTTTTTTCTTTATCCTTTGTATTTTTGTTGCTTCCGACGACGAAAAGAGATAAACTTTCCGAAACGTTAAGCATATTTTTCTTTGTTAAGCAAATTTGTATAACTGTAAACATAACTTCTGACAAGTAGTGTCCGTTTGGGTTTAACGCAGAAGTGTTACAAAAACAAAAAATAACTATTTATTTTGTAGATTTTCTTGTAGTGCAGTGGCGAAATACCCACGTAGGATTTCTTTGGAGAGATGAATCTGCCACATAGGTACATTTTTTAACGATACTATCAATCGTCGTCGGCCCATTTCTTACCTTCGTGATGGACCTGCCTCTCCCTCAGGAGTTGGAAATAATCTTGCTCTACATTGGCTGAGATTTCTTCTTGGTGTCTAAAAGAATAAATTAATATTTGAGATTCGAAAAGAGATATACACTCCATAAATTTAATAGTTATTACAGATACTTTTAATCAATATCTTCCTCTAGGAGATGCGAGACCTTGCCATTGGTCGTTTTGGTTATTAATTAATTCGTTTGATTTTCATAAGATGAAGATATTTACCTGGAAATCTTCATATTGATCCTCGCCAGCTGAATTAAAGGTACCTGCTGCACCTAAAAATATTATATTACTGGAATACGTAAAAAAATACTACCGCCTAACCATATATATAACCTAACCATAAAAAATGAACGGCTATTTTTAACTTGGGTCCATTTTCTTTAGTATACAAAATAAAGTAATTTAATATTGATAGTTTATTTAGAGATTTTTTGGGGGTAAGCATTCCTGCCTCCTGCCAAACTAGGAACATTTGTTTTCCGATTATCAAAAAAATACATTTTTGGACACAATATGTAACTAATACTGTTTGGAACTATTACCTAAATGTCTGCGTCTTCCTCTTGGTGAAGCTACTTTACGCCAAGAATCCTTTACTGCCCCCCGACATGGTGCTCGGTCAAATTCGGACATACCAGGAATTGGTCTTGGTTCTATGGGAGTCTATAAAAACTATATTTTTATACAGGAAATAAATGAATTACTGCGAAAAATTCGACATATACATATAAGATGGCTTTTCATAAATATAAAGAATATGCTTTTCGCGTTTAATCAGGGATGGCATGATTCAAATCAACTGATTTTTTTTATTTTAATCATATCTGTTAAATAAAAACTACCAAGTTTTTAAAAATTTGGAATAAACTTGAAATAAAAAATGGAAAAATAATAATTGTAAAAGTTATAAAAATATGTCCTAGGCCTAGGAAACTAAAAAATATTTCTAGATATACCCTATATCTATTCATCAAGATTTTACTAATTTCATTCGAAATTAGTATATCTAATGTTAAAGTAATAATAGTTAAGAATATTTTTACCATAATTCACGATTTAAGACTATTTCCGAACAATAGTATATTGTTTTATTATGAGTAAAAATTATACTTTTTTTTGATGAGATGGTACGTTTGACGGACCAGCTTTACAGTCCGATGTTACAGGAAAGCACAAAAAGTTCATTCTACTCCGAATAGAACATATTATTTTTTATTGTCAAACGTTACAAGTAATTTTTCAAACGTTGCAAAGAATAAAAAAGTAGCACCTTGTAAGTAATTATACATGGTGAGTCTTAAATAAGTGCAAATATTTTTAAGGGTGGTATATTTATATTGTTTTTAAAAAATTGTTTTTCTCAAAAATTATGCGATGTGGCGTTTTTTACAAGAGACAAAAAATGTAGTAAATACTAGAAAGACCATTTTATAAAAAAAAATCGACCATTTCGACCATCGAGCAAAATCCTGTTATACTTGCAAAACTAGATCGTAGCTTCTCAATACTAGATGTATTTTTCAAACTTTCTCCTAGAACTCTCTTCATGTTTATTTCAGTTTGTACCAATCAGAGGTTGGAAATATTGGAACAAAACAAAAAGAAGATCATTCAGAAAACTGATCCTCATGAGATAATGGTTCTTTTAGGTAGCATGATTGTTATATCCTACAATCGTGTCCCGAAAGATCATATGTACTGGTCTCAAAATACATTATTAGGTAACGTAACGATCAAAACAGCTATGAGTAGAAACAGATTTCTCTTATCTTCGAAGCTTTATTTCAATCAACCCAATAACCCAAATAATGCTAGTAAGACATACTATGTGGATGAATTGATTTCTTGTTTCAAGACATCATTTCAACGTGTACGCTCAGACTCAACATTTCAAAACATTGACGAAACGATGGCCAAATTCAAGGGTAGGTCTTCTCTCAAACAGTACCTACCTTTGAAGCCGATCAAACGCGGTATAAAACTGTGGCAGCGTTGCGACTCTAAGACAGGATACCTCTATGATATGAACGTATATGCTGGTAGAGAAGAATCAACTGTAACGGGAAACACTGGAACATTAGGAGAGAGAGTTGTTAAAAAGCTGTGTGAAACTGAGGTGAACTGAAAAAATCAGGAAGAAAGATGTGGCAATCTGCTTCGATCGATTTTTCATGTCAGTCGATTTGTATGAGAAACCGCAGAGATTTAAAACCGAAGTTTGAAACCAAGGGGGTGGGTCATATATCAAAGAGGAGATTCAAAAGTGTTATGCAACAACTTTTGTTCTGTCGCAATGATTTGGCAAGATACTAAGGAAGTCCTGGTTCTTAGTTTCTGTCACAAAAATACCCTAACAGAAGTTTCTAAAAATGGAAAAGAGGGCTCAAAGAAAACCTTTTCTTGCCCAGAAGCCATTTCATTTTATAACACCTACATGGGTGGCGTAGATCTCGCAGATCAATTTTCAGCTTAGTATGACCCGAACCGCAAATCAAATAAATGGTGGAAAAAAGTATTTCAGAAACTTTTGATGTCAGCTGCATCAAATAGTTGGATAGTTTACCAAGAGCTGCAACATAAGAAAATGTCTTTTATTGATATTTTGGTTACACTAGCTGAACAACTAACAGGATATTGAAAAGAAAGAGCCATATTTCAGAAGAATTACTTCAGGTAACTCCTAAAAACAGATACAATATAATTATTCGGTTGCTACAGAAGGTGTTATTATTTCTATGTAGAACATAGCCAACAACAACCAAGCCATGTTCAATATTGGCGATCCAAAAATCTTGGAAATACCAACTGAAGGGAAATCCCGCCGTAGATGCTGCTACTGCGCAAAAAAGAAAATTGGAAAAAGAACCAAAACTATTTGCGCGGCATGTGATGTTGCTTTGTGTAAATCATGCTTTTTACCTTTTTGTTACTTTTATAAGCAAAATGAAAAAAAAAAAATTTTTTACTGCTGGGACATATTTATCCCCGATGAAATCCTGGTGGGTCATATACAGGGTGTCCCAGGCTGAGCGTGCATTAGAAGTTTCTAGAGAACCACAATATCTAGATCGGAGATTTTTGGCACATCATTGTTTTACAACGAGATCTATCGATTAAAAATATTTTCAATATGGCGGCACTTCCGGAAATACCGGAAGTTGACAGCAACTTTCTTATTTTAAATGGGTGCCCCCATTTTTTATTACATACTTAAATTATCTGTAAAATTCTATGAATATTGATGTCAAACACTCTATATCTAACATTAACCGTTTTTGAGAAAAAAAATATTTAAAATTTTTGGACGAAAAAAACTAACTGTCAAAAAAATTTGTTTAGCCTAAAAGTTAAATTTAGTCATTACCACAGCCACTGTGACATAAAGAGAAGACATGTGGCTATCTATTTCAAAAATTAAATTGTTCAAATGTCATATAATAATGGCGGTAGCTGTCATGGATTTGAGTGTTTAAAAAATTATCATAAATCAAATGGAAACCCACTTTTTTTATTTCAATAATGAAACGGTTTGTGATGTCGTCTCATTCCAATACGGGAAAATCAAACACATGTTCACCCTTTGAATACATTTATTCGAATTGGCTAACCTAGTTACAAAAGATGGTATGCTATGCTTTTGTTGTTGCAATAATTAATGAAATATTAAACAAACAATTGTTGGGTAACCAGGTCGCACTACATCTCCCCTTTCCAGTAGAATGAACTTTATTCTGGCCACAAATAAAGGACATTCGGCGTAAACAAAAAATTGACAATAATAATTATATCATATCCATTGGGTGTCGCAATTTTATAAATAAACTGTTGCTTTAATTAAGTTTACCAATATACTAACCTATTAACTAGATATTATTAAAAAAATAATAAACATAAAAAATACGACACAAAATCTATATCTATAGAACCCATATTATAATAATAAAATATTACCTATCCTATTTACAATAATATACCTGGTCTTGGTTAAAAAAATGTAAAAATAAAAGTATAATTATTAGTGTACCATTTCATAAGACTATAAATTATTATAAGTACGTGTTTCACAATAAAATTAAAAAAAATATTTCTAAAAGAGAGATTTACACATAATATAATATGATGACTTAAAAATAACTTATCTACCTCAGCATTTCTATACTGACCTAACTTAACTATTTTTATACACTCGCGAGCTTTTTGTCTATGCTATGAAATTCTTAGAAATACGAATAACGTTTTGCTAATTGTTATTGTAACGAACGCACTCTGTTTTTATGCACGTTCATTTGCTTTCCGTTAGTTTCCGCGCAATCTTTGATCACACAATTTACACCTTCAATACTAATAATTGAGTAGGGACCTTTATACCAAGGATCAAATTTGGTTCTATTTTCGTTAGATAACATGACCAAATCGCCTGGTTTAAAATTAGTTTTATTTGAAAGTTTGTCATAAATTACTTTACGGTTTTGTTTAGCTTTGAAAATGAATTCGTTCGCACGTTTATTGGCTAATTGCATTCTATATTTTACTTCATGATAGTAAGCGTCTAAGTCATATATAGGATCTACAGTATCACCTGAAAGTATTTCAGAAATCATTGCCTTCCGTCCGAATACCAGTTCAAACGGTGAAAAATCATGATAGATGCTGGGCGTTGTGTTATAACAGAAACTGTAATATTGTACCCAGTCATCCCAGTCAGATTTTGCATCATTTATATACATTCTGAGGTACTCATTCAGAACTCTATGATTTCTTTCACATCCCCCTATCGTTTGACTATGGTAAGGAGTTGAAAATTTTTGACTTATGTTGAGCATTTTAGTTAGATTTGCAAAAATTTCATTTTTATATTCGGTGCCTAAATCTGTTCTTATTTCCTTCATTGAACCATAAATAAGTATGAAATGATCCATTATAGCTCTTGCTACCGTTGCGGCCTCTTTATTAGGTATAGGAATGATGACTATGTACTTGGTTAATTCACATTGAATTGTGACTGCATATACATTATTTTTTGATGTTTTCATAAATGGACCTACTGTGTCGATTGATGTGATGTCAAATGCTTTTTGAGGAGTAGGGGTTATTACCATTGGCTCTTGGTTTTTCACTCTGCTTTTATTTAATTGACACTTATAGCAGTTTTTAATGTATACAGCAACTTCTTTTGACATACCTTTCCATCTATAATTGACTCTTAACTTTTTAAGTAGTTTTTTCTGTCCACAGTGTCCACCAATTAATGGATCATCGTGATATTTTTGTATTAAAGCGAGTTTCTCATCTCTATTTTTAATAACTTGTGGTTCCTTAAATAACAAAATGTTTACCTTTTTTAATTTTTCTTGACCAATTTCTTTTAATTCATTTATTGTGCACATTTGAAAAATTTGGTCATTTAATTTTAACTTTAAACTTTTAATATTATGATCATTAGCCATTGATTCAAGCTTAGGCAATACTTCCTCTAGAGAAAAATTACCATTAATGATCGGAATGTTTGATTCAGCGCTGAATCTTCCTTTTAATCTCATTATTATCCTAAGATATAATGACTTAATTTCAAAACTTACTAAAGGTAAATTAAGTATACTGCTATTGTCTAAGGTTTCGTAAATTTTAGGTAGAATAAGTATTTTATTTTGCGAAGAGTCATATGTGTCAGAGTTTTTATTTTCCTGTTTTTTAGTCATTGATCTTGTTACAGCTAGTATTTTAGCCGATTGATTAGAAATTTCTTTTAAATCAGATGTTGTTATTCTTGACAGTGCGTCCGCACCTACATTGTTTTTCCCTTTAATATACTCGACTTCAAAATCATATTCCTCTAAATCGAGTCTCATGCGCGTTAATTTTGATGAAGGATTTTTCATCGAAAATAAATATACTAGCGGCTTATGATCAGATTTAACCAAAAATTTTACACCATACAAATAGGGTCTAAAATAATTTATTGCCCAGTGGATTGCCAGCAATTCTTGTTCAATGGTTGCTTTATTGGATTCGCCTTTTGTGAATGATTTTGATGCAAATGCTATGGGTAAGTCTTTACCATTAAAGTCTTGTGATAACACAGCTCCACACGCATCTTTTGATGCATCTGTTGTTACTATAAACTGTTTGTTAAAATCTGGGTATTGCAATATTTGAGGTTGGACCAGAGCAGTTTTTAACTTTTCAAAAGAATTTTGACAATCTTGTGACCAAACAAAAATTATATTTTTCCTAGTTAGCTTATTAAGCGGTTTACAAATGTTAGCAAAGTTTGGAATGAAACGACGGTAATAATTGCAAAACGCGACAAACCGTTTTACCGCGTCAGCATTGTCGGTGTAGGAAATTTGTTTATGATTTCAAACTTTGAATCGTCAGGCAAAATGCCATGACTTGTTATTTTATGGCCTAAAAATGTGACCTCCTTTTGGAAAAAATTACACTTTTCTGGGTTAAGTTTTAAATTGTATTTTCTACAAGTATAAAAAACCTTCCTCAAATTTTGCAAGTGATGATTTTTTGAACAGCCTATAACAATTAGATCATCCATGTATAAGAATGCTTTTTCCGGTGTAATTCCAGCAAATGCTATCGACATCATCCTTTGGAAACTGTTTGGGCTAACCTTTAGTCCAAAGGGTAACCTAGTAAATCTATACGAGCCATTATTTATACTGAATGTCGTGATATCCCTGGAGTTCTTTTCCAAAGAAATCTGATGGAATCCGGCTTTTAAGTCCAACGTTGAGAAATATTTTGCTCTACCTAGTTGATCAAGGCTGTCATCTATTCTAGGTAGAGGAAACTTATCTGCACTTAGTTTCTTGTTTACCTGTCTATAGTCAATGACTAATTGCCATTTATTTTGGTCATCAGTTGACTTTTTAGGTACTAATAAAATCGGACTATTATATTCCGCTGTTGATGGTTCGATTATTTAATTTTCCAGCAATTTGTTGACTTGACAATTTATTTCATTTGTTTGTGTCGGCGTGCCGTAATTTTTTATATAAACTGGGGTAGAATCAAACAATTTAAGTTTTTCTTCATAAAAGTTGTTTTTTGTTAATTTATCAGATGATAAACAAAAAATATCTGAAAATTCTTTACATAAATTAAAAGTATCGTTTTTTGCAAAGTCAGGGATGTTTTTGCTTAACTGTTGTAATAAATTTGATTCTCTATTATTTAGTTCCAGGTTAATTGAGTAAACATAAAAATTTTTTAGATTGGAAAACTGTATGTCAGCGTTTTTTTATTGTGACACTTTCAAATGTTGTATTTAAAAGTCTAACTATTGGATTTGATTTTGAAACAATTGAACCAGCAATAAAAACTCCGTCGGCGATTTCAGTATTCAAAATAACAGAATCAGTCTTTAGTTGCGTGAATTTTTTAATATACCTTATGACCTCACACCTAGGTGGGATGACCAAAGATTCCTCTTCTGGACATGAAAATATTGGCAATGTTGTTTTTTCGTTAAAAATTTGTAGTGTTAATGTCCAGTTAGCATAATCTAATTGACATTGATATTTCGAAATAAAGTCTCGCCCTAAAATTCCGTCAGCTGGTATTGGAAAGTTTTGCTCAACTATATGAAACGAGTGATTTATTGCATAATTATTAATCAAAATTTGGGTATTAGTTGTGCCTAAAGAACTCGTCGAGCCATCTGTAATACCTTTAATATTGCTTATGTTATATTCATTAATAAATTGTTTAGGAGAAATTTTAAAATTTTTAAATAAAGATATATCCGCACCTGTATCAACTAATAAAGTAATTTTGCGATTATCTGTCATGCTAGTTTGAACTACAACAAAGTTCGAAAGTGATAGGTCCATGTGGAATATTTTTATAGCGACCCCAGTGGACCTGGCTGGGGGTCCTGTACGTTTCCCGACTCTTCCTGAGTGTAATGCCTGACATATCTAGGAAACTGTCCTCTATGATTAGGCCTAGAGTTTCCTCGACCTCTATTATATTGACCATGATGATTATGGTACTGTTGATTTGCATTTAAATATCTCTGGGTGGGTCTATAGTCACTATTATTAGTATAGTTCTCTGAATAGTGTCCTCTTCCGCGACTTTGATGCCCTCTATGATGCCTGTTTCCAGCTCTGTAACGCTGAGAATTTCTTGTATAAAAGATTGTGCTACTATCTGGCGTAGTATCTCCACTAATAGTTATAAATTTAGAAATTGCTTCCTCGCAGTTGGTGAAATTGCCAGCCTCCATTATTAGTTTTACTTTCTCGGAATTACTGTTTGTTCTTAGAGCTTTGACTATCGTATTTGTCGTATAGGATTCAGCTACTGCTATGGGCACTCCTTCATTTATATAGGCTCTTTTCAGGGTTTCTGTTAGAACTTCAATCTCTGTGGCATATCTTGTGGAATCTTTATGTTGCTGTTTTAAAGAAAATATTTTTGCTGTTACCATATGAGAACTTTCTGTTTTAATGCGTGTTCGTAGCTTATTAATTATGGTATCCAGATTATCGTTATCATCAATTAAATCACGTGCTTTTCCAACCAGTCTCGTTTTCACATAGGCCACCGCATTATTTTCGTGGTTTTCGCAATTTACGCGCAGTAAATTTAAGGAGTCTATAACGGACTGTAATTTACTTGGAGAACCGTCGAATTCGTTGGGAAAAATTTTACTCGCAAAATTGAAAAATTCTGTTTTTGACATAGCCATGTTTTCAAGTTTTATTTTAGGAATATTTTGTTCTGGGATTGCCTCTGATTCAGAAGACTCTTCTTTATCTTCACTTTCCTCGAATTCTTCGTCAAATATTTCTAGATTTATATATTCCAAATACGAAGTTGGAACTTTGTAGGGTACTTTTAAAACCTGATATGATCTTATGACTCTATCTCTCAACGAAGTAAAAAGTTTTTTAATGTAAATTTCCTGTTCTTTATTAAGTGATGGATAAACAAATCGTACTAATTTAACAAAATTATTAAAGTACTCCAATAAATTTGCTTGGACTTCATTTTTAATTGTATCACTCTTAGGTATTTGTTTTTTAAGAACGCGTTTTGATTCGTTTCTAACGAGATTACTTAAACTTAGTAGCTTGGCAAGGATCCCTTCCCAATGATCAGACATAAATTATACAAAAGTAAGAAATAAAAAAATTATAAAAAACAAAAAAAACACAATATCCCTTATTTAATACCAAAAACAAAAAAAAACTTCTTATCCTTATAAACATAACAAAAAGTAATTAACTAATTCATAACTAATAGAATTTCTTTCTTTTTAATTAAAAAAATAAAAAATGTTGTACATTTTTGGTTAAAATAGCGAAGTTTTTTTTTGTGTAGGTAATAATTAAATATACGTAAGAATTTTCATATTGTAATAAATTCATGTAATTTCATGCAAAAAATAAAAATAAAACGTTCACACCGAGTATAAATGTTAAATAAAGGCTATAAAAACAACGCAAAAAATTGTATATTCACATACCATCAACACTGTCCATCAATAACTACTGCTCGCACTAAACATCTACTGCTTGGGTTCGAAGGACCATGCTTCTGGATAAGTCTTTTCGGAGCCCCCTTCGGTACGCTTTATGTAATTTTAGTAGAAGTAAAATTACCACAACTGCTACTACAATGTACAGTAGTACTCGAACATCTGTTGGCACTTGTATGCTCTCCTGTTCTACGATGAAGTTGGAGTTGACCACACCATTATCGGTTAGTTCCGAATGTTTAGAATTTGTCTTTCCCATGGTAAATTAGTTTATTTTGTTTCACTATTTTCACTTTTTCACATTCACTTTTGACCATACTGTTTAACTAAACTTATTTAAATTAAGGCCCTTAGGCAGGATCGCCATGTGATGTCGTCTCATTCCAATACGGGAAAATCAAACACATGTTCACCCTTTGAATACATTTATTCGAATTGGCTAACCTAGTTACAAAAGATGGTATGCTATGCTTTTGTTGTTGCAATAATTAATGAAATATTAAACAAACAATTGTTGGGTAACCAGGTCGCACTACAGGTTTTTCAATTCGTTACTTTTTAACTATACATGTTCCTATACCTAAAATAAATCATTTTTAAGTTATTTAAGATTGAGTTTGAAAACCTATATTTTTCTAGATGTTATCTACCTTCCTTTGACATTAAGTGTCAAACGGCCAGACAATTTATTTCCATCGGTCAGAAAACGAATTATTTGAATTTCCTATAGTATAAATACTGCCTGCTTAAGAGTTTAAAAAGTGTATTTATAAAAATACATCTCGTATTTTCGCTCTTTAGTGATAAATAATAGTTGATATTATTCATAATATTCCGTATGATCGAAAAAAAAACAGCGCAAAGTTGGCTCGAAAATGATGCTGCTTTTTGAACAAAGCGTCACAATATGACATGGCCAGATCTATTGTTTGGCCTCACTGGGCGTTTAAAGTCATAGGCTACTTGTTAAAATCAAGAAAAATATACGCTTTAAAACTAAATCTTAAATAACTCAAAAACGATTTATTTTAGGTATAGGAACATGTATAGTTAAAAAGTAACGAATTGAAAAGCCTTTTCACTAGTGAAATAAAAAAAAGTGGGTTTCATTTGGAAAAAATAATTTATGATACTTTTTTAATCGCTCAATTCTATGACAGCTGCGGCCATTATTATATGACATTCGAACAATTTAATTCTTGAAATAGATAGCCGCATGATTTTTCTTTATGGCACAGTGGCTGTGGTAATCACTAAATTTGACGTTTAGGCTATACACATATTTTTGACAGGCAGTTTTTTTCGTTCAAAAATTTTAAATATTTTTTTTCTCAAAAACGGTTAATGTTAGATATAGAGTGTTTAATATCAAAATTTATAAAATTTTACATAGAATTTAAGTACATAATAAAAAATGGGGCATCCATTTAAAATAAGAAAGTTCCTGTCAATTTCCGGTATTTCCGGAAGTGCCGCCATATTGAAAATTGATCTCGTTGTGAAACTATGATGTGCAAAAAATCTCCGAGCTAGATATTGTAATTCTCTAGAAACTTCTAATGCACGCTCAGCCTGGGACACCCTGTATATCACAGGTACTTTTATCAAAAAATACAAAAATAAAAAAAAAATTATGTAGAAGTTTTAACAGGATATTTGTCACTAATTATAAGAAAAAACGTGGGATTTCAAAAAGATTAAAATCCGTACCGAAAGGGTGCCTAGTTGTGCGTTTTAAAAAGCATATTATACAGTCCTTTTTGTTTGCCCCCCCTTAAAATAAATTTCTGTATCCGCCCTTGGTTGAAATTACTTTATCTATAGGGATAAAAGAAGTACCATCAGTAGTAATCTCTACCTTAATGGAAAATATCCTTTCATGGTTGTTACGGAATTTTATACATGTCCATTCGCTTTGACATTGAAATGTGTGTAAGAGTAGCATATTTGAAGAAAAACAGTTTACTAATGTCCTTAAAAATAAACAAAACATATTATTTTTATTTTTTATTTAACCTTTTGAGGGCTCTAATTTCTTAAGCGTTTTGTTTTGGGTATATGTTTATAGGAACTTTTTGTTTTATTTTTACCTGTAGAATCATCCACCGGACAAAGATACACTATGTTTTTAAGTTTATGGTTCGCATGTTAATGTAATGAAATATGAAAATTTTGATATGGTTCTAAAATCATATTATAAAATAACACTATTTAAAATTCGAAATAAATCTTTAGACACCCTTTATATTGAAAAATGAATATTCAACTCACTCGTTGGTCTGGAGGATAATGATCGGGCAACATATCAAATTGAGCACCATAATCATGCGGTGTATCATAGCCACCTGGACGTTGTATTGGAAGTTGGCAAGGCGGCGTTACAGGAGATGATACTCCAGGAACAAATGGTCTTGGAGGTGGGGAATCCAACGGATATTCTACAGAAAGTGTCCCTATAAGGTAATTAAGGGTTAGTAAATTTCAGAACTATACTCCGTAACTTCGTTTTTAAAGAAGTTCAAATTCCCTTTGGAGTGTGTTTGTTTTTAATATTAAGAATACTACTACTTCATTCAGAATACTTCATTCTGAATGATATTACTTTTTTAAGTTTTAGTTGTGTAATGTAAATTGTAAAGAGTCGTTTAATAATATATTTTGTCTTTTTATAAGTTATGAATCATAACCACAGATTACTAAATACAGATGCGAAAGGACTAGTCGGCCGCTTTGTGTCGCGACGCACAAAGGCCGGGACCGACCGGTATATGGCGCGCGTTTTTTGCACCATGGGTAGAACGTTTGGCGTGTAAAACAAGGATACTAGTAATTTGCACCATCCCGATCAGAAAAACAACTAAAATATCAAATTAACTGGCTTTATTATCCTAACGGTTGTATTCGTCAATCTCTTTAACAGCCTGATAAATTTAACAAGTTGATCCTAGAAATCAGGACAATTTTCGGTTAATTCGAGACAGTCTCTATGTAAATTATCAACATTGTTAAATTCATCAGTTTGTGAAAAAGTAGTGATTACGGAACAGGGTTGGCATGAATTAAATCGTGATTTAAATCAAAGTGATTTTTTAATTTTTAATCATGTGATTTTAAATAAAAAAAAAAAAAATAATTTTATTGAAACTTTATTATAAATCAAAAAATAACTGTAAAAGTTGCAAAAAATGTGTCCTAGAAAACTATAAAAAGAAAATATTTCTATAACAGATATAACAGATAATAAATCGACAAAAATTTTAAATGTTATATAACTATAAAAATATCTATTCATCAATTTAATTGTTGGACCGATTTTGAACTAATTTCGTGTGAATCCATTAGATCGCTAAAAGCAAGGGATTTATTTAAAATTTATGTATAAGTGACAAAAATTCGCTGTTCGAATACATATCATTCGCAAAGTCTAGTGCAGAACTAGGTTCTTCTAATACATATAGAGACTATATCTTCTTTCCCGAGAATCTATATTCGTTGTCAGAAAATATGTTGTTTTATTTTTTTTTTGAAACGGTTGTTTCCAAATTCCTACCGACATTTTGATCTGCAGTAAGTACTTTACACTTTGACATTAGGTAATACATACTAATTTCATTCTTGACTTAAGATTATTTCCGAACAATAGTGTATTGTTTTATTAGGAGTAAAAATTATTCTTTTTTTTGACGATGCTGTACCTTTGAAGGACCATCGTAAAAAGCTATTCCGACGGTACAAGAGAGGCACAAAAAGTAAATTTTTACTCGAATGAAGGCTATACTATTTTTAAAAACATTACAAAATAATTTTTAATTAATTTCAAACATTACCAAATAATATAAACAGTAATCGAGCAACAATTTGTACACTCGTTGAATTTGACACTTAATATCAGTTTATCAGTTTAATAATATATTTTTGTACTTTTGTGCTTAGGCGGAACAGTGCTTTACTTTTATGCCTAGGCGTTAAAATGACAAAAATTAATACTTTTGAGACGTTTGAAAAAAATACTTTTCATCTGAAGCAAACGACTATTTTGCGAAATATATTGGCGACCGATGTGGAAAAATCACAAAGCCCCGTAGAATTGTTAATGTTATCGGTATCGGAGTATAGATTTAGCCATTTAGGATAGGACTTTAATTGGAAATAAGTCCTAGTCATTGGGAAAACCGATTTAAATATTGTTTTGAATTAAAATCCAAAAAATCTGATTTAAATAAAAAAAATCTGATTTTTTTAAAAAAATCATGCATTTTTCCAACCCTGTTACGGAATAACAAACGTCTACAAATACAGCAGTGGAAATATAAAAAAATAAAATTATAGTGTAAATAAAACTACCTACTTCATACAAAACTAGCCTAAAATTGATTATTCTCCTTACATTTGAAAAGATTTTACAAATGACTCAATATCATAAGTTTCCGATTAGTTTTATCAGTATTCTTAGCACTTTTCAACTCACGATTTGCATATTTCAAAGTATAATATATTCTTAATCTGACAAATAACTTAATTAAATATGTTTTAGGAAAGTAGGATGAACAAAAGTAATTTTACTCATTTCTTGAAAAAAAAAGTTGGAAATACCTTCATCATCCGAAACATCATCAAAAACGACAAAAATATTTGTCTAATTTATAGATATAATGAACGAATTCTTCACAGGGAGATTTCAAACCTCCAAAAGCACCTTTCTTTTCGTCATAAGCTTTGAGTTTCAGAAATAAATTAGTCTTATCGACAGTTTGTGATTCTTTTGAAAAATTAACACAGTCGTCACATGAATGTTTGTGTAACGCTTTATTTATTAAATATCCGCAAACATATGCAAAGGCGTTTTGGGTCGTGATATTTTCATTTCGATAATCATAATCGGGTAAAGTTATTGCTTGAGAACTATTGGTTATTTTAGCTTTTGTTTCATAAACATTTTTTGTCTCTTTTAGTTGTGATAATAGAACACTCAAATCATCCTCACAATTCATATATTCGGAATGCAAAAAACTTTGACAAAACAATTTTCTGAAAGTTCTTTCAAATTGTACAGGCGTAGGATTAACCGAATTACCACTTTGTTGTCTTACACTTCCGAAATAGTTCTCCAGACAATCCTGATTAACTTTTCTAGTTTTAAGATATCGAAAACCGACTCCAGCAAGTCGCTGCCAAAGAATTTGAATCGATTTAATTGTTATCAACCAACATTTGATGAATTTACATCTTAGAGTGACATCTTTGTTATTCGAATCATAAATTTTTAGGTTTTTTAAAAAAAATTTCATTTCTTCCAAAAAATCATTCTGGTAATCAAGTCCCTGGAAAGAATTTTTAAATTTATTTGGATGATTGACCTCTGATGAGTTTAAAATATCAAATAGTTTATCAAACTTTTCTATAACCTCGATAGTCGTTTGCGCATCAGGTGATAGTACACCCAAGCTCATGTAAGCCTGCATACCACTTGCAACAGTCCTACTTAAAACCTGACTGGCCAATTTTACTTTCACTCTTTTGAAAGTTTGTAGGATGAATATATGGGCGTCAGTGAGCTTAGGTGCGCATCTATATAACTGCTTTTTTGTCCTCAATGTAAAACGTTTCTACAAATTTCAAGATGTTTTATGGTCACCGATAGAAAATGATTTGTCCATGAAATTATTTTTTTGTCGCTTTTTTGCAAATGAGGAGGGGTCAAAATGGTAGGTTAATTTGAAATCTCCTATGGTAAATTTAGAATTATCTGGATTAACTTGAAGAATTCTAGATAATTCTATATATTTTTGTATACTATTTATAATAATTTGCTTCTAGTAGAACAATGCAAATATACACATTTATGTCCTCAGGCATATTTGGAAATACACAAGCACACGTACTATTAAACCGTCCGCCACACGCACAGACGACAAATCGAACAATACTAACCCCGTACTACGCGAGCGGCCGACAGCGGCTGCTCGAGAGGCGTGATTTTAGACGCTATTGAAGTCGCTCACCGCGCCGGCATACGCATCTGTATTTAGTAATCTGTGTCATAACCAAATAAGAACACCATGCCAGCTAAGTGAAATGAGCCAAGAAAGATAAGAATTGGCTATAACTCAGTAATTTTATGAAAAAAACATATCATAGCTATATCGCTGAAAAGCTTAAAAAATGGCGCTTTTTATGATGTCATGACCAACTATGGTTTCCATTTAAAAAAACATATGTTTGTGTCATATGTCGAAAATGACAGGCTTTAGTAAAAAAATCGGAGAGCACAAACTCATTTGGGATGTGATTATCTACAAGTTTTATCTGAAAACTTCTTGTCTAAAATAGATTATATTGGAATTAGCGAGGGAATTAGGGACAATTTTTAAAATAGCCAAAATTTGTTTTTTTTCAAAATATCTAGTAAGCCATGAACTTTCTCAAAAATCTCAACGGCGCATATTTATGACCCCACAAAACTGCAATTCTTTCCCCATTTAACCGACTCTCTATCTCCAGTAGTTTCCGAGATACCCATAGACAATATCGTAGGAAACTCACCCCCTGTCTAGTTATCTAATTCTTACAAAAGACTCTTTTAACCATATATTTCTAATATTTGAGATTAAGAAAACTATTACTTACAATTTATATAGGAAATTAAAAATGGTATCCCGTATTACCCGAAATTAATTTACGATTTATTATTTATATAATGGAAAGTCGCAATAGAGCGGAAGATTTGATGAGGAGTGAAGCTCCTTCCCTTTCTTTATTCTATATTACTTTTCGCGAGTTAGAGTTTAGGTACATTTTTGAGGGGTTTGATATTTACTACAAGTACTTACTATCAACTTCAGGTGTGTAATATATAGATTCATTTCGCCATGGTGACATTGGTCGAGCATCGACACGTTGTCCTTTATGCTCAGTTTCTTCGAAGAACTTATATACTTCTTCATCGAAATACTTTTCTCTTACAGGTGACAGATCACTTACAGGCCGAGGTGGTCTTACGTAACCCCTAATAAATTTATTACAATTAATATCTTGAACATACTATTGCATATATGTCAACTCAGAAAGTAAAATAACGGAAATAGAAATCTGTTTCTTTTAGGAAAAGATATGACAACATTATTATACAATTTACGATCTGATTTGTATAGTACATGTAAAATCTAATTAATAGGTAAGTAATATAAATTATAATTCTTAAAATTCTTAAAATTTTTACTTTACGTATTTAAAACATGGTCATATAATTAAAAATTGTGTGTGCACAATGTGCGCATATCTGAAGTGAAATTTCTTATATAACAGCTATTAAATTGAAGGATTTGAAGGATATATATATATATATATATATATATATATATATATATATATATATATATATATATATATATATATATATATATATATATATATATATATATATATATATATATATATATATATATATATATATATATATATATATATATATATATTATATATATTATTAGTTATTTGCTATTGTTTTTTAACCTTTAATAAAAATGTGTGCTGACTGATGATTTATAGTAATTGAACTATAAATTATTTAAGAAGAGGGAATCATAGTGATATTCACTATTATTCCTGAATAGTAAAATAATGGCAATCCCATAATGAAAAAAAAACAATGATTTCATTACTGTATTAGGTAACCACTTTTGAAGTATTTTGAATTTTATGTTTATTTTTGTTTTATAATAATTATTCTTTCATAACAGTAGAAAGAAAGAAATTATAGTAATAGTATGATTTCTGAGAAGTAAAATTAATGACTGTTCAATATGGACAGTATCAAGCAAAATAAACATAAACAAAGTGCGTTATTCATTATGAGTAACGAGTAAAACATTTCTTAAGAAAGTTCTGTTGCCTGCTTTCTATATTTCAGAGACGGCGCGAGGACGCTCCGGAACAGGATGGCCGTGTTAGATATCAGTCGATATCAGGAAGACCGAAGCGATCCAGAGCCAAAGTAACTGCTCCGCGTATGCGTGGATCAGGAGGCTACGAAGCTACGAGCTACACACTGCAGGGAGAGGTGTCGCGACGGCGCCAACTCCGGCAGTACGAGAACAGCAGTACGACCGTACTCGTCTCTATTTAACATACAAGTTGTATGACGTAATAATAAAAGTTGTTAACTAGGGTGGTTTATTGTTTCATTTTGGGGCTAATATAACTCAGTTTTAACATCAGAAGTGGGATGTATCCAAATATTAAGCCAGTGTGCCCCAAAATTAGTGAAAAGTGAAGTTTTTGAACATTAAGACATTATTGCGCAACATGGCGAAATGTGATAAATGTGCCAATTTCTGACTTGAACTATCAGAAGAATCATTTCTCCTGTGTATTAGTGATCGTTAAAGGACAAATAAACAATAAAACAATTTGTGAGTGCCTTCAAAATGAAAACATTACAATGAAGAGAAGACATTGTTTCGTCGAAGTGTGTAGGAGCTACAAATGAAAATGTTGTCACCCAATGCCTAGTCAAATTCTGAATATTCTAAAGGTACAGTACAGTCAGAGTACAGTGAAAAGAAATATTAATAACTTATTCGCTATCAAACAACGACAAATTGCTGACTTAGCGAAACAAACAAAGATGGCGATGATATTATCATCGTATTTGAAGCCAACGCCTCGCCTATCCGTAACCGTAGCAGATGTATCTAGTGCGCAAGCTTCATTTGGTTACACAACCTGTAAACGAGCAATCTACGAAACTACGATCAAGGCAACAGCGCATACGCAATTCACGAATGGCTGAAAGACTACGAAGTGTGACGAAATTCTTCGAAATACAACGAAGTTAAAGACCGAGTCGGACCGAGTCAACGATAAGATGACGATTATTAAACAAGCAAGACTTTAAAAACATAGAGTAATCAATACTGTCGCCGAACGCCGGACGTTTATGATGACCTCATCACCGCTTTTTCCGAGAGAGATGGCGAGAGCTCAGGCAACTGTTATTGCTGAGCACAGAAAACAAACTTGGATCACGGTGCTTCCCGCTGCTTGCCGCTGCAGAAGATAAACACAATCCATTCGAGAGTTGGTCACATACCAGATGTGTTACGTCATGAATCAAGTTCCAGATTATTGGTTCCTCAGCATTTTCCGACGCGACGCACCGCCACCGATGTCGTCGATCCGGACAAGGCCATTGCAGAAGCTGAAGGACGATTGGAAAATAACCCGAATAAGCGAGCTCAGCACTTTTATGTCTAGCACAGACAAACTGATTTGTTTACCTCCGAACAAAAGTTGAGTATTAAAAAGTTTTAATAATAATGAGTATATTATTAATCAAGCTATTTTTATTTTTATTTGTTTATGGTTGGAGACCTGGACATGACCATGGAAGATTCTCAGCTGGCAGACATGGAATGCAGTTGCAGTTCATTCCTCAACGCCAGATATGCACTGCGTCAGGAAGATCAGCGGCGGCGGACTAATGTGACAGCTCATAAACAACTCCAACCATGGCCTTCCACAATATAAAGAAAAAGTTAGTAACAGACCATTTATTTGACTTACAGTCTTACAAATGATTTAATTTAATTCTTACTGGGAATGTGAGAATTGGTAATTTAATTAGTTGCCAGAAAACTTAATTGAATTAACTTACAGTCTTCTGAACGATTGAATTTAATTCTTTGTTCTCATTTAATAAGTTGTCATTTAAAAACTTGAATAGTTAATCAATACGAGAAAAATAATGATGCCATAATTAGTTTTATATTTCAACGAAAATAGTGGCAGTCAGTTTCCTTCCTAGTTGTTAATACGCCAATATTGCCAGAGTTTGTTTTGACAGTTTATACAGATTGTTTAATAATAGACTACCAAGTTATGAAGCATATTCAAATTGCTAAAATAATTTAAAGATACAAGAAATAGTTTATTTCGGACAGTTGGAACCGAATGCTAAAAAATGTTCTCACACTAGAACTCACTTTCTCTTTGTATTTTAAAAATAAAGTAATATGTCTTCTTTTGACATAAAACATTATTCAAAACAAAAATCATTAACCACTTTACACTTATTGACAAAATTACCTTTATTTGATTTTCAAGGAAATTACATAATTTTCATAAAAATAGCAGAAACTGCATTGAACTTACAAATAACCTAAGGAATATCACCCCTTTTATGAGTTCAATTCTGGTGTCCTTTGACGTGACTAAGACTTGTTTTCTAATATGCCAAATAAAGATTAGTATCAATAATTCAATTAATTTAGAAATGAAAGCAACATTATGCAAAAATGTAAGATTAACATTATCATTTAACAATAAAAGTTTTGGAACTTTTTAAGCTACGCATGAAAGATAATTGTTTTTCAACATTATAACTTTTCACATTCTGCTTTTCACTTTTCAAAATTATAACATCTTGATATATTATTCTCTTGTATAAAAATGTAGATCATGTTCTTATCTTCTTTCAAATCAGTTGAATAATGTTCCTCATAATATAGAATTCAGTTTAGGAAGTGAGAAGATAGTAAAATTAAATTTCTTAGTTCTAACAAAGTTAAAAGTAGACCAGAAATTAGAATTTGATATCTTGAAAAAGTTGATGTTTACAAAAGTTACAATATCTCATAATTTTAAACATTCAATACAAAATAAATTAGCAGCGTATAAATCAATGGTTCATTGAACATTTGCTCTCGCACTAAGCTATTAGAACTAAAGAATAAGAAACAATATAATAGCTTTAATAAAAACAATAAATAAAATAATAAGAAATTAAATAATATAACAGTAGCATTTAAACCGTCTCAAATCATATCAAATTTACTTTTAAAGAAAAACAAAAACAAAACCTTAAACACTATCAGGCAATTTATAAGTTAAACTGTTCAGAATGCAATATCTGCTATATAGGCCAGAAGCGTAGAAATGTTGAAAGTAGATTCAAAGAACAAAAAAACATCTTTTATATAAAAAAATGTCTAAGATTTCGTCTATAAGAACAGTATAAAGCACACAAATATTGTTTTAGAGCAAATAAAGGCACAAAGTTTAATTTCTTATTTTGTGGTAAATCTTTATTTTAAAAAGTTTTTCGCTACTGTGCTTATATTCGACAAAATGCAACTCCACAGTTTTTAGTTAATATTCGGTGACGCAGAGCTGGGAACAGTTCGAAGCTTATCAGTTCGAGATGCATTTTATAAGGCAAAGCATTTTTTTGTTGTTTATTTTAGAGACGCGCAAGCTGCACGAGTTTTTGTTTTAGTTTTCTTTTGAAGAATCATTTTGGATAATTATATGGAATAAAATGTTTATGCAGAATGGTAAAAATTAGGGAATCAATTTATGTCTACTTGATTGATTTTTTTTTAAGTGTTTCAAAAGAAAATACTTCTCTTTTCAAAAATAATTAAAATAACTTATTGTAGGAATTTTTAGATAGTGGTGTGCCTACTAACAGAATTGATTAAAACATTATAAGAAAATATTATAAAACTTGTACCTAAGCCTGTAGTAAAAAAAAATTGTGTTTTTATTTTTGGCTAGACAATCGACAGGCATTCGTTGAGAAAGCGATGTAAAATTGCAGTATTCATAATGTAATAGTATTCTGTAAACTTTGGTAATAAATTTTGGTAATAGTTGATTCCACATATAACATGGTTAGCATGTTGTAGAATGTAAAGAATGGATAAAATGTTAAATGATATAGAACTAGTTTTCCAAAGTATAAGAGGCATTGACTGTTAGGAATGGACTTGACTGACAATTTCACGATAAATGCAGTAGTCGAGATAAGATAAATAAAAAAAAAATAAATTACGAAAAAAAGGAACTACTGAAAATTATTTATGATAATAAAACTAGAATTTATTTTGTAAAACAGACATTTTCGTTAAATAATAAAAGTATTTTAGCTTGGTCTAAAATCAGCAAGTAGAGGAAAATGTAAAAAAAAACTTGCAGCATAATTCTTGTTTAACAAAATATATATAAAACGACTCATGTGATGATCGGGTAAAAGAAAATTTTCTCGAAAATTTCACATATACTCAGATAGATTTTTGTTTTATGGTTAATGATGTTAAAATCAGCAAGTAGAGGAAAATGTAAAAAAAAACTTGCAGCATAATTCTTGTTTAACAAAATATATATAAAACGACTCATGTGATGATCGGGTAAAAGAAAATTTTCTCGAAAATTTCACATATACTCAGATAGATTTTTGTTTTATGGTTAATGATGTTAAATTAATTCATAATAACTGCAGTATAATAGATAATGAAAAGCTAACGACTTCAAGGTATATCAAAAATGTTTTGGTTTTGTTTTTTTAACGCTTTTTGGAACAAAATGTTAAACAGATAAGTTATAGGGAAGGTTAAGAAGCACATTTTAAAATTACTGTAGAGTATACAGGGTACTTCAAAAAATGTTTGGATTTGTGATTGTTGATTGTCGTTCGGATATAACATATATTTTTAATGAGAATACCCTATTTTTATTTTAGAATTAGATTCTACGTACAATTCGGTAACTTTTTTGCATATCGAAGATCACTGTGCAGTAACTCGTATCATTTTTTAGACATACCAAATTTTATATTAAATTATTATAATTTTTTTAAATGAATTATCCTATAGAGCCGGCGAGATATAAATACTTCATTATTAAATGAAATATTTTGAATTATTTTTGTGAAAATATCGCAAAAATTGTTTTAAAAAATAATATAATTTTATTAAAAAATCATACGAGATCCATGCCTTGTGACCGAGCTTGTGACCCTCGATATGATATTATATATTAAAATTAATAGATTTTCTAATAATTAAATTTGTTTAGAGAAATGGTAGATTTCGATATGGTAAAAATTATCAGTGACGCAAAATTTGTAGATTCTATCAGAAAAAATTATAATACATAATTTTTTACTGGTGCGACTAATCCCGGTTATACACTGCGCGTTTTTGTGGTTGCCGCATGCAGAAACGTGCGGCACCGGCATCGACCATAAATATACTACACAGAGCGCCTGCGACAGTCGCAAAAACGCCCACAGTATACCGCCGGGCTAAAACAACTGCCACTGTCGACTACGATTTTTCGCTATCGCAGTTGAGGTGTGCTTTCGGTGCCACCTCGAGCCCGGTGCGTCTCGATTCTAGATCAATTAAAGAAATAGACATTGAAATAGATTAATTATAGTTTATATGTTTCGTATATAACATAGGCCTGAATAAGTACAAATAACTATTTTTCTGCAAAATAGAAACCCTGAATAATTTTTAAATTTCTCATTGCTATAAAAAAAATAATTTTTAAAATTTCAACCAAAGAAATACAAATATACCCATCTATATATGATCGAGGATAACAACTATAAAAATTTGGCGTAGGAGTAAACCTCGAAGTAAATGGGTCCAAGAAAGTTGCCTAATCAGGGAAAAAATAAAATTCTTATAATTTTCATCTTCGTAATTGGAAAGCTATTGTTTATTTCTTCTATTAAAATTTCGTAGTTGGTAAAAAATGCGCCATAATTACGCAGCGACTGCGATTTAACTGGTCGCTCTAGCATTCGAGACGCAGCCGATGCGACTCGATCACAGACGAATTCAATCCAGACGCACCAGCGATTTTAGTATTAGTATACAAACTACATACCTGTACCCGATCCTGTTCCCTAGAAGTTCCCTATAGTTTGCTTCTGGGGTACAGATACGTTGAAGCACTCGATAGTCGTAGCCGTCAGTAAGTAAGTAAAAATAAAAACATTACTTTTCATGTTGTATTATTCTGTATGAGTTATGAAAACATTTCCAAAATACCTTTTTACGTAGAATTTAATGATTTAAGTATAATTTTTTAAAATTAATAATAAGTTTCGATTCTATATTCTATTTATCACTAGAAAAATTGATTTTTTATTTGGGACATTTTGGGAATATTTTTAATTAAATGAAACGAACTTAAAATTACCTGTCCAAAAATATAGCACACTTAATATTTTGTTATAGTCCCCGTTGAAATACAGAATTTTTAAAAGTTCGTCACTTTTATCTAGTAGGCTGTGGACCTCTTATTGATGATCTGCCCCTAATCGAAAAACAAAAATTATACAGGGTGTTTTAAAAAAGATGTGCCATCTCTCGTGGGTAGATTCCTCACGTAAAAATAAGACTTATTTTTCATACTAACATAGTTCCGATTCTGCTTTGTTGCGTAGCTACAGGATGTTAAAGTCTTAATAATCTTTCGATTTATTATAATTTCCTTCCGAGTACTTTTAGTGATTTGAATGGAATTTTGAGGGTGTTACTATGTTACATATTTTAATGCTAAAAAAGTGTTAATAAATGCATCAGGGACGTGTATATGGGTTGTCACTGGGATATTTTCAAAAAAACATGTGCGCCACTGACTTTTTTCATTTGATATCAAAATTGTGTAGACCGTTTAATGCCACTTCGGCCTCCTGGATGAGATAAACGCAATTTTGTTAATCACAATTAATAAAATTAAAATAAAAATAAAATTAATAAATTATATATTTTACCTAATTTATTATTAAATATTATTACTGTTAGTTATCATTACTATTAGTCCAACATACAGCAATTTCAAATAAAAAAAAATGATATTTAAGATAATTATTACAAAAAAAAAATTATTTTAAAGAGTTTTAATACCCTGTAATTATGAAACTATGCATTTCCATAGCCATGTTTATAATAACTTTTTTCATATTTTTTGATGATTTTTGAATCAAAAAATACTTTTTAAAACTGTTGCAAGTTAATGATATTAAATGTTTTTAAAGGTTGCTATTAGACCTGAATCAAATGAAAAGCGAAATGGACAAAATATGAAGAGACAACTTTTAATCGACATTAAACGACTTACACTATTGCGCTAACAAGAGAAAAAAGGCAGTGGCGTACATGCTTGTTTTAGAAAAATATTCCAGAGGAAACCCATATGCACGTCCCTGGTAAATATGTTGACACTTTTTTAGCGTTAAAATATATCGCATTAATAGTAACTTTTACCCTCAAAATTTCATTCGAATCGCTAAAAGCACTTGGAAGAAAATTACAATAAATCGAAAAAATATTAAGATTTTAACACCCTGTAGCTACAAAACAAAGCAGAATCGGACCTATGTTGATATGAAAAATAAATCTTATTTTTACGCGAGGAATTTGCCCACGAAAGATGGCACATGCTTTTTGATAACACACATCCCATAAATAATTGCAAGTATTTTAACTGGTAGTATAGTTCAACCCAGAAACACGCCTATGAGGTATTTTTCACGAAAATTTTTTTTCAAAATTCGAAATTTTTTGAAAAATTTTTTGGATTTTTTTTTAGTTTTTAATTAAAAAACATAATTTCTTGATAATATAGCAACATAGGTATTAGATTAAATTTACAAGAAAAAAAATCCAGCGGTTTTCAAAATTTTAGCAAAAAATCATGTTTTTTCGAAATTTTCAAAGTAAAATAACTCCATTATTTTGGACTTATTTGAGAAACGAAAAAGAGAAAATATGTTTCTTTTATCGAGATAAAAAATAAAATACTTGCACTTATTTCTGGGACACCCTGTATAGTCGAAAAAATCAAAAACGAAAACATATTTTTCCAGCAAGACAAGGCACCGCTTCAGAATGCTGAAGTTATCATCAAATTTTTGCAGCCAATTTCGAGAATAATTCAATAGCTAACCAAGATCCCTGGCGTTGGATATCGAGGCCGGCGCGGCGGACTTATTTCCTATGGATTTTTATTTTTGCGGAAGAATAAAGGTTTTTATTTTTAAATTGCCCATATATAATCTAGGCAAGAGTTAGAACTACTTATGCGAGGGTATCTTTCATCCCCACTGAATTACATAATTAATTCCGCGAGAAATGTTCAAAAACTGCCCCGTCTGTCCATAACAGAAGACGGTTGACATATCGAACAACCAAAATCTCAAATCTTGGTTTGATATTAATTTTTATTGTTATTAGATATAGTATAAATGTGTTGATGTTGTTAAATGTAATTTAAATTGTTATAAAATTCTGCATCTTTAATTGCAAATATTATTCCGCCGTTCAAAGCCTACTTATTCAAAGTGGGCGAATTTTTACAAACTGTATATCTCGAGAGAAGAGGAATCGAGCAAAATATCAAGTTAAATTATTTTCAATGAATTAAAAATATACAGGGTGTCCTGTATAAACAATCAAATTTCTATTCATAATTCCTAAATTGTTAATTTAAAAAAAAATATTCTTAAACTATTAAATTCTACATAAAAAGGTGCTTTGGAAATGTTTTCATAAAAATACAAAATTTTCTATAGCAAAAAAGTTACAGTGATTAGTTAAAAATGCACTTTTTTGAAAAACATCCCGTAATTCCGAAACGGTAACAGATATCTATTTGCGGTTTTCACCGTCATGTTTTTGATAAAAATTAAGCTCCAGACACCGATATTAGTCTTCGTCTATCTCCTACAGAAAAGGGTGTTTCACTTTAAATGCGTCCAATTTGGCCCACCCTGTACACATATGTGTTGATAAATAATATATGTCAAGGGTCGACAAAGGCCCGGAACTTAAGATAACGCTGAGCCGGCAGTCGTTGGCAGTCGCTAGCAGTCGTTGGCAGTCGCTGGCAGTCGCTGGCAGTCACTGGCAGTCGCTGGCAGTCGTCGGCAGTCACTGGCAGTCTTGTATAAAATGACATTTTGGCAATACGTGTACATTTTTTACCCTAGTGAGACACCCCTCGGTATATATATATATATATATATATATATATATATATATATATATATATATATATATATATATATATATATATATATATATATATATATATATATATATATATATAAGTATATATATATATTTTTTTTATGAATGCTTTTTATAAACTTCAAAAAAATAGAGTTGATATAAAACCGCCATACTATTCTAGCTTTAAAATTTTATAATGTTTTTTTTTTTTAATTTTTATTAAAAAACGATAATTCTGTTACCGGGCCGGATAGCTGTGGGCATTAAACCAAAATATTACTACATCTATATCTCTGCATACTACTAACTGCTACTAACCAACGATTTGTTTTGTGTGGTATGTGGTCTGTTTTTGTTTAAATATTTTGTTCATTATTCATGTTGGAGATTTTTTTTTAATTAATGTTAATCATTAGACAACTAGTAAACTCATATAATAGTATTTCTTTTGCATAATCAAAATTGTCAATCTAATTACATAACCGAATTGTCACTCTAAATCGTTGTCTTTTTTAGACAGATGTCACTTGTCTTGTCATTATTCAATTTATTATTCGAATCCTCAGAATGTTGTTAACAAAAGTTTCATCTTAAAATAAAATTTTAATCAACCACAACTGTTTATCTCCATCATTTACCGAATTAATAATACAGAAATTACAAGTCAATTAGGTACAAACAATTCATTATTCAGAGTGATTTACAGTAATTTTATTAAATTATACAAATATTCTCGTTGATTATTGGTTTGAAATAAATATAAGTGTCCTTCAATGAAAATGCTAGTTACTAACTTTAAATTCTAATTCTGAGTTGGCAAATGAGCTAGATGCTTTAACTAGACCGTTATTCATAAGCTACAAATCTATCGATGAAAATATGCATGAAATGAAGGTTAGCTCAGTATCAAGTTTATTATAGTGATTTTCTTATAGTGTTGTCACAAGCTTATTTTTTATCAGGATAGATTATCACGAGATAGCGGGGTTAAATTGTTTTACAACGCGGTAGATCTACCACCAATGGGGTAGCTGTGGAAACACTGCCGCTATCACTTTTCCTATCGCTAGATCGCGCGTCTCGTGGCCGTCATTCAATGCCGTGTGTCACGTATTAAAATATTCTTTGCTTACACTCTTACCACTAACCCCTGGGCATCTACGTATAGGGATGTTTGGTCCTAAGATTTCAGTACCGGTATCCGGTACCACGAAGTACCGATCCTACAACCGGTATACCGGTTCCAAGAATTGGTCGGTGGGATCGATACTGAACCGCTATACCGGAAGACCGATTCGACCGGAATATCGAAAAGACAGAAATAACAGTTTTGGTTGCTGTGCCAGTGGGAATACACCGCAAGATACCGTATTAAAAAATGTAAATGTATCAGACAATTGTTACTTTAATTGTTACAGAGGGTTTGCTTGCGTTCTTGCCCTCGAGAAGCAGTGTCTTTTTAATACAACCACCCAGTACCTGCCTGTAAATACTGCTGTGTTGAACAACCCCTTATCTGACGGATTAAAAAAGTTAAGAGCTTGTTTGTTAATATTTGTAAATAAAGCACTTTTATATAATATAAACGTCGGATTTACACTTGAGAGTATATTTCAACACTACAAAAAGTAGCTTTCAAAAATAAAGGAAGAATGTTTTTTTTATTTCTCTAGTTGGAAAATAACTTTGATTTTTTAATACCACACTTGAACCTCAAAGGCATTTTTTTAATAGGTCAGAATTTTGTATGATTCTTGTATTTCAATGTGAGTTTTGTTGTGAGAAAGAAATAATTAAGCTATAATGAGGATAATATAATATAATAAGATAAATGTTTGTTATATTTATTACATACAAAAACCTATATTATAAAAATGTTCTACTTATGTTGCTATTGTTTATATTATACTTAGAGTAGGGGAACACAAACAGCTTTGTACAAAATCCGGTACCGAAATCGTTTTATAAAGATTTTTTGACTTGCATATTATCATGAACCTATTTTTCTGTACCGATTGAAAATGGTCTTCCGATAACGGTTTTCCGGTATCGGTACCTAAACCGGTCTTCCGGTACCGGTACCAAAGCCGGTATACCGGTTTTATAAAAGACGATGCCGATACCGGAATATTTCAAAAGTACCAGTCCTGGTACCGGTATACCAGAGGACCGCACATGCCTATCTAGGTATTGCACGTAGGTCACCAAATATTTAACAATTATGTATAATTTAGAGTACATACCCTCCACTAGCTGACTCACAAATCTGTTCTTCCATACATAAAGGAGGAGGTGGTGAATCATCTGCAGCAATATCAAGTCCCGGGTGGAAATACTGTGGTGGTCTTGGCCTAAAATAAAGATAATACTGGGCATTCAATATATAAAAAGTTTATTATAGTTAAGACAAACATTTCTTTTATGTAGAAAAATTTGAAGTCCGTGAATTTCCGGAAATCTGTACCAAAAAACATATTGATGAATCATTTCTATGCCAATAAAGCCTTCCAATGAATCACGGAGGAATTTATACAGACCACATCTACATAATGACAAAAACACACTTTGCCTGTGAATTATTAAAATTAGAGACAATAATTCTCACTGTTATGTATTCTCTCATTGAAAATACTTTATCCGTAATTAAATAATATGTAGCATAAAACACTCATTTTTAATGCCCTCAGTTATAAAGGACTGTGATTTTTTACTGTAAACTTGCCTAAAGTCATCAGTTGTGATTTCAGGTGCTCCCAATCGGGTAAAAAGATCATCTCGTTGAGCAGCTGGCGGTGAGGAATATCCACATGGTGGGAACGGTGTAGGGGGAATATCTAAAACTATAAACAAATAATGTGCAAAAACCCGTTACGATTAACTATTATTTATGTTAGTTTAAAAGCTATAAGTGTAAACGTATCTTAAATTCAGTAAGTACAGTCTGACAAGTGGATCTGAAGCAACCGGGCAACGGTAAGGAGAACGCAGTTTTCTAAAAACATGGCCGATTTCATTCATAAAATAATCAAAGGCGTGCGGTGTTTTATAAAAATATATCAGGAATATTTATAATATTTTCCAGTAAACTTTATAACATTATTTTACTTTAAATGTAAAAAGTAATGTAATTTTGTTTATGAATATAGTTATATTTGATACGCAGTATTTTCATAACTCACGCCTCTGAGTATTTTATGAATGAAATCGGGTGTGTTTTGGTTACAACTGCGTTCCCCTTGCCGATGCCCCATAGCATCCGCTTGTCGGACAGTACAGACTAATAACAATTTGAATAACGTTCGCATCTGATATTGGGAATATTGTATAGGGTGAATCTTAAATAAGTGCAAATATTTGCAGGGGTTGTAGAGGCTCGCGCCCTCTGTCCACTATTCAGTCAAATGCTGATAAATGACGTCACAATTTTCTACGCGTCTTTTCAAACCAGTGAAATTTGTATTGAATTTGATTTATTATTTATTCCTTAATTGTAACTTCGTTGCATTTCTTTTTGTATTGAGAGAGTACTTTTTAATCACTTCAACTGAATTTTATATTAAAAATATCAAAAATTTACTATGGTTAAACACCGGATTACACCTTTCGGTACTAGCATACATCATTATAACTCGATCTCTAATAACGAATACATAAAACGTGTGTTTTGAGTATAATAAATTGTTTTTACTCGATTTTAAGGGTTTTATCTTTTGTACCTAATTTATATTAGAGTTGAGGGTTGGAACCGTTGGTGTTACAACAGCAAAATAAAACACTAATTCACAACAATACACCAAACCACTATACTTTTGCACTCATTTATAGATACATAATCCGTGAAATACAAAACACTTTTTCCCAATTCATACAAATTACAAGAAAAACATTTTTCTTATCTATCTCCTTGTGACATTGAAATTTTTCAAATAAGAAAATAATGAGCTTAATTAACAAAATTATAAACGATTCTTCGTCCATTTTATAATTAAAATAGTTAACATTGTTTTGTTATTCTGTCAACTGTCAAAGGCGTTGACAGTTTTGGGTAGTTTTGACGTAATATCTTATTAGAGAGCCCTTATACATTTAAGACTAAATTAATTGCGTAGAGGTATGTAATTTGCGAACGACCTATTAGGACGATTATTTAGTGGGATTGTCTCTGGTGAGAACTAAGTGAACTAGCAGAGATAAACTAGGTGTTTATCTCTGAAACTAGTTTGCGCGATTTATTTAAAAAAGAACTATTAAACGCACCTCTATAGCCTAACAGCGCCCCTATCGTAGAGAAAGTAAAATCCATAAAACAGTTGAGACAGATTTAAAATTCGAAGTGAATGTGTTTGCTATTTTCAAAGTGCTTTTAAGTTGATACAATTCATTTTTATTTATAATAACACGAAGATTGACTTCCCAATTAGATATATCAGTCAAGAGTCAAGTGTCTTTAGAATATAAGCCAACAAAAGCAAACTCCTTCCCATATCATATACCTGCATAAGAAAGGCGCAATATCTTAAAGAAAGTGATTTTCCAAAGATGGATTTTGTTAGTAAGTGCGTCTGTTTCGTGAGTGCTTAAGAAAATGGAAAGACATTGGTTTTCTGTCTGTTATTGTCGACAGATAAAGCAGGACTTGCATGTTACGGATATAATAAATAATAACTTAATAGCATAATATGCTATTTAAATAACATATGTATAAGCTTTTTCTATTTACATCTTTAAAACATTATTTCCATTAACGAAGAAGTGCGCCTTTGTAATACCCTTTGGGTGGCGGTTATTAGTAGTATTAAAAAAATATATCTTAAAAACGTGACAACATCGATAGAAGATTAAGGGTGTATTCCGTTTCTATCGGTTTCCTGAAAGTTTTCTTATTACGGAACACGGTTTTTTAATAATGTACTTTTCAATATTAAACTCCATTGAATAGAAGAAGCAAACGTAAAAGCAGAGAATAGGTACATTAAAAATGCATAAAAGATAAATTTTATAATAGATGTATTGAAATTTAGAAAACGTCAACATTTGACGTTTCCAATATTTTACCAAACCAATGTTTTTCAGGAACCGCTCTTTGCCGTAGTTTCCCGGTCTGGTTTGCCTGGTTTTGCAACGGAATACAACCTAAAATTAGACGAACAAATTACAGAAAAAAACCGGTGGCTCTCAAAATTTTTTCAATTTTTTTTAGTTTTTTTTATTTTCAAACTTAAATAACTCGGTTATGTTGGAATTATTTGAAAAACGGCAAAAAGAAAATATATTTTTCTTTTATCGAGATATACCAGCACTAAAAATATTTGCATTTATTTAAGATTCAACCTATATACAGTAATTGTACCGAACAAATTAAGTTCTGTTAATAGATAATCAGAAATTTCCTATTAAGAAATCTACTTAAAAATATCACAAAATATTAAACATAAAATGTTTATAAAATTAAACATCTTCTTAGGTGTGACCTATGTAATCGCAAGCGTCTCTTTCTGAAGTGAGCTAAGTCGAGATACTAAATCTAGTAACAAATCAAGTACTAGATTTGGGTAGGTCCACAACATTGCTAAAACTGTATCATATTTAATTCAGACACATATATTCAGCATTCAGAGTATAAATTTGTCACATGTTTCTAGTTCATAGATTACTTAGTTTCCAACGAAAGATATGAAATAGAAAGAGATTACATTAGGAATGTAGCTGAGTGTAATGGATATTCTCCTTCACTAGTTGATAAATTAATTAGAAAACGTAGGTATAGGTTAATGATTTCTGAAAATTCGACTTTTCAAGTGGAGAAAGATACGTCTAAATATTTTTCAATACCGTTTGATAGAGAGTTATCCGTGGTCTAAAAGGAATTTTTAAGAATGTCAATTATAAACTTGTGTATAGTGCTAATAATAAATTACAACAATTATTAGGTAATCCAAAGGATAAAACACCTCCACTGGAAAGGTCGGGTATTTATAAAATTTCTGTTAAAGATTGTAATCAGAAATATGTTGGGCAAAGTAGAAGATCAATATTAACTAGATTTAAAGAACATTTAGCTCAGATAAGATATGGTAGACCGGATAAATCTTGCGTTGCCGAACATATTGTTGATAAAGAACATTGTATAGATCTTAATAATTTAAAATTAATTAAACAAGTCTCAAATTACAGGAAATTAGATGCATATGAAAGCATCATAATTAATAAATGTAAAGATAGTATGAACAGAGACAACGGTCCAATTCCTTCAAGTTCTTTGTTCTTACTACTCTAGTGGCGGAAATCTAACTGTTACGCTCAGGGGGCCCTGACTCGGTTGGCTAGATTTTGCCACGCCCACTCGATGCCCATTGAGCGAGTATATAAACGCTCAACTTGAAGATTGTACTTTAGTTCATAATCATCTGCTGATGATGCTAACATGGTTAGCGAAACGCGTGTCCAGTGTAAAAGTAAAAGTGTTTTGGTGTTTTGTGGTGATTTAATGTTTTATTTTGCTGTGTAACACCAAAGGTTCCAACCCTCAACTGTAATGTTAATTTTAAGTTTAGTTTATTAATAATAAATGTAAAGATAGTATGAACAGAGATAACGGTCCAATTCCTTCAAGTTCTTTGTTCCTACTATTCTAGTGGCGGAAATCTAACTGTTACGCTCAGTGGGCTTTGACTCGGTTGACTAGTTTTGCCACGCCCACTCGGTGCCCACTGAGCGAGTATATAAACGCTCAACATGTAGATTGTACTTTAGCTTATAATCATCTGCTGATGATGCTAACATGGTTAGCGAAACGCACGTCCAGTGTAAAAGTAAAAGTGTTTTGGTGTATTGTGGTGATTTAGTGTTTTTATTTTGCTGTGTAACACCAAAGGTTCCAACTATCAACTGTAATTGTAAGTTCAGGTTATTGTGACCAAGAATGTTATTAAAGGAAAAGAGGGTTTCTCATTATTTAACTAATGTTAACTAAAGCATGTATTTTATTTTTCTGTTGTAACATTCTGTGCTAAAGCTTTTCCTTATTTATTTCATCTAAAAATTATATTATATAACATTTAATGGAACCAATTTATGGCTGTTGAATAATTTCAGTTTAAAAGTAATCTAAATAAAATCGTTTACTGTCCATTCGTTTTCTACCGTGCCTGACATAAAGACATTTTCACCAATACATTTTCCAAGTATACCTATTAAATATATTTAGGATAGTCTGGTTACACTTTAAAAGCAAAAAAAAATCTGGAATATTTATTTCTGAGTTACATAGATGCTAAAATTTGGGAATGAGCAAATTTCAAGTTGCACAAAGGATATTTTTTAGATATATTTTATTGCAAATGTCATGTGTTGCGCAGCAGCGAAATAACCGCAATACCTCTGCCAAACTTAGGGTTCTGGATTCACCAGTTAATAAAATATAATTTTTTTGCTATTCTAACTTGTCTAAAATATGTTCTCTAAATATGTCGTCAGGTCTTAGACTATTAGTTTTCCAAAGTAACATAATGGTAATTATTCAAATTTGTCAATTGAGAAGTCAAACAAATCTGACACCAAAGGATTTACACTAAAAATATTGAAAGAAAATGGGAATATCGTAGTTCCGTATTTAATGAATGTATTCTTTAACATTAAAAAAATAGTGTTTTTGTTTGGCTCTTTCTTTAGTATAAACGTACCATCGTCATAATTAACACCAAGATCATCTGGTTGAATGTCGTAACTTGGGACATTTAAGGGAGAACCAGTTGTGGGAGAAAATGCTGGCTTCGGAAGGACCCTCTGTGGTTTTTGTGTAGGAAAAGGCTATAAAAACGTTGTTTTCAGACTTTAAGTGATATATAAATCTATTTACCTACCGCTTCCTCATTCACTCCTGGTGCACCTGTGGAAGACAACATGCTTAAATATTGTTTTTAATTTACTCAAATAAAAATCAATAACATATAGATTTCGAAGAATTTATTGTGTACCTAACATAAGTTGCCCTTGAGCCTCATCTATAATTCTTCTTGCTTCTGGCGATCCTTGTCTTAGCTTCGTCTCTTGTTCCCATGCTTTTATTTCCAGCTGAGCACGTTGAAGCCCTAAACGATATATAGAGGATGTTAGAAAAATAAAATTCGAAAATAAAAATTTGTCTTACTTGAATCTTGTTCTGCAGCTGCTGCTGGTGGTGTACTTGTCGCTACAACAATATAATTAATATATTGTAAATATACCACTACAGTATCTCTATCTAGAGTTTTCTAAATAAGTTTAATTATCTCATTTGATGTGCGGAATAAAATTACCGCCAGCAGCATAGACTATTGACGAATGAAAGACGGTTTAAAAGAAATGCTTAGACGGTTTTATATATTTATTAAAATCAAAGATATTTAAACTCAAGAGATACAATTGTTTGCCTTTTTCCTTCATTGGACATTATTCTATCTTTATTTTCCCATCTGATTTACACCGAAAACATTTTCCAGATTTACCTGTATGTTGGTATTAGTATTCACTTAAACACTACAACCAATTGGTAATAAATAATTTCGTTAGATTTCTGTAATATATCAAGTACATTAATTTGCTAACGTTAATTTTTTCGTTGCTGCTGCTTAACTATTTTAAATTTTATAATGGAATAAAAATATAAATTTAATAATAAGAAGCAGTTTGGCAACGTCACTTTTAGAAATATGCCGGCGTAGTACAACTGATCTCGACTATGAATGAATTTTCTTATATAGATTCTACTATTGCGAGGTTGCCATTCGGCCGTTTATGCTCCGTACTCTTTAATTACAGTTTTATAGTATTTTTGCGTTATTTTGTGGACTTCTGTGGATATTAATTTGAAAATAGGGTACATTCATGTATTATGTACAAGCGAGTGTATCATTTAAATCCAGATGTAACATTTTACCCGTAAGTAAAAATAAGTAGGGTTAGGTATATTATTATATTATAATTTTGTCTGCAGATACACAGGCGTACCTAAATATAAAAAAATAGCAGATATTTAAATTATATTTATTTTTAAATGGTATATTTATTAATTAAATTAATTGTAGGTAGAAGAAAAAGGCACATGGTACCTACTAAAGTAGGTACCAATAAATTAACAATAATTTCTGTTTCACTTTTGAGAAACGGTATTGAATATTAAAAATTATATTTAATTTCTATAAACCGCCTGTAATTTATAAAATTTTGAACATCAATTTTCGAAAAAACGTACTTTCTTATAAGAATAAATCTAATCTAGGTACCTACTTGGGTTTGCCAAAGCGTTACTTACTTTTTGTGAAAGTTTTATTGAGGTGAACGAAAAATGGAATTTTGCTACCTTACAGCGCTATCAGATGGAGCGGACCGTCCACGACTTCGAGCAAGTACCTCATGGTAACCTTGAGTTATATGAACAATTGGACATGGGTCGCGTATGCTCCGTCCGGATTTTGTTCATATAAACTCATGAGTACTTGCTCGAAGTCGCGGACGGTCCGCTCCATCTGAAAGCGCTGTTACTATTTTTTTTCGTTGCTGTTACAATTTTATACAGTTTTTGTTTTAAATTTTAGTTGCTATAATATGAATTGACATCTTTTGACATTCATAGTACATTGATACATTTTTCTATAAAAAATTAATGTATATTCATTACATGAATTTTATGACTTTCTTACATTTTGTTGTATTTTTACATTTTATTGTATTGACATTTTTTGCACATGCACTTTTTATAATATTTATAAACAATATGAATTTACCTTTGCAAGCAAGAGAAAAAAAACTAAATATTTTTTAAAACTAACGAAAGAACCGTTTACTAAACAATTACCACTTTATTTTATTTATGATTTTGTAAAATTATCACTAGACTTTTCTGATGACTGTATTATAATATCAAATCATTTTGTATAGATATACACATAATAATATACATAATATATTTTGAGTTCTGATCCTATGTAGGTAAATAAATGTTGAATTTTACTATTTCTTATGCCTTCGATAGTGAACAATAGTGTACTAATAAAAACTGTAAGGCACATTTTAAATTTTATTCACTGTTTTTTACTGTAGTTGTAAAATTGAGATTAAAACTAAATATTCTTGTGTAACCTTAGAGAAATTGCCAATTTCATCTACCATCGGTAACTGTTTTCTAAATGCACTGTTTAGTCTGATCCACTGTGGGTAAATAAATATTGAATTTTACTATTTCTTATGCCTTCAATAGTGAACAATAGTGAACTAATAAAACCTATAAGGCACATTTTAAATTTTATTCACTGTTTTTTATTGTAGTTGTAAAATTTAGATTAAAACTAAATATTCTTTTGTAACCTTAGAGAAATTGCCAATTTCATCTACCATCGGTAACTGTTTTCTAAATGCACTGTTTTTGAATTTTCATATCAGTTTAATATAGTTGTATTACATTACACTTTATTACAAATTAATGATATTTATTCATACTCCATGCTTACTTATTTTTCTGAAGCCACCACAACGTTTGACCTTGTTTGCATCGTGCTATTTCACAAAATAGTGCGATAAAAATATAAGCCCGTGTTATAAAAATTAGTTCCCGCGTTTCCTGAAATAGATCGAGACGCGCTGTGATTGTTTGTTTGTTTTTTTATTGTTCAGGGTTAACAATAAAAAACAAACAAACAATCACGGCGGCGGCGCGTCTCGATCTATTTCAGGAAACGTGGGAACAAATTTTTATAATACAGGCTCTTATGAGAGTTTCCTTCTGAAAGTATTTCCAGAAATATTTAGTAAAACATTTCGCGGATAGTTTAGAGGATTTTTATGATATAGAATATTGGGACAATTTGATATACCTTATATTTTGTATAGCTTACCTCGTGCGGATGTACTTCGTTCAGATGGACTTGAATCTTGTTCCCGGTAGAAGCTAAAAATAAGTTGAAAGTTGTTAGTTTAGAGTACCATACAATAAAGATATCGTCGTCAGGCTTTTAGCTTGGAAATTCTAAACACAGGCATTCTAAACAACACTTCTAAACCAATTGGACGCCATTTTTCTTTTATGACACGGTAGAAAAATCTAAAAAAGGTATTGTACTAAATATATCAATAGGGTACCACTGAAAAGTATACATGGGGGTGTGAATACGAGTACTATAGTTAATAAATGCCTTTATTGCTCGAATTTTAACCCCTTATAGGGCAGTACTGATAATTTTCTGGTTTGATCAAACTGACTTCGAAAATATAAAAACTAGCACAAAGGGAGCATATCTTCTTAATAACAATTTTCAAAAAGTTAACAAATAAGACAGTGGTGGTCGATTTTTCATCCAGAGACTGTTATGATCATGTATGTATCATCCAATGTAGGAAAAAAGAGTAAGCTATTATCGAATGTAATACCATAAGATGTTTCGGGATTACCGAATTATACGGGATTACCTGATACTTTTACCTGACACGAAATGCGTTACCCTCCTCGGCAAAAGTATTAGGTAATCCCCAAACATCGAGTTGTATTCAAAAGATTATACAACGAACTAAAGTACATATATTATCCCTCCTATTTTGCCATTTTGTATAAGAATTGACGGGGTATTTTGTGGAACTAACAGAAATGTCTTCTGAATTAATATTTCAAAAAATTACAATTACAATATGGTCACCAAGCGATAATCACTTAAATGATTATCACTTATTAATCGCATTCTTCTATATAGGAAATATATACATAGAGCTGTATAATCGGATGTAATACCACAAGATGTTTGGTTTGGTTTGGACAATACTACGACTCCGAAGGAGGAGTAGTGTTGCCGGTGTCGCATTGAGTGTCAGGCAAAAGTATTAGGTAATCCCGAAACATCCAGTTGTATTCAAAAGATTATACAACGAAATAAAGTACATATATCCTTTTTACCAAATCTTTCTTTTACTATTTTGTAATAAGAATTGACAGAATATTTTTGGAACTGACAGAAATGATTCTAAATTAATATTTCAAAAAATGACAATTACAATATGGCCACCAAGCGATAATCACTTAGGTGATTATCACTTATTAATCGCATCCTTCGATATAGGAAAAATATACATAGAATTGTATAATCTCTGTTAGCTCTCTACTCAAAAATTTGCCCATATCAAGTAAATCAAATTTTGTTTTTCGATAAACTCGCATCCTATGAGAAATGATCGAAAATATACAGGATATGTTAACGATTTTAGAAAATTTTATCCGAGGCGTAAATTTAGTGCACTAAACAGAAAGAAATAAACGTCACAGATATATTTGTTTCTATATTTTTAAATTTTTATCACACAAAATTTGCATAGAAAATGCTTAGACGACAATTATTATCTATATGATATACAGCAAACTCAGTGTCACTGATGCTCACTGGTCGAATATTCAACCGCTTACTTTAATCTTTCGCGCCAATTCGGCCAACGTCTAGATATGATTAAATGGCCAAAGCGCGCATAGAAATACGCATAGCGCACAAACTGGGCGATAATACGCTTCCACGCGACTGATTAGTTGATTAAATTAAAATGATTGACTTAGCGACCATCAACCCATAAAGGGTTAAAAACCGTTTTTTATTTTTACGTAACTATGCCAATTTTTCGGCATCTAGATGATACATTTTTTAAACATTAACATCGTTTCTCGAGATAAAATCTAAAATTACTGATTACGTTCCTTTTTTTCAGGCAAATATTTATCTAACATGCATCTATATTAATAATTTGTTAAATTTCTGTTGTTTTTTCATCATCTTTTCTTACAGCAAGGATGTTGATTTTAAGTTTACAGAATTCTAGTAAAATTTTACGAATATTGGCAATACACTGTATTTAAATAGCATATCGTTTGGAGGAAGTTGTCATCGTACAGAGACAAATTATGTATTTATGCATGATGGAGTACTCACTAGCTAATTTTTTAAGTCGTAAATAGGGTTGCTAGATTGTTATAGCTAAATTCCGAGGTAGTAAGCGAGGACGAAAAACGGCGACCAAAAAAGACGTTGCTCCAAACAGTTACACTTTACCACCCTTATATCTCGTGCGAAGATTCCTCACGTAAAATAAGCTTTATTTTTCGTATTAACATAGATCCGATTCTGAATTTTTATCAACCAATTAATTAGCTACGAGAGTAGCTTGCTTATTGCCGATTAAAAGTTGTAACTTGATTTGTCAATTTCGATTTTCATGATGAGATCAACGAAATTGTATTAAAATTCACACTTAATAAAATAAAAATAAAATTAACATATTATTTATTTAATCAAATTTATTATCAAATATAACACTGAATTTCAGTACTACCTACAGTAAATTCAAGAAAAAAATAACTGTATTTAAGATAATTATTATAAAATACATTGAACATCCTGTAACTTTAAAACTATGCGTTTTTGCATCTATGTTTATAGGAACTCTTTTTCGCATGTTTTGGTGAGGAATCAATGAGTACTTATTTAACACTATGGCTAGTTAATGACATAAAAAATTGTAAAGGTTGCTGTTAGACTTAGATTAAAGATAATTAATAAAATTGTGTTTATTTCATTAAGGAGACAGATATCGACAAAATATCCAGAGACAACTTTTAATCGGCATTAAACGACCTACAACATAAATATGTTAGCAACAACCTCAAAGAAGAGAAAGAAGTCAATGGCGCACAGTTTCTTTTTTGAAAAATATTCCATTAATAACCCATACGCACGTCTGTACGTCCCAGGTGAATCTGTCCGACGCTTTTTTAGAATTAAAATATGTCGCACTTGTCACATATGTCACAATGTATTCAAAACGCTAAAAGCACTTGGAAAAAATATATAATAAATCGAAAAAAATTCAAGACTTTAACCCCCTGTAGCTACGAAACAAAGCAGAATCGGGCCTATGTTAATATAATAAATAAATCTTATTTTTACGTAAGGAATCTTCCCACAAGAGATACACATGTTTTTTTTGAGTCACCCGGTGTAAACGAATGAAGCTAAATCGAAAAATTGATGAAATAATGTTGAGCATTTTTCAAAGAACAGCTAACTACATAACGCAATACATCCAATTATTCAATACTGCCGTAACTGCATTTATTTCGGAAAAATGAATGCAGCCAGTAAATTATTGCTTCATTTCCATAGATAAATTTGTTTTTTTTTCAAACGTCACAAAAGTATTAATTTTTGCGACGTTATTGACAATATAAAGTTATTTTAACGCCTAGGCACAAAAGTATAGCACTTTTACACCTAAGCATAAAAGTACGAAAATATATTATTAAATTGACATAAAGTGTTAAATCCAGCGAACCGTAACCATATTTTCTCGATTATAATTACAATTACTTACAAGATAATACTCTTAAATTTTTTGATATTATTTTCAACGTTGGAAATTGTTTAAAAAATTATTTGAGACGTTTGAAAAAAAATAGCATGTTCCATTCGGAGTAAAAATTACTTTTTGTGCCTCACCTGCAATATCAAACGAACAGCCTCGCCACAAAAAACATATTTTTTTCAAACGTCACACAAGTATTAATTTTTGCGATGTGATTGACAATATAAAAAAGTAATCTTAACGTCTAGGTACAAAAGTACAGCACTTTTAAGCCTAAGCATAAAAGTACGAAAATATTAACTGACATGAAGTGTCAAATTCAACAAGCGTAACCATAGTTTCTCGATATATAATTTCATACAAGATATGACTTTTAAATCTTTTTATATTATTTGTAACGTTTGAAATTATTTAAAAAATTTATTTGTGATATTTGAAAAAAATAGCATGTTTTTTTCGGAGCAAAAATTACTTTTTCATGGTACATGTTTTATACTTGCAATAACTTTCTTTTTCGTTCGTTTGATAGGAATACTATTAGCCATCGAAATGTGTTTGCCAATTTCAGTAGTACTCTGTATACTCTGATAGTACTATAGTAATCGCAAATCAATTTCCGATGCGCGTCATCAATTTTGAGTGACAAGTGATGGTGACAGCGCTGCCAGATTGAGATAAATTTATGAGATGAACCTTAATTTAAAATTGACAAACAACATATTTATTATATCATTTTTTAAAGAGTTTTACGTTTTATTTTTAGTTTAAAAACTAATATCTTAGTGATTAATTTATTTATTTGTTTTTTAGCTTATTTTACTTATTACATATTGGCAAAAACTAGTCCATTAGGAAGATTATTATAAGCATTATTATGGGGTTACTTATTTATTGATACCTCTTACAATTGTACCTCTTACAACTCCATAAGTGGTAATAACAAGTAAGAGGGTGCTATTAATACACAAACTAATACTGACAGAATTTAATAAAAACTAACTTTGAAAGTGGTAGAATGTGCTTATCATTCAAACTTACTTTTCTGACTGCAGTAAGGGTAATATTGCCACTTTTATTGTCACGTTCTCGTTCAAAATAGTTAAAAAAAAACAGGGAAGCTACAAGCTCATTGCTTGGATAGTTTAATTGCTTCGGCATATTTTCAATACACAGTTGTATCGAAAATATTTTCGTTACGTTTTCCTTTATACGTTTTTTATATATTATTTTTTTCAAGTCGTACCAAAATGATTGTGGTGGTCTGGAATTTTCTAGAGAGAGAGGGAGCAAAAATATTTTTCTTTTATATTTTTTTTATATAATACTATCTTTATATTCTTTAAATAATTTGGACGAACTTTTCAATTATTATAACTTGATCTAAACTGTCATTGTCTATTTTTTTAAATTTTAATTATAATTTTTACTATAATTAGTAGTTGGATTTAGATTGGATATTGTTTATTTCAATCACTATCTATACATGTCATTTAAATTTTAAGTATTATTATTGTACAAGCTATTGGCAACGACGTGACAGGCTACTTGGCGATTTTTGAACACCACCACAAAACTGGGTACTTATTAATTGTGTTGAGTAGAATACTGCTGTTTGTGTTATCTTCTAGGAAGATACAAAAATTGACCCTCTCCATGAGTAGCTCGCGCACTGAGACTGCTTGTGTCTCACAAGCTCTCCAACGTTAGCCGGATAATCACGCTACCCACCGGCGGATGAGTGCAGCGAAGAGGGTGAGGTCTTTCTCCCAACCAACCGAAGCAGAAATACACATAAGTATTCCAGATTATATTTTTGTTACTGACAAGACTGTCACAGCCAATTGTAGTTGATTATTAAGATTGTTAATTTAATATAGGTCATTAGTGAAATTTGTATTGTCTTATTTAATTCCAAAGCATACTTCCACAAACCAGTAACTTTTAGAATTTTGTGGGTTATACAGTTTCAAGAAATTCAATCCAACAATTCGAAAATTTAGTTCTTAGAAGATTACAGTTGAGGGTTGGAACCTTTGGTGTTACACAGCAAAATAAAAACACTAAATCACCACAATACACCAAAACACTTTTACTTTTACTATTATAAACTGTTCTTCAGTTTATAATCATCTGATGATGCTAACATGGTTAGCGAAACGCGCGTCCAGTGTAAAAGTAAAAGTGTTTTGGTGTTTTGTGGTGTCTTAGAAGAACTGTTTGTGCTTAAAAGTGCAATTTAAAAAAAAAGACTATAAAAATAGGCAAAAAAACGAGAATTACCCACAAAGATTCAACAACAACACAATATTATACAAAATAATGACTGACACTAGGATAATTGTTAAATAATAAAGGAGAACATTGCTGAACACGGCACAAACCAACATAGCGATAATAAAATTCGGTTTAAACTAATTTTTGCAGCTTTAATCTAAATAAAATATCTGTTACAATCATTTGCTCTATAAATTAAAATGAAGAGCTACTCGGTATCTTAAATTATACAACAAATTTAAACATTTTTGCCAAAATTGTATTTAGTCAGGTTTATAGACTTTAGTGTCAATGTCGATATGATTGATGACATGCATCGGAAAATGTTTTGCGATTACAATAGATTATTGTTTTCCATTTTCATTCGTTTTTGTTGGATATTACTGTATAGAGTACCTTTCATACATCCGAAAAGACTCATCGTCAGATAATTGAGGTGGACTCGCGCTTTCAGGAACTGGAGAACGGTCAAATAAGCCTCCCTGTTGTCGACGAAATTTGCTTTCGAAATGTAAGGAATCCAGTTCTAGAAATCATATATTGATAAACTTATTATATAATATAAAATAATTACAGAGTGGCCGTATGTCAGATTTCCTGTTTAGATCAGATTTCCGTATGTGAGATTTTTACTCCAATCTATTTTATATTAAGGTGGGTGACCCAATTAACGGCATATTAAAGATTGACCCGCCGCGCCGCCGCGCCGTAGTCTCTTAAATATTCTTCAAAATAATTTCAATCTTGGCAAACATTTTCACCATATACCGGGTGTTGCATCGTCGAGCGGGACATAGGAAATCCCATGTAAATTTTAATGGGGTCAGTTATTGCATTCCCTAATTATTTTAGAGAATAATTCTATTTAGGTTTATTGAAGAGCACTAAAACCCACATTCAAAAGAATCACTTTAGATATTTTTGATTAGCCCGTTTACGAGTTATCGCCGATTTCTTTTTAAATATTTCTCCTTTCTTATGGCCCTGTATTTACTTATGAGTACCAGTCAAGGTAAAAGATAACTGTCAAATGAAGTTGTCATTTTAGAAGTTTATCTATTTAGTGCTTTATTATTATTATTAAAAACTCATACCTACGATGATTAAATGGTATTATCAAGGAAACAGTTATCAAAAGGTGTCGGACATGTTTGCTGCTCTGTATCCGAATAGACCGATACCTGGGAAATCTGCAATCGCAAGGAATATCCAGAGATTTGAGACCAAAGGTACCCTAATAAATAACTGCAGATGTGAAGTAAGGCAGGAACAAAGAGAAGATGCAAGAAATGATACCGATTTGGAAGTTTTATTGTGCCTGGAAGAGAACGATGGAAAGATCAGCACAAGAAAACTTGAGGATGAAATAGAAATAGATCACACTACAGCGTTTCGAATTTTGAAACGACATAAATACTATTCCTTCAAATATGAAAAGCACCAAGAGCTACGAGATGGGGACGAAATACGCCGGCAGGCGTTTTGTTTTGATATGATGGAAAGAGCAAACACGGATAGATTAATTATGATTAATTTAATAGTACCTAAATTAATAAGTTATTAAATATTTCTCCTTTCTTATGACCCTGTATTTACTTATGAGCACCAGTCAAGGTAAAAGATAACTGTTAAATGAAGTTGTCATTTAATAGTACCTAAATTAATAAGTTATTGAATATTGTAATAATACTATAATTAACCTTGTAATTGATTACTTTATTTTACTTTAATTCATATTAATTTGTATTTATAAATACATCATTAAGATTTCCGATGTAGGAATGAGTTTTCAATAATAATAAAGCACTAAATAGGTAAATTTCTGAAATGACAATTTCATTTGACAATTATCTTTTACGTTGACTGGTACTCATAAGTAAATACAGGGCCATAAGAAAGGAGAAATATTTAAAAAGAAATCGGCGATAACTCGTAAACGAGTTAATCAAAAATATCTAAAGTTATTCTTTTGAATGTGGGTTTTAGTGCTCTTCAATACACCTAAATAGAATTAATTATTCTCTAAAATAATTAGGGAAGCCAATAATTGACCCCATTAAAATTTACATGGGATTTCCTATGTCCCGTCCGACGATGCAACACCCGGTATAGGGTACTACAAATTCGAGGTACGAGCATTAGTATCTCGGAAACCGTAATAGATACAAAAATGGTTAAATTGGGGCCAAGTTGCACCTTAGGATGTCATCAAGAAAGTTTTAAAAATTTCAAGGATTGCTGAGTTTTTTGGAAAAAACGGATTTTTTGAAAATCAATTTTATTTTTTTCTGTCGTTACTTTATAGAAAATCAAAAAACTAATTGCACATTCTTATAGCCACTATATTAGGGCTATCTGATAATATTTTTAGATTTTCAAATTAGCTGATAATATGTGAGATACAGAGTCCAACTTATTTTTTTTAAATACCGACCTGCATTTTTTATTTCAGATTTTGAAAGAAATCGGTCTCATAAGTAAAATGACATACCACACTTCATACTTTTTTTTGTTTTGTGTACCTACCTTAACAACAACAAAACTATTTAATTATTATTTAAAATAATTTCAAGTCCGGCTCTGCCTTTTTAAATTACTTAATCTGATTATATTCATCGTAACAATATTGATCAACACTAATAATTAACATTGAATAAGGAAAATCGAGGCAATTGAAAGATTAAAATAAATAATATCCAGGTCAGCAATTTAACGATAACTTTTTTTATTTTTAATTTGGAATCTCAGTGTACGATCTAATAATATGCATAAATTAATCGTAGTTATTATAAATAAATCAATTTCTAAAAACTACTTTCTAATGCTCTACATATTCGAACCTACATGTACCACCCTTCCTATCGCACAAATTTATTATTCGTTTAATTTTATGTAAAACTTGGAAAATAAGTTGGTTATAATAATGGTTTTATAATTCGGAAACTCTCTATTTATTTATCTAGTAATGCTAAAACACTCTATTTTAAAGTCGATTAGAGAAAATAGTATGATTCATTGGCAAGTAATGTAAACATTTACGATCCGGTAAAATTGTGATGTAAGAGGAGGCTTAGCTTGCCTACGGCGGTTCAGTAGTAGACTGGCCAGCCGGCTGTTGTGTTGTGTTTTGTCATAGAGCTATTTGGGGGTTGAGAGTCTTTTGACTATAAACGTTGCAAGTACTGTAAGGCAACGGGTCGTTTGACCGGAAGAAAACCTCTGGTGACGTCTTTCCTTCGAGGTTGGTCTTGAGAGTTTCAGGTCTCCCTTGTCTTCTCGATTGACACGATGCGGCGTTGGAGTAGAGAGACTAGTGAGGTACCCCAATTAGCTTATTCGATTGGGATGCGAATCTGTTTAGCGGCAGAGTTGCGTCCGGGGGAAGCCCCTATACTATTTCAGGGGACACTAGCTAGTTGTTGAAGATTATTAACCAATATATAACCGAATTATATTTGAATTAGATGGAAAATATGGAATGGGATATATTGAATAGAATATATCAGTATCTAGGGGGCGGAGTACCCCCGGGTGAGTCTTACTATTTAACTATTAATTTTATCCAGATCAGTAAATGTTTGTTTTGTTATTTTCATGTACAATGAGAGAGTGCTTGCCAGTGACCAACTAAATGGATATTTGAGGTGAACATGGGCGCCGGAAGAATGAAATTTAGGGGGGGCAAGGTAAAAATGAATAAAAAATTTACATTTTTGGTAATTATTGGGAAAACTGGAAATCGTCCGATTTTCACCAAAATTGGTATACACCCTATTTTGAAGTCGTAGATTACGAATCTGAACTTTTTTCTTGGCGGTCTCTTACCGTTTTTCAGAGAAAAACGGAAAATAATTTCAATATCGAATTTTTCTTAATTTCTCATATTTTTAAGGTTTTGCTATTTTCTGTTACTTTTTAACCAATTCTATGCATAATAGAGAAAATTTGCTAAAATAAATTTGTAAACAATCTGAAAATGTTAGATTATAGCTTTGTTCGGGTTCTTGTTATTACCGATTCTGAACCGTCCAAGAACTCTGCAGCGCATGCGCAAATGAAATAATGTCTTCATATTTCCTTCTGCGCATACGCATCACAGTTCTAGGACGGTTCAGAATCGGTAATAAGAGAAACCCGAAGTAAGTTTATGTGTTTCTGGCATTTAAAGCAACGTTGCCAATGCTAAACCTAAATTTAGCGTGTTTTTTTCGCTCATTCTGGAATTACGAAAGGCGGTCGCCAGAAGAACGGCTCCTTCCCATAACTGCTATTTTACCAACGAGATCTGACTATTTATACCCACGAAGTTGCACGAAAGAGTTTTGATTGCATTGGTTACAACTTCCATGCAGAGGGTGTTAATCTTTTGTTGTTATATTATTAGATTAACTAAAAAAAGATTAACCCCCTCCGCAAAGAAGTTAAAACCAATGCAATCAAAACTCTTCCGCGTAATTTTGTGGATATAGGTGTATATTTAATTATTGTCGATCTCATAATAGGTAATTTATTTAAAATCCCTAATCACCCGAAAAAATAGAAGATATGGCAACGTTGTAAATTTTCAAATTTCTAGATTAGGTCTAGAATATATTTGTCTCTCTTATTACATAGGAGAGAGAAAGAAGGATATATCAAATGTCAAACTTCCATCTGGTCTCAATTTTCTTTGCTATTTTGTTAAGAAAAGTGTTTTTCAGTAAAATGTTGGACACTTTTCTATCCCCAATCAAGTGTGGCTTTTAGATAAACTATAATATAATGAAAATATAGTGAAATTATTACTTTATAGGGCCGAAATAAAGAAAAATTCAATGTTGAAATAATTTTCCGTTTTTCTGAAAAACGGTAAGAGACCGCCAAGAAAAAAGTAGATTCGTAATCTACGACCTCAAAATAGTGTGTATACCAATTTTGGTGAAAATCGGACGATTTCCAGTTTTCCCAATAATTACCACATTTTTTATTTTTTTACAGGTAACACCTAAATATTTCATAATAATGATTATTTTTTTACAGATGAATGTAAGTATAGCTTTTATTTTTATTGTTTCAGTGATCCAGGGGTGGGCAAATGCCCCCTCTTGCCCCCCCTGTCCGGCGCCCATGGAGGTGAATTTGTATTGTGAGACCCGGTTGAGTAAGCCCCAGAAATAAGCGATTTTACATTTATTTATAGCTCTTTGAAGATATCTTCTTCTTATAGTGCATTTTGTACTCTTTATTGTAAATATTGAAAAATATTGGTTTCACTTTTACAAATGACGTCAAATAATGCCCCCCTCCCCTGGCTCTTGACGATAGGTTCAGGAACCTCGCTGGCTATTATATACTGCTCTACCATTTCCAATCCATCTTCCAGAAAAATTATTTGATTGTTTATATTATATTATACTTATATTATTTATTTTATATTACTTTTTATTGCATTTGATTTTCCGTATTCAATGTTTTACCCCACGTCATTGTTAAGTTTGAAGGCTTATCAATTTTGGAACGATGAATAGATTAAATATTTAAAAAAAACAGAGCCGGACTTGAAATGAATTTAAATAAATTGTGTTAGGTTAGGTTAGGCTGGGTTAGGTTAGGACCATCCAAACATAGCAAGACTATCCAAACATAAAACAGGAGTAGTCTTAAAGGCTGGTAGGAATGGAGCGCGTACGTTCCAAACCAAACCAATATACACGGGCCACTACCGGATGAGATCACACTTACAGAGGATGGGACTGGTGGAAGACGCCGAATGCCGACTCTGTATGGAAGATAACGAAACAATGAAGAACGTTATGTGTACCTGCCCCGCTGGGGGCAGGACCGGATTTCAGGTGTTTGGCAAAACCACGCTAGACCTATCAGACTTAGGAGACATATCACCCTCGGACATAACAGCCTATATCAAAAGGGATCTTGAGGGGGAACTTTAATTCTCTTTTTCTATTAAAGAGCTTGTAGAAACTGAGCCACAATAGGCCCTCGCGGCAGCCGTGGAGGGTCCCACTTGGGACTCACTCTTAGTGAATACAATACAATACAACCATCATCCGCGTTCCCTCTTGTAGATACGTCTAAACACGTAATGACAGTTACTGGTTACTGACGTACCTACGAATTGACACCAGACGCTGGCGTACTTCCTTAGTGTATTTCTTGATCCTCTGTTATATATGGTATAATTGGTTTGTTTATACCTGCTATATACGCAATTAAATTATTGAATTTGTAGTAGACTGACCAGAAAACTATCTAAAAATGAAACTCTCAAGGTTATTCAGGTTTATAAAGAGCAAGAATGCTTGTGGGATATTAAAAGCGATAAATATAAAAATAAGCAAATTGGATGAAAGGAAGTAATGGGACAAATAGGACTTAGTATTGATGATATTAACGCCAAAATGAAGAGTATTAGCAGTACATACTATTAGAAATAGATAAAATTGAAAAATCTACAAGATACGGTGCTGGAGGAAATGTAACCTATGTAGCCAAAGTAAACGCCAACCTGTATTCATGAATCTTCCTGGATCTTTCAATTATATTTGTTTCAAGAGCAAAATCGAACCATAATAACGACTCCATAATAAAATCTCTAATAATAACGTAGACATTTTATGTATAGATTTAATTTTTAACAAAAAAGAATTTTTTGGAATTTATTTTTTAAGTGACAAGCATGTGACAAGATAACAAATCAAACCTCACAACTAACGACGGAAAAATACGTTTAACTAACAGGACTCGGGAAATACGTTTAACTTAACAGAGCCATCATAAAACAAGAAGAAGAACTAACTGGACTCGTAACAACGTGAGCCAGTTCTGCCCGAGTCAAGAGCTGGCGTACCAGTAAAACTGTCATCAGCTACTGGAAACGTGTAAACGACAGCTTTGTTCGGGTTCTTATTATCACCGATTCTGAACCGCCCCAGAACCCTGCCGTGCATGCGCTAATGAAATAATTTCTCCGTATTTCCTTCTACGCATGCGTATCACAGTTCTAGGACGGTTCAGAATCAGTAACAAGAAAAACCCGACATAGTCCAGCATAGCGCCAGTGATGAGCTGGCGTACCAGTGGGATAGGCCGACAGGCGCCAGCCACTGGATACCTAGTACCGTAGAGTTTCTAATAACGCCAGCGGAAGATATTTTTCAGTGGCGTTATTAGGTGCATATGATTTAAAAGGATCTGTTATTGATTGGGGCAATAGGGGTAAGTTTCCCCTGTTTCCGTTAAAACTATTCGACTTTAGTAGATTTTCATAAAATTCCCATGTCAAAAACACCATTAATGTCATAATCTATAAAAAGGAGTGCATTTTTAAACTAATTTTAAACACTTAGAGCTCTTCCAAAATAATAATCAGGACCTAAATAAAAATCAGGCAATCAGTAGGGGGTGTCACGTTTATGAGTAGAAATATAAAGATGCGGTTTTCACATCATTATGCTATTTATCGATGAGACCAAAGATGGTACAAACAGATTGGGCCTAGCCCACTTGGTTTGTGAAATAAGGATGAATTTGAAAATGATCCATTTTGCGACCAACTTCCGATCTTCGTTATCTTATTCTATTCTTAGTTTTTTCAAGGACTGATACGTTTGAGACATACATGGTGGTACAATTTGATTCTTAACAGTTGTCTAAGGTGTATCTGTTGCAACTTGTAATGCGTTCGTGTGCCGGCGCGGCTATACGGCACCCAGGTTTCGCTTCCATTCATACAACATTTCACACCATCTAGTGGAGCTAGGCCTGTTCCAAACACCGGAACACCGTTTCAACACCGGTGTTGGGCTGACACCGGTGGCGAAATATTGACTATCCGGTGTTCCGGTGTCGACACCGACACCGGTGTTGGCACCGACACCAGTGGTGGCACCGACGCCGGTGTTGATACCGATACCGGTATTCATTTCGATACTGGTGTTCATCTACAACACCGGTGTTCATCTCGACACCGGTGTTGGTCTAGACACCGGTGTTCATCTCGATACCGGTTTTGACTACGACACCGGTGTTTGATAAACGGGTTAAAGAAGAAATAATGTTAATTAATAAGTTCAAAATAAACCCTGATAATAATAATGTCGTATCGGTGCTTATTTTTATCGTTTATCGCGCACAGACTTTAACTTAAAACTTTCAAATTTAAATATGTTTTTTTGCCAGACTAATCACTAAAATAAAGTGGAAGCATCAGATAAACAACTATAAAGTAAAAAATTGTTTAATCAAAAACAAACAGAAAACAAAACAAAACATAAATAAACAAAAATTCGTAGCTGTAAAATAAACTAAAAGTATTACATAAAAAAACAAAAAAAAACAAACGGCACCATCGATATCGACACCGAGACCGGTGTTGATCTCGACACCGGTGTTCATCGCGATACCGGTGTTGAGATAAACATCGGTGTTCAGATAAACACCGGTGTCGAGATAAACACCGGTGTCGAGATAAACACCGGTGTTGAGATAAACACCGGTGTTGTAGATGAACACCGGTGCTGAAATGAACACCGGTGTTGAGATAAACACCGGTGTCGGTGTTGACACCGGTACACCGACTGAAACACCGGTGGTCTTCAACACCTAACACCGGTATTCAAATCTCAACACCGAACAGGTCTCAGTGGAGCCCCATAGGGTAGCAACCTGACACCGTTTGCACTGTATATAAATGGTATAATAAAGGAAATATCCAGCTTTATGAATTGCAGAGGACTTAAAAATAGTTCATACTATTAATAGTGTTGAGGATAGTCTTTTAATTCAACAATCTTTAAATAGAATATATTCTTGGAGCAAATGAAAGTTTTTGTTAAGGTAATAAAAACTTTTAAAATACACGGTGTAGAAAAAAATTTGTATCAACATACCTGGACTGCCTAAAGGTGCTCTTTCTGGTTGAGAACTCCCTAAAATAGAAAAACATGTCAGTTTAGTTAATAAAAATATTATACGATTTTTTTTCAAAATTGATTATTATTAATTAAAATTAATGTTTTTACTTTGTGGAGTTTTCATCACAGAGAAAGATTTTAGACTTTTATAAAAAAACAAAGTATATTTAATATTAATTTAATAATATTTATTGGAATTGTTGGTAATTATATAAATTAATAACGCTTAAGTAAAATATTTTGAACTGAAACATTAACTGAGAGTTATTTTTTTTAATTTATTAAATTTTAAATAAGTTCAAAACCAGTTACCGGGTTTTCCTCTAAAATCTGCTTGTTGTCTACTTCTTTCTGAAAATCATATAGAACACATTAGAGGTTGGAAATAAAAATATATTGAATATAAATATTGTATAATTATAGTAGATACTGTGCCACTTAATATACACTAAGATGCAAGAAAACGCAACGAAATTTTTGGTCAAAAAAGTGTTATATTTTTCTTATTTTTAGCACTATTTTCATGAATTTTTTAACAAGCTATACAGGGTGCTACAAATTCGAGGTAAGAGCATTGGTATCTCGGTAACCGTAATAGATATGAACATGGTTAAATTGGGGCAAAGTTGCGCTTTGTGATGTTCACCAAGATACCATCAAAAAAGTTTTAAAAATTTCAAGGATTACTGAGTTTTTTTGAAAAAAAAACAGATTTTTTTGAAAATCAATTTTATTTCTTTCTGTCGTTACTTTTTAGAAAACTAATTGCACATTCTCATAGTCACTTTATAGGGCTATCTGATAGTATTGTTACGGATTCAGTATTTTTAGATTTTCAAATTAGCTGATAATTTGTGAGATACAGAGGCCACCTTATTTTTTTAAATACAAACCTGCATTGTTTATTTCAAGTTTTGAAAGAACTCGGTCTCCTGAGTACAATCATATGCTACACTTAATTTTTTTTCTGTTTCAATTTATTTAAACTAATTTCAAGTCCGACTCTGTTTTTTTTTAATATTTAATCTATTCATCGTTACAATATTGATAAGCTTTCAAACTTAACAATGACGTGGGGTAAAACATCGAATACGGAAAATCTAATGCAATAAAATAATAAAAAATAATATAAATATACTATAATAAAATATAGACAATCAAATCATTTCCCCAGAAGATGGAGTGGAAATGGTAGAGCAGTATAATGGCCAGCGAGGTTCATGGACCTGTCACCAAGGAGCGGGGGGAAGGGGGTTACGTCATTTGTAAAAGTGAAATCAATACATCTCAACATTTACAATAAAGAGTACAAAATGCATTAGGAAGTATAAGAAGAAAGTTCAAAGAGCTATAAATAAAATTGAACGAAAAATAAATTTGTGCAATGGTAACCCTTTCGAACATTTAGAGCATTAGAAACTAGTTTGTAGAAGTTGATTTATTTATAATAACTACGATTAATATTATGCATATTATTAGGTCGCACACTCACATTTCAAATTCACGATAATTTAAAAATAATATCTTTAAATTGCTACCCTGTATATTATTTATTTGAATCTTCCAATTGCCAAAGTGTGGCATATCATTGTACTCAGGAGACCGAGTTATTTCAAAACCTGAAATAAAAAATGCAGGTCCGTATTTAAAAAAAATAAGTTGGCCTCTGTATCTCACAAATGATCAGCTAATTTGAAAATCTAAAAATATTATCAGATAGCCCTATTAAACTGGCTATAAGGATATGCAATTAGTTTTTTGATTTTCTAAAAAGTAACGACAGGAATAAATATAATAAAATTGATTTGAACAAATCTGTTTTTTCCGAAAAACTCAGCAACCCTTGAAATTTGAAAAACTTTTTTGATGGCATCTTGGTCTCCGCAACTTTAACCTGCCTAAATTTAACTATGTTCGTATCTATTACGGTTACCGAGATACCAATGCTCGTACCTAGAATTTATAGCACCCTGTATATAATCATATCAATTTTAATTCATAAACTCAGTTTTTTATAAACTTTAGTATTTGCCATATTATACAGGGTTAATCGAGGCGTTGTTTTTTAACTTAACTTTAAAACACCTGTACAATAATTTCGTGTGTAAAATTTCCTAAAATATAATTTTACGGTCAAGACCATGTCTCCGGAGCATTTTGTTTTTTTGGATAATGTCAATACATGCCTTGGTTAATTTATAAAAGTAAATAAAAAAAATAAAAAGTAAAAAATATTGTCACCGACAATTTGCAATTTCTTACAAATTATCATTATTTGTTTTTGAAATTATTTTTCAATATGACAAAACGGCTTTGGTTATTATTGTGAACTATAAACTACTATGAACTGCCCATTATGTTTGACGTTTGGGAAATGTTTGGCAGGAGGGTTAGAGGTCCCCAAGCGGTACCAGCTTCATTAAATCTACTTCGCTTGGTTCTTAAAGAAGAATGGGAAAGCATAACGCAATATGATATATGCAGCCTCAATGACAGAATGAACGGACGTATATGTATAGGCAGTTATAGCAACCAGGGTATAACTGCCTATATACGTCCGTTCAAGCCAGGGTATTTTTTATAATTTTTTTCTGTTTGTATACTTGAGTATTACAGATGTTTTCTTTAATATCCTTAGTTCTGTTATCGATATTAACTTCGGAGGTCGCGCGCGGACTCATGGTCAGCAGTTACCTTTTTTTCCCGATATTTTAAATTCTGGAAACATCAGATGCTGCGCTGCTTAGTATCCTCCTGTCCCTGCATATTTTAAGAGAAGTGTATATTTGCACATCGTTTAGTGTAGTTAGTGTCCTTTTATACTCATATGCGGTGTGTCTCTTGCGGTGTGTCTATACTCTTTTTACATCAATAATTTTATAATGTCGAACAAGATAAGTTAATTTACGCATTTATTTTAATTGAAAATAAGTAAATTGTGATAAAAGAAGTCGACATTTTTTTTAGTGATAGGATCACTAAAAAACTAACTAACTACTCGATTATTGAAATAACCGACATCACTCGATTATGAACGAGCGATGCAAGTGACGAGTATCAAGCGACGAAAGCAAGCGATCCTAGAATGAAATAAATTGAAATCCGATTTTAATGTGGCATACTCGATAAAAAGCCGAACGAATTTTCTACATACATTGCAGGTAGCAAATTTATACGACGCCCTATATATTTATCCGTTGCGTATCTGAGAGACAAAATTTTTCGACCTACATCGACAATGCTTTGAAATAAACTAAATCAAGCGAATCGCTCGTCGTTTGCTACTTGCCATTCGTCACCGAAAGAATCTGTACCCTGCGGACGCAACTTACTGCTTGGCGCTTGGCGTTAACGAGTACTTACAACAAGCGGCGGACGAAAAACCGTATTTTTAAATACGAGCGATATTTTGTTCGAGCGATCGCTCGGTTATTGCAATCGGTTGATACTCGAGTACTCGATTATTGAAATTAATCGGTTTTTCCCATCACTAATTTTTTTTATTAAATAAGTATTATTTTTTAGATGTACTTATGTATAAGACAGAGCAAAGACGATTGCAACAGATCATGCAAACCTGTTTGAACGAAGATGACGAATTAACTACTGAACATGCGACGATGACAAGGAAGAAGGAGAAGTGGATATTATCGAAAGGCAAGCGCCCGAATTTAATTCTGATACAGGAGAATAAATTTCAGATTCTGAAGCACTGAATACAATATTACCCGAGTATCGGCACAGAATTGTGATAGGTGGAAAAACAGATCAACTAGTTACTCTTGTGTACAGTGTCACAATTTTGTATGTTTTGAGCACAATGTTCTGTATTCACTCTTCTACAAATGTACTGTATTCACTGTTCTACGGATTGATTTTTTCATTATCATTTATTTTTGTTTTTGAATAATATTTATTAGTATGTGTTTTTGCGTGTTTTATGTTATATATTTTATGTTTATGTTTGCTATTTGTAATGAAGCAAGTCAATAAAGATTTTCTAATTTGATTATCATATTATTTTATGTCTTTACACCGCTAGCAATGCTTAAGACCTCTTGAATTTAGCATGCGGACTCACAGCGCTTTCAGATGGAGCGGAGCGTCCGCGACGGACCGTCCGACGTATTTTTTCAAGATAGTCGTCGGACGAAATCATCCGGACGGAGCATACGCGACCCATGTGAAATTGTTCATAAAATATAAACTCATGGTACTTGCTCGAAGTGGCGGACAGTCCGCTCCATCTGAAAGCGATGTCAGAGTCCGCGCGTGACCTATCATGTAAAAAATAAAGCGTGACCGCCGAAAGGTTAATGTTTATAAGGGGGGTATATATAGTATAGGGGGCTGTATCGTTAGTCTTTAACGTTGTTTTTTTTTTAAATTTGGTATAGAGTATCCAATGCAGCATAATACGACTTTAGGACAATAGTCACCAAAACCCTCATCATATTAAAAAATTTCATCAAAATCTCCTTGAAAAATTAGTGTTTTCAACACAACCATGACATGTGTAGTGTGCAGAGGTCTACTACTAATTCACCCAAGCATTATTACATGATGATGCTTTAAAAAGTCTCTTTACTTTTTAAGAGGTAAAACCGACTCCCCTTAGTACAACGAAAACAACTAATGCCAAGAAGAAGAATACTTATGTATAACATTCTTTATTCGAGTATCTCCAAAGGAAGGAGAAAAGACAGTATTGGTAGGAAAAAACAGAAGGTCTTAGATATTGAAAAGGTAGCATAGGACACCTGATGAAAAAATAAAAAAAGTTCCAATGCATGACACGCAATAGTATACACCAAGCCAAACATACCAAGTACCACAAGATCCTTTTACTATTTCCCATATGTATAAAAATATTTTGACACAGTGTAGATATACAGGGTGTCCCAGAAATAAGTGCAAATATTTTAAGGGGTGGTAGATCTCGATAAAAGAAACATATTTTCTCTTTATCGTTTTTCAAATAAGTCCAAAATAACGGAGTTATTTTACTTTGAAAATTTCCAAAAAAAATATTTTTTGCTAAAATTTTGAGAACCACTGGATCTTTTCTGGATTTTCTTTCTTGCAAATTTAATCTAACACCTATGTTGCCATATTATCAAGAAATTATGTTTTTTAACTAAAAACAAAAAAAAATCCAAAAAATTTTTCAAAAAATTTCGAATTTTTAAAAAAAATTTTTCGCAAAAAACTATACTACCAGTTAAAATATTTGCACTTATTTCTGGGACATCCTGTATATGTGTAAATATATTATATATTTTTTAAATCACAATATATTTTGGCAACAATTATGTATTATAACTACTTTTAATTCTTAACTCTACGAAGTAACGTGTAATTTTTAGATATAATAGAGAACAACGGCATACGGTCGAGTCGGCCGCTGCTGGCACGTATATGTAGACGTAAAGAGTCTTTTACCTGTATAAAAAATAAAAAATATAAGAAATACGCATGCGTACGTAAACGTTTACGTGTTTCTAGGCCAACTCGACCGTATACCGTTGTTCTCTAATAAGAGAAAAAATAAATATCTGAGCTTAACAAACGTAGATTAGATTTCGGAAATTTAAAATTCATGAAATTTGTCATGTAACTGTCCCTGTATTTAATGTCATTCACAATATTGTGCACAAACACAACAGGCATTATATTCCTTCCAACAGCCAAAGACACAAAGTTGTATGTTTTCAACATTGACAGATATCAAACCATATATACCGGGTGCGTCTCAAAAATGGCTCACCCCTATAACTTTTTTATTTGTTTTAGATAATACAACGAGACTTAGTATGTAGGTGTTTTAAATGACACTCTCGATTTTTTTTATTTATTCGGTAGAAAATGACACTCTGAATAGAATGACATATTATATGTCAACTTTTGACATTTTCGCATATGGTTTATTTGAAATTTTAACATGAGGTTTATTACGACAATTTAACTCGAAATACCAAGTGTGTGGTATCAAATTATTCGTAAAAAATGTTTTTTTCAAATATGCTAATGAGCCACTCTTGTTCCGTATGAAAAAATTGAGAAAATGATTGCAGTGATTGATTAAAAAATTAGTGTTTTTAACACAACCATGGCACTCTAGATTGAAATTTAAAATACGATTTTTTTAAAGCGAAAATGTCAACAGTTGACATACGATATGACATTCTATGCAGGGTGTCATTTTCTATCGAATAAAGTATAAATATACCGAGGGTGCCATTTTAAAATCAAAAGTTGTAGTCATTTCCGGTGAAACAAGGAGTGACCAAAATCAATAATTACGCCAATCAATCCTAATATATGTCATATACTAACATACCAAATCTCGTTTTTTTATATAAAAAATAAAAAATTTATAGGGGTGAGCCATTTTTGTGACGCACCGGGTATAATAGAAATGGTTGTTACGAACAAACATATATCTGAGAAATTTCTTTTGCACTCTTTCTATGGACTCTAGAGTACACTACGGCCGTTTGAGATCAGATTACCGCAACATACTCTAAGAATGGCCTCACAAGAGCATTATAAAGTCTTATAAATGTGGACATCTCCGACTGATTAACGTTTATGCGCATGCAGAACTGCGAAATTAAGGGATAACAAACGGCAACATTGTTGGGTATGCGAATTGACTAGTCACAGTGACTACAAGTCAGTGATTGTGTATCCCCAATAAATAAAAGTCAGAAGATGTTTTTTTTTTGTATAACCGGAAAATATAATTAAATTAAAATATTAGGTTTGGAAAACGTTATGGATAGTTGAAATAGTAATGATGTATTTCCACAAGAATGGCGTGTACAAAGATTTATTAAACTTGGTTAAGTAGAAGTCGTTGAAAAACGAATTGCATTTTTAAAACAGACAACATTCGTTCAAACATAGCAAAATTAATACATACCTGCCGTGGATACGTTCGCTGACCCGCTAGATTGGTCTTGCGGTTGCTGAAAAGTAATTTAAGTTTTAAATACTTTTAAGCCGCATATAAATATGCCGAGGCAAGTACAAGACAAACCCGTAACGAGTATGAAACGAGGCTACAGCAAATTCTTTCCAAAAAGCGTACTAATATGCCGAGACGAGTCAACCTCAAGCGGAATTCGTCATATTATAGCCTCGAGCCGAGCGATTTAGCCTCGAGCAGAGTCCCTGCCCAGTCGAACGGCGTTGTCTCGCGGCTATCCATTTTCAGTGGAGCCTTTGGCGAACCCACAAAATTCTTCATAGGGCTATGCGATACTGAGGCAGTATCGATATTTTGGTATCGGTTGTATTGAATATAAAGTATCGATACTTTAAAATATTGATAAATATATTAAAGTATTATTCGATACCATTCAATATTTTAAAAAACGAATTAATAAATTTAAGTATACTGTGTTTTTTAATTGGATTAGGATCGAAAAAAATCAACAGCAGTCCTTTGTTTTAAATTTGTCGACGTTTCGCAAAATTTATTTGCATCTTCAGGACACTACAAAGATAAGAGAGCAAAATACAATAAAAAAAATTAAAAATTTAACAAACAACTTAAAACACATATCAGTGGAATTCCACACATATACAATTGGTAAAACTACCCTAATGTTAACAATTAAATAAAATATATGTATATGTTATAAATTTAAGATCGCTTGTAAATAAAAATAATAAGGGATAAGGCCAGAATATAATCAGGATATTTTCTTATTCGCATTTAAAGAAAAAAATCGACGTTGGTGGCTCTGTTTTCTACAAAAAACTACCAGGATCAGAACTAAATCAGCCATCAAACGATCTCAAATTACTAAAAGCACTTGGAAGAAAATGATAAAATACTTAACCTAGGGTTGGCAACTTTGAAAATAAAAAATAGGGGCGAAAGGATAAAAAGAGGCACAGGCGAAACCTTTTTGAAACGTCGCTCAAATGTCGAGAATTTACCAAAAAGTTATATAAACGGTGCCATTAATATTTAAAACAAACAAAAATATTTATACTCAAAACATATTAAAATAAAGCAAACCATTGGCAACAAAACTTTTTTTCAAGACATAAACTAACAGTAAGTAAACATAAAATTGCATAAAAGACACAGATTAACAATTCTTTAAAGCATTGTGGCGATAAACAAATATTTTTTATATTTTGAAGTTGGTATGCAACAAAGTTTTCAATACGTGAGAGAAAAGAGGACAATCAGATCAAAAAGAGGACTGTTTCTGGAATAGTGGACGGTTGGGAACCCTATCTTAACCCCCTGTAGCTACGAATCAAAGCAGAATTGGATTGGTTGATATAAAAAATAAATCTTATTTTTACGTGAGGAACTTCCCCACGAGAGATGGAACATGTTTTTTGAAACACCCTGTATATGTTTGTTTAATTTCAAAATAGGTAAAAAAACAAGCCAGATAAATTAAAGGAATTCATGATAAATTTAAATTATATTCGGACTGTTTACATTAAAAAAAACTGGAGAACGCCGACTGAGATACCTGGAGATAACGGCATGGCAGCGGCGGCGGCGGAGCCTTCTGCCAGTGCCGTTTTTTTTTGAGTCTTTAATTATTTTATTCAATAATATATTTTGTATGTGGTTTGTATATCTATAAATTTTTTAAATAGAGTAAGAGCGCTTTCAGATGGTATGGACCGTACGCGCAGAGCGTCCGCACGGATGTTTTTTCAAGATAGCTCATCCGGACGGAGCATACGCGACCCAGGTGAAATTGTTCATAAAAGCTCATGGTATTTGCTCGAAGTCGCGGACGGTCCGTCGCGGACGCTCCGTTCCATCTGAAAGCGCTGTAAGATAAGACCTAATTCGACTTTATTTATTTAAAAAATTAGAAATTTAAGTAATTAAGATTTAAATTATTAATTTAAAAATCTACATTTAAATGTCAATAACTAACCTGGAACATATATTGTAAATAATATATATGCATTTCTTCATTTCTAAAGTTGTATATTTTTTCAAGGTATTCAATTCGCCACATTATTATTCTATGGCTTTCCATCATTGCAGCACGCTTATTAATAATTTTTAAAATATTATTATGTATATAATTTTAAATCTAATTCCCAGTTTTTTAAACCTTCGCCGTAATGTGCTTTCTGAACAGGGTTTTTTTAAAGCTCGGAGAGTTTTTTTTTAATTATTTCTATGGCGGGAACTTTATTATTTTCATATTTGCCATAAATTAAGTTTCTTAGTAGTCTGGATAGTTCAAATTTCTGGATTTTTCTATATCGAATCGTTCCTTTCTTTGTCGATTCCCTTTATTTATGAGAGTACCGTAAGGAACTTCTGAGAGCATGGCCACCTTTTTCAACACACTCGATTTGCCTCTCTTATCTTCTATGTATCCTATATGTAAAGAAGCTTGTTTTACATCTTTAATTCCGTTCAGCAGAAATAGCGCATAATTTACGTTTGAGCCGTTAATAACTCGACGAAAAGTTCATTACGTTTATTCATTTTTCATAAAATTTTCATGTTTTTATAAAAGAAATCACTAATAAATCTTTGTATATGAGATTTACCTACTTTGGCTAACTTACCTATACTATTTTAGAGAAGACAAAATTGCATCTTTCTAGTTAGGATGCATTATTAACATTATTACAAATAAAGGAAAGAATATTTATTTTTATATAAAAATGGGTTGTGGAATCCGAGCCCCTTGAGACTCGAGGCACTTGTTCCGCGGAGCCGCGGTGTATACGCCACTGGTTAAATAGACGCCCCAATCCTTTTGATGGTTCGCCAAAGGCTCCGGAAAAAACGGAGACAACGCCGTCCGGCTGGGCATAGGCTCGGCTCGAAGCTCAGACCCCGTCCAAATATGACGAGTCAACCTCAAATCCGCTTGAGGTTGACTCGTCTCGGGTGTCTCTCGCACTCGTCTCGACATATTTATACGCAGCTTTAGATATTCTAATACCAATTAAAAAGCACCAATTACATTTACAAACAAAATAAATATACAGGGTGATTCCTGTAAGTTCGTCATGCTTTGGGGGAATGATGGGGGACGTCGTAATATTAATTTTGATATAGCACACTATGGGTCGAAAATGCCTCTTACGCAAGGATACAGGGTGTTAAAATTTTTGAAAAATTAATGATATTCTTTAATAGTTTTTTAACAGTTGAAGGTATCGTTATAAAATTTTATTATAGAGGTCTACCTAACAGAGACACTTTAAAAGTAAAAAGAAGAGGTGTTAGTTTCAACCAATTTTTATCAGTGGCGTACTATTTTTTTTGCAAAAATGACCCGATGCGTATCACATCTACGCCACTGGTTGAAATTAGAACCTTTTCTTCTTACATTTAAAGTGTCCCTGTTAGGTAGACTCCTATAATATAATTTTATAACGATACCTTCAACTGTTAAAAAACTATTAAAGAATATCTTTAATTTTTCAAAAAATTTAACACCCTGTATCTTACGTAAGAGGCATTTCCGACCCATAGTGTGTTATATCAAAATTAATATTTCGACGTCCTCTATCTTTCCCCGAAAGCATGACCGACTTACAGGAATCACCCTGTATATTTGATATCAATTAAAGTTTTAGTTACGTGATCGAGGGCGATTCGATTTTTAAATTCATTGTTGCCAACCATAGATATATTTCGGCGCCGGGCTGACTAACTGGAATTTAAATTTCGCGCTAGGGACAGGTGATTGCTCTGCTGTAAAAAATGTCAAGTTGCCGCATTGATTTATTTATTTCCTTACATTGTCATGCGTTTTGTTGACACTTTAGTTTTGTATTACGAGTTTTTGATTTTGCGAGTTGCATTTTAATTAAAACGCCGGACTCTGAACACAATTCTTCATCCAATGGAGTCTTTAATAATTGACGACGGGACCGAGCTTTCTCTAGGCCGTATTACAAATTTGAAGGTAAATTTTTGCAAATAACTTTTAAATAACTATTCCAAATGAAACGAAATTCTACACAAAAGTACAACTTACGCCTCTTCAAAAAAGTATAATACAACTTTTGTATAAAATCATCTGAGGAAATAATAAACTAATCGAAAAAAGTTAAGGATATTGTGTTTTCGCTGGGAAGAATTTTTTTCAGAAAATATGTGTTAAAACTATTAATACCTATGTCGTTTGTGTTTAAAAAAAATACTGTTTATAAACATAAAAAATTGTACCCAAACAAATAAAAAGCATTATCATCAAAAATGTACATTTAATTTTTGTTTAGAATAAAATTTGTTTGCGTGTTGCTAAGCGGCAGTTTGCGATATTGTGGTTATTCTGTCATCGATATGAACAGACGTCATTTAACAATAGAGGAAGCAAATCAAGCCATTTGGTTCTTGGCGAAGCGCGGCAGATGGATGTGACTGATCGATGTGGCAGATGGATGTGGCTGATCGATGTGGCTGATCGATTTAAAGTCACATAAAGTGTAATTTCTAGGCTTAAAAACCGATTTAATGAGACTGAATCTGCCGTGGAGAGGCATAGGGGGGGTCGACGAAGGTCGACAAATGCTAGGGAGGACCGAAGCAGAGAAGAACAATCGTAGAGAAGCGACAAAAACCGTCGGCACTATTGAAGTGAGGGGGACCAAATTTTGTGACCTTCAAATTGAGGTACGTGAGAGATCGCCGGTTTATTACACTGAAAGAAATTCAATGAAGGCAAAAGAAATGAAAAAAGATATACTACACTGATAAAAAATGTGTTTAGTAAAAAGTATATTAAAAATATGTAGGAATAATTTTGAATAATAACTATCTTTTAACATTTTACGGGTTTCCGCGATTTGTCGATTTACCGCGTTCAACACTATCTTTTAGGGATATTCCTTATTTTTATATATTTGATAATATTGTTAGCTTTCAAATTAATATTTGAAAAAACTGGATGTTTTTTTTAAATCAAATGATAAATAAAACAATTTTAAGAAATTTCTCAGCTGTTATCAGAAGCGTTAAAACAAACGACAAAGAAAATAATAGTATTAATTTTTTAATGATATCAAATTAGTTTTCCATATAAGTGAGACTAAACAAGACGAAATGAAAAATAATGGATTTAATCTGAAGATTTTCTAATTTAATTTTTTATCAAAATATGTTAACATTACGCACATTTGTAGTAGGTTACCTAAGTAACCTAATCGGTTAATAAAGTTTGATAATAAAACGCATACTAAGGTTTCATAAACTGGTTTTATTAAAACAAATGTTTATTAGGGGGGTACTCAATATAACAATATGATAAATCTGAAATTAGTAGTAAAAGTTCTACATCGATTTTTTTTATTTTTTTTATTTATTCGGTAGAAAATGACACTCTGAATAGAATGACATATTATATGTCAACTTTTGACATTTTCGCATATGGTTTATTTGAAATTTTAACATGAGGTTTATTACGACAATTTAACTCGAAATACCAAGTGTGTGGTATCAAATTATTCGTAAAAAATGTTTTTTTCAAATATGCTAATGAGCCACTCTTGTTCCGTATGAAAAAATTGAGAAAATGATTGCAGTGATTGATTAAAAAATTAGTGTTTTTAACACAACCATGGCACTCTAGATTGAAATTTAAAATACGATTTTAGTAAAAGTTCTACATATACATATACATTTTTTTTAATTTAAATGTCAAAATATACCTTTATCATATTGATCCATTTTCTTTTGTTACTTCCTGGTCAACAGTATTTTGAAATCGTCGAACTATACGTTTTTGATATTTAAAAGACAAATAATTAAACTACTCAAAATGCAATTCTGTATTATCCAAAAGTTATTTTGCCGATTCCGTTCAATTGTTAACTTTATTTTCAAAACCGGGAAGAAAATAAGGCACAATCATGTAAGTACTTCTTTTGTTTGGTGAACATTATAGTTTTATGAAAAAATAGTAATTTTTTACATTGAAAAACATGTCGATTTTACTAAAATAACAAAGTCAAAACTTAACAAACTATATTTAAAATGAATTTACATATTTTGCTAAAATTTTTCGATGGATAATTTGTTCTACCATCGGTACCAATCACTTACTTTATTTTATTATTTTAGCTCAAAAACTTTGAAGGAACCTATTCATAAGAAGGATTTTAATTTAAAAGCGAACAACCTGCATCTATATTAAGTTTTAATAATATTTAGTTCTGAAAGTTAGTTCTTTCTTTAAATACGATTATAATAAGTAAGGATAAAAGTAAGTAAGGATAAAAGATAGATAGTTAATTCAAAAAGATTATTTACGCAAATAAAAAAATAGTAAGATTTCAGGACTTTAGCATTAACAATGGCAACGCTGCCCGTGTGTTACACAACCCTTTACCATGAAGATCATATGAAAAAGACTTTAATTCTGTTTTCGCTGAGACAAGCATTATTGTTAACTTCGTTAATTCTCATTGTATTTGTATTCAGTTAGAGCTTTGTTGTCGAGCTGTAAACACGTATTTCTCCACTTGTTAAATTAAATTTATAAATAAATCTTTTTTAAAAACGGGTTGTTTGAATCCAATAAGTTAAGTGGCGCAGTCGGTAGGATTGTCGAAAACGTTTTGCATCGAGCATCGTTGTTCAATTTCAATTGATTAATCGGCAATCGAACAAGTGATCGATAACTTTATTGTGCGTACAGACATTTTACTATCCATCGAGGAAGTGTACAAGACCAGTGAGGGGATCAATCACGGGAATAGGAACCAAAATTGTCCTATTTCACAGAGATCGATAGGTTTTGAGAAGGACCCACATCGCCTGATCATCCATTGTTCTCTATAGACGGAATGAAGAACAACTTGGCATTTCTTATGTAAGTAGTGCAATTCTTAAGCTATATATGTCAGTGGAAGATATTTTAAATTCTTTAGAAAGATTAAATTTAACGCCTTCGGCAAACTCTAACTCAAATTTAAATATAAGTAATCAAACTAATACACCTAATATTAATTTAGAAAAAATCAATCACATTAAAAGAATGTCTCAATTCAAACCAGAATACCTTAATTGTGTACCTGTTTTCAACGGTAATCCAAGTGAATTGAATAGGTTTTTAGCTATATGCAAGTCATTGATTGATACTTTCTATGATATTGCTAATCCTCAATGTTTTCAAAATATTTATTTGCTAAATAGTTTGATAGGTAAACTTAGTGGTAATGCTAAATTGATTGTTAACGTGCAAAATGTCACAAATTGGGATCAATTAAAAGATGTTTTGTATCGAAACTTCGCCGACAGACGCGACGAAGCTTGCTTAAATCGGGATTTAGTAATGTTGAGACAGAATCCGAACGAATCTGCTCAAGATTTCTATGATAGATGTTTAGAAATATTAAATTTATTATGTAGTTACGTAGACGCACACGAAACTACATTAGCCGCTTCTACTAAGCGCGATTTATATAAAAAATTAGCTCTTAAGACTTTCTTATCGGGACTTAGGGAACCCTTAGGTAATACAATACGCTGTATGCGACCTAAAGATCTTACTGAGGCAATTCAATTAGTTCTTGAAGAAAATAATATTAAATATTTTCAGGGAAATAGTTTCTCACAAAATAAACCTCAAAATTTTAAACAAAATCAGCAAAACTCTAAACCACAACAACATTTTAATAATTTTAGACCTAATTTTAATACTCAGCCTAGACATAATTTTGATAATTTTAATCAACAACCACATAATTTTAATCCTAAACCATTCCCGTCACAGCCAATTAATATCAGACCCAATCCTAATTATGTACCTCCTAGACAGTTCACAAACGCAGAAGTTTTTGGCCAGCAAAATAGAAATGTATTTAAACCCGATCCATCGAAACCTCTACCAAAACCGACACCGATGAGTATCTCTACTCGTCAAACGTATAAACCAAATTTTGGGCCAACTAAATCTAATTTCTTTAAACCATCAGGACCGCGTAATTTTATATCAGAAGAACTTTTTAATACACAGTGTTCATCAGTAAATAATTCGAGTGAGTTAACTGATCAAAGTAATTATGAATATTCTGATCAATATGATTACCAAAACTTCGATCAACCAGAGTATGATTACGAGGGACATTTAGAAACTACCGAATCGAATGACGAAAATTTTACGGAAGCTCCTCCTACAACAGAACCAGAATAGAACCAGAAATTATTTCTTTAAATGCATCTAGTTCTAGTGAACTATCTTATATTATTTTTCCCGAATTTGACATTAAAATTTTAATCGATAGTGGCTCTACAAAATCATTTATAGATCCTGACATTGCAGAAAAGTATTTTCCAAATTTAATTAAAAACGATCCATTTATTGTTTCTACAGTTTTCCAAAAATCGGCACACAAGTACAGTGCGACAATACCGCCTTCTAAAATTTTTAATATGCCTAACCAGATTCCTTTAAAATTCTTTCTTTTTAAATTTCACAATACATTTCACGGACTTTTAGGTTTAGATAACTTAAAACTATTACAAGCACAATTAGATTTTTCAAACGGATTTTTAATAACACCCTATACCAAAATTAAATTAAAATATTATAACACAAATAATAATTTAAATTTAATAACAATTTTCCCACGTTCTGAACAGGTTATAAAAGTAAAAACTTCGATTAGAAATGGAGAAATTATACTCCCACATCAGAAAATACATAACTGTGAAATTCCAGAATGCCTAACTGTAGCAAAAAATGGTGAAGCTATAACGACAATTTTAAATAATACTACACAAAAATTAACATTAGATTTTTCGAAACCTATTAACGTAGAAAAATTTTATCATAAAGATATACAACAAATTATCTTAAACAATTTTGATGATTCTGAAAAACAAAATCTCGATCTTTCTAAATTACGAGTTAACCATTTAAACAGCGAAGAAAGGCATAGTATTTTAAAAATTTGTAAGGAATTTTCTGATATTTTCTATAATGAACACCAACCTTTGACCTTTACAAGTAAGATTAAACATAGGATAAAAACATCTGATGAAGTTCCCGTCTACACTAAATCGTACAGATATCCTTTTATACACCGAAAAGAGGTAACTGAACAGATGAAGAAGATGTTGGAACAAAATATAATAAGACCAAGCAATTCTCCCTGGTCTTCACCAATTTGGGTAGTCCCAAAAAAGCTTGATGCTTCTGGGAAGCAAAAATGGCGAGTGGTGGTGGACTATAGGAAGCTTAATGAAAAAACCATCAACGACAAATACCCTTTGCCAAACATAACCGATTTACTGGACAAGTTAGGAAGGTGCCAGTACTTTACAACGTTGGACTTGGCGAGTGGTTTTCATCAAATTGAGATGGAAGATGAGGACATTCAGAAAACCGCCTTCAACACCGAACATGGTCATTACGAATACCTTAGAATGCCGTTTGGACTTAAGAACGCGCCAGCGACATTCCAACGTGTAATGGACAACATTTTACGGGGCATACAAAACGAGAAATGTTTAACTTATCTAGATGATATAATTGTATTTTCAACATCTTTACAGGAACATTTAGATAGCTTAAAGTGTGTATTTAAAAGACTAAGAGAGTCCAACTTTAAGATTCAATTGGACAAGTCGGAATTTCTCAAAAAGGAAGTAGCGTATTTGGGTCACATCGTGACACCCGATGGTGTTAAGCCCAACCCCGATAAAATCAAAGCCATAAAGAAATTTCCAATTCCAAGAACAACAAAAGAGATAAAAGGCTTTCTAGGTTTATTAGGGTACTATCGAAGGTTCATAAAGGACTTCGCTAAACTTTCCAAGCCGCTAACGAAGTGTCTAAAGAAAGGTGCAAAAATTGTACATAACGAAGAATTTCTATCATGCTTCGAAGCCTGTAAGAATGTACTGATTAATGAACCAATACTCCAGTATCCAGATTTTTCAAGACCTTTTAACCTGACAACGGACGCTAGTAACGTAGCAATTCGAGCAGTACTTTCCCAAGGTACAATTGGTCAAGATCTACCAGTGGCGTACGCATCAAGAACGCTTAATGAGTCCGAACAGAATTATTCTGTTATCGAAAAGGAGTTGTTAGCAACTGTGTGGGCGACTAAATATTTTAGGCCTTACCTTTATGGACGACAATTTAACATCATTACGAACCACAAACCACAGTGGCTATTTTCGTTAAAAGATCTAAATTCAAAATTATTGCGTTGGAGGATAAAGTTGGAAGAATACGACTATAAAATATTTTACAAGAAGGGAAAGCTTAACACAAATGCAGATGCACTTTCCCGTGTAGAAATTCATACAAAAGAAACCGAATTTTGGGAACAATTAGACGATATTATTAGTGAATATAACCAAACGAAAAGAGGCTTATTTGACAAACCAACGACGTCCCAACAGATAGAACCACCAATAGACTTGTATACCGATACTCTGCCAGATGTACCAGTACACGAAGATATTGTAGACAATACCGATAACGTATCTATGTTAGTACAACCAGATATCGAGAACGAACTAGCAAACAATCAAGAAGAGAAGGATGACGTCAACACAATCCATTCAAACGACGAACAAGATCCTATTGTAGGAATTCCAATTTGCGAATCACCTGTAAATTTTGGCGCAAATCAAATAATTATTAGTGAAGTGTTACACTCTCCTACAAAACCTAAAATTAAAATTCTTTTCGAGAAAAACGTAGATTTCTTGTTCAGCTCTCAAAAGATAATTTTGAAAACGATATACTAAAATTTGTTAAAGAATTTGTCTTACCCGAAAAAATGTATTATTTGTATTTCGAAAATCCAAATAATTTTGAACCCTTTGTGAAGTAATCCGTAAAAATTTTAAATGGCCTTCTATACAATTTAAACGATGTACGATTAAGCTTATTGATGTTGTAACTAAAAATGATATACAGGATGTCATAAAAAATTATCACTAAGGAAAAAGTAATCACAGAGGCATAGACGAGACAGAACAAAAAAATTAAATCAAAATACTATTGGCCGAATTTAAAAGCTCTATACAAAGTTACATTAATGATTGTGAAATGTCAACTTAGTAAATATGAGAGAAACCCTGTAAAAATCCCTATAAACATAACCCCAACACCAACCAAACCTCTCCAAATTGTACACCTAGATACCTATACTTATGAGAAAACCAAATTTTTAACTATAATAGACAGTTTTTGAAATATGCGCAAGCGTATTATCTAAACTCTTTGACAGCTAGTGATATTGTTAATAAGCTAGTGATATTGTTAATAATCTATTAATATATTTTTCACATCATGGGATTCCATCGCAAATTATATTAGATAACGGTACAGAGTTCAAAAATTCAGTCGTTACACAGTTATTTGAATTGCATAAGATAAAAACACATTTCTGCTCTCCAAACCACCCACAATCGAACGGTATGGTTGAAAGACTACACTCTACTCTTTCTGAACATATTCGGTTATTAAATAACAAAGGTTTTCAAACAACACCTGTAAGCCAGAAAATCACTTACGCAATTTTAGCATACAATCATACAATACATTCGGTAACAAATTTAAAACCAATTGACATCATAAACGGTCATGTTTCTTCCGATGATCCATTTGACATCGATATTAATAAAATTTTAATTACCGGTTATATTGAAAGTCACAAAGAAAAATCGAAAATCTTATACTCTAAATTAAACGAAAAATTAATAAATCACAAAGAATCTGTCGCAAATAAAATTAATAAAGATCGCGATGACCCTGAATTATTATTCAAGGAAGGACAAAAAGCTTATCCTAAGAAATTTGTAAGACAGAAAAACTCTGACAAATTCCACAAACCAGTAAACTTAGACTCAGTTGATTTACCAAGAAAAACAGCAACAAGTAAAACACGTGGAAAAATACATTTAAGTAATTTAAAACGTCCTCTGAAACATAGATATAGTTTTAATAATTAGTTCTCATATTTATTTTCAGAATCATAACATCAGGACTTTGTCTCGGACAAGAAAAAATTCTCTTGAAACAGTTAAATGACAACCCCGGTATAATTCCGATAAAACTTGGAACGGCAAAATTACGGCAAAGCTCATTTACGCTGATTCATTATTATGACTTAAATCCTTTAATATTAGAAATAAATACGCTTAATATAAAAAGTAATAATTTAACTTTGTTAATATACCAAAATAAAAATTATACATTTGATTCAATTAACTATTTAAATATTTTAAACGTTTTACAAGAGCGAGTAAATTCAGAAATAAATCAGATCATACCACGATCTGATAGAATAAAGCGAGGCTTAATAAATGCTTTAGGGTCAGTATTTAAAACTATCAGTGGAAATTTAGACGCATCCGATGGCGAAAGATACAACACATTAATAAATAATCTACAAACCAATCAAAAGAATTTGGCGGAAAATATTTTGAAACAAAATTCTTTATCGCTCAAGTGATAAATAAATTTAATTCTACTGTTAAACAAATTTTACACAACGAAAAACTTTTGGAATTTAAAATCAATCAAATAGAACAAATAGTTCAAGGGGCAGTTTATAGAGAAAATTCGATGTTTATTAAAGACACACTCATTCAATTAATAAATATTTATGAAATTGTCGATAATGTTCTACAAGATATCGAAAATTCTATTGCTTTCTCTAAGTCAGGAATATTTCATTCCAGTATTGTGAAAACTGAAGATCTATTCAATGAACTAATTAATATTCAAAATATTGTTGGAATCCATAAAATGCCGTTAAACGTTACATTTGAAAATATTCTCATATACGAAAAAATTATTGAAGTTGAGTACTAATTATTAAATAATAGAATTTCATATTTATTCAAAATTCCATTAACCTTTAAAGAAAATTTTGATTATTTTCATCTTTATTCAGTACCAGTATTTGTAAAGAGTTTGTTTAAGGTTGTAATAGCTAAAAATAAATTTTTATTAAAAAACAAATTGCACTACATCTTTCAAACCAACAAATGCCATGATATCCGAGACCAGCTGTTTATCTGCGACGAGTCCGATGTCAAAGAGAAGTCAAAGACCATGATTCCTGTGCCGTACAGCTGTTAGATGAAATTCAAAACCTATCGCAGTGCCATCAAATTGAAGCACAAATTTCCCACTCATTCTCAAAACAATTAAGTTCATCGAATAACTGGATATACGTGACGCCCTTTGAAGAAATTATAAATTTGAAATGTCTTCAGCAAGAAGAAAGTGTACGCATAATTGGAACGTATTTATTAGAAATACCGTCGAACTGCCAAGTGAAAACAAACAATGAACTGATAACCAATAGTCAAAAAACCATAAAATTTAAAACACAACCTTTTCTGTTTTCGGATTTTCACGAAAATACATTTTTTATACATTCGGTCAATCTTAGTGCCCATATAGACAATGTAAACCTGGACCGAATTGTATAAATTAAAATCAGAAATAAAAGACAATAAACCACAATTAGTTTTCGAAAAAGTATCGGCAATTCCAAGTGCGTGGACAATGGGTATATACGTTCTGCTTTTCATCGTCTGTATCTACGTTGCCTGGAAGAAATGGAACACACCTACACCACAAAAGAGGGATGTAGCACTAGAAGATGTTCGACTACCCTAGCCAAGCTGTGTATTCGAATCTTAGGGGGAGGTGTTACACAACCCTTTACCATGAAGATCATATGAAAAAGACTTTAATTCTGTTTTCGCTGAGACAAGCATTATTGTTAACTTCGTTAATTCTCATTGTATTTGTATTCAGTTAGAGCTTTGTTGTCGAGCTGTAAACACGTATTTCTCCACTTGTTAAATTAAATTTAAAAATAAATCTTTTTTAAAAACGGGTTGTTTGAATCCAATAAGTTAAGTCGTGTTCCGAAAATTCGTTGAGATGACAGTTGGCCGTTTTACCTCCCACTCCAAATTTTTAGGCGGGATTCGTTTTGTCGCTTCTCTACGGTTGTTCTTCTCTGACCGAAGCTTACTGAGAGGAGCTAGGATGGATCCTGCAAGAAACTACACGTTGCACAGCCAGGACCTTTTGGCTGCCAGCAGAGTACGTATAACCCATCGGACGGTCTTAAATCAATTAAAAAAAGCAGGTTTACATTGCTATAGGCTAATAAGACGCCCTCCGTTGACCGCGAGAGTCAGATTGAGGTCATAAAGCTCAACGTTTGCTCTGGTGTAATGAAAGAGCTAACTGGAATGATAAGTGGCATACTGCGATGTTCAGCGATAAAAGCCGCTTTTGTCTTCGTACTGACAGACGCACAGTTCATGTGTGGAGAATAAGAAATACAAGACTTAACGACCGATATGTTCAAGAAGGGCATCTCTTTGGAATTAGAGGTGTAATGTGTGGGGTAGAATTTTCTACGGAGGTCGAACGGAATTGTATGTCTGTGAAGGTACAATGACAGGTGAAATTTATGCTCACGACATCATTGGAGGATCACGGAGGGCGTCTTATGTTTTTTAGCAATGTAAACCTGCTTTTTTTAATCGATTTAAGACCGTCCGAGGGGTAATACGTAACCTGCTGGCAGCCAAAAGGTCCTGGCTGAGCAACGTGTAGTTTCTTGCAGGATCCATCCTAGCTCCTCTCATTAAGCTTCGATCCTCCCTAGCATTTGTACTCTCCCTATGCCTCTCCATGACAGATCCAGTCTCATTAAATCGGTTTTAAGTCTAGATATTACACTTTAGGTGATTTTAAGTCGATCAGCCACATCGATCTGTCGCGCACCGCCAAGAAGCAAAACAATGGCTTGATTTGCTTCCTCTACCGTTAAATGACGTCTGTTCATATTATCGATGATCTTTAAATAAGAATACTAAGAAAAAAGCATAATGCTATTCATGTATTCATGCATGGGCGGAAAAAGGACTCTAGAGTGGAGATCCTTGACAGTTCTGTTTGACGATTCATTTGACACATTTGAATTTGATTTGAAATTTTGTGGATTTGTTAGTCTTTACGGAGCTTATTTTATGTTATTTATTATTTATTCTACTACTGATAGTTGTATAAACGTAGTAAATCTAGATGGAAATTGTGGCAGAACTTAAATTAACAGTGGCACTATCGCGATTTATCGAAAAAGACTCTAAATTAGTTGGTTGTGTAGCGTGCGGTAGATCTCGGCAAAAGTCGAGTGAAGTAATGGAACAATTTTTCGCTAGTAAGTGACTCTATAATATACATACGTGTAGTAAACCGATCATTTATGAAATTCTCTTAAATTAACTAAATTATATATTTTTCTTGCATTTTAGCTTTTATTTACTACTTGTCAAAGATCAGATGTCAAAGAATTTAGATACGTTAATTTGACATACCTGCTTCAGTAGCGTATCGGATGTATGTGTTAATGAATACTGATTACTACATACTTATCTATTTTTATTAGAATTTTTATAACAATTTTAATAACTACCAACATTTATTCCCAACGTAAAATAAAACAACAAATTATTGAGTCTACCCCACATCTACCCTACATATATTTTTATAGGTATTAATTGCTATAACACATTTTTTCTAAAAAAATATCCTTAACTTTTTTAGATTAGTTTATTTGACCTTTTGAAAATTAACATTGGATTTCCTATGTCCCGTGTTCTGACGCACCACACGGTACGCTAAAGCTTGTCACTCACTTGTCGGAAACGAAACGAAACAAACAAAAGGGAAAAAAGAGCGCACACTATGCCGAACGGATTCCGTTCGGCGTAGTGGGCGCGCCTAGCTTGAAATGTATCTTTTTCTTTCGGCCGCAATTTCTTCCATTCAGTTCGTTGCGATTCGTTTCCGACAAGTAAGAGCTTCACAAGACATCCGGCGAGCGGCGGCGGTTGTTTAACCGGTGCGTTTTTTAAAATCCTGAAAAGCAGGCTTTCAAAGTTTTATCGTATGAAAATCCGATTGGAAACATGCTCATACAACTCTATGCAAGATATAATGAAGCTCCAAACAGTTGGAAGACAGCCCCTCCTCTTGTAGAAGCACTAGATTATGTTACTCGAATATTGGAATAAGTAAGGGTCCTTCCAAATCGTCCCTGTTATTTATTCACTCTGGAAGATCAGATTACACCTATTAAGGTAGAATATATGAATTTAAGAAAGGAGACTAACAATGAACAAAGTTTTATGAATCTTGCAAAGGAAGAATGGCCAAACAGTGTATTTATTTATACAGATGGCTCAAAAGATCAAGACGGGAAGGTTGGAGTGGGGGTATTCTAAGTCAGCGAACTAAGACACTTAGGTCGAATGCCAGACTTTCATTCTATCTGTTCTGCAGAAGTTTATGCTATATACATTGCCCTACTTAAAATAGAACAATATAACATCGCCAAGGCAGACATATTCTCTGATTCATCAAGTGCCCGAAAGCAGATAAGCAAAACTGGAATAGACGCTGAAACAGACGAACTAACACTGGTCACAAGAAGGAAATTAATAAACAAAAGGGACGTACAATTAGCATGGATACCAAGTCATACCAACATTCATGGAAATGAGGAAGCAGACAAGTTGGTCAACGCTGGACGGCTCCTACCCTCCCATACATATATCCAGACCCAAAGCAGATTATAAAACCTTTATATGAAAAATAAAAAAATTCATATACAACAAATGGAAAGATAGATTTGTAACGATTGTTAGAACGAAAGGGAAAGAATATTGCACTACAGTTCAGCAGCCATACAGGTGATACTCCATACTTCATGGTTCAAACAATACAAATATACATAGGCCATACTCCATGGTTCAAACAATACAAATCCTTGACAAAGCAACAAATAACCACCATGTGTCGACTCAGATCAAACCATTGCTTATCCCCGTCACATCTCTATAAAATCAGAATCAACAGAGACAATTTGTGTCAGTGTGGAGAGGTTGCTGATGTCTTTCATTTGATAATTGCTTGTCCACATAATTATAATCACCAAAAAATATTATACTCCTATTTCGACAATGAGAGCAAAAACCGATTTCCCTGCATGACATCCTTTTCAAATTCAACAAGACAGAGCACATAAAACAAATCGCTTTGTTTTTGAATGTTAGTAATTTAAAACTCTAAATATTTACTAATAACAAGCCTAACATTAACCTTATAATCAAGAAAAAAAAATTAGTCGCAAATTTGAAATGTACCAGTCACATTTTCTTGAAATGCACAGTAATTATTGGGGCTTAGTACTCCTAGAGTGCATGCATAACTGAATAGTCGCAGAGCTTAAAGCAACATGTTTAATAGCCTCAATAATTGTTAGTCGTTAAGAAAGATAAATCAGTGAAAGTCTGTAAAACGTGATTACCCAGAAAAAAGAAAAGCAGAAAAGTACTTTGCCAGAATGGCCCTGGCAGCCTAGGCAACGCAACTCTCTCCTGTAAAGGAGAGTTTGAGAAGAAAGAAGAAGAAGAAAATCCTGAAATTGTTCAGGTCGAACTTAACAAAGCCAACCAGCATTTCTTATCTTTGATTAGCGTCATTTAAATGCTCTCTTTTTACAGATACATATATTATATGTATTTGTTTCGTGTAAATAACTCTCTGTGATTACAGAGTGTATTCTTCAAATTTCCCAAGTCCAAAATTTCCATACGTTTTATTATCTCTACAATACTTACGTCTATACTTTGAACCGCTGATTTTGCTTCCTCAAAGATCTGTACCATTACCGGGTCCCGTTCTCCGAAGTCTTCATTTTCGAATGAATGTTGTAGTGGCCTACTTTGTGTTTCTTTTGGTGGCGGTTGTATTGGAGCAAATGGCGATGTCCTGTGAAATACAAATGGAAATTAAAAAATAGCTTCCATCTTGCTTCGACCATGCTTTATTACTTCTAGCAAAGAACATTATACCAGCACACATATATGTATTCCACTATTTTTAAGGTTCGGAATGAAGCTTAAGAGTGAACACAGCAGAATAGCACTATAGCCCAGTCAAATTAGAGAAATCGGTGGAAAAAAATCCCACAGTTTTGAAAATGGTTTTAAATTATTTCTCTAAACTAGGTTAAATGTCACTTTTATGACTTTTTGCTTACATCTCGGAAAATATGACACCTAAGAAAAAATACCCTATACAGAAATTGAAGCTCAGAAAATTCTCTACAAAATTGGTTGAATGCATTTTTTCGTAGGTCTAACCTTTTAAAAAATACAGGGCTGACAAAATTAACACTATTTCTCATTTTCGCATTTAAAATCCAATTAAAGTCTAAATTTGTATGTATCGCTTACTTTTTTAATTCAGTAGGTGTTTCAAATTACTTTTTAATTTTGTACAATATCGAGTAATAATTATGAAATTTAAATTACAAAAATTCTATGTTATTAAAGAAAAGATGCTTTAATTTTCATTATAAATGAAGAATTTTATGAAGGTATTTCTTATTGTCGAAACAAAAATTAATTCAGCAACATAATAATTCACTATTATTTTATAAATGTATTATTATTTATTTTGTTTCTTTAATAATTATATTATGTACATAATGTCGGTTTTGATTCTTTTAATTACACAAAAATATAAAGCAAAATGAATTAACAGAAAACACTATCCATGTTAACAAATAACTGCGCAGTCAAGGAGTGATTTGTGTGAACGCATCACGTCTAAAATTTATAAAATCACAGTATACAGGGTGGGCCAATGGAAACTTTCCACGCCAAATTTTCTCGTTTAAAATTAAAATTTGGTAAAACGCTCGGACACGTCGATTTAGTTTTCGAGGGGGAAAAGAAAATATCATAAAATCACTTTCACACCTATAACACCCAAGGCGGGGGAGGTGCCACCCCTAAATTCTTAAATGGAAAGGGGGGCCGAGTGATACATGTGAAAGGTCTTTCAATTCCCTTTTTAATGATATAGATATCATGTACTTTCATTCAGTAGTTTTAGAGATTTATTGATTTAAAGTAGATTTTAATTTATCAGCTAAGTGGCTGAAAAAATCAGTTTTTATATTTCTTTCTTTCTCTGTATGTATTCTTTGGCAAACTAGGTATACTAAAAATTTCAACTAATCAATCTGCATCGATCCACGCCCAAAAATCTTTCAATTCGGAATAAGTGAAAAATGCTCAATTTTAACCGGGAAAATTTTTAGAAATTTTAAAAAATAATTTTTTTGAAGCTTTTTTATTTAAAAGCTTAATATTTAGTATACATAGTTTGCCAAAAAATACATACAGAGAGAGAAAAAAATAAAAACCGTTTTTTTCACTACTTTGCTGATAAATTTAAAAAATCTATTTTAAATCAATAAATCTCTAAAACTACTGAACGAAAGTACATGATATCTATATCATTAAAAAGGGAATCGAAAGACCTTTTACATGAGGTATCACTCGGCCCCCCTTTCCATTTAAGAATTTAGGGGTGGCGCCGCCCCCGCCTTTGAGGTTATAGGTGTGAAAGTGATTTTATGATATTTTCTTTTCCCCCTCGAAAACTAAATCGACGTGTCCGGGCGTTTTTTCAAATTTTAATTTTAAACGAGAAAAATTGGGGTGGAAAGTTTCCATTGACCCACCCTGTAAACTAAAAGTTATACTTACTATTTGAAAAATCATATCGTACTTTTTCAACGCTATTTGAACGATAAACGTCCAATGAAAAGAAATGTTTTTGTATGGACTTGGAATATGCCATTTGATTTAGTACCCAAATTTTTGAAGGGCACAGTTCGGAGAATTTTGTTTTTGAGCTTTATTTTTATACATAGAATGTTTTTCGGTAGATGTCATAGTTTCCGAGATATAAGCGAAAAAGTGAAGAAATTGACATTTAACTCCTCCCCACTCCTCGAGCTCATCGTCTGTCTTCGGGGACTTTTGACACATATCAGCTCAAGTCTAGAGGAATCGTTTAAAACCATTTTCAAAACCGAGGGAATTTTTTCCACCGATAGGCCTTTTTTTAACTAATTTGACTGGGGTACTATGTATATTTACATTTTAAAAAAAGCACTGTCTATCTATAAAATTATTTAGATATTTTAAGAAACCGCAATTTAATGTACCTCCTTTTAAAAACAAAATCTCCTTCTTCTGCGAATATTCTTTCAGACGATCTCACCCTGTTTGGTGTAGGAGTACGTCCTGGCGTAGTCACTGGAATTCTGGATTGAATGGCGGGTGATCCTACACGCATTTCTTCTGCAGCTTGATATATATTAAACTCATCACCAAAATCTGCAACATATTACGTCTAAAGTAATTTGTGTTCCGTATTAGATAATCATCGAAAAATACCATCCATTTGATCGTCGTAATGATCGACAATGTCCTGGTCTTCCTCGGCGCCGATTTCGTACACTGTTTTGCTGTTCAATAAATCTTTTTCTGCTTCCCGAATCATTTCGTCGTAATCTGTAGGCTCGTAAGGTATATGCTAAACAATATTAAAGTTAAACTAAGATTTTTGAAGTGAAACTTCTTTACGCGTGTTGGGAGTAAAAATTCAAGGCCGAGTGTCACGACCATGACGTTCGCGAGACAGCCATGACGGCAGCTAGACGGCCATGACGCGCGGGGAAAAGTGATAGCGGCAGTGTTGCCACAGGTACCCCATTCGGGGTAGATCTACCCCCTCTTTGTAAAGCAATTTAACTCCGCTATCTAACCCGATGAAAAATAAGCTTGTGGCAACACTGAGTAAAGATCTGTGCCATACGCAGCTAAGAAAATCACTATAATAAACTTGATATTGTACCAACATTTGTGCTAGCCTTTATACAGGGTGGTCCGAACTGTATTCCGGAAATGTCGGCAGCATATTCTACAGATAAAAATAATAAGTAAAAAAGTTCGTATAAATGTATGTCCTAAAATGCTCAGTTTCGGAGATATAGGGTGAAAAAGTTTCGTTTTTATTTCGAATTTTTTCTTTGAAAAAATGATGATAAAAAGTTTGCTCACTTTTACATATTTTCTTTTAATCAAAATATTTTAAGGAACAAAAATAAATTAATTATAAATATATAAGCAGTTATTATTTACATAACAAAACTCACCACCTTAACAGCACTTAAGGAACATAAAGGGCCATTACTACCGCTTTCCCTTTCAAAATATTCTAAGATTGCGATGAGTTTTTTAAAAAGGCTATTAAGCTATGTTGTACACTTTGCACTAAAAGAAGTTCTAAAAAGAACAATGCTCGACTGCAAGGTCTGCTAGTAAACATTTTTAAGCTTAAAATATCACAACACGGATCATTTAAACCAACAACTCGCAATACAAAACTAAAGAGTCAACATTAATGACAATGTCAGGGAATAAATAAATAAACGTGGCAACTTGACATTTTTTGCAGCAGAGCTACCACCTGAAACCCCAGCGGGAAATTCCAGTTAATCAGCCCGGCGCCGAATATGTCCATGTTTACAATGAATTTAAAAATCGCGTCCTTGATTACGTATAATTGAAAGTTTAATTGGTATAGCTTATACGTATTTCTAAGCCGTAGGCTGTGTCTCGCTAGCTCGTGTGTCACGGCCTTCAATTGTTACTCCCAGCGCGCGTAAAGAAGTTTCATTTCTAAAACAAATATTATATCGGCCACACTTTTTTGAAGCACTCTGTACACTATATAATAATTTTAAAATGTGTATCTTAACCTTCTCTATAGCTTTTATATTTAACATTTTTTTGTAAACCTCGAAACAAATGAGATAATGAACTTTACTCTATCGTTGACACACCCTGTAGAAACAGATTAAATTATTTTGCACCACTTTTAATCGAATTCAAAGCAAAAACTAATAGACGGAGAGATGGCTACATAAAAAACCTTCTCATCATTACATTATGAAATAATCATGTCTGCCAGCGCGATCCCGGGGCTTAAAGCAGGGGCGGCCAATTGAAAGGGTGAAATTTTGAAACAAAATATTATAAGGTACACGAGTTATAATTACCAAATAACTTTTATTTATTATTAAGAAACGTGGAAATTCCACAAATTCCAACTGCCGGCGTCCTCGTTCGCGTGAAATGGGAAACGCTGAATAGCGTCATTGCGCATAGACGCGTCTCAGTAGGCTAACGGCAGCAATGGCGCCCAGCGGGTAGGAGAGATGGCCTGCTGGGTAATAGAGCTCATACAGCATCATCATCGAGCTCACGGCATGCGATCCGAACTCGAGCAGCGGAGAGGAACAACATCTCAACCAAACCGACGACATGGAAGGGTGTGAAAAGGAACATTTTACCCCAGGAGGTAGCCTAACTTTAGGAAATCTTCCCACCTCCACCGAGGTGGCCGAGCCCCATTCGGATTCTGGAGGGGGGGGGGGGCTGATTTTCACACATCGATAGTGATCCAGCAGTGGTACACTTGGCTGCTGGATTTTCCCAAGCCACAAGTGCACAGGAGAGTGCTACCCAAGGCAGCAAAGGTGCTGGGAGTATCTCCTCTCGACTGGAGAATATGGAGATCGGAGGGACAACCGATGATGACCTCTCCATAGGCTCCGACTCCGAGAAAGAGCTGCTCAATCCGGAAGCCGACGCAGGCCAAGGGAAAAGCATCAAGAGAAAAAGTCTAACGGCGCGGCGTTGCAAAAGGCCAAAAAAGTCTACCGGAACGCTCAGACTTTTTTGAAAAAGATGAATTTGAAGAAGGAGGAAAACTTGACCGAACGGGAAAGAAACCTCATCAACCTCAACAAGAGAAATATCTCCAAATTCGAGGCTAGCCAACAACCAAAGAAAGTGGAGGTGATTCCTGAGGAAGGGGAGAAGCCGGCCTCCAAATCGGTGAGAAGGCTTCAGAGGTCCGACGCTATTGTGGAATCTCCAAAGTCAGCAGACCCCAAAAAACCAAAATCTGAAAAGATACCGGTTAAAAGGGGTCGGTCTGGCGAGGGAGAAGGAAACGTAGCAAAAAGGGCTAAACCCTTGACTAGCTTCGATTCGCCGGACGAATGTCAGGTCGCTGTCATTGATCGAGCTGATCTAGATGGCAAAATGATGCCCGAAAGGTGGTTGAGTCGAGGATCCTGATGGTTATCGCCGAAAAGGAGGGAGGCAGCGATGAGATCAGTCTTAGGCTCTTCGACGGGGCTGGATGGCAGAAAGGTGTCAAAGCTGTGGATTGCAGCAACAGGTTGTCGCGAGATTTCCTAACGCAAGTAATCCGCAACTGCAACGACATCTGACCAGGAGCCCAACTAGAGGTCATTCTCACATCGCAACTGCCCTTAAGAAAAACGATCTTTATAGATCCCTTCTCCAATCCCGGAAAAGGATGAGACAACGATGAAGATCTTGGCGAGAGAAAATGAGAGCCTATGGACACAGGACTGGAGTCTTATCAGTCGCCAGTCCAAACGGAAAAGGAAAGGATATAGTGACGGCCATTGACGAAGCATCACTAGATCGCTTGAGGAAATCGGAAGGAAGCAAATTTGGTCTCGGGGATCTAAAGGCGAGGCTTCCTAACGACAAGAATGGCACCAAGTCAACCAGGGCTGCGGGTGGTTCAGATTAATCTGAACCACTGTGAGGCCGCGACGGATTTGATGCTGTTCATGAGTGAAAAGAAGGTGGACGTGGCCTTAGTCCAGGAACCATGGATCGCAAGAGACAAAATCCATGGACTGCGGTCAAAAGAATACATTCTACTTCACCCACAGATTACAGGTAAAAAAAGAGCGTGTATAGTAGCAAGAAAAGTACTAAAGCTTACCTTGCTATCCCATTACAGCACAAACGATCTGAGCCCGAATTCTGTAACTTAGAAAACGCTAAGCGCTTTTAGACGCTCAGCGTATATGACGTTAATTTTTGCTGAGCGCGCACTTAACTAACGATTTGGGTATTCTCGTCTGACGCGCTTAGCGTCTTTACTGATTGCGCTAAGCGCTTTGAAAACGGTTGCCTTAAAGGATCGTTTTGCTTGTCGAACTGTCAGTGAAAATCGAAAAAATTGTGATTTCGTGCGTTATCTTGCTTTTTAGTGAAAACTACTACTTGTTCTATAAATTCCTAAATAAGTAATCGACAAATTACAAATTGGTAGCTATAAATATTGTTCAAAACATCGAAAATGCTGAGAAGCGTCTTCAACGTTTCCCTCGTATAATAAGAATAATGATATATCCATAGAAAAATAGGTTGACGTAACTCAACAATAGGTTATAAAATTCACGTATCATTGACATTTTTTATTGTTTTAGTCACATTTGACTATTAGATACCTGCGAAATTACGATGCTGTCAATATATGCTCAACGCGTATCAAGAAAACGATTCGCAGAGCAACGAGAATACCAAAATCGACTGCTGGACGTTCCGCTTATCGCATACTTTCGCTCACCGCTTTGAAAGCGTAACGTTTTTATGTCAAAATTACAGAATTCGGGCCCTGAGCGTGGCCACGTGCGAGGACCAAAAGGGATTCAAACTTGGTCTGAGCATATATGCCATATGACGAAGAGAATCCCCCGCCGGAAGCGGTCCGAAATCTGGTTCGAGAAGCCAGAAGAATGGGCCAACAGCTGGTGATAGGATGTGACGCCAACGGCCATCACCCATCACGTCCAATGGGGGAGCAAGGATATCAACGAAAGAGGTGATAATGGATTTTATACTTTCTAATAACCTTACTATATGCAACAGAGGCAACGTGCCAACGCTTGCAGAGAAACTTAGGCAGGAAGTTTTAAATCTAACTTTGACCACGGAGGGACGGGTGTTGATAGTCGAGGATTGGAGGGTTGATCTGGAAAGATCCTTCTCCGACCGTAGGAGAATCCTCTTTAAGATTAAACGAGAAGTCTCGCTTGTTAAACCTTATAGTAATCCTAGAAAGACGGACTGGAGTAAATATGAGAAACTCGTGAATAGGTATTCTAGCGAAGGGGAACTAACCCATATGCCGGAGAAACCGAATCGCGACTATATCGACAATACGGTTGAGAAATTAGCAGAAGTGCTTGTTAGAGCTTTTAAAAATTCATGCCCTGTTAGCCGACCCAGTAAAAACACCAAACCGTGGTGGAACGGGGAGTTACGGCAGACTAGAACAGGAATAAAGAAGCTATACAATAAAGCATAAAAGGAGAAAACGGAAGAAAGTTGTGACGTTTATAGAAAGTGTTTCAACGAATATAAAAAGAAAATAAGAGAGGCTAAATGTGTATCGAAAGGAATTCAGTGAGTCCATCAAGGACACCAACAAGGCGGCCAGACTGAGGAAGGTACTGTCCAAAGAACCGATGGTACCAAGCAACATCAGGAGACCAGACGATTCGTGTACTGAATCCAACGCCGAGACCCCCATTCTTCTAATGGAGACCCACTTCCCAGGCTGCAAGGACCCTGAACCAAACGAAATCGATCGGCAAGAGTCGAGAGACGACAATGGATCAGGGGACGAAGTAGAGAAGAGGGAGAAGATCAGCAGGACCATCACAGAGGAGAGGGTAGCATGGGCAATTCGTTTATTTAGCCGATACAAGTCGGCAGGAGTGGACGAAATACCACCAATCATGCTGCAGAAAGCTTCAAGGAGCATCAATATCCTACTAACCAGGATCTTCCGGGAATGCCTATATTAGGGGCATATTCCAAAGAAGTGGAGAGAGGTAAAAGTGGTCTTCATACCCAAGGCGAGTAAACCAAGCCACTCTTTACCTAAAGACTTCAGACCTTACAATGAAGGGTATTAGGATAAAGGCATATGCAGACGACGTAGTAATATTGATCGTTGGCAAAGACTTGCACACGATCAGTGACATCATGGAATCTGCTCTGAAGAAGCTAACGGAATGGGCAAAAAGGAATGGTTTGAGCATCAATCCAGACAAAACCGAACTCATTCTGTTTACAAGAAAATACAAAATACCCAAGTTCAAGCTACCAAAGCTGGAAGGGAAGACACTTGTACTTGCTAAGGAGACAAAATATTTAGGAATAATTCTGGACTCAAAGCTTTCCTGGAAAAGGAACACGGAGGACACGATGATAAAGGGAATAAATGCATTCTATGCATGTAAAAAACTATTTGGAAAGAGATGGGGTCTGCAACCGTACATTATACACTGGATGTACACTGCTATAGTTAGACCAATTATCACTTATGTAGCACTAATATGGTGGGAAGCGGTACTTAAAGAGACTGATAGAAAAAGCCTCACAAAAGTACAGCGATTAGCAGCTCTAGGTACAACTGGTGCAAGGAACAACACAGCGAAAGCTGCGCTAGAAGCAATTCTGGACTTGCAATCAATCGACTGGCTCGTGAAGGATCAGGCCGCTAAGGGTGCCCTAAGATTAAGGGAATCCAATCTGTGGAACCAGACGAACTACGGTCACTCGAGGATATTGCCAGTGATAGGGAAAATCATGGTGAACACGAGTCCACATCTGCTAGACCAGAAAACGGATTATATGCTCACCAAACATGATTTTCCATTTGTCCCACGGGGGTAAACCTCGTGAGATGGAAAATTTATGACAACTACTGCAGAGAATGCGGAGAGGAAGAAGAAACCATAGAGCACCTGCTGTGCCCCTGCCCGGCACTGGAATAGCGACGCTTTAAAACTTTAGGGCAAGGTTTTTTGGAGGGACTAGAGGAAGCAGCAGAAACCAACATCAGCAACTTCGGGAACTTTGCAAAGAGCTGGAAGTGCTTTAACTCAAAGAAAGAATGAGAGGAAGGTTTGATAAAACAATACAGGGGTATCGCAATGGGCCCAAGACCTCCGAGTGAGTAATCAAATATGATCCCAAACCCCAGCAACCTAACCTAACCTAACCTAAGAAACGTGAAAAATTGTTGGCAGACATTCTTCTCGTGACTAAAATGCCGTCAGACAACGAGAATGGCATGAAATTTTGACAAAAAAAATCATCGCATACATGATGCCGATTGGTAGAATGTCATGTTTATTTATTTAAAAAGCCGTATGCAAAAGAGCAGACAAAAAAATCGTGGCTCAATCAGCAGTAGGCAGATATCAAAAGCACGATATTACTCTACAGGGTGAGTCTTGAATAAGTGCAAATATTTTCAGAGCTGGTAGATGTCGATAAAAGAAACATATTTTCTCTTTACCGTTTTCCAAATACGTCCAAAATAGCAAATAACCGAGTTATTCAAATTTAAAAAGAAATTGATTTATTTTTAAATAATTTTGTTAGCCACCAGTTTTTTTATCTGTATTTGCATACATTCTTTTAGTGTCGTAACCATAGAGTAAAGCCGTAAGCATGGTAGATTAAGAAACAATACCGTGGGTAAATTTGCGGCGAATAGGCAGTCTAAAAAGTTTTCTAAAATATACAGGAAAATTAAAAAAATGCACGATTTTCAACATCTTAAAATTGACGAATTAAAAATTGTAGATAATTACATCTGTAATAAGACTGTGATCTGTTTGTTTTGTGATGTGTTTTTTTTTTCTAAAGCCTGTAATTTCTGATATGTGACACAAACATATGTTTTTTTTAACGGAAACCATAGATGGTCATGACTTCATAAAAAGCGCCAATTTTTAAGCTTTTCAGCGATATAAGCTATAATATGTTTCTTTCGAAAAATTACTGAGTTATAGCCAATTCTTACAATTTTTAAACAATTTCACTTAGTTAGCCATGGAAACAAGTTGCTCCCAGAAATATGAAACTGTTACATCCAAACTTTGTAAATTAAAATAAACAAAAATTGTAAATATGAATTTTTAAAATGAAAAAAAGCATGTATGATTATTGGTTCTTAAAGCTTTGTTTTTAAGATATATCAAAAAGCCAGCTTTCTTAAAATACTTTTTCGAAAACGTTGCCAGAATTGGAGGTGGTTTTCGAAACGTTGCCAGCTCTTAGACTAATATATCAATGCAATCTGGAATATGTACAAAAATCCAAAAAGTTATCAGACAGGGGAAGTTCCTATCGGAATCCTTCCGTCAGGATCAAAAGGACTCAGACAGGGGTGCAGTTTATCACCTACCTTATTTGCCGCTGATTTAGCCACGATCTGTCCCTTTTGTATACGGCTTTTAAAATAAATAAATATGACATTTCATCAATCGGCATGCATGTATGCCATATTTTTTCAAAATTTTATGCCTCTTTCGCGTTGTCTGCCGGCATTTTAGCGACTAGAAAAATGTCTGCCGACAATTTTCCATGTTTCTTAATAATAAATAAAAGCTATTTTCGCAATTATAACTCGTGCACCTTATAATATTTTTAGTGCCAAAATTTCACTCTTTCGATTGGCCGCCATCGCCTTAAGCCCCGGTATTGCACTGGCAGACATGACTATTTCACAATAGCTACACAAAAGGATATTTCACAAGAAAAATTAGCCATGTAACGATGATAAGGTTTTTTATGTAGCCAGCTCTTAGACTATAACGTCAAAGTCAAATTTCACCTAACATTGCGGATAAAATTATTCGAATAAATGAAAATTTTACTTACAATATTAGGACTTCCTTCAAATAGCTGGTCATCTTCTTGAGCCATTACCTGATCTTCTATTTCCTTCAATACATCATCTACATTATCTTCAATAGGCATTAAGTCAGCCCAGGTTAAACCAGCTTCCTCCAATTCTTCCTCTGTCCATCCAGCAAATTCTTCGGGCAAATTATCGGGCTTTTTGCCCATCGCTCTTTTCAACTTAGGTTGTTTCATGCCCTTCACAGGTATCTTCGGTTTTTTGATACTTGACGGTTTTTTTATACCTGTTTTGCTGCCGAGCTTATCTAAACGCGACGGTCTTTTAGGTTTATCCATCTTCTGTTGTTTCCATTCATCAATAATATGTAGCATATCTTGAGTACTCTCTTTAAATTCGTCACCTCCATCTGATTCGTCTTCATCCTGGTCTTCTTCTGCTACATCAAAATAAATGTCAAATCAGGTCAAACTGTCTTCGGCCAGTAAGCGAGGATAAAAATAGGGTATTACCTCCGAATTCTTGAAACCAGCACCGATTGACGTGAAATTTTAACAGTGAATAGAAATATATGTATGAAACAAAAGTTACATATTAGCGATGTGTGCTTGCACTCTGAGGGTGCTTGACGGCCCTTCTCGGGGGTGAAAAATAAATCACCCATTTAAATCAATAAAGGGATGTATTATTCTAAACAAAAAGTGTTTAATAACATTATTTCAGAATATTAATATTTTCCTAGTTATTTAGGATTGAAAATGTTGATTTTTCATCTAAAAACTGCATTTTTCATAAATAACTCAAAAACCTTGCTTTTTATCGCAAAACTCATATAAAGCAAAAATTAAGCTTTTGGAATAACGATTCGAACATTTTTTTAGGTTACCGTAGGTGTAATAATAGCCGAGTTATCACTCTGTAAAGTTGATTTTTTATTTTTTGAAAATTAAATTCAACCTTTTACCGTAAAATAATGGCGAAAGAACACATTTTTCGAAGAAAATAAATATGACCGTTTTTAAAGTGCTTGAAAAGACCTTTTAAATGCTTTTTTAAAAGGTCTTTTCAAGTTCGTAGCTCAAAAACTCGCGGAGTTTTGATAAAAATAAAATGGTCACCTCATTTTTTCGGAAAAAAACTAACAACAAAATCTATGACTAAAATCATAAAAATAAAAAACTATCAATTTGTAGGAAATGACACGAGCTACAAATTAACCTCTATAGTTGATCAATTTTGAACTCTTCATTTTTACGAGATTTTTGGGTTTTAAGGGCTCAAAATGGTGGTTCTTACACGCAAGTAATCAACAAAAAATGAATCGTTTAGTTATTTATATAAGTGAGAGAAATATATATGCAGTTTTTAGATGAAAAATCAGCATTTTCAATCCTAAATAACTAGAAAAATATGAATTTTCTGAAAAAATTTTATAGAACATTTTTTGCTTAATTCATCCCTTTCTTAATTTTTGCAATTAAAATGGGCGATTCATCTTTCTGAGAAGGGGTGGCACTCACCCCCAGAGTGAAAGCGCACATCGCTACTATGTAACTTTTATTTCTCTTACATATATCTCCATTCACCATTAAAATTTCACGTCAATCGGTGAAGGTGTTTAGAATTCGGATCCCAAAACCCTCGCTGACTGGCCTATAGTTAAAAAACATAATGTCTTTATAATATATGGCAACATAGGTAGTAAATGAAATTTATAAGAACGAAAACCCAGAAAAGATCCAGTGGTTTTCAAAATTTAAGCAAAAAACATTTTTTTTAAATTTTTAATGTAAAGTATCTCGGTTATTTTAGATTTATATGAAAAACAGTAAAGAGAAAATATGTTTCTTTTATCGATATCTTCCAGCCCTGAAAATATTTGCCTTTATTTAAGACTCACCCTGTACTTTTATGTTGTAACAGAATAACAAATATTTTACTGTTTTTACAAATATTTTACTCGCTTACTGTTAAATTTGTCAAAAAGTTTGCAAGAACTTCAAGTTATCGATATCAATAATAATTGAGTTGTAAATGTCTACAGCTTTGTGGCGGATGCATTTCTTGATTATAATTCTGTTTTTTTCGCCACTAGAGAAAAAGCTACAAAATGAAAATGTTATTTTTTGTAAATACCACTACGTTGATCCAACGGAGACTAATTTGTCAGTGGTATTTTACCAGTAAAACGAATTTGTCTAACTGGCTAACTTTCCTTATCTGCTCCAGTCCTAATATTAATTTGGTAAAAAACTAATATTCTTGAACAGTTCTATTTAGATATTTTAAATACGGTAATCGCAAAACATTTTCCGATGCACGTCATCAATCATAGCAAAATTGACACTAAAGCCTATAAACCTGACTAAATGAAATTTTGACAAAAATGTTTAAATTTGTTGTATCTATAATTTAAGATACCGAGCAGCTCTTCATTTTACTTTATAGATCAAATAATTGTAACAGATATTTTATTTAGATTAAAGCTGCAAAAAATAGTTTAAAGCGATTTTTATTATTGCCAATGCTGGTCATTTTGTGCAGCGATCGTTATCGTCATTGCCTGGAAACTTATATGGTGAAATTTTGATAAAATAATTTAGTACTCACTAAAAACACGGTATGTCGCTAGTGGTAGGAAAAATAATTTTTAGAGGTTACTAGTTTATTTGGTTCCCTGTGATATGCATATAAGGCTGTTTCCTAATTAATCTAAAAAATAAACAATCGTTAGAAAACGGCTTAAGGCAGGCTCTTAATAAGTATATTTATTTTTTTCTCGGTAACCGTTTAATGAACAAGAAAAAGTCAAAAGATCAATTTTGTTGAAAAAGGATGGCCAGTCAAGAAAAAAATATTTTTTCTTTAAAAAAAAGCGGTAGTGTACCATTTATTTTAAGCAAAATATCGATTTTTTTTAATTTTTAACACCCTGTAGATCAGAAAGGAAGTACTTTAGACCTAATGGTTATATAAAAATTGTTTTAAGAACACATGAGGAATCACATCACAATTTTTTAGACTAATTAGAAAACACCCTGTATATTGTCAACTTGACAATGATTGTTGATAAATCAAAAAATACCTTTTCTGTGAAAAAAAGCCTGATTTTCGCAGGAAAAATTTTGGTTTTTATTGAATTTGGGCCTGCGTCTGCAAATACCGGTACGTTTTTTAATATTCTATCTATCTAAATTTTAAATACCATAGTCAGAAATAGTTTTATTATTTATTAACTGTAAAAATGGTATACATGTCAGTCATTATTTTGTATAATATCGTGTTGTTGTTGAATCTTTGGGAGTAATTCTCGTTTTTTCCGATTTTCAAAGCTTTTTTTTAAAAGTGTGCCTTTAAGCACAAACAGTTCTTTTAAGAACTAAATTTTCGAGTTTTTGTATTGCATTTCTTGAACTTGTGTGTTGAGAATATGAGGAAGCATTTAAACAATCGAAGCAAAAACTATTTTGAAAGAGAATTAATTATAAACGTAGTTTATAATCATCTGCTGATGATGCTAACATGGTTAGCGAAACGCGCGTCCAGTGTAAAAGTAAAAGTGTTTTGGTGTATTGTGGTGATTTAGTGTTTTTATTTTGCTATTTCTACTTATTTCAGTTTATAGCGGGTAGCTGCTGTTTTAAATTTAAATATTTCTATTGTAAGTGTTAGTGACTACTGTTAATAAATAAATAAATTACTAAAATATTTATTATCAACAAATGTTGGTCTTACAATCACATTGCAGCGAATTGCAGTGGTCCGGATAGAAGAAAACACTGCTACAAATGTGGAGAAGATGATCATGAGGCAAGACAATGGCATCAACCCCGAAAAATATCGCAATGAAGAGGGACATAGAGCAGGCACTGGAAAATGCAACAGATTTTACGAGGCATTGTCTATTTCGCGGAGGAACTTTAAACAATATAGCGGGACAAAAAGCCAAATGGATACATTAAACCCAGTAAAATATATATAAAATAACTATCCTTAATAACTCGAACCAAATACGAAATTTTTACAATAAAATTAACAGATGCGCAGCTGCGTACGACCTGCTGAATCAGAGAGTGCAAGAAGATAGAATAAATGTTACTATTGGACAAGAACCAAATAGAAAAATAGCAAAAAATCCTCACGGGTTCCTCAGCGGGAGGAAAGCTCCTCGACTGTGAAGGGCGGCACGGAGGGCCAAACTCCAACCGTGGAAGAGTATGTACCCTCGGCTCGGAGGAAGAACTGTTGTCAGAGGAGGATGGGAAATACCCTTTCCCTCTACAACAGAGGTATGATGGGTTATAGACTGTGTGATGACTCAAGGAAGGGGGGCACAATAGATCTTTAAGGTCGCGTTGATTAACCCCCCTCTTACTCATTCTACATTCTACAAGTGGGAAATTAACAGAAAAAAGCAAGAGGCGTGGAACAAACCTATTAAAAGAATTAGAAGACGATGAGTGGGACCAGGCATATAAAATTATCATGAAAAGTAATAATGTATAGTGACTACTGTTAATAAATAAATAAATTACTGAAATATTTATTATCAAAATTAAAAATTAAATATAAAAATCTTTAAAAAATTATATAATATATGTTAGTTTTTATGTTCTATTTGTTTCTTTTTGCTTCTGACTGGCAAATTTGCTTCTAGTGAGGCAAATTTATTTTCCTCTTAAAATAGAAAATCGACAAATCGGTCTCCGTTAGATCAACGCAATGGTGTCTACAAAAAATAGTTTTGTTTTATTGTCTAGCTTTTCTTCTAGGAAGTGGCGAAAACCTCAGAATTATTTTCAAGAAACAATTGAGTTATCGAAAAAGGAATTATGTCGAATGTATTCAGCTTACCCAGTATCAAAAGAAATATCTAATTTTACCATATCTTATGCGATAATTATCAGGATGCCAAATAAAATAAAGTCTTTTTACAGACGACAGGCAAAAAGTGTTGTTTGATTATGCAAGATATCGAAACTATAAAAAAATGTTCAGATTTTCAATAAGAATACAAACATCTAGTCTCTGTATAAAAAAATTATTGTAAAATATAATCCTAAAAATATTTCAACCAAATAATTCCCATATCATTGCACCCCTAATGCTAATGGATCACTGAGCGATCCCTTCGTAACAAATACACGAGTTAGACCAGTTAGACAGGGTTGTGTCTTAGCGCCTCTCCTATTCAACAATTTCATGGCAGCGCTCTCCATCATGGTGGAGAACAAACTGCAGGAAAAAGGAATGGGCATTAGATACAAATACGACAGCAGTCTGTTCAACATAATAAGACTCAGGGCAATAACACGTATAAAATTAATCACAGAGCTTCAATACGCTCTGATGATTGCGCTCTAGTTGTAAAAACGATACAGCAATTACAAGAAATGCTGAACAGATATACGTGGGCATACGAGGCTTTGAGCCTTAAGCTGGATGAAACTATTGACTAACATGATACATCTGCTAACCTAACCGCCTATGGTTAGAAAAAAAAAAAAACTCGTAGAGTTTAAAGTAAATTATTTTGATGGATTGTAATGATCTAGTGATATTTTTCAAACATCCAAACTTAACTGTTTTTTTTTTAGGTCAAAAAATATATGTTTTTTCTATATATAGTAACACCTACATATTCTAAGTTAACATATTGTATATAAATACCTTCTAACAATCTAGAAACTTCCTCCTCGAGTTTAATTTCTTCTTCTGTTGGTGTCTCTATTTTTCCTATATCCGTAGGTTCTCGTACATCTAATAAGTTTGTACCCCACGTAGGTGTAACTCTCTCCTCCGGCACACGGTGTACTTCTCCGATAGGATGAGTGGGTGGAGACTGTCCCATCCTCTTTGGTCGCTTCTTTTTCTTCATTGTTCGAGAGTCGTACTCTTTGTCTGTACGTTGGCACTCTGGTAGATTCGATTCCTCTTCACCTTCTCCACTAGGCTCATCGCTTTTAACTTTAGCACCTCTTGGCGTACACACACATGATGGCTCAGACGCACTTCCTCCCGTAGCTCCTTGTGTGATACTTGTTTCAATTGCACTTCTCGTTCCTAATAAAACAAAATTAAATGATTAGCGATAAAATTCATTAGCCGACCGCAGCACACTGGCCCAATCTAATCAAATCATGGCATAAATAGAAATATTTACTTTTAGCAATTGGTTACAAAAATGTCAGTGCTGATACTCTACTATTCCAGTAGACTAGTTACCCATGATTTTGACACATTTATTGTTTCATTACAGGTCAAAGTTAATTAAAACGTTGGCAAGTTTTAAGCGTGCAGTTGAATAGATATACAATTGATGTGCTTAAATGTATTAAAAAGCTTTATTTTTTAAAATTCTAAAACTGCAGTTATGTAATGGGATTACTTGGATATGGACTTATTTAATACCAAAAAGTGACAGTATAAGTCTGTATTTTAAAAATCTTATGAGATAATTAGTTAGGTAATATTATGTTCTTAATGAATTAATTAAAAAATTAAAATACAAAAAGCATTTTGTTTGTGTTCTCACCATATTTTCAATATCACATTTTTTAGCCGACCATACCACTAGGTATGATAGGCTATTAGGATCGGCAAAAAAAAGTTTTTTTAATTTCACTCAAAATGAGTTACTTGGATCATAAATGACCTAAATACAAAATATTTTCATTGTGTCTGTCTGTCTGTCCGTCTGTCCGTCTGTAACACGATAACTCAAAAACCGCTGAACCGATTTTAACCAAATTTGGCACAAAAATACTGTGGTACCCGAGAATCTGGCCATTAGTTTTTGGTGGGGTGGGGGGTTGGTAAGGGGGTATGGGAGGGGGTTAAAAATTTTAAAAAATCGTAACTCCAAAATTACAGTAGCTAGCGAAACGCGGTTTTCAAATTAAGATTAAGAATAATATTTGCAACAAAATCCATACATTATAAAAGCTCAAAGGGTTTCTTTGTTACATCCATCCCGCCGAAACTGCTTTACCAATCTTGATGATTCTTTTTTTAAATGAAAGGTATATATGTGTAGATTTGTTATGAAATATTTTTAAATTGTTGAATGGCTATTTCTTTGTGTAAATCGACTAAATATTAAAACATACCTGAAAAACACCTACACACAATACCTCCAGAAATAAATTATTTATCATTGTCAGTGGTTTGTCAGTTAGATTATATATCAAGTTTTTAGATATTTTAGGGATCAGTTCATACAACCAGCTTTAGATACATAAATATTAGAACGTTCGTTTAAACGACATTAGTGAATTAGCTACACAAAGCAATTTTAGGAAATTCATCCTCTTAGAGAGTAAAATTATGTCGGAACAATTTGTTGTATGAAAATTCCTTACTATGTGGTCTAGAAGAATGAAATCCAACAAAAAGAATTAGAAGAGATTTTTGAAATTCATCAACCAGATGGGCAAAATTAGGAAAAATTTATATAAAACTTGGTGACCTCTGGATTATACACATAAAAATTGGCACAAAGGATCATTTAAAAGACATGAGTTAATTATTTGGATAAAGCGATTTTATGAAATTTATAATCTTAGGGAGTAGAATAGGGAATGAATGTTTACTGTACGAAAATGCATTACTATAACATCTAGCAGTATTTTATTTTTATTCGATTTTTTGTCGAGCGAGTCTTAAATAAGTGCAATTATTCTTAGCGGTAGTAGGTATATTTGACCCCAGAAACACGATTATGAGTTTTTTCGCGTAATTTTTTTTGAAAATTTGAAATTTTTTGAAAAACCTTTTGGATTTTTTTTATTTTTTAGTTAAAAACCATAATTTCTTGATAATATGACAACATAGATAGGTAGTAGATTAAATTTACAAGACAGAAAAACCCGAAAAGCTGCAGTGATTCTCAAAATTTAAGCAAAAAATATTTTTTCTGGAAATTTTTCAAGTAAAATAACTCAGTTATTTTGGAGTTATTTGAAAAACGGTAAAGAGCAAATATGGTTTTTCATCGAGATCTACCAGCCCTAAAAATATTTGCACTTATTCAAGACTTGCCCTGTATAATACCCAGAAAATCGACAATTGATAACTTTCATATGAAATACGAGTAGCTCTAAAACTCTTAAAAACATAGTTTAAATAGGGCATTTGTAAGGCTCACTAGCTCTATATACAAAGTAAATCATTTAAATAAATGCATGAACTATTCGAGGTGTAATGCGAACGTAGTTGCGGGAAAAAACTAGTTTATAATAACATCAAAATCAGTCAAAATCGCAGTTTTCGAGATATTAACATATTTTAGTATGGGCGGCTATACGTGCCTCCCGGCGCCAATTTTTTTCTATATTAATGAATGCCTTTCTATATAGTATCTACCAAAAAAGGTTGCGCGAAGTTGCCCGCAATAAAATTATATAGTGTAATCTAAAAGTCTTAGTTTTGACTAAGTTATGAGAAATTTGTTAGAATTTGTCAGTATTTTAGGATTTTTTTTTTACTATAGCCATATTGTAAAAAAGTCAAAAGAGCCAATAAAACGTGCAAAAAAGATAGTTATAAATTTTAATCATCACATTTTTCTAAACATCTTTAACATTGCTTTATTAGCTTTGGACTCTTACTATAGTGGAATACGGTAAATAATAAATTAGGGGATATTTTCATACCTATATTTATTTTTTTTCTTTGGACAAAAGGGTATTAATTTTTCCTGTTAAACGTAAATCTGTTAAAATTCAAAATATTAGGAACATTATTTTATAAATTTATTTTTCGGTATTACCATTTTGTGTTAAATGTAAATTGTTAAAACCAAAATTAGTAATATCATAAATATTTAAATATCTAAAAACAGTGGGAGTCGTGTCTCCCTATGCCATCCTAGCATATGCTACTGTTTCTTCCTCAGTGAAATAATCTATAATTATATAAAATCTTGCCCATTTATTCATATAAACGGTATTCTGATTAGCCTAGGTTACCCCCTCTGTTACCCTGTATAATACAATTATGTTGATTTTTTAAATTTTTAATAAAACAAAATTCGTAACCCTATTTATTTATGTCATGATTTAATTCAAATTGGCCAGTATGCGCAGGGTTGGGTAGGTAGAAAATGTTATATATTGTACCGTATTTTGAAAATGTTATATATTGTACACGTAGAAAATTAATTTTCTATCCCAACTAATTTTCTACATTTTTTACATGTCCAGACGTAAAAAATTAGTTTTGTATATTGTAAGCGGTTTTTCATGTTTATACTTATTTCAAATACCTTAATCACATAGATTAGTATAAAAAATAAACTATAATAATAACGATATCCCTAATTGTTATTTATTATTCAACAAATGGATAGTATACAGTAAAACATCATGGTAAAAAGGAACTTAACTATTAACTTTCATATTATTTTAAATAGATATTATATGTAAAACGGGAGGATCAGTGACAGTGACTGTTGTGTCATTAGAATCCAGAGGCATATCGTATTTTCTGTCAATTTTTGGATGCCGTCTGTCGAAATCTTCCCTGATTTGTTAGGCACACTATAGTCGATATTTTTTCTGTACAGTTTTCAATAGTAAGACCAAAGTTTACCGAATAGTGTAATTCTGTAAACTTTGGTAAGACTAGTGATAAAATTACCGATTAGTTTTAAATCGGTAATATTACCGGTAACATTACGTAATATTATGGTAACATTGGTAATTTATAAAAAAACAACTTTTTAAATAGACTTGACTCAGGTAACGAAAGAAAAAGAAGAAACACATGACGAGACGATAAACCAGATGCACGATCTTCTTCAGCAACTTCTATCATTTTTGGATGTTCTTCGTTCTTCTCCATTTATTAAATTATAATTATGGGCAATATAAGTAAGTTTTCGGTCTTTTTCATGGTAAGTCTGTTTCTTCTTGGCTGATGAGAACAAATCCATAAGTACTACAGCCATCATACTTTTTTTAGAGCTGGGTAAATGAAAAGAGTAGAGCGGAAAAAATAAATATTTCCAATATTATCGATCTTGCGGTAATATTACGTAATATTACCAAAATTACCGGCAATATTACCCTTGACATCAATAGGTAAGAGTCAAACAGAACAACAAAAAAAGATAACGTAATAAAAATACAAACTACAAACTACAATAATTATTATTATATACAGGGTGAGTTTCTATGGGGGTTTCTATGGGTTACTATATTTCGGGTGATGTTCTCTATGGGTATCTCGGAAACTACTGGAGATAGCGAGTCGGTTAAATAGGGAAAAAATTGCAGTTTTGTGGGGTCATAAATATGCGCCTTTCAAATTTTTTTAAAATTTCATGGCTTACTAGATATTTCGAAAAAAACAAATTTTGGCTATTTTAAAAATTGTCCCTAATTCCCTTATAAACTATTTTAGACAAAAAATGTTCAGATAAAAGTTGTAGATAATCACATCCCTAATGGGTTTGTGTTCTCCGATTTTTTCTAAAGCCTGTCATTTTTGACATATGACACAAACATATGCTTTTTTAAATGGAAACCATAGTTGGCCATGACTTCGTAAAAAGCGCCAATGTTTAAGCTTTTCAGCGATATAAGCTATAATATGTTTTTTTTTTTGAAAAATTAGTGAGTTATAGCCAATTCTTATATTTTTTAAACAATTTCACTTAGCCAAGGAAACAAGATCAATCGTCGTGAAATTTGAAACTGTCACTTCCAAACTTTGTAAATTAAAATAAACAAAAATTGTAAATATGAATTTTTCAAATGAAGAAAAGCGTGGAGGATTATTGGTTCAACTTTTCTTGGCCACACATTTTCTTGGCCATACAGTTTTGAGGATACGTTAACCTGAACGTTACTTTTGTTTTTTAGAGAACGGTTTCAAGACATTTTAGAAAAGTTAAATTTAGATACTCGCGCATCAATAGGTTGGTTCCAACATGACTTTCATTATGATACCCCCCCCCTATAATAAAAAAAATGTTAAACACTTATTTTCTACTAGTTTCGGGTCCTCCGACGTTTCTTGACATTTTGGTGAATTTGCCTTTCCCATTTCTTCTCTCAAAATCTCGATTTTTATGTTTACGTCGTCCCCAATTAGTGTTATTTTGTCTTGTAGTTCCGTAGAATTTTCTATAATTTCTGTTATCTTAATGTTTATACTTTCTTCCAAATTTATTATTTTATTATTAAAGCTAGCCTGTATATCTTTAGAATTTTCTATGATCATATCTTCTAATTTTTGGGAATTTTCCATAATTTTATCACTGATTTTATTATTCAAATGGTCTTCTAATTTTTGTAAGGACGAGTCAAGGTCACCTTCCAACTCAAAGCAAAATATATCAGGATCCTCACCTTCCTCCACCAAAACGTCTCTCAGTCTAGCTTGGAAAATGCTTTTCTTTTCATCTGTCTCGCACTCTCTCTCTTCCAATATACATTTCAGTTCGGACACTTTCAAGTCTTTCAACAATTTTTTCGGAGCCATTGTCAGTCTTTTTATTTTTCTAGTCTATACATCACACACCCCACACCTGACACCAATTGTTACGTTTTTCGTCGGTTCCGTGTGGATAGAAAGTCACAATTTATTTAAACACAATTTATTTAACACTAATTTACAAAAACAATAACGATTAAAAGACTTAAAGAACTATTTATAACTTATTTACAATTTATCTAACAGGAATTTATTTTGAATTTAGCGCGGCGCAATTATTTTCGGCGATTGTAACTGTACGCGTCGACCGGTTGTTGTTCTCTCTCCTCTTCAGGCTTCGGGCGTCGGCTTATATATGAGAGAAACAGACAATCTAGATTTGTCTCGAAAATTCCTAACCGCGTTCTTCGTCCCACCATTCGTTTTCGAACGTCGCCGTGCGTATGAGTCATAGCCGAGTGGCCAGGCCTATGGCCGAGTTCACACGGGTCCGCAACATTATAATGGAATTTTTAAAATAGCCAAAATTTTTTTTTTAAATATCTAGTAAGCCATGAACTTTTTCAAAAATCTGAAAGACACATATTTATGACTCCACAAAACTGCAATTCTTTCCCCATTTAACCAACTCTCTATCTCCAGTAGTTCCCGAGATACCCATAGAGAACATCGTAGGAAACTCACCCTGTATAGTTTATGAAACCACACGTTTTCTGAAAAAAAGTAAAAAAAAAGAACAAAAACTTATAAAAATCAGACTTTTCTGTACGGTCTTCAGATTAAATTGAATAAAAAATGGTCCAATAATCCTCAGATCGATTACTGTCTCTTATATTAGTTAGTTAGTACCGTTACAGAATAGATAGCACGCACGGACATATTACAGTTGTAACACGTGAATTTAAAGAAAATACCAAAGAAGAAACTTCTAAAGTGGAAAACCGGCTTTAAATATACAAAATTAATTTTGTAACTTTTCTCAGATCTTATACATTTTCTACTTAATATTCTATATTTTCTACGCACTTTTCTACATACAGGTAGAAAGTTAATTTTCTACGCGTTGTTACGCAATCTTGGCCGACCGCATTTTTAAATCCTTATCTTTTATATCTGTTTCTATATCGAATCGGACGTTCCCAACGCTGTATTAGATCTATCATATGTTATATCAACCGCACCTTCAGAACTAATTTTGAGATATATTTACCTTTAGGAAGTATTGCTTTTTCAGATCTATTCCATTTATTAATTGGCTTGCTTGACAGAGCGTAATAAACATGAACCCCAAAATGTGGGATATCTTGAGCTGCCACATACTCCGTCAGGTCTGGTGAACAGTCTGTTGAATAACAGACACTGACTTCAGTGTCGCCCGATATTTCACGCATAGCTTTATCTCTTCTCTCATCCAATTCTTGTTCAATTATATTTTTGGCTAACTCGTTCAGCTAATTAATTGATGGGCATATAATAAAAGTGTATACGTGGGCATATATTAACAGTGAGACATACAAGGCTACGCGCGCTTATAGGTTCGTTCCAACCGGACCGAGAACCGATCCTGGGACGGTAATTTCTAGTCGCCCACTTATTGTATGAAAAGTTTGATCGTTTGTCAAGATTAACAAATGAATTGACTGATAGGAAATTACCGTTCTAGGACGGTTCTCTCGTCCGGTTGGAACAAAAAGGAACAAACATAATTACAGCGCGTAGCCTAGTTACATTTTTAAAGTCTATATCGTGCAGGATTTTTGAAGTGAAACTTCTAACGCGCCCTGGGGGTAAAAATTCGAGGAGGAAAATAAAATATTGATATTTTGGTGAAAGTTTGAAACACCCTGTAGAGTATGTTAACAAAGCAATGAATTTAAAAATTAATTTATCATCTAGGTGAATATTACATTTCCTCGATAGTTTGTTTTTTGATTCATCTCAATAGCTTATTTTTTGAAAATATTCACTTTTGAAGAAGACACAAAACCATGGTTTGGCTTTTGTTCCTAGTTAACAGACCTATAAAATAGTGGTTATGATTTATGTAATGGCACTGTCTTTGAAAAATCATATATTATTATCTGTTGGGCAGTTACTCTAGCAGATATGGTTTTAGGTCCGAGAGTTAAACTCTACCATGATCAATTAAAGCAACAATAGACGATTATTCAGAACTTAAAACAATCTCTACAAGGTCAATAAACAAGAATAATATGACATTTCAATCACAGTGACATGACAAAAACAATAAGCACCAGAGTGGTGCTCATCAGATATGTGTAAAAGTAATAAATTTTCAAATTGTTACATTTCTTGTATTTATATTACTAGTTAAACTTTGTAGTTATAGCGTTTTTTAAACCACTACCACTGCGAATGACAGCTTTTCATCGGAGAGCAGTCGTGGATAAGGTCCCATACAGCACGTGCAAATAAAATTACGTTTCCACAAGGGAGACACATGATAACTTTTTTTAGCATTTAGATTTTAGAATGAGTGGGAGGGAGGTTAATCACTGCGACCTTACAGATCTATTGTGTCCCCCTTTTTTGAGTTATAACTCATCATACAGTCTTTGACAAAAGCCAGTATCTGGGACGGTTTTATAGAGGGTAGTTCTTCCATCTCCAATATCAGTCGTTCATAGCACGAACGGTTGTCGTCTCGGCGCACTCAGTGATGAGTTGTACTGGTGTTTCCCCATTTTCCCCATAGAATCTGCAGTCGCCGTTTCTTCTTAGTTTCAATCTACTAAGGTGTTCATTGAGGAGACAGTGTCCTGTTAAAAACCCCGTGACAATCCGAAGATTGTTATTACTTAAACCCAGGAAGATCTGTGATTTTTCTTGATCGTAAGCCCTCAGAAACTTCTTCGAGTTTCTTACTTCGACCGTTGCAAGATTCCCATTCCAGGTTACGGATGGAATCTTCCAAGTTCTTGAGTTCCGCCTTGAGTTGGTTACCACTTGGAAAGCAGAACGGTTCTGGTCCAGTTAGCGGAGTGTTCGCTCCTTTTCTAGCTAGATCATTTGCTTTTTCATTGCCTTCTATCTGGAAATAAAATACAACAAAGTCCAACAGAGTGCTCGATGAATGAGTATGCTAACAAACCAACTGCTTGGAGGGAAAAGAGGAGAAAAAAATGACTAAATGAGGTCCACCAAATCGTGACGATATACCAGTGTTTACATATTTTAGTATGTTGTTATACTAGGTACTTATATTTTTAATACATTTTGATACAAATTCTGTTCTTTTACAGTATTTTCTTACTTCTGGTTTCTGCAGTGTAAATAATTATTATTATTATGTTATTTGCGCTATTGCGTTCCATGATATAAAGAAATATAAGAATTTTATTTTTTAACCACTTAATCCATTTTATATATAAGAAAAATGGTACATTTAATACAAAACAAAAATGGAACAATTTTAAGGCTACTTCTCTTGAACTTAAGATCGAGATACTTTTGGAAAATACTAAGTTTTGCCTTCCTAATTTTCGTTCTAAAAAGATATAATTGGTATAATTGAATAAATATTTCTTAAAAAGAACAAAAAGTTAGGCATCAAAACTTGTATTATTTCTTAAATTCTTTCTTAAGAAGTAGTTTTATCTAGCACAAGATGTATATACGAAGCAAAATACATACGTATACACGCGGTAGTCACAACTGCAATGTGTAAGCAGAGTTTAGACGTAATACACAAGCACTGTATATCCTTTTTTTTTATAGGTGGGAAACGCCTTTAGGGCCAGAGTGGGGATCTCCCTCATGCGAGAGGGTCTACCCACTAAAAACCCATCTGTGCTCTAAGCTCGCCAATCTCGGTACCGCCGAAGGTATTTCATCAAGATTAGAGACTTATCATACTTCTATGTTGGTCTTGTCTGTACCCAGATCTTGTCTTTTTCGTCCTTCGCCTTTTTCTTCATAATGTTCCTTAACATGCCGCAAATCGCTTCGGTATTTTCATTTGATGATGTTAGAAGGTTTCCGACGTTTACTCTAGAAATCTTCGTACCACATACTGTTTCTGCGTTTTCCCGTAAATCTTCGTGCGCGTGACACTCAAATAGTGTGTGGTTAGCCGAGTCTGACTCCTCGCAATACCAGCATTTAGGAGAGTCAGCCTTGCGGATCCTGTGCAGATACTCGCCAAATACTCCATGGCCAGTCATGGCTTGCGTGATGTAGTAGTCCGTATTTGCTTGGTCGCATTTTATCCAATCTTTAATATTGGGTATGAAAGTCTTTGTCCATCCGCTATATGCTTCCCATCGTGTCTGCCATTGCTCTAGTACCATGTTTCTGACCTCTTTCCGGAAGGAAGTTCCATTTTTATATATTTGATTTCTTTCCTGGTTCAGTAGACTGACTGGAGGTATCTTAGCAAGACACAGTACCGCTACTGTTGGACATGTGCAGTATGCCGATGCAACCCTGAGTGCTAACTTCCTATTTATCCTTTCTAGCATGTTTTCGTAATGCTTGAAGCGCCTGGATCTGTCCCAGATCGGCGATGTGTAGAGTATGGTCGAATGAACTACCGAAGCGAGAAGTCTTCTTTTTTCCGCGCGTGGTCCTTCGATATTGGGAGTTATTCTTGTCAGATGCTGGATGATTAGTCGATTTATCCCTGATTTCTGTGACGTGTGAAGTCATTCGCATGCCCGAGTCGAACCAGACCCCATGTATTTAACCTTCTTTTGAGGTTTTATAACTAAATTATCCAGCTTTATGCTTAGATCTTTTGCCTTGCGTTGTCCAACGAGAATGACCAGCTCAGTTTTTTCGAGGGCCAGTTTGACGCCCATGCTTTCCAACTTATTTTTAATCGCTAGCGCAGCCGTCTGAATCTTTTCTTCGAGGATCGTGTAGGTGGATGCAGTTATTAAGAGGGCTAGATCGTCCGCGTAAGCTAAGATCGTGTTGCCCAGGCCTGTATCGGTTCTAAGTATCTGATAAAATATATTCCAGAGGGTGGGTCCGAGGATCGAACCTTGAGGGAAGCACTGTGTATCCTACGGCACACTGTGTATCCCTAACTTTGTGTATACGTAAATGCTATACTGTGGCTACATTGTGAGGCGGACATTTAACCTTTGTGCATACGTGTTGAACTACAATGTGTAAACGTAGCATATTTACATCGGGGGAATTGTGTCACCCTCTGTCTACATCTAATAATGTAAACATATCGTAAATGTGATTTGATGTGCTGTATGGTGTATTTCACTGGAAAGAAAACTAATTAATAACAATAAACAAAAGAATATAGATATTGGGCGCCAGACATGTACAGAGAAAGAAAACACAGTTGTATATTACTTAAAACTAATGACTATATTTATTCATGATGTTATTTGATGGTAAATAACATTGTAAAATTTTAATAATTATAGTGGTTATATGTTGACGAAAGTTATATTAAAAATAGTATTAACTATGTTCAATGAAAAAGACTACGGAAAATACAATATAGAGCTATAGAAAATATAAAAAAGGTAGCATTACTTTAATTAATTTGTTATATTTTATACGATGTTAAATCTGAGATATTGCAAGTCGTAGATTCTAGAATCGGTTCGGTTATTCATCTGTCAAAATGACACAATAATAATTTATATAGAAAGTAATACTATTACAAAACGTAATATTCGCAAAGAAACCAAGATCTAAATCATATTTTAAATACTATACTGTCTACAATATAAACCTACCTCGAAACGCTTCCGAGGGCTCACTAATAAACAAAAGAACTGTCCTTTCTTCCATTAACATTCTGGAGGACAACAGCAAAAGTACACCAACGTGTCAGCAAAATACAAATACGAGTTAAGGTGGGCCAATCCAAAGCTCTACCCTAAAAATACGCAGTAATAGTAACAAATCTAATAAAGATAATAACTCATCTTTACCTGTAGCTTCGAACTGGCAGCTGATTCAAATTATGCAGGAAGATTTAAATTACCATTTCTAAAAGTCGGGTTTGCGATCGTGCCGCAAACGCCGCAAACCGGCCAAACCAAAAAGTAAGGTTAAGCGCGGAGAGCGATGTTAACAGCGCTCCACAGAAGCAGTGAAACGATAACAGGGTTGTTGACTAGAGAACGTAAAAATTACGCCAAACGTTTCAAATAAAATATCAGGCCTGATCGATACGGGTTCCGGTGACGATACGCCAGACATCATATATTATACCGGGTGCGTCTGAAAAGTGGCTCACACCTATAACTTTTTATTTTTTCAAATAAAAAAACGAGATTTGGTATGTTCGTATATGACATAAATTAGGATTGATTGACGTATTCAATCGTTTTTGGTCACATCCCGTTTAACCGGAAATGACAACTTTTGATTTTTAAATGACACCCTCGGTATTTTTTACTTTATTCGATATAAAATGGCATTCTGAATAGAATGACATATCATATGTCAACTTTTGACATTCTCGCTAAATAAAAACTCTCGTATTTTAAAATTCAATCTAGAGTGCCATAGCTATGTTAAAAACACTAATAATTCTTAATCAAGGAGGTTTGAAAAAACAGATTTTATCGTCTAATGTTTTAGTGTCTTGTCCTGGCCAGTTAGAAGACGCTCAAATTGTATTTTTAATCATATCTCAATTTTTTCAAATGGAACGGGGGTGGCTCATATTTGGAAAAAGCATTTTTTTACGAAAAATTTGATACCACACACTTGGTATTTCGAGTCAAATTTTCGTTACGAACCGCTAGTTATAATTTCAAATAAACCATATGCAAAAATGTCAAAACTTGACATATGATATGTCATTCTATTCAGAGTGTTATTTTGAATAAAGTAAAAAAATACCGAGGATTCCATTTAAAAATCAAAAGTTGGAGTCATTTCCAGTGAAACAGGAAGTGACCAAAAACAATTGAATACATCAATCAATCCTAATTTATGTCATATACTAACATACCAAATCTCGTTTTTTAAACTGAAAAAATAAAAAAGTTATAGGGGTGAGCCACTTTTGAGACGCACCCGGTATATAAAAAAGACATGTAACGAACTAAAAACGTTACATAGTGCAGATACCAATTTGTGAAAATATTAATTATACCCATTACAATCGTGTAAGGGCAGACAGTAAAACAGACAGATACTGTATTTTATATAGATACAAAATGAATGAAGCTAAAAATTCTCAGAAATAAACACAATATAAACACATACAACGAGCTTTCAAATCACATAGTACATTTCATATACTTAGCCATTTAAATTGACTGACAATGAGTCAGAAACACGTGCGCATGCGTCGTAGTCGTAAAAAAGCGTTCCTGGCGTTGCTAAAGTAGTTTAAAATTAACTTCCAATTTAGAATAACTATAACTATTATATAAATATATAAACTGTCTGAACACTTTTAGAGTCCTCTCAGACGATCAATTATTTAATACAGGCGGACTGTGCAGGCCAGTTTGCGCAGTTTAACGTCGCACACATACGCAGTTTCATAGTACAGTTTTAGCTACAAAATGAAATGAGTGACGCCCTCACTTCGACACATTTTTAGCCGACCATACCAACAGGCAGGATTGGAAAAAATCATGATTTTTTTAAAAAAATCAAAAAAATCATATTTTTTTATTTAAATCAGATTTTTTTTATTTTTTTTTATTTTAATAGAAAACATTATTTAAATCGGATTTCCAAATAATTAGGACTTAATTCCAATTAAATTCCTATCCTAAATGGCTAAATCTTCATAACTCTGCCCGCAATACTGACAACGCATGTGATTTTCCCAGACATCGGTCACCAATATATTCTGCAAAAAAAGTCGCTCGCTTCAGATCATAAGGATTTTTTTTTGAAATGTCACAAGTGTATTATTTTTGTAATTTCAACGCCTAGACATAAAAATAAAGCACTTTACGCCTAAGTACAAAAGTGCAAAAAATATATTATTAAACTGATATTAAGCGTCAATTTCTACGAGTGTACAAATTGTTACTCGATTACTTACAAGGCATTACTTTTTATATTATTTGCAACGTTTGGAATTGATTAAAAAATTATTTGTAATGTTTAATTTGTAAAAATATAGTATATTCTACTCGGAGTAAAAATGTACTTTTGTGCCTCCCTGTTTACGCTAGTCCGTCAAACGTACAACCTCGTCAAAAAAAGTATAATTTTTATTCCTTACACAATACACTATTGTTCGGAAATAGTCTTAAGTCGAGAATGAAATTAGTATTATCAGTATTATCTATTGTCAAAGTGTAAAATAAAAAGATATAAAACAGCATATTTTCTGACAACGCTTTGAAGATATAGCATCAAAAGAACCTTTTTCGGCACTAGAGGTAGCGAATGAAATGTATTCGAACATCATTTTATTTGTCACTTGTACATAAATTTCAAAATAAATCCCTACCCTTTAGAAGTCATGGATTCACACGAAATTATTTCAAAAATCGGTCCAACATTTTAATTGATGAATAGACATGTAGTAGGCATAATATGTGTTATACAAATCATTTTTTATATAGTTTTATAACATTTACATTTTTTTTATTTATTAAACGTATTTAATGTTAAAATAGCAAGTGTAACATTTTATTTAACGAATAGATATAGGGTATATATTATATATGTTATACAAATATTTTGTATAGTTTTCTAGGACACATTTTGATAACTTTTACAGTTATTTTTCGATTTATTGTAAAGTTTTAAAAAAGTTGATTTTTTTTATTTAAATCACATGATTAAAATTAAAAAAATCACTTGATTTAAATCATGATGACCCTTTAGAAGTCATGGATTCACACAAAATTATTTCAAAAATCGGTCCAACATTTTAATTGATGAATAGACATGTAGTAGGCATAATATGTGTTATACAAATCATTTTTTATATAGTTTTATAACATTTACATTTTTTTTATTTATTAAACGTATTTAATGTTAAAATAGCAAGTGTAACATTTTATTTAACGAATAGATATAGGGTATATATTATATATGTTATACAAATATTTTGTATAGTTTTCTAGGACACATTTTGATAACTTTTACAGTTATTTTTCGATTTATTGTAAAGTTTTAAAAAAGTTGATTTTTTTTATTTAAATCACATGATTAAAATTTAAAAAATCACTTGATTTAAATCATGATTTAAATAATTTGATTTAAATCATGCCAACCCTGCCAACAGGCATGGTAGGCTATTAAGATCGGCAAAAAAAAGTTTTTTTAATTTCACTCAAAATGAGCTATTTGGGTCATTAATGGCCTAAATACAAAATATTATCATGGTGTCTGTCTGTCTGTCCGTCTGTAACACGATAACTCAAAAACCGCTAAACCGATTTTAACCAAATTAGGCACAAAAATACTGTGGCATCCGAGAATCTGACCATTAGTTTTTGATGGGGGTGGGGGGTTGGTAAGGGGGTATGGAAGGGGCTAAAAATTTTAAAAAATCGTAACTCCAAAATTACAGTAGCTAGCAAAACGCGGTTTTTGAATTTAAGATTAGGAATAATATTTGCAACAAAATATGTAATAACATCAAAACCAGGGCAAGTCGCAGTTTTTGAGATATTCCGTGTTTCCGTAGTCCGCTTTTCAGAAAGTCCGTGTGAAGAACTCCAAACTCCCATCGGACGCGACCCCAGGTGGCGGATAGGGGAAATAACCGAGGACCGAATTTGGAAAATTTTCTTTACTTTGAAACTAAAAGAACTGCCTACCAACTTTTTATTAACATATTTTAGTATGGGCGGCTGTACGTGCCAATTTTTTGTTAGTGAAAATGCCAGGGAAAATGCCCTCCTGAAATACAATTTTGTATTGCATTTTACTCGCTTGTGCAATAAAGAAAAAGCAGAAAAACAACGGTTAGCTAATAAAGTAAAAAGTAAATGGATCAAAGAACTTTAATGAGATAGTTATTCCCATGTCAATTTTCTTTCTGATTTAAAAGTTGAAAAAAACGATTGATTTAAATTAAATTAATAATGGACGAGGAAACTTACTTAGAACTATAGAAACTGATTTCTTCGAAAAACTGCCACAGTATGATGCGCATCATTCATGTACCAAAAGAGTTTCTACAGTTTTTGAGCGACGTTTTACCCTGCGATGGATGAGATTGTCACTTAAAGTTGCTAAACTGGCTAGTTTTGATAATGGGCTCTTTCACTATATTTTGGAATTAGCATAATTGAATAAAGCAATTAATTCTAGAATTTTCTGCTATCTCACTTTCGAAAAATTTGAAGTCGTTCTTAAGAAAATAAATAAAAACAAAAAATCCCAGAATAAAAAGCCGCACTTTATTTTTAATACGTCACACCTGGCATGTTGAAAAGCAGCAACACGGCCGCGGCCGGGCCTCCATGCTGACCCACCACCACCTCCACACAAGGCCATTCAACCTTTTCCAATATGACGGAGATAGAAGTGCTTTATTTGGCGCGTATTTTAAAACCTGTTTTATTTCCAAATAGACATTTTTCACACAAATGTCGGGTTAGATTACGTAATATTTCACTAATTACTTGTCTTAGTAAAAGCCTTGGTAAATGTTCTTGGAATTATAAACTACACTGGCTTGGGTCAAAAAATATGGAATATTTTTTTCTATGTTTTGCAGCATTACACAAATGGGAATAAATTTAAACTATAATAGGTGAGGATAAATAAAAAAATATAATATGTGTTTCAAGATTTTATATAGAAAAAAAAACTAAATGCCTTTTTGGGTGTTTGTAAGTAAAACTTACGCTTAGCTTAGTTTTCTTTACTCTTTCTCTTTACATAGGGCATTGTCTTTGTGGTAAAGACGTCATTCCTTTTTTTTGCATAGTTCTTTAATAAAATATTGGATATTCCGAACAATAGCAATTGTGACCTAAAAAAAGACTTACATCCAGGCCATTTATATTTTCAAATGTCAATGTTGTTAATATCTTTCTGTGATATTTTTGATGTAAAAAGCTTGATTATTCTTCTAATATTTTACTTATAGTGAGGGAAGTGTAACCAGTAGCCGTAACTACATCCTCACTAGGGTAACAGAGGCTTTAGCCTTTGGCCTTTTTGAGGCATATTTAATGCACTTCTTACCCGAGAACTACTAGTAGGAGTGAAATTATCTCTTTTAATAGCTGTCAACCATTTTTTACGAAGCTCGACATTTTTAGGGAATATAAAAGCAGAAACCTTGGGACCCCCTCTATAATTCCCGTGACAATTTGGAACAGAGCATGTAAAACGCATGCTACAATATAAAATGTTAATACCTACCCTTTAATACCTATCTTTTGATTATTGTAAGCAACACGCTTTTTACTCATTTAGGTGTAATATCTTGATAAATACTTCTAGTTCTTACACTCAAATAATTAATAATAGAGGAGTACGACAAGCACAAAAGTTTGAAATTCCCTATGTGGAATGTCTGGTTTGGATTTTTATTACACTGTTATCACAATTTTCTGATCACACCATGCACTGAACACTAAGAACTAAAGAAACGTGTTGCAGAAGCACAACAAACTAGAGATAATTAATTATTTCTGGTATGCAATCGGAACGAGAAACCACTACCGGCTTTTCAGGTTAAAGGTAAACAATTTAATAATGCGCTGCCTTCGCCGCCATATTTGCCTTGCCCATATCATGTTGATTGGAATTGAGTTGAGGTGGTGTTGGTCAAATCAAATCGCAATGTTGCCAGTTGTTGGCTGGCGCACGAGCACGGTTCTGCAATGTGATTGGGCGTATTTTTCATACGTCATCAATTGGCAGTTTACAATTAATTCAAATTAAAGCAATTTTGAGGGCCTATAAAAAAATTATTCAATGTTATGGAACTATTTTTTTTGAATAAATATACTGAAAATAGTCTTCTATTTCAGATTTTGGCCTTGAATTGGGTATTTTATTTTTTGTGAAAGAGCCCATTGTGCTCGTGGGGCTCCGCACCCACTGTTTTCCTCTCGTGGGTACTAGAGAACCCGAGCACCCACGCAGTCGGCGCTCCTGATAAGCACTATTTTATAAGTCTGTTGATGAAGACCCAAAATCAATGCTAAAATTGCGTTAAAATCGTTTTATTCAAAAGCGAATATCTCAAATAAAAATAAAAATATTGAGATGAATCTAAAACAAACTATGGAAAAAAGACGTACCTAGATGATAAAATGATTCTAAATTCCTTACTTTGTTAACATATTCTACAGGGTGTTTCAAACTTTCAAAATATCAACATTTTATTTTCCCTCGTATAATTGACAGATGGAAACATTTGCGTTTAGCCCCAGCAAGGCAACTATTAAGCTTTGGTTAGCGTGGTTATTTGGAGGGTGTTAATTCATTGGTTAGTTGGTTATTTGGTGGGGTTGGTTGGTTTTTACTAATTTATATTTGTTTTTTTAGATATTCATTGATTTTGTTTGTTTGTTTATAGATAATAAATTATATAGTGCGTCACAGCTGTTCTGCATCCGCTTTTGTCAAAACGTGATTGGTCAAGCTTAATAGTTGCCTTGCTGGGGCTAGACACAAGTGATGGAAACTTTCATTTTTAATTTTTAATTTAGAAATAGTTAATAAAAATTCAAATAATTTAGCCACAAATTGCTTAAAAAAACATCAAACTCGGCCCAATAAAACAAAATATATTAAACTTTAAATTACATCAAAATTTTAAGCTTTGCCCGATGCCCGTTTTTCGTGCTGGTAAGTGTATATCAGTAGTTCCCAAACTTATTTTTCTCGTGGACCACTTTCAAAATTTTACTGGTTTCGGTGGACCCCCTGCTGCTACATTTCTACCACATTCTTAAAGTCGCCAAAAAATAAAAATTGTGTCACTTCTGAGTTCTGTCCCTATATTCCGATATGTAAAATAAAAACGAAAAATGGTACATTTTATATCACTTTATTTATTAAAAGAATAGAATTACAAGAAAAAATATTAAGGTAATATAGGTTCAGGTCATAATTTTAATTAATGGGAAGGATGTATCTAATGGAGTGTCAGCAAACGATCAATGTTTGGCTTTATTATTGTGAGCAATAACCGCAAATCCCCCCGCTCTGTGATGTTTAATTTGCTCCTTTTTTTTGTTAAGAGGTTTGTAACGGCACTAAAACTCCTTTCGACAAGGTATGACGAGGGAAAAGCTATTAAAAATTTCCTTGCGATTTCCCACAGTCCAGGATATTTTTCGGGTATTTCTGCTTGCAGCCAAAATGTTGGGTAGCCTTTTCTAAATTTCACCTTCAGCTCCTCATTAGTGCTTAGCTCGAGCAGCTCCTCTTGTAATACAACATTGGCCACTTCCGTTTCATCAAATGGATTTATGATCCATGGTGGTATATCCATCGTCAGTATATCTTCAAACCTGGTTTTGAAGTCATCATGCAGAGCACTTAAATGTTGACTGTAGGTATGGATATCCTCATCAATACATTCTACCTGCGACAAGTTTGGAAATTGAGAGAATTCGCGCCGACTAATGTTTTGCTTCATAAATTTCAATTTCCCAAGAAAAGCCGAAATTATCCCCTTTGTTTTTATTAAATTCAGGCTGTCCCCTTGTAACTGCAAGTTAATATCATTAAATTTTTTAAACAAATCTGTCAAATACGCAATGTCTGCTTTGAATTTGATCAAGTTTTCTTTTAAATCTGGATCTCTACTTTCTAAGAACTCTAATATGGAATCGAAAACAGAGTAAAATCTCGTTAAGCATGCACCTTTCGACAACCAGCGTACTTCAGTATGTAAGAGCAGTCGTTGGAAGTCTTCATCATTTTCGTCGCACAATTGAGCAAATAAACGCGTATTCAATGCATTGCTTCTGATTTTGTTGACAGCTTTTATTACAAAATGAAGAGATTGGTTCAACCTGTCACTTAAATGTTTTGCCACAAGATGTTGTCGGTGGATTACGCAATGAATAGCTGTAAGTCCTGGTATAATTCTTTTGAGATGACTTATAAACCCACGATATCGCCCGACCATTGCAGGAGCTCCGTCTGTTGCCACTGAAATAATGTTTGTAAATGGGATCGATTTTTCCGTAAAAAAATTACTCAGGACATTAAATATTGATTCGCCTTTAGTGTCAGTCTCCAAAGTTCTGGCAAATAGCAATTCTTCGTGAATTTCTTCCTCAACAATAAATCGGACATATGCCAATAGTAATGCTTCATTACTGGGTAACGTTGACTCGTCCAGTTGTATAGAAAAATGAGTTTTTTGCAGATGATTGCACAAAAAGCTTTCGATATCAGAGCTCATTTCATCAATGCGTCTTTGTACAGTATTGTTACTTAATGGAATTCTTTTTAGTACGTCAAATGGAGATTTGTGCAAAACAGTTTTTAAAACCTCTTCAACAGCGGGTAAAATTAATTGTTCTCCGATAGTGTGCGGTTTTCCAGATTTTGCTATAAGTAATGAGATATTGTAAGATGCCCGCAAGCCATCATCGTTACTTTGAGATGTTGAAGCGAACATACTGTGCATGGTGGGTCTCTTTCCATATTTTTCTTTCAATGTTTGAAAATATTTTAAATCTTTACCTATTTTATCAGTATGACACCTTTTTAGATGATCTTCGAGCTTTGATGGTTTCATAGAGTCATTGCTCAAAACTTTGTTGCATAATAGGCACATGGGCAATTGTTTGTCTGCCTCTGATGGAACAAAACCATATTTCAAATAATCGATACTATATTGTCGACATTTTTTCTTTGCTGTAGCCATGTTTCGTGTCAGTTACCTTACCTGTAAAAAAAAATGTTTTAGTAACCAAGTTTTTTTTCTGAATATAGGTATCACACCGCAGCCTTTGTCAGCACGCGGAAATAGAATTACGGCTTGTAAAGGGACCAACTAATAAACCGCTGAGACAAATACAGACGTTTTCACAAAACGGTATCAATTTTAAAGTACATAATTTACCACTAATTTTTAATAGTATAAATAAAAATTGGTGTACTCAGTATCGAATACTGATCATATTTGTGTAGGAAAAAAATAAAAGTCGAAATCCCAAAATTGTCCATAAAAACGATAACTAACATTTTATTAAATCAATGAGTTCACGCGCTCCGTGTATTTGCGTATTTTTTGTCTGCGGCTTCATTGTTAAAACGTGACAAACTGGCATCGAAGTCCAAGCCCCGCCCTTTTCCCGTCGCCCGCGCACCGCTCGCTCTTTCCGAAAAGGAATAGTTTTGATAAAATAGTTACTTCAAAACCAATTTAAAATGATTATGAAATTACTGTTTTATAAAATTAGTAGTTATTTGCAAGAAAAATTACAAAATTAATTGCTCTGCAATATTGCTTATTCGGCCTTTTTAGAGAGGCAGTGTTTCTCTCGTGAAAAAACAATTGAATAAAACGTGCTGTGTTTGTCTTCAAATCGAAAGAGGACAATTAAAATATCTGTAAGTTACTAAGTTACCTATCTCTACAGGCCGTTGTGATCAACCGACTAGTACACGTAAACAAAATACTTAAGTACTATAACAAAAAAAAGGTAGGTTACTTACTTTTCTCCGGCACTAGCAAACACAGATATAAATTTTCTCACAACTTTTTTTCCAAATTCCGCCTTTTTTCGAAATTCCGGAAACAAATGAATGCGTTTGCCTTTGGCATCAAGTATTTATAGTGGTGATCAAGTTCATGTCTGAACAAGCATTAAGCATTGTCGGGCGGATAGCGCTTTGCAAGTCTGTACACGAAATTGTACGTAATATCGAATACGCAAGTTTGGACAAGTAACAGTCGCTTGCCTTATTAAAATATTATCTGCTTAGATAGGTACTTAAAACAATGTAGGTAGGCCCTTATAAAAACTATGCTTACATTTTTGCTCTTTACTATCAAAAGCAGATAAATTTTCGTGGACCCCCATTAACATCTTATGGACCCCCATTTTTTGTTCACGCCTACGTAGACCCCCAGCAAGTCTCCCGTGGACCCCTGGGGGTCCACCTGGACCAGTTTGGGAATCACTGGTGTATATCGTCGGCTTTATAACGAAAAAGAGTATCTGGATTTCTGCTACTTCTCTGTAGTGCAACTTAAAGAAAATAACTGACTTTATTTGGCCAATAAATACAAAGTATTTAATTTTTTAATAGTGTTTTTGTATTAACACTTAAACGCAGACCTTGAGGAAACGTTCTAAAGATAAATCGAGCGTAAATTCTAATAAGTTATTTATTTTTAGTTGTTTATTCGAGATAGGCCTTTTTATTTTAATATAATAAATTTATTACCGACCGAATAGGTATACAGGGTTGTTCACCACATACGACACGGAGTATTGTAGCTAAACGATTAGACTTTTACAAATTGTAAGTTTTGGGTTCGTTGAAGGACTATTAGAGCTACAATTAAAAATATTTTTACAAGATACAGAGTGTCCCAAATAAATAAAAAATATCAAAGTTGTATTTTTTTAAATGAAAGACCCTGTATATTATTACATTTTTAGTTTCTATGATTAAAATAAAGGTAAATTTGATTAAGGTTTATCACACTTAAACCTTACCGTTTTTGAAATATTTTCAATTTTGTAGCAGTAAAAATTTTAAGGCTTCATTTCTCCAAGAGTATCAAAGTTTTTAATACGAAATATTTACTGAAGTTTATCTATTGATCAGTTATTGTGTTGCAATAATAAAAATAATACTACCTCATACAGGGTGTCTATAAATTTATTTTAAATAATTTTTAGCTTTAAACGGCAATAACTTGTTCAATTTAAATGGAACACCCTGTATATTTTACGAGAATCAGATGCACAATTTAATTGTCTATCAAATTTTATTATACCATTTTTTCCTTCAAGTTTCATCCATTCAAGTTTTCGTAGAAAATGCATTTTCTTATAATTTAGACCTAATTTATCAATATACCTATGAAATATTGACATTTTAGATTGTTTTTAAAGCAACAAATGTCTAAAATGTGCAGGTACCAAAAACGTTAATATTACTAGCCCATTTTTGTACAAAAAGAAAAATATTTAAATCTTTATAAAAGAGTATACCATTAATTAAATATTCCACCATTATTTTCGCCCAAATATTAATTAATTACAAACCTAATTGTGTTAGTTAATAAATTATTCTAAATAAATGTGGATGTGAATCAGAAATCAATATAATAATAAGTTACGATAATTAACGTCTCTGTTGTTATAAATAAGCATTCGTCAAAAAATGAAATAACATTTTTAAGGTGTTACTTTTTACCACACTGTCTAATACACATACAAAATTCAGTTTTTTAGTCTTTGTAGCAATTATTAGGAATAAACAGAAACAGAGTAAATTAATGTAGTTTGAATACTGGAATCATATTAATTGATACTCTAACAAATATTTAAACCGTTTTTTTTACTTTTTTAATAAAGTAAACGAACTATATCTACAATATTAGTATCTGTACTCTTTAAAAATAATCTAAAATGTCAATATTCCATGGGTATATTGATAAATGAGGTCTAAATTATAAGAAAATGCATTTTGTACGAAAACTTGAAGAGATAGTTAATTGGATTATTATATATGGTTAGATAGTTAATGCTTTAATACAATTTGATAGACAATTAAATTGTGCATCTGATTCTTATAAAATATATAGGGTGTTCCATTTAAATTAAACAAGTTATTGCCGTTTAAAACTAGAAATTATTTAAAATAATTTTTTAGACCCTCTGTATAGGGTAGTATAATTTTTACAATTACAACACAAAATTTAGTAAATAGAAATACTTCAGTACACTATTTGGTTTTAAAAACTTAAATACTCCTAGAGAAATGAAGCATTAAAATTATTACTGTATTTTGAGAAAAACCTAAATATTTCAAACACGGTAAGATTAAAATGCGCTAAACCTTAATCAAGTTTACCTTTATTTTAATCGTAAAAACTAAAAATGTAATGCCCAACAATAATATACAGGATGTTCAATTTAAAAAAATACAACTTTGATATTTATTATTTATTTAGGACACTCTGTATCGTGTAAAAATATTTTTAAATAGTAGCTTTAATAGTCCTTCAACAAACCCAAAACTTACAATTTGTAAAAATCTAATAGTTTAGCTGCAATACTCCGTGTCATATGTGGTGAACAACCCTGTATACATACGCCTATGTAAAATAATAATATTTTTAAATACTTTTATTCGCTTGGATTAAATCGACTGAAAACAAAGACAGTGTTCATTCTAGAATCAAAAACAATAATAAATGAAAATACTTACTTGCTTGTTATTATTTTAATAATATTGTTTTTTATACGAAACTATTTTGTAAGTACTAATATATTTTTGGTAATTATTTAGTTCATTAAGGCAATGATTTGAAAACATCTGGTGATTTAATGACAGATTTATCACCAGTGCTTCAGGTTGTAGATCTTGATATTTTCGTAATATTGTAGATTTTGGCTCTGAGTTTAGTTTAGAATGCGATGTTCAAAAAATTAGCTATCGTTTTAGGGTTACTGTACTATAACTTTCACGAATTACCGGTAACTGCATAAACAATTCGCCTGTTTTTTTATTGCATGAGCAATACAACGGATCTAGTAAAATTGTCCGAAAACAATTGATCGAAAAGAAAATTAACTAAAGAGATAGTTGCCCGAAAAGAAAAATCATCGATCATTGACAGAAATAAAAATTTCCCAAAATGTCGATTTTTGGTAAAATATTTCCGTTTAATAAAAACCAAACTAAACAAAAACAAAACTGTTTCTTTACCCGTGCCTTTTTGATAAAAATAACTGTGGAGTAACAAGTTCTGTTTTTCCTATTCACTGATTACAAATTCGACTTCCATTCTACGTGTTTATACCGGATAGTGATTTTACAATAAATACAATTTTTCAGAAATTGACAGGGATTACAATGATAATGGCCTGACAACTATTGTATTTTTTGGGGCAACTTTCTGGTTTGCTAAAATGGCCTTAGGGATATTATAATTTCGGTCAATTTTCCATTAGGGCAATTTTTGTTTCGGTGATTTCCTTTCGGTCAATTTTCCCTTGGCCATTTGTTCTCGGACAATTTTCTGGATACGCAATACAGCTATGTGCAGAGTCTCTGACCATGGTTTGTGGCAAAAAATCAGAGACTTATTTGACTTATTCCTTTCAAGTGTTTTGAATTAGCCGCACTGTAAAAGAGAGCTGCTGTCACAATAGAACTTTTATTTTATCCCAAGCCACTATCAAAAAATAATTAGGCAGAATGTGTAATTTTCTCTCGCACGCATTTGTGCATAAGGACCTATCTCAAATTCCATCTTTCTTGTAGTATAACAATTGCATTAACAATATATATAACAAAGCCCTATCTGAACTTATGTCTCTTTGTCAGAACGAAGAATTCTAGTATTTGAGATGGGGCAAATTTTTAAATGAATATAAAATGAAAAAGGTATAATATTGAGATGTGCAAAATCGCTACTATCTTAAAAAAATACCCAATGGACATGTCATGACGTTGATATCTCAAAATCGCCAAAAATCGATATACGCCTTTTCGTCATAAAGCCGACGATATGTACACTAATACATGCTAAAGATATTTAATATTTTATTTTAATAATTTTAAATTGATTTCCGAGTTGTTCTTTAAAAAAGAATCCGCCCTAGGCAGCTTCCTTTTTTTCTTAATTGGTAAAGCGGCCCTGTTCGAACTTAACAAACTCTGTGCGATTTTTTTGTAAGATTTTAAATGCAACAGTATATATCATCTGTTATGGCTTAAATGGACACTTGGCTAGTTTTCAAACTAGCCGGTTATTTTGCAAATAGCGTAACCAACACAGCAAACTGACACCAAACCAACAAAATAACAGCGCTTTTTGTAAAATAGCTGGTAAGCAAAGGTTAGCGGGTAGCAAAGTATCCATTTTAGGTTAAGAACATAGTGGAGCGACGAGGATAGCGGCGAGCAAGCAGCGCGATACCGCGTCGAGCAAGCTTCGAGGTGCTAAAACATAGTAGAGCGGCGAGGAATAGCGATGTACTTGTACAAATTAATTATTTTCATTTGCTTATTGATAATTTAAAATGTTAACAGTGGCTGAGCTGAAATGACAAACATGAAATTTTAAAAAACCGGAGAAAGTGTAACAAGTTTTATAATCTTTACGAAAATTTGTTGCCACTTCATCTCATAACTTATCTAAAATGTACCGGTTATGGTGATTACTATCTTTCTGATCCCATAAAATATCTCTTACAAATACTATTAATCTATTAATTTTTGTGAATCTATCATTTTCTACAGGCGCGACGGAGCGACGAAAACAAAATTATTTGAATCGATCTCACCGCTCTATTTAACCTCTCGAGCAGATCACTTTACTATGTTCGCACGTACTTGCACGTACACAGGTTTGTTTTGGACGCAATGTCGCGCTGCTTGCTCGCCGCTATCCTCGTCGCGCCACTATGTTTTTAGCCTAAGGCCTAACCGCGTCGAGCAAGCCTGAAGGTTCTAAGACATAGTAGAGCGGCGAGGAATAGCGAGGTACTTGTACAAATTTATTATTTTCATTTTCTTATTGATTATTTAAAATGTTAACAGTGGCAAAATTCTGGACAATACTGTCGCAAACATTTGGTTTATTCGAAACCATCAAACCAAAAGGTGTAGTGTACATGAAATTTGTACACTTCAACATAAAATTTTCAAAACCCGGAGAGAGTGTGACAAGTTTCATAACCTTTACGAAAATTTGTTGCCACTTCATCTCATAACTTATCTAAAATATACCGGTTTAGGCGATTACTATCTTTTTGGTCCCATAAAGTATCTCTTACATACATTAAATCTATTAATTATTGGGAACCCATCGTTTTCTACAACGCGACAGAGCGACGAAAACAAAATTATTTGAATCGATCTCGCCGCTCGATCTAACCGCTCAAGCAGATCGCTTTACTATGTTCTCACGTACTTGACTTCACACTTCTTGTTTTGGAAGCGATGTCACGCTGCTAGCTCGCCGCTATCCTCGTCGCTCCACTATGTTCCTAACCTTAGCCGTAACATATTATCTACTATGTAATTTTAGTTGATACAGTCATTCTGTGTGGGGACACCCGATACAATTAATACAAATTTAACATCTTACGTCATATCCTAAAGGCAATTCTTCAAGTTCTTCGTATTTGTCTGGGTCATCTGCAAACAATCCTGTCAGTCTTCGACGTTGTAGACAAAACAACAACATTTTCAGATAGGTCGTGCGTAGTTGCTCCGAGCCGGTCTTGTCATCCGCGCATTTTTTTACCCAAGCTGCAGCCAATATTCTATCTAAAATTACTCACTACTTCAAGTAAAGGTTATTAAAATGTAAATAGCTTAGTGCATTTAATGTACAGGGTGGGTCAAATTCAACGCTTTTAAAGAGAAAAACCCATTTTTATAGGAGATAGACGAAAACTAATATTGGTTTCTGGAGTCAATTTTTATCAAAAGCATGATGATGAAAACCGCACATCGATATCTGTTACCGTTTCGGAGTCACCGGGTGTTTTACAAAAATGTGCATTTTTAACAAATCGCTGTAACTTTTTCGCTATGGAAAATTTTGTATTTTTATGAAAACATTTCCAAAGCATCTTTTTACGTAGAATTTAATGGTTTAAGTATATTTTTTTTAAGTTAATAATTTAAGAGTTATCAACAGAAAAATTGATTTTTTATTTGGGACACCTTGTATATTTTTAATTAATTGAAAAGAACTAAAAATTACCTTTCCAAAAATATAGCACACTTGATATTTGGTTATAGGCCCCTTCGAAATACAGAATTTTTAAAACTTCACCACTTTTAACAAGTACTGTGCTAGAAGGCTGTGGATCCCTTATTGGATCTGCCTCTAATATAACTCGAAAGCATATTTTTCCAGCAAGAATCTATATCTCGAAATCGAATTGAGCAAAATATCAAGTATGCTATATTTTTGGAAAGGTAATTTAGAATTATTAGAAGAAGAAGAATATAAATGTCCCATATAAAAAATAAAATTTTATGTTGATAATTCTTAAATTATTACTTTAAAAAAAATATACTTAAACCGTTAAATTCTACGTAAAAATGTTTTTGGAAGTGTTTTCATAAAAATACATTTTCCATAGTAAAAAAGTTACAGCCATTTGTTAAAAATGCACATTTTTGAAAAACACCCCGTAACTCCGTAACGGTAACAGATATCGATGTGCGGTTTTCACCACCATGTTTTTGATAAAATTGGAGCTCGAGACACCAATATTAGTTTTTGTCTATCTCCTATAGAAAAGGGTGTTTCCCTTTAAAAGCGTCCAATTTGACCCACCCTGTACATGATGAGGCAATGGTAGAGTCGAAGCTACGGTGGGGCAATGTGGGGCAGTAGCTCCACCCTAGCTAGCTAGCTTAGATATACATACATGCTTTTTTGTAGTTTAAATCAATATTCAATCTAGAATCGATAATATTGAGTGGAATTGGGCACATTTTTATTGCGTTTAGAACGAATAATAGACATGTTGAAAAGATAGCATGACGTAATGTTGTAGGATAAGATTGGGGGCAAATGGGTAAATGGTAAATTAACAACATATACAGAGTATATACTTTGCGTCACCAATACGTGGTTTATATTGAAGAACAAGTTTAAAAGTACCTGGACACATCCCAGGCCACTGGCATCAATTGGACCATGTTATCGTTCGAAGGACGCGTTTAAAAGGTGTCAGACTCACAAAAGCCAGAATAGATGCCGAATGTAACACTGACCACCGACTTATAATTTCAAAAATGAAGATCCAGTTAAAACCACAACATCCAAACTATATAAAAAGTAAAACAACATGACCAGATTGAACGTACTAGAGAAGAACAATACCGCCGACGCCCTCCATGAAGCCATCAAAGAATCACTTCCACCGATAAGAGTTACACGACGCACTATTGCTTGACCCTGTATTTCGCTTATATGACTTGCTGTCCGTGTAAGTGACCTCTTCCATATATTTGTAATTCATTTTCATTATTTTCTACATCATTATTATATCTTTGTATATTATATCGGGTATGCTTAATTATAGCAAATTAATATTATTTATAAAGTAATTACCTTTAGGTGTGGGTAGGTTCAATATCAATGGTTTTGCAAGATTGGAATAGAGTTGAAATTCGTTCTTCACGAGTGATTCCATGATTTTGAAAAAAATTATATCTTCTCAGACTGTATAATTTTGCTGATAGTACAAAAAATTTTAAAAAAAAATTTTAAACACTATAAAAAATATGACATTTATAAAAATGTCAATTTGACCGATGATTACTTGAAAATAGTCGCTACGGTATTATTTGATAAGGTGCAGGTTAAACATAAAGGTGAACATTATTTTTTGTATCTACAGTAATAACGTTTATTTTTATCTATCTATACCTACAAACAAAAGTGTTTTCAAAAACGTGCAAGTATTTTCTCAAAAAATTAACTGAAGCCTTTCAACGAAGAAAAAATTTATCCAAAGAATTTTTTTAAAACTTATTAGTTATTTAAAGATATTCTATGTAGAAAGTACCACTATTAAAAATCTATCAAGCTTGCAAGAGTCTGGGAGAAACAGCATAACCATTTCTGGGCTCTGCAAGACCATGACTACTTATTAGACTGTAAGACTAAGATCAAGAGAGTCTTGGTCTTGCATTTGCTCATTAATAGTAAGGTTAAACGTTATTAAGTTGGTGTGAGAGGAGAGCCATGAAAGAGAATGCACGCTGAGAAGATTTGACCCGCTGAGAAATAACGGACAGAGGCAAATGTAGTCAGATTGTAGGTATTTATAAATATATGCCTTTATTGTCAAAAAATTTTACAATTTGTAGACAAAGGTAAAGTAAACAAACAAAGTAAACAAACAAGGTACACAAACAAACAAACAAAAGATAATACAAAACATTATACAAATAATATTGTCAGTCTTATTGTTTAAAATAAACATTTATAAATGTTTACAATGTCAAAGAATAAAAAAAATAAAAATAATATTCAAAAATATTTAGTTAGTTTATAGTAAATATCAATGACCTCTAAATAAGTATATTTCGGTGTCATTGGTAAATATAGCAATAGCAAACATTAGACCAGTGTTTACAAAAGATCAAATTCGATTATCAAAATATAATTCATTTACGGCGTAGAAAGCCTTGTCTAGTAAATAAGAGTTCAATGCTTTGCGCAATGAAGAAAATGATGTTATGGATTTAATTTCAAATGGCAGGTGATTGTGCATTTTTTTCGAGTTGTATAATATTGAACATTTAACTAACTCTGAGCGTGGGTTAGGTAGATAAAGATCTTGCTCCGCGTTCCTGATTGGATAAGTGTGAGATGGCCTTTCTTGAGAAGCTGATACATGCTTACGTATTAGGCAAACGGATTCAAATATAAATAAGGAAGGAAGAATTATATTTTTTAATTTTTTAAAAAAGTCCTGGCAATGAGTTCTGCTGTTTAATCCCAGTGAATATCGAACAGCTCTCTTCTGGAGCTTGAAAATGCGGTCAAATTAAGTCGCACAACACGTACCCCAGAATGGAAGGGCATACCTGAGATGCGACTCAAAAAGTGCATAATAAACAGTTTTAGCCACTGACAAGTTAAGCTCCTTAGAAACAGATCTTAATGCAAAACAGGCAGAGCTCAATTTTTTCGACAAAGCTTCGATATGCATGTCCCATTTCAGAGAATTGTCAACAACAAGCCCTAAGAATTTTACAGATTTTACGATGTCAATGGTGGTGTTGTTAAGTACAAAAGGCTGCAGCGTGTTTTTATACGACAAAGCTTTAGTTTTAGAAATGTTGAGACTCGGGAGTTTCGAATCGCACCAAGATTTGATGGTGATTAAGTATTTGATATAATCCTATGTTCGCATGTTACAATTTCATTTGATTGACGTATTCAATTCTTTTCGGTCACATCCCGTTTAACCGGAAATGACTACAACTTTTGATTTTTAAATGACACCCTCGGTATTTTTTTTTACTTTATTCGATAGAAAATGACACTCTGAATAGAATGATATATCATATGTCAACTTTTGACATATTTGCTTAAAAAATACCGTATTTTAAATTTCAATCTAGAGTGCCTTGGCTGTGCTAAAAAACACTAATGTTTAATCAAGGATCCTTAGAAAAATAGATTTGATCTTCTAATGTTTTTAGTGTTTTGTCCTGGCGGGTTAAAATATGACCAAATCGTATTTTTAATCATATCTCAATTTTTTCAAATGAAACAAGCATACGACTTATTAGCATATTTGTAAAAAGTATTTTTTTACGAACAATCTGGTACCACACGCTTAGTATTTCGAGTCAAATTGTCGTTATGAATCGCATGTTACAATTTCAAATAAACCATATGCGAAAATGTCAAAATGTGACATGTAATATGTCATTCTATTCAGAGTGTCATTTTCTATCGAATAAAGTAAAAAAATACCGAGGATGTCATTTAAATTTGTGTTTAGTAGTAAAATCACGACTGTCCGACAATTTTTATTCAATCCAAAAAAATTAAAAAATGTCTTATGTTGGATTAACAGATGTTACAGAGGGAAAGAATTATTGCTCTAACCGAACAAGGAATGCTCCAGAGAGACGTAGGAGAGATAGTAGGCGTTACCCAGGATGTTGTATCGAAAACATATGCAAGGTACTTAGAATTAGGAACACACAAGGATAGGCCCAGACAAAGTCGTCAAAGAGTCACAACTGAACAACAAGACCGCCTTGTGTGCTAAATTGCTAGAATAAATCCCAATGTTTCGCATCCGAGCTACAAAGACAACTTCTGGCAGCTACAAGTGTGAACGTTTCAGTTGAAACCATAAGAAAAATACTTCGTATACGAGGGTTTTACAGTAGGAGAGAGTTACAGATCTCACAGTTATCTCGGCAAAATAAAATTGACCGGCTGAATTGATGCCGTCAACATCAAAACCGGACAACTGAAAATTGACAAAATGTTTTTTTTTCGGATGAGACCAGAATTGGCCTAAGATCAGATAACCATCGAATTCGGGTTCTTAGAGCTCCAGGAAGACGAGCGAGACTTCAGGCTGCCAAATCTGCACCAAGATATAAAGGAGGAACTGTAATGTTCTGGGGAGGTATTATTCTGGGAGCAAAAACTCCATTGTTACCACTTCAACAAATTTTAACGGGTCGGAGATATGTTGATTGGATGCTAGAACCAATCGTTAGTCTTTGGTGAGCTGCAATTGGGGATAATTTTAACTTCATGCACGATAGTGCACCTCCCCATACCAGCAGAGTGCCTAGATGACGTCTTGAAACGGAAGGTGTCATAGTTTTGGACTGGCCTGGCTATTTACTAGATCTAAACCCTATCGGACACTTGTGTGACTAGCTCAAAAGAAGGGTTAGAGCTCGTCGAAACAATCCAGGAAATCTCTCACAGCTTATTGATGTAGCATTAGCAGAATGGGAAAACATACTTCAAGACAACGTGGATAATTTAATAAGAAGCATGCCAGCGCGGATAGAAGCTTGTATAAGGGCTAGAGGTGGCAACAAGGAATATTAAAATTATCAATTTTCTTTTTGTTTATGCTTTTTGGCCATTAAAAATTTAAATCTTAAGTTCGTTTCAGAAACCAAAAAATACCATTTTGTTTATTTTGGGAACTGATTAATTTTTTTTATTGCTATATGAATTATTTTTCATTAAAAGTCATTGGTAAGCACTGAGTTTTATTCATAAACAGAAAATTTTCATACATCTCAAAAATTATCAAAAATAATAGATGATTCCACATAAGTTTGGTTGTGTGTAGTATATATAGTTCCAGAATCATTTTAAGTATCTCACTTAATTTAAAATTTTCCTGTTTTCTATTTTAAGCTAGTAAAAAACATTTTAATGTAATTTTTGGCGAGGATGCCGATTTTCTGCATTAAACTTTTTTAAAACGTCAATTTTGACAGATACAACGCCATCTTCATTTTTTTGTTAAATTGGAAACACTCATACATTTTAGCATGGTCCCGTAGACATATTTTAGCTAATTTCAAAAATATATAGATTAGTATGCTTTATACAGGGTGGTCCGAACTGTATTCCGGAAACTTCGGCAGCATATTCTGCAGATAAAAATAAGTAAAAAAGTTCGTATAAATGTATGTCCTAAAATGCTTAATTTCGGAGATACAGGGTGTAGAAATTTCATTTTTATTTCGATTTTTTCCAAATAATTTCTGAAGTAACGTCAATATTTGGTTGAAAATTGCTGTCTGGGAGTTTTTTGACATGAGAAATTTGATTTTGATGTCAATATGACTCCTACTAGTAGAGGGCGCCACCTACATATTTTTTAACTGGTTTGAAGAGTAATAACTTTTCGTCTGTACCTGTATAAAACTACTGAATATAGAAAGATACATTTACGACGTTTTTTACGTGAAAAAGGTCTCTTGGTAAAAACCGCTACGAGTAATGGTTTTCGAAATATTTGGAATAGAAATTATCAATACCTGTCATCATTGACATAAATTACATTAACATGTTGACTAAATAGTTATTAGTAGTGATGAGTGAAATATCGGTAACTGTGACTTTGTCACTGATATTCTATAATCACAGTCACGGCCTGTGACTGATTTGAAAATAAACTGTGACTTGCTAAAGCGTGACGATTACAGTTAATTGTGATTTCTCTGGTAACGAGAAAATACTTCACAGAGCGGGACGTCGCGGTCGCGAACGCAGCTGCCGATGGCGCCGGTCGTGACTCAGTTCACAGTCACGAGTCACCACGTACGTCTCATAGGATAGATATCTGACAAAGTGATCTAAAGACAGCGACTGTTAGAAGTGATTTAATTTTTTATGTATTTTATATTTTATTACTATTTTTTATCACTACGAATCGGTTTGGTTCCTTTTTAGTTTACCAGATTTTTTTAAAGCCAAACATAAAGTTTTGCCTTTATACTGTTTATTTTTTTTAGAAACTTCATTTTTTATATATTTCGTTTATTTTAATACAAAGGAAAATATTTGTTGTTTAATGTATTACTTATCTCGTATTGTTAAGTTTCGTTCGTTATGGTTATGAGCATATTGCATATTTTATTCTTTTCCCGTTGGTTTCTTTAAATAAAAAATTGTTTTATTTTATTTTTTAATAAACCTTTACCCACTGTTTAGTGTTTTCTATTTCAGCGGCCTTGGATAAAGGACAAATAAAAATTAGTATAACAACAACAACAGAATCGTATCATTCGTATCGTATCTTATATTTTAGCCGTGATTGTGCTTTCGGATTCATAATCATAAAGTCGCAGTCACAGTTAAGAGTCACAGATAATACAAAGTCGCTGTCACAGGTAAGCCTGTGAACAGAAAATCACGGTTTGGCTCATCACTAGTTATTAGACTCAAATCATAAATTTGAAATGTTTTTGTGCCAAATGTTCAACAGAAACTGTTTTATCATCATTTTTTGTAGAAAAATTTATGATTAATTTAAAAAAAAATTAAAATTTCCCTAATTTAGTATTTCAGTCAAATAACTATCTACTCAACGTGTTTATTTTTCGTCAATCATAACATGTATTTACTATTTCCATTCTAGATATCTTGAGAACGGTTGCTCGTAGCGATTTTTACAGAGAGACATTTTTTACGTAAAAAATCACAGAGATGTATATTTTTTCGCTCGGTAGTTTTATACAGGTACGGACAAAAAGTTATTACGTTTCAAAACAGTTAAAACACACGTAGGTGGCGCCCTTTACTTGTAGGAGTCATATTGACATCAAAATCAAATTTCTCATGTCAAAAAACTCCCAGACACCAATTTTCATCCAAATATTGACGTTATTTCAGAAATTATTATATTATTAAAAAATCGAAATAAAAATGAAACTTCTACACCCTGTATCTCTGAAACTAAGCATTTTAGGACATACATTTATACGAACTTTTTTACTTATTTTTATCTGCAGAATATACTGCCGAAGTTTCCGGAATACTGTTCGGACCACCCTGTATATTTATACTAACTATGTATTTTTGAAATTAGCTAAAATATGTCTACCGGATCATGCTAAAATATGTGGGGGTTTCCATTTAAAAAAAATCAAGAGGGCGCCGTATTTATCAAAATTGACGTTTTAAAAAAATTTGATGTATATAGAGAATCGGCATCCTAGCGAAAATTTACATCAGAAAATCTTTCTACTTTTTACTATTTTTAAATACGAAATAGAAAAATAATAATTTGAGTGAGACACTTAAAATGATGTCCCTGTAGAATGTATCAATTAATTCTTATTGAAAACGTAATCGGTTCCAGATATAGGTCATTATTACGGGCCCGTGCATCCTTCGGCCGTACGTCCTTGAAATTTACCGGAGATCGTTAGAAGGGCGCACGCGCCGGAATATTCGATAATTCCCGGAGTCGGAAGCTTGAAAGGCTCAACAGTTTTTCGCCCGGAAAAATATCGCCTAGCCATCGGTCAGCATGTCCTCACCGCATAGTATGTGTGCCAAATCTTAAGTTCGTTGCACAGTGAACAAGCGTTTCCTTGCTATATCGGTTTTACCCTAAGTTGTTTTGATTTTGTTACTTTAAGGGTGTGGACAATAAAATTCAACAGGTAAGTGGCAGCTGATTAAAACAAAATATTTTTTATAGTAATATACAAAACATTTTTTCGCAATGTTGGTTATTATAAATAACATTTTTTATAATAATAAAACAATATAATGAAGAGGTATAACTATACAGGATGCCCCAATATTCCGTGGACATAGAACTACTACGTATTTTTGGTTTCAAAATCAAAACAAGTAACCATTTACTCAGTGACGGATAGAGAGGGGGGGCCGACGGGGTCCGGGCCCCCTCAATGTATACATTGCGTTAAATATTAGCCTTTTGGGTTAATAATGGCGCCCTAAAATGCATATTCTACATTATTTTTTTATTTGGGCCCCACCCCCTAAAATAAATTTTTGTATCCGCCCCTGCATTTACCTACAGGATGGTCGAACTGTATTCCGAAAACTTCGGCAGCATATTCTGCACATAAAAATAAGCAAAAAAGTTCGTATAAATGTATTGTCTTAAAATGCTTCGTTTCGGAAATACAGGGTGTAGAAGTTTTATTTTTATTTCGATTTTTTCCAAATAAATTTCTTAAGTAACGTCAATATTTGGGGGAAAATTGATATCTGTGGGTTTTTTGATATGAGAAATTTGATTTTGATGTCAATATTACTCCTATTTGTAGGGGGCGCCACCTACATGTGTTTTAACCTTGTTTTAACTGGTTTAAAGAGTAATAACTTTTCATCCATACCTGTATAAAACTACTGAAAAAATATACATTTCCGTGATTTTCTACGTAAGAAATGTCTCTTGGTAAAAATCGCTATGAGCAGCAACCGTTCTCAAGATATTTAGAATGGAAATAGTAAAAGATGTCATTATTGACAAAAAATAAACACGTTAAGTAGGTAGTTATTTGACTGAAATAATAAATTTGGGAATTTTTTTTAATTAGTCATAATTTTTTCTGCGAAAATATGACGATAGAACAGTTTCTACTGAACTTTTGGCACACAAACATTTCAAATTTATGATTTCAGTTTAATAACTATTGTAGTATTATTGATGACTATGATATTATTGATATACTATTATTGATATAGTACTATATTGATATACTATTATTGATATAGTTCTATTGATGACATGTATTGATAATTTTGATTCCAAATATCTTGAGAACCATTACTCATAGCAATTTTTACTAAGAGACCTTTTTTACATAAGAAGCGTCGTAAATGTATATTTTTTACTCAGTAGTTTTATACCGGTACGGACAAAAAGTGATTACTCTTTAAACCAGTTAAATCAAATTTCTCATGTCAAAAAAATCGAAATAAAAATGAAACTTCTACAGTTCTACACTCTGTATCTCCTAACTCTGTATCTCCTAAACTAAGCATTTTAGGACATACATTTATAAGAACTTTTTTACTTATTTTTATCTGCAGAATATGCTGTCGAAGTCTCCGGAATACAGTTCGGATCACCCTGTATACAAATGTGCTTGGTTTCTCCATTAGAAGGCATCAAACTTTAAAAAATAATCACATTTTTTCAGATATGTTAAGAACCGTTATTCCAATTTGAATGAGATTTTGGGTGTCTATATTTTGCTAAGTGCTTTAACATTTTACTTTTACAAAAATCAAGAAAAAATACGGGAAACCTGAAAACTACCCCCACACCTACATAAATTTTAGTATAAATATTTTCCAACTCAACCGACGTCCGACTTTTTTTTTCGTAAAATGGTCCTTCTAGTACCTATGTATTACATTTTTTGTCTCTTGTAAAAAAAACGTCACCGCGCATACTTTTTGAGGAAAAAATGATTATTCCGAAGCTGGCTTCCGAAAAATATTTTTTTGTCACATCCAGCTATGGGGGCGTATAAAATATATCCCCTCAAAAACATAGAAGGTAAAAAAATACCAAGTTTCGCAACACAATTCCTCCGCTATAAAAAGTTGTGAAATCTCACGTAAAACCGAGTCAGTTTATTTTATTTAGTCTCTCTTTAAGTATATGTCTTCATGTTTAGTGAAAATTAATATTCTTGCTTTATCCACAACGAAGTTACAGGGTGGTCAAAATTGCCGCTAATACCTTCGAGAAAAGGATGGTATGGCTGTGCTCGACTAGACGAGGGCACCCTGCCGTGCCCCCAGATATAACACTTTGAATTATCCACATGGAACCTAGTAAGAACGTAACAATATTTTAGTCCCAAATAAAATTTTAATATGTGTGTATGAATATTTTAATATATGTCCAGGGTGTCACAGTTCAAACGAAACAAGGCAATTTAAAGGCATTTCTGGTGTGAAAAGGACAAAACGTTGATACACGTCAACTTTATTTTCGAAGGGAAAATAAGATGCGACTATTTTTGAAGCCCCTAATATAAACCCCACGCAGGGGTGACACCCACCCTTAAAATCTTAAATGTAAAGCGGGGTCGAGTAGCACATCATTTGAAAGGTTATTAAAGCATCTTTTCAGCGCCGCGCGCCGTCTCATTTTTAGAGTTTTTGTGGATTCGGGCTGAAAAATAAACTTTTCATAAATTGATGGTTCTTTAATATTTGATTAATTGTACAGAAATTGAAATGGGGTCTAAAATAATAAATTGAGATTAAAACAACAAGATTTTGCTTAATGAATAATACACAAAAAGTAGTACCCTGCTTTGAGACAATTACTTGATTAAATGTTCGAATTGAGCACCCCCTGCTTCCACGCACGAATACAGGTTCGTTTGAACTGGGACACCCTATATATTACGGTCTACTAATAAGAAAATGATATCTTTTTAGCCATCGATCAGCATGCCTTCATATTATGTCTGCCGAATATTATTTTCATTGCACAGTGAACAAGCGTTTAAGTGTTAAATCGGTTTTAACTTAAGTTACTTTGATCAAGTTAATTCAAGGGAGTGGCCAATACAATTCAACAAGCAAGCTGATTAAAATAAAATATTTTTATAATAATATAATACGTTTTTTTGTTGCTGATTTTTTTTTAAATAAATAAATTTTTCTTTTTAATAATAATAATAAAAAGAAGAATATCATGAAGTCTCTCAGGGTGTCTCACTTAAGAGGTAGAAAGATGCGCTTTTCATATTAGTCTAAGAGCTAGCAACGTTTTCGAGAAAGTATTTTAAGAAAGTTGTCTCTGATATATCTTTTATTATCCTCTCTGGAACAGCATGCGGCCCATCTTTTGGCTGCCGATACCCGTTGCGTTCACTTTTGTATAAAGGGTAAATTATCTGCAATTAACTTATTTTGATTCAAAAAATACATAGTTCTTCTATGTATACAGAATATGGGAACTCCTTGTATATTTTGTAGGTCTTTTAAAAAAGTGGAAAAATAAATTCCCTAAAAATGTTTTTTCTCAAAAACTATGCCATGTGGTTTTTTTTTTACAAGAGCCAAAAAATGTAGTAAATACTAGAGAGACCATTTTTCGCAGAGAAAATCTGTCATCGCTGGAGTTGGAAAATATTCACACTAAAATTGATGTAGGGATGGCGCTAGTTTTCACCCTTTCCGTACTTTTTCTTAATTTTTGGGAAAGTCAATGTTAAAGTACTTAGCAAAACATAGTCACTCAAAATCTCATTCGAATCGGAATAACCGTTCTTAAAATATCTTTTTTTCAGAAAAAAAGTTGTTATTTTTTTAAAGTTTGATACCGTCTAGCTGACAAAGCATTTTTGTATAGATTTAAATTGTGTCCAGTAAACTTATTTTGATTTCAAAAATACGTAGTAGTTCTTATGTCTACGGAATATTGGGACACCCTGTATACCACATCTCAAAAGTGGCTCACCCCTATAACTTTTTTATTTTTTCAAATTTAAAAATATAGTTTCAAAGTAAAGGAATTTTTCCAATTTTGGTCCGCGGTTATTTCCTCTATCCACCACCTGGTGTCGCGTCGGATGGGAGGTTGGGAGTTCTCCACACGGATTTTCTTTTTTGTTTTTTTTTTAATAATTTTTATATATTTTTTTTAGATTTAATGATATTTTTATTTGTGTTGTGTTAATCACGTACAAATTAGAGTATCACTAAGACCGGTATTACACTATCATCATTTTATGTTTTAAAAAAGATCTTTTATAAAAAATTTGACAGTGATATAAAGATTTTAAAATATGGGATATTTCACTGTCAATTTATTCATAAAAGATATTTTATAAAAAATATTTGATAGTGTAATGCTTATGATTTTTTTTTTATTTTGAACACCCTCTCCTAACCCTTTACCAATCCCCCCATCACTAAAATTTAATGGCCGGATTCCCACAGTATTTTATGCCGTATTTTTAAAAATTAACAATTAAAATATTCCCAAAAAAATTGTTAAAAATAATGATTTAATGAAAAAAATTGGCGCCAGGTGACACGTACAGCCAGCTTTATCTCAAAAACTACGGCTTCGACACACTTTAATATTATCTTAAGTTTTGTTTAAAATATATTTCCGTACATAAAAGGAGAAAACCGCGTTTTGCTAGCTCTTTTGTTTCTGAGTTATACTTTTTTAAACAATATTTCATTTTTTTTATTATTATTATGTCATTACAAATTTTGTTGCAAATATTATTCTTAATCTTAAATTGAAAACCGCGTTTCGCTAGCTACTGTAATTTTGGAGTTACGATTTTCTAGAATTTTTAACCCCCTCCCATGCCCCCTTACCAACCCCCCACCCCCATAAAAAAATCATGGCCAGATTCTCGAGTGCCATAGTATTTTTGTGCCTAATTTGGTTAAAATTGGTTTAGCGGTTTTTGAGTTATCGTGTTACAGACAGTCTTTTATGACCCAAATAACTCTTAACCTTATAACTTTTTTTTGCCGATCTTAATAGCCTACCATACCTGTTGGTATGGTCGGCTAAAAATTGAGATATGATTAAAAGTACGATTTGAGTATCTTTAAACACACCAGAACACGACACGAAAAATATTAGACGATCAAATCTATTTTTCCAAGGCTCCTTGATTAAAAAGTAGTGTTTTTAACACAGCCAAGGAACACCAGATTGAAATTTGAAATACGATTTTTTTAAAGCGAAAATGTCAAAAGTTGACATGTGATATGTTATTCTATTCAGAATGTCATTTTCTATCGAATAAAGTAAAAAAAATACCGACGGTGCCATTTAAAAATCAAAAGTTGTGGTCATTTCCGGTGAAACAGGAAGTGACCAGAAACTACTGATTACGTCAGTCAATCCTATTTTATGTCATATACTAACATACCAAATCTGGTTTTTTTATGTGAAAAAATAAAAAAAATATAGGAATAAGCCACTTTTGAGACGCACCCGGTATAAGATAATTTTATTTCAGATGCATTTTAGATGCATTTAAGCTGTTGTGTAGTGTTATATCTTTAAAAAAGTCGAAAAAGCTCAAAGATAATAAAATTATAAATATTAATATTTCCAGATGCCGGAGAGCGTAATTTTGCCAGCTAGCTACGTGACAATGGCTGAGGCTGAGCCCGACCTGAGTACGTTTGAAAATAAGAGTGGTTTAGCGGAAGACATGAAGTTCCTTGCTTCTATGCCAGAGCTATGTGATGTCACATTTCTGGTGGGTGAAACGAGAGAACCCGTTTGTGCAGTCAAAGCGGTACTAGCTGCACGCTCCAGAGTGTTTCACAAGATGTTGTATCAGGTATTTAAACTCCCTGGCACAAAATTCCGCCAGCCTAAAATTTTGACTAAGTTTGAGGTTTCATAACTTTTTAACTTGTAATTCCATTTTTATGATTATGGTACTAGTTTGTAGATAAATTTGTTGGCATTATTTTTTATTATTTTAATGGCTTATATATTTCGGTTATGTGGGCTTATACCGGGGTAAATCAAAACTTCGTTTTTTGCAATAAATTCAAAGCACTTCAAAATCTTAGATGTTTAACATTTTGTTTTTTGAATTATCCCATTTTCTTTATTCTTTTATGAGTTACACATTTTTAAATAAAATACTGATATTTTTACAATCTTTAATTTATTGAAAATGGAGCTCTCAGTGCCCACCATTATATTGAGGATATCCTCCAAGAAGTTGTCGTTCCATTTGCCCCTTTCATTGGAAATCAGTTTATACTGATGCATAACAATATAAGGGCCCACGTTGCGCGGGGTAACGAGTTAGGAGTAGTTAACGAGTACCTGAATGAGGTTGGACTACGAAGATTGGAATGACCTCCTGGTAGTCTCAATCCAACCGAACATTTGTGCGATGAACTTAAAAGAGCTGTTCGTCGTCGTCCTATTCCACCACAAACTTAGAGAGCCAGCTAATTAATGGAGGTTCCTTCGTTAATGCTAGCTTTAGCTCTTGTAAAGGATTTTCTTGCTTGATATTCATTAAGCTATAGATCAAGAAAGAATAACTACCCTTATTCATTCGATACGACGAAGACCTCGAGCTGATATTGCTGCGACAGGTGGACATACACGCTATTAAAATTATTATTATAAAATTATGGTTTTTGTCAATAAAAGAATCTCTGAAATAATAAAATATTTTACTTAAAAATCTTTATACCTCATAAAAGAATAGAGCAGCAGTTAAAAGACCATACCATAACTTGGTATACTGATGCTTCCAAAACCAATACGGGAACAGGGATCGGAGTATTTGGGCCGAGAGCTAAATACTCCGAACCAATGGGCACTTACCCTAGTATCCTACAGGCAGAAATCTACGCTATCGAAAGATGCGTACAACTTATATTAGATAGGAACTATCGGAAACAAAAATAGCCATCTTGTCTGATAATAATCAAGCAGCGTTAAAAGCGATCAACTCAGTATCAATCAATTCGAAATTGGTCAAAGAATGCATAGAGAAGCTGAATAAATTAGGCAAAGAAAACTAAAGTCCTCCTACTCTGAGTGCCTGCTCACCAAGGGATAGAAGGCAATGAAAAAGCAAATAATCTAGCTAGAAAAGGAGCGAACACTCCACTAACTGGACCAGAACCGTTCTGCTTTCCAAGTGGTAACCAACTCAAGGCGGAACTCAAGAACTTGGAAGATTCCATCCGCAACCTGGAATGGGAATCTTGCAACGGTCTAAGACACTCGAAGAAGTTTCTGAGGGCTTATGATCAAGAAAAATCACAGATCTTCCTGGGTTTAAGTAAGAACAATCTTCGGATTGTCACGGGGTTTTTAACAGGACACTGTCTCCTCAATGAACACCTCAGTAGATTGAAACTAAGAAGAAACGGCCAATGCAGATTCTGTGGGGAAGATGGGGAAACACCAGTACACCTCATCACTGAGTGCGCCGAGAAGACAACCATTCGTGCCATGAATTTTGGTACTGATATTGGAGATGGAGAACTACCCTCTATAAAACCGTCCCAGATACTGGCTTTTGTCAAAGCCCTGGGACTGTATGATGAGTTATAACTCAAGAAAGGGGGACACAATAGATCTGTAAGGTCGCAGTGATTAACCCCCCTCCCACTCATTCTAAATTCTAAAAATTCTAAAAGAATAGAGATAATGGGATAATTTATAAAATATAATGTTAAGCATACATCTAAGATCAGAGAAGTGTTTTTTATCAAAAATTCCCGTCTCATTTCTTCCACAGGCTGTTTTGAATTTATTTCAAAAAACAACGTTTTGATTTACCCCAGTATAAACCCACCTAACCGAAGAACATAAGCCATTAAAATAATAAAAAATGCCAATAAATTTATCTTCAGACTGATATCATAATCATAAAAATGGGATTACAAAATAAAAAGTTATGACACATCAAACTTAGTCAAATTTTTAGGGTGGCGGAATTTTGTGCCGGTGAGTATATATTAATTATTTACTTTAGAGGGTCTATACTTACTTCGCTATAAATATCGTAATCTTAAATCATACAGGGCGTTCAAAATTCTACGCCAAACTTTCTAAAATATAAAATAATTTGTCATTACCAATCAACATATATTGTAGCCACTGTGTTTCTTTTTTACTAAAGAAACACAGTAACTAAAACATATTTTGATTGGTATTGAAACAAAAATTAATAAGTATTAAAGTAATTTTAAACCGCTCGGCTCTCCCGAAAAACATAAAATAATGTGAAAAATATTTGAAAAATAATGTTACCAAGCTCTCCTGGTAATTGTGGTGCTAATAATTTCAAAAATAAAATAAATCATAACATTGCCTAATTTTATATCTGATAGTAACTAGTACTAATATAATTTTATACATTAAAAAAGTTTTTGATTTAAAGAAAGTAGAATTCTAATCTAGTATTCGAAAGTAGAAGTACAATATTACTAGTAAATGAGAACTATTAAATATAGTATGGTTTACATTTTTTTCTTTGTTCTTTTGTAAGGCTCCAAGTCCCCAACGAAAGAAAGATCCTCCACCAAGAGAAAACAAGTTACGCCTTTTCTTGAAAAGGTCTTCAGAACCTCTACTTAACTTGCAAAGCGCCTCCCAACATCAGGTAATGCATTATATAGCATTAACGTTATTATCTAGCTAGATTTTTTAAACAGAAATACCTAGTACCAGTCGTCAAATTATATTAATTTGATTCCTATATTATATTTATAAATCACATATTAATGTTATGTATTATATATAGATTTTAATAAATATGAGAATGTTAAAGTAATTGATATATATATATATATATATATATATATATATATATATATATATATATATATATATATATATATATATATATATATATATATATATATATATATATATATATATATATATATATATATATGTGTATATATATATATATATATATATATATATATATATATATATATATATATATATATATATATATATATATATATATATATATATATATATATTATACACATTATGCTGCATTTGAGATGTAGACATCTTATATTGTTTCTGCTTGGAGGAATAATGATTTGAAATTTTGTTCTGCATAGAATTATTAAAAAATATTTTCAATAAGACACTATGGAAATACCGGAAGTTGACAACAACTTTCTTATTTTAACCTAAATTCTCTGTAAAATTTTATGAGTTTTGATATAATATATATAATACCTAACAATAACCGTTTTTGGAAAAAAATTAAAATGTTTTGGACAAAAAAAAAACTCATTGTCAAAGAAATGGTATAACCTAAACGTCAAATGTAGTCATTACCACAGCCACTGTGACATAAATAGCAGACATGTAGCTATCGATTTCAAAAATTTAATTGTTCGAATGTCATATAATAATGGCCGCAGCTGTCATGGAATTGAGCGATTAAAGAATTATCATAAATCATTTTTTTTCAATTGAAAAACTTTTTTATTTCACTAGTGAAAAGGCTTTTCAATTTATTACTTTTTGTCTATTCATGTTCCTATACTTAAAATAAATCGTTTTTAAGTTATTTAAGATTTAGTTTTAAAGCGTATATTTTTCTTGATGTTAACCAGTAACCTATGACTTTAAAAGTCAAGTGGTATAAAACAATAGATCTGGCTATATCATATTGTGATACTTTGTTCCAAAAGCAGTATGTTATCGATCATCATTTTCAAGCCAAATTTGTACTGTTTTTTTTCGATCATACGTATATTATTACTAATATCAACTATTTATTAGATATATAAAGAGCAAAAATATGACATATATTTTTATAATTACACATTTTAAACTCTTAAGGCAGCAATATTTATAATATAGAAAATTCAAATAACTCGTTGTCTGACAGATGGAAGATAAATTGTCTGACTGTTTGACACTTAATGTCAAAAGAAGCTAGATAACATCAAGAAAAATATACGTTTTCAAACAAAATCTTAAATAATTTTAAAAAGATTTATTTTAGGTATAGGAACATGTATAGTTAAAAAGGAACGAATTGAAAAATCTTTTCACTAGTGAAATGAAAGAAGTGAGTTTCCATTTGAAAAAAATGATTTATGATCATTTTTTAATCGCCCAATTCCATATCAGCCACCGGCATTATTATATGACATTTGAACAATTGAATTTTGAAACAGATAGCCACATGTCTTCTCTTTATGTCATAGTGGCTGTGGTAATCACTAAATTTTACTTTTAGGCTATACAATTTTTTTTGACAGGCAAAAATTTCAAATATTTTTTTTTGAAAAACGATTAAGGTATAAACGTTTATAAATAAGTTTAACGTCAATATTCATACCATTTTACAGAGAATTTAAGTGTGTAATAAAAAATGGGGGCACCCACTTAAAATAAGAAAGTTGCTGTCAACTTCCGGTATTTCCGGAAGTGCCACCATATTGAAAATATTTTAATCGATAGATCTCGTTGTGAAACAATGATGTGCAAAAAATCTCCGATCTAGATATTATGGTTATCTAAAAACTTGCACATTTTATGCACGTTCAACCTGGGACACCCCGTATATCTACCGAGTTTCGCGACGAAATTAATTTTTTATCAGTATCGTTAAACAATTGTTTCCGAAAACCGCAAAGTGTATAGATTTTCTTGAAAATGGAAAAAAATGCGATTAGAGAAGTAACAACAAAGAAGTAAGTAAAAAATATAAAGAAATAAAAGTAAAACTCTTATTTCTTTATACAGGGTGTCCTAAATTCGAACCTCATTGGGATTTCGGAGTCTAAAATAGAATGGAGGCAAAGGGGGGCAATTTGTTGATGATCAAACAGTAGCCTTAAAAGTTTAAATATTCCGAATAATTCCGAAGAATTTTGGAGAGAGGCATTCAACAAAAAATACAATTTGAATAGATAACACAAATAATAGATAATACAAAAATAATAGATTATATAGAAGAATACAGTGATAAAATTTGAATATTAACGGCCCAAGCACAGTGTACAATTCGTTCTTAAATACAATTAAATTTCCAGCGCGATTTTTAAATATACTTAAGGCGAGTTACAAAAATAATCGTCATACCCATTCACACTTCTAGAAATTCTATTTGCGTATTATATAATTAAATATTAAATACATATACATACATACAGCCGTTACTCGCTGACGAGTATTCGACACACATAAAGAAAATGGTCACGCAAGGCGTTTTCTTTCATGAGCTTTTCTGTGACTGAAAAGCCCGATACGTGATGTTATCTGCCTACCGCACTCCGGACATTCAAAAATCTCATTGCTTTGTTGCCTCTCTACTTTTGGTTGCCGCTGTTAACTGAGTTTACAACCCTTCTCCATTGAGTTCTATTGTGAGCTGCTTTTTCCCACTCATTCTGCATGTTAATTCCCTTTAAATTTTCGTGGAAAATGTCCTTGTATCTTTTCAGTTGTCCACCCGGCCTCCTCTTACCGTCCACAAGCTCACCGTAAAGCAGAGATTTTGGTATGCGGTTTTCTTGCATTCTGCATACGTGACCAGCCCATCTTAAGCGGGATTTTGTGACCATGACTTCAATACTCTCGCAGTTAGATTTTTCAAGGACCGATACGTTTGAGACATGATGGAACCACCGGACTCTTAAGAGTTGTCTAAGGTGTCTCTGTTGCAACTTGTTCAATGCGTTCATGTGTCGGCGGTAAGGCACCCAGGTTTCGCTCCCATATATCATGGTGGGGATTATAATTGCTCGGTATACTGCAAGTTTTGTTTTTGTACTCAAGTCATGATTGTAGAAAACCCTGTCTTTTAATTTCCAGAATGCTCTTGAGGCGCTACTAATCCTGTGCTGAATTTCAGAGTCAATATTGGCCTTTTCCGAAATCAAACTGCCAAGGTAATTGAATTCCGCCACATATTCGAATAGTTCTTCTCCGATTTTTATAGCATTGTTGTGATCTTCCGGGGGAGTGCACATGATTTTAGTTTTGCCGATGTTCAGCTTAAGGCCCAAAGCCTCGTATGCCCAGGTATATGTGTTCAACATTTCTTGTAATTGTTGTACCGTGTTTGCAACTAGAGCGCAGTCGTCAGCGTATTGAAGTTCTGTGATAAATTTTGTACGTGTTTTTGCCCTGAGTCTTTTTATGTTGAACAGACCGCCGTCATATCTGTATCTAATGCCCAATCCTCTCTCCTGCAGTTTGCTGTCCACTATAAAGGAGAGCGCTGCCATGAATATGTTGAATAGGAGAGGCGCTAAGACACATCCCTGCCTAACTCCTGTATTTGTTAGGAATGGGTCGCTCAGTGATCCATGATGTGACACTCTTGACTTGTTGTTGTTATGGAGGCTTTTACACACTGTAAGAAATTTGTTGGGTACTCGAACTTTTCCATAATTGCCCAAAGCGCTCTCTGTTCACAGAGTCGAAGGCTTTTGTTAGATCGATGAATGCAACATAAAGTTTAGACTGCTGCTTTTTTACTTTTTCCTGTAGTTGACGGATGGAAAATATGGAATCGACGGTGCCGCGGTTGGTACGAAAACCCGTTTGCGATCCTGGGAGGATTTTTTTTCTATATATGGGTGCAGGCGGTTTGACATTATTTTTGCAAGAATTTTTCCGCCGATAGCTAATAGCAAAATTCCCCGGTAATTACCGCAGTCTGATGCACTTCCTTTGTTCTTAAATATATTCACTATATTCGCGTTGCGAAAATCGTGAGGTACCTCTCCGCTTTCCCATACGACATCAAAGAGAGCCTTAAGATGATCCATAATTTCTTTACTTGCACACTTATAGATTTCCGCCGGAATCGCGTCACAGCCAGCTGATTTGTTGCTGTTTTATGGAGGTCTTTATTTCTTGTTCTGTTATTGGGATGTCTAATACATCGAGGCTGTTATACTGAGGTATTGTGTTTAGTGCTTCCATATTGGGGTTGTTTTCTTGGTTAAGGATATGGCTGTAATGTTCTTTCCAGTGATTTCTGATTTGTTCTTCCTCTTTTAGAAGTTCGCCATTTTGAGCCATGATTGGGCAGCTTACCTTCTTAGTTGGACCGTATACTTCTTTTACAGCCTCGAAGAATTTACGATAATCGTGATGAGTGGCGTACTCTTGAATCTGATTCGCTTTTTGTGACCACCAGTTATCCTTTACTTGGCGCAGTTCTCTTCGAAGGGTGTTGTTGGCTGCTTTAAAGTTATCTACCAGTCTTGGATTAAGTGGATTTGCAGTGACGGCTTGATGTGCTCTATGCTTTTGTTCCAAAAAAGCCTGTATATGCTGTTGATTTTCGTCAAACCAGTCTGGTTGTTTCTTTTTGTTCGACTTTCCCAGTACTGCTTCGCTGGTTTTATGAATCGCATCCCTTAATTGTGTCCAGTCTTGTTCAGCTTCCAATATTGAGATTGAAGTTATCGGTGGAAGTGATTCTTTGATGGCTTCCCGGAGGGCGTCGGCGGTATTCTTGTTCTCTAGATCCCGTACGTTCAATCTGGTCATGTTGTTTTGCTTTTTACAGCGTGGATGTTTGGGTTTTAACTGGATTTTCATTTTTGAAATTAAAAGTCGGTGGTCAGTGCCGCATTCGGCATCTATTCTAGCTTTTGTGAGCCTAACATCTTTTAGATGCATCCTTCGAACGATTATGTGGTCCAATTGATGCCAGTGGCCTGATCTAGGATGTTTCCAGGTATCTTTAAACTTGTTCATCAACATGAACCACGTATTGGTGATGCAAAGATTATACTCTGCGCATGTTGTTAATAAGCGTTCACCATTGCTATTTGCGTTTTCCATTGTTTTCCCAATACGTCAGGCCATATTTCCTGTTGTTTGCCTACACGGGCATTAAAGTCACCTAGCAAGATGATTCGTTCGTGCTTTGGAATTCGTTGAAAGGCATTTTGTAATGCTTGGTAAAATTTATCCTTATCTTCAATTTTAGCGTCAAGGGTGGGAGCGTAGGCACTAATGTTGTTGACGTAAGTTTTGTCTGATATGGGGTACCTTAGGGTCATAAGACGTTCGGAGACACCAATAGGTACTTCTGTTAACTTGGTGGCGATTTCGTTTTGATCGCAATGCCTACACCATGAATTCTCCTGTGTGTTGCGGGATGACCTTTCCAAAAGAAGGTGTAATGCTCCTCAGTGAGACTACCTTCATCTGCAAAGCGTGTTTCGCTTAGAGCGGCAACATCTATATTTAATCGGTGGAGTTCCTGTGAGACCAGTGCTGTTCTTCTCTCTGGTCGATTTGAATATATTAAATATAATTCTATTAGTGTACAATAATTCAAATCGTTTTTCCTTCAAATAGAAAATATCCGAGAATGTCTTAAATGATGCATAAAAGGCTTAATTCCTAATATTAGATTATCACGGCTTGGAAAATGTATTCTAAATAATCCTTGTTATATATACATTTAGAGAGGCTTCACCCAGCAGCTGGCTCCTATCCAAGAGGTAACTGTCCATCCTTCATCCACAGTGCCCGTAATCTTGCTTAAAGTGCATTGCTCTTATAAAATTTAGTTAGAGTAATGTCTGCAAAACCTTTATTAGAAACTTAATTAGGAAAAATCTATCTACTATAGAAGAACAATAAACAATAAAATATCAATGTTGAAAATTTAAATCAAGTCATTTGTTATTTAACTCGTCCAATAAACTAATATATGTTATTTCATACTCAAGTCACATAAAAGTCATATATTTTATAATTTGGACATAATTTAGGAATTAAAAATATTTCTAATAAAGCACTTGCATGACATCCCTCAATTCTAAAACACATTCCTATATTTAAATTAGATATATAGCTAGTATAAGTTAATCATCTAAAGATATAAAAAGTCTTATGAACAAGCAGGCTTTAAATGTTGGCAAATAAAAATTCTTATAGAAAATTAGAAAATTTCGTTAGAATTAATTTACCTGTCAGCGTTCAAAGCCAGCTTGATCGTAAGGACTTTTTGGTCGTACAGTAGATTACCATATTATTTGTCTATATCTTTATTATTTATCATGTAGAATGTTAAAAAAATAATAACATATTTTTATTCAAATTCACAAATTTTTATTAAGACTAAAACTAGGTTAGCTTCTTAAAAAGAAAAAATCCCCTTCACTGAAAAATAAAAAAAATTAACTATACCTAAATACATTTATGCACAAATAAAAATATATAAACTCTGATTTGATACGAGTCCAAAGAATACTTGTTAATAGTAATATCACAGGTAAAAGTCTAATCAAAATACAATTTTTGAAAACATTTTCCTATTGTACAGAGTGTCCTATTTTGGTTGAAATCATACGGTGTCTCCGTTATTAGTAAAGATAGGAGGATGCGGCTTGCACAAACCTGTACCACTTTTTTGTCAAACGGAAGATGCTATAAACAAAATTTTCATAGCCCTCTTCGTTTCTGAGCTACATGGTCTTTTTAAAAAAATTACAATTCGAGACACCACCCATCTGTTATTGTGAAAGGTATCGAGAAGGTGAGAATTGTTTATTGTAGAACTTTTTACGTAGAATGCAGTGGCGTAGTCTATTTTTTACGAAAAAAATATTTTTGAAGATATGAACTAAAATTATGTTTTTTAAATGGAACACCCTGTATATTTTTAAATTATATGATTTGGCTTGCCGTAAGCTTCTCAAATATATATCAATCTATATTTATTTTCACTATTTACTGCAATATTTAAAAGTTTTCATCAATCATCGATCATGTTTACTAGTAGTCCATGATTGATAATAAAAGAAACTAAATAATTATTAAAAACTGCTAGATAATTATTAAAAACGCTATCTGTCTCTTGTTTTATTCTAGGAGCCACTAATAAATTCTTTATATATCAAGGAAACTTATAACTCTTTACCGCTATTTGTAAATTTGGAAGCTTCCGTACCGGAACTTTTAGATATTCCTTTAGCTAATTTACGTGAAATATACTTTCAGCAAGATGGGGCTCCCACTCACAGCTTTGAAAATGTTAGAATTTTGTTAAATTACTATTCCCCAAATCAATGAATTGGACCCACATGATGGCCGCTCTGATCCCCGGATTAGTTCTCGATTTCTTTATTTAGGGATTTTCGAAATATGAAATATATCGTGGTAACTACAACAATATCAAAGACTTGCAAAATGCTATCAGGCAAGCTTTTAGATATTTGCAAACCCTTCCCGTTATGTTAAATCCCGTTATGAAAAAAGAAAAAAATATATATTTAGAAATTCAGTGATAACAGTTTAAAAGTTAAATATTTCAGTCCTAAATATTTTTTATCTATCACGGGCCTACTAATAAGTAAATTATATCTTTTAAATACTGCAGTAAATAGTGAAAATAAATATAGAGTGATATAATATTTTTGAGCTCGTAGCGAGACCGATCATATTTATAAATTTATATATATTCTATTTAAGATAAACATAACTTTAGTTCATATTTTAAAAAATGTTGTTTTCGTAGAAAAATAGACTACGTCACTGTATTCTAGGTAAAAAAGCTCTAAAAGAATCAGTTGTCACCTTCTCGATACCTTTCACAGTAACGGAGATACGGAGGCTGTCCCAAATTGCAAAATTTTCAAAAAGACCCTTTAGCTCAGAAACGAAGAGGGCTATGAAAGTTTTGTTTACAGCTTCTTCCGTTTGACAAAAAAGTGAGACAGATTTGTGGAAACCGCACCCTTCTCTCTTCACTAATAACGGAGATACTGTATGATTTCAACTAAAATGGGACACCCTGTACAGTTTGTAAATTATTGATAATATAATATTTTCTCAATATTTAATTATGTCATGTATACATATACTATAAATAGATAAGTAAAAAATAAGTATTTTATATCTAACTAAATAAAAAAAACAATCATGAACTCGTTAAGACAAAGAATCAAATGAAAATAATAAAAATCTAGCCGAATATCTTTTCTAAAAAATACTTTTTACTGACAAAGACTGCTACTGTTATTTTTTTACAGAAAATTTATGATATTAAAGAATTTTTACTAATAGAAATAGTATTCTATCAATAAAATCAATTCTTTCAAACATAGTTCATTAATAATTGAAGGGTCGGCCGTAACAACGTTGTATATAACAAAAGAAGTGAATGGAATAAATCACGAAAAACCATAAGAGGTCATTTAGGTGATGATAAAACTTTTTAAACGTATTTAGTATAGTTTACTAAAGTTGCTATAACTATACTGATTTATAATTTTTAAAAATGCTTATTACGAAATATCCAACTATAGAGGTCATTATTGTGGAAAATGCATGTAACAACGTTGTATGTTCATGTAACTTACAACGTTGTTACACGTAAGCAATGTATATTAAATTAAAGCAAATGATTTTTTAATAAATTTACTTTATTAATAAAGGTTTTAAAGAAAGAACTTACATAACGCAAACATTATTTTCAAAAAACTGGTTTTACAAAATAAAATCTTAGTACTAGATAAATTAGGATATTGCTCTCCAGCATCTCTTGAACGTTTTCTCGCGTTTTGTTTCCAGTTCTCTATATTTAGTTCCCTTTTTTTCCCCTATTTAAGTGGGAAATATCCGCGGGTGAAAGTTGCACCGCCCTCTTACTAAGCACTTAAACGCACGTACAACGTTATTATCGGGAATGCAATGCAGGGGCACTGACTGAAGGTCGCCTTATTGCCAGACATCGGGCAAAATTTTTCGGTTCCAGTTGCGCCAATACATTCAAATATGCTTATAAAACGTTGTTTTAGGGAAACATCACATTTCAGCAAAATGTTATATACAACGTTGTTACGGCCGACCCTTCAATTCTATAACGTAAAAATTAGATTTAATCAAATAACTAAATTTCAACACACGTAATTACCACATTAGATAATCCTCACTACTCGTACCATATATTAAATGCATAACTTTATTGTATATGATCCGCGTATTTTTGTATAACTAACCTCGATATTTTTACTTTTTACTTATTTTCACAAACAATTTTGTATTATACTCGTCACTAAAATTGCACTATAATATTTTTTCTGAATAGATTTGTCACTCTATTTCATTAACATAAAAATAATTACTTACTTTATTTCTGCACCAGTGATAGAAAACACGCATGAAATATTAACCCGTACTTCAAATTCTAGTTAAACTATGTAAGAACTATATTTTCCAAATCATTTTTTCGTAATTGATTTGCATGATGTGATTAAACATTCCCTCTTTTGAATTCAAATTTATTTTGTATCATTATTATTAGTATTAATTATATTTTTCTATCTCTTAATACAGCCTCAATCCCAACAACATCAAACGGTTATCATTGAGGAATTTGAACCTGACGTTTTTCGACAGCTTATTGAGTACATCCACACCGGATGTGTTACGTTGCAACCAAGAACTCTTTTAGGTATTAATAATTATTATATCTACTTGTCCCAACTTCAAAATTTTAATTTTTTTATTAACTACCAAATTTCTCCTCAATATGTTGTTAATAAATTTCTCGTTCTGTAAGAGAATTTATTAATATACAGGATGCTACAAATTCGGAGTACGAGCATTGGTATCTCGATATACGTAACATGTACGAACATGGTTAAATTGGGGCAAAGTTGCGCTTTGGGATTAAAAAGGTTTTAAACATTTCAAGAATTGCATTTCAGAGTTTTCTGAAAAAAAAAACAATTTTTTCGGAAATCAATTTAATTTTTTCTTGTCGTTACTTTTTAGAAAATTAAAAAACTAATTGCACATTCTCATAGCTACTTTATTAGGGCTATCTGAGTATTTTTAAATTTTCAAATTAGCTGATAATTTGTGAGATACAGAGGTCAACTTATTTTTTTTAAATACGGATCTGCATTTTTTATTTCAGGTTTTGAAAGAACTCCTGAGTACAGTGATATGCCACACTTTATATTTTTACTTTTGCTTTGGGCAGCTTAACAACAATAAAACTATTTAAATATTATTTAAGATAATTTCAAGTCCGACTCTGTTTTTTTTAAGTTATTTAATCTGATTATATTTATTGCAACAATATTGTTATTTTTAACTTTCTTTATTGTGAATTTGAAATCTTAGTGTGCTATCTAATAATATTAATAATATGCTTATCATAGTTTTTATAAATAAATCAAATTCTACAAACTACTTTCTAATGCTCTACTTGCTCGAAAGGGTTACCACCCTCCCTACTGCATAAATTTATTTTTTGTTCAATTTTATTAACTTTCTTTTTATACTTCCATATATATCCAAAAACACTATCAGACAAATCTAAAAACGCTATCAGATAGCCCTAATAAAGAGATATATAGATATATATAGATAAAGATTATAGAGATATATAATAAAGAGATATATGAAAATGTGCAATTAGTTTTTTTATTTTCTAAAAAGTAATGACAGCAAAAAAATAAAATTGATTTTCAAAAAAATTCGTTTTTACAAAAAAAACTCAGCAATCCTTGATATTTTTAAAACTTTTTTATGACTTCTTGGTGAACATTCCAAAGCGCAACTTTGCTCCAATTTAACTATGTTCGTATCTATTACGGCTCCCGAGATATACCAATGCTCCTACTTCTTAACGTGCTTAAATTCTAGCACCCTGTATATTCTTCTTAAAAAAGGATATGCATAAAATATTTGTTATTCTGTTACAACGTAAAAGTACAGGGCGAGTCTTAAATAAATGCAAATATTTTCCGGGCTGGTAGATATCGATAAAAGAAACATATTGTCTCTTTACACTTTTTTAATATAAATCCAAAATAACCGAGATATTTTGCATAAAAAAATAAAAAAAAAAGATTTTTCGATTAAATTTTAATAATCACTGGATCTTTTCTGGATTTTCTTTCTTATAAATTTAATTTACTACCTATGTTGTCATATTATAAAGATTAACTAAAAATTTAAAAAAATTACAAAAAAATTCAAATATTTAATTTTTTTTCTTACGCGAAAAAAAACTCATAAGCTCATTTCTGGGATCGAAATATACTACCTCTACAATATTTGCACTTATTTAAGACTCACCCTATATAATAAATTACTAATTAATTGTTCTAAAATACATAAGCTATGAACTTTGTACGTTCCATTGCACAAGATTTTTGTTGTCCTTTAATATAAAGATAGTCTCTCAAGATTCTAGAACAGATTTTTCACAAAAAAACGTAAAAGAGCATACAGATACAGGGAACAAAGGCGAAGGAATAAAAGTAAAAAAAAAACAAATTAAGTAAATTTACCGAATAAAGAGTTTTTCAACACATTATAGAATGTTGTATTTTCTGAAGTGCTTTTACAATTTTTATATTTTCAAAATCGATGCACATACCAGGTATTTCTCAAAAGTGACTCACTCCTATAACTTTTTTATTTTTTTCAGAAAAAAACGAGATTTAATATGTTAGCATAATATGACAGATGTGGATGGATTGACGCATTCCATTAATTTCATTCGCTTCTTGTTTCACCGGAAATGACTATAACTTTTGATTTTTAAGTGGTACCCTCGGTATTTTTACTTGATAGAACATAACATTCTGAATAAAATGACATATCATATGTCAATTTTTGACATATTTAATTTAAAAAAAATTGTGTGTGTACTATATGCGCATATTTGAAGAGATACTTCTTCTTACTTCCGTCTATCTGTTTATCCGTCTGAGGACTCCATTCCTGTACCTCTATCCACGTGCCGAGTTTGGTTCAAATCAACCCATAATTAAGAAAAATCCTGATGATTTCGTCCATTTAGGGGCTTCGGTTCGAAACGTCGATTGCGTCATCCTGTAACCCGTAATTACGCCAAAGTCGACCCACATTTTTCTTCAATGTCAAATCCTTAGTCCCACTCTGATGAAGATTTAAACGAAACGTCGTATCCAACTTTGCAGAGTGGGACCGTGTGCACCGTCGCTTACATATAGTCTACCCACCAAATTTGATCGCAATCGGACGACATCAACTTTTGACGTTTCTTAAATTAAAACTAATACAGTTATTGTCAGAGCTACCCGTGTCATACACGGTCATTTCATTTAAATCGAACGATTTTTTGATTTTATTCATATGATGATGGGTTTTCGTAGTGCCACGTCGTCAAAATATTATGAAAATATGGAGCTCTTCGAACTCCATCTACATATCGTTTTAACCTCCTAGCTCACATAGAGTCCGAGTAACAACGCACCAAGATCGTTGCTACTTTGGCCTTAAATTTTCACTCCCATTGCGCATAAAGATGTTTCACTTCAAAGATTGCAATATAAATTGCAATCTAGAGTATCATGGTCATAAATGTAACGATAATTTGGCTCCAAATAAAATACCAAGTAAATACTTTTCCAAATATGCTAATGAGCTATTCTAGTTCCATTTGAATAAAAAAATAACTGAGTTATGATTAAAAATACGATTTTGGCATCTTTTTGTCCTGCCAGAAAAAGACACAAAAACATTAGACGATGAATTTTATTTTTCCAAAGCTTCTTCATTAAAAATTAATGGTTTTAAAACAGCTATGGCACTCGCGCTATGGAAATTTAAAAAGCTATTATTCCACCGTCACGCCACTGATGGAGTGAAATGACAGAAAGACAGACGAAACTCAACCGTGTTGTCATATTTATGTACCCATCTCTTTTTAACTCTCATAAAAGTGCCAAACCATGTATGATTCTAAAAAATTGAGTTTTATGAATGGAGTGTTCTGTCTACCTATATTTAGATGTCTTTGGTGTGTACCATTTAAAAATCAAATGTTGCAGTAATTTCCGCTGAAACAGGAAGTGACCGAAAGTAAGGAAAAACGTGAATCAATCAATCCCGATTTATGTCATATTTTCGTTTTATAATCTTAAAAAATAAAAAAGTTTCACAAAAGGGTCACTTTTTATAAACATCCGTTATACCTATGTAGAATATAGAATGTTTTTTTTAGTTTCAATTATTGTTTGATCTTATGAAATATATTTTAAGTAAATTTAATTCTTGTTTTGAGGCCAGGTCTAAATAAATATTCTAGAGATTAAATCCATTAATTATTATTTATTGACAAAAAAAATGATTTCATGACGTTTCGACCATTATCTTGGTCTTTTTCATAATGAATAATAATCTTCTACTTGTTCCATCCTGAACGTAGATTTGTTACTTTTCGTTAAAACTTATCCTAATTTTTAAAAGTAAATAAAACGTGCACACACAGACAACATATGTATATACAGGTACATCATTGAATTTTAACTACTTTTAAGCCCGATAGACAGCTATTCCAGCACTGCTTGATATAGTTTACTCAGTAGTAACTAAGTAGTAGTAACGTGTAAACTATATCAAGCAGTGCTGGAATAGCCGTCTATCGGGCTACTTAAAAGTAGTTAAAATTCAATGATGTACCTGTGTATATGTGGTCTGTGTGTGCACGTTTTATTGACTTTAGGAATTTATTGAATTAGTATAAGTTTTAACAACAAGTAACAAATCTACGTAAGTTATGGTCGAAACGTCATGAAATCAATTTTTTTATCAATAAATAATAATTATTGGATTAAATCTCTAAAATATTTAATTACACCTGACCTTAAGCCAAGAATTAAATTTACTTAAAATATAGAATGTTTAGGGAGGAGGGGAGTTAATCACCGCGACCTTACAGATCTATTGTGTATTCCCCTTTCTTTAGTTATAACGAGTTATAACTCACCATACAATCTCAGGGCTTTGACAAAAGTCAGTATCTGAGACGGTCTACAGAGGCCAGCTCCCCATCTTCGACATCAGCCGTATCAAAGTTTATGGCACTAATGGTTTTCGTCTCGGCGCACTCAATGATGAGGTGTTCTGGTGTTTTCCTATTTTCCCAACTGAATCTGCATTCGCCGTTGTCTCTCAGCTTCAATCTACTGAGGTGTTCATTTAGGAGACAGTGTTCTGTTAGACACCCGGTGGAGAATCCGAAGATTGTTTTTACTTAAATCAAGAAAAATCTTTGATTTTTCTTGGTCATAAGTTCTGAGGAACTTTTTCGAGCTCAAAAATAATAATATAATATATAATAACCTTAATTACTTACAATAATAAATTTTCTAATAGAAAACTTTTAACAACTTTTGACTTAATACACATATTTTTAAATTGTTAGGGTTGTTGAGGTTCTTCAGTTCCACTTTAAGTTGGTTTCAAGTTGGCTTGGAATTGGAAAACAGAACGGCTCTGGTCGTAACCACCGTAATAAGGCCGGTCAGCTTATTCGTGACGTCATCAACTGGAGGCCTAAACTTTGATTGCATTTGATACACTTTAGGCTAAAAACATAGTGGCCATAGACTTAAAATAAAATATAGACTACACTATTTACATCTCAACGCGGACAAACAACCTTTTTTGTACACATGTTTACTTCTGGGTACAGTCGACCGAGCCTTCCTCATCCAGCCTATGTTGTCACGTCTTTAATATTATCAATATTTTTTTTCTTGTTATACACATATATTGGATATTAATACTACAGTTTAATAAAGTAGGTTTTAATATTCCATAGATGTATTAAATAGTCCTTATACTACTAAATTATAAGTCGGATACTGTTTAATAAGGATAAGTTCTTTGCAATATGACAACACCGATTAGAGGCGAGGGAGCCTATTCATTCATTTATTATCTTGTAGTACGTGTCGCACGTGTGCGGTAAAGCTTTGTTGCCGCTATCTCCCTGGCTGTATTAACGCATTTTCTTAGCTTGTAGTCCTTAAGTGTTTATTTTATTGACTTTTTGTGTTCAAAAACTATAAAATATGGTTCGCCAGTGCCAAATTTGCAAGAAATTTGACTTAAATAATCCATTTAAGTCTTGAAACGACTTTTTGACCGGTAGGCAACTCTCAATTTACCCATTGGCAGTCAGTGGCGTTGTTGTAGAAAGGCGCTTATTTAGATAATATTTTAGTAAAATGTAAAATCTGAATTTTTTCTTTTACATTACATTATTTACTTACTTACATTGTAACAAAATCATAATTATAACCCTGTTAATAATTAATAATGTTTTTATTAAAAATATATTCCGGTTTATTCTAAAATTATCTTCAGAATCTAAAATAACATACAAGAATTTTAAAATGATATTACATTATGAAACAATATTTTTTAATATACCGGGTCGTCTCAAAAGTGGCTCAACCCTATAACTTTTTTTTATTTTTTCAGATAAAAAAACAGATTTGTATGTTAGTAGGTATATGACATAAATTAGGATTTATTGACGTATTCAATTGTTTTTGGTCTCTTCCTGTTTTACCGAAATGATTACATCTTTTTATTTTTAAAGGCACCCTCGGTATATTGCTACTTTATTCGATAAAAAATGACACTCTGAATAGAATGACATATCATATGTCAACTTTTGACATTGTCGCTTAAAAACATATCCTATTTTAAATTTCAATCCAGTTTTTTTCAATCCACTAAGTTTTAATCAAGGAGCCTTGGAAAAATAGTTTTGATCGTCTAATAGGTTTCGTGTCTTGTCTAGGCCGGTTAAAAGATGTACAAATCGTATTTTTAATCATACATATGTCAATTTTTTCAAATGGAACAAGGGTGACTCATTAGCATATTTGGATAAAGCATTTTTTATGAATATATTGATACCACACACTTGGTATTTCGAGTCAAATTGTCGTTATGAACCGAGTGTTACAATTACAATTAAACCATATGCGAAAATGTCAAAAGTTGACATATGATATGTCATTCTATTCAGAGTGTCATTTTCTATCGAATAAAGTAGAAATATACCGAGGGTGCCGTTTAAAAATTAAAAGTTATAGTCATATCCGGTGAAACAGGAAGTGACCAAAAACAATTGAATGCGTCAATCAATCCTAATTTATTTCATATACTAACATACTATATCTTGTTTTTTTATTTGAAAATATAAAAAAATTATGGGGATGAGCCACTTTTGAGACGCACCCGGTATTATAAAGACAGTACCGAGTTAAATAAATGTAGTTTTTATTTTATCCACTTCCTATCACCTTCCTTGCTTTAATGGAACAGATTTATGTTTTCTCTAATTTACATAATAAGACATCACTTTAGATACACATATACCAGAAAAACACACACACCAGAAAAAAAATTACAACAATCATATTTTTTTTCTCTCCCTGTCGCCGATTCTATTATATCTGTGGAATAGATCCTGTTTTGATTAATATTAGGGGTTGTAAATGTTTGACTAAAATTAATAATTTATTATTAATTTCAAAAATTACCTAATTTCGATTATAAAATTTCTTCTATAACATGTATTTTATTATTTTTATCCTTTTTGGACTCTAAATTGTTTTTTCTAAACTTTTATTTAAAAAACCTGTCCTAAATCTTAATAAAATATAAAAAAGTTTAAATACGATATATTTTTAATTTAATTATAGCTTCATTAAAAAAAAAGTTACCCGGCTATGATACGGAGAGTTCAGGTGTACTTGAGAAACGAAAGACAGTGTTGTGTTTCTCGGCAGAGTCGTCAGGGAACGACCGTTACGACAGAGACAACCTATCTATCGCTCGTGTCGCACTCGTTATAACCTAAAACAATAACACAACAATAACAAGACAGTGTCTGACCGCATGTTCCAGCTATTTATGAATGAGATGCTCAGTCTATATTTTATTTTAAGTCTATGATAGTGGCGCGACGAGGAGAGCGGCGAGCAAGCAGCGCGATATCGCGTCGATTGAGCCTCGAGGTGCTAAATCATAGTAGAGCGGCGAGCAGATCGCTTTACTATGTTCACGCGTACTTGTCTTCACAGGTTTGTTTTGGACGCGACGTCGCGCTGCTTGCTCGCCGCTCTCCTCGTCGCTCCACTTTTTTAGCCTTATACGTATATAATGGATAAAAAAACTTTAATTGCACCGAATTTTTAATAAATAATAATTAAACATAAGATTTGAAAAACATCAGATTGATATCCCATCTCACATATTTCATCGTCATTGTATTTATTTATGCTGTAAGTGTGTCTAAGTTTCTTTTATTTCCCTTTCCAAGTCTATCATTATTTTTTAACAACAGTAGTTTTTCAGACGTGTATTTCTAATAGAATTTATGATAATTTTTACAATAACTTAGCATTATAAATAATACATTGCGGAAATTTTAATAATGGTGTTATTACTTTTAATGTAATCCAAAGATATTTTTGATAAAAATATTTTTTTATTGTGAATTTTGAGAAACTCCTCATGGCTTTGCAAGACTTTGTTAAAAATTATATATTCAAATAAAACTATATTAGTTATTTCATCTTTTGGAAACCCAAGACTGCCTTTAGTAAGGTTTTTTATAAGTGAATTTTGTTCAATATCAGTGTTGTCTGAAAATGTTAAATTTTTTTTTAGGGACATTAATGACTGAATCTTAAGTTTCTTTTCGCCTTCATATAAATGTCGAACACAAATACTGTACTGACTCCCGGCTAACTGTTTATATTTTCCAAACCTACTTTCAAGAGGATCAGTTTGTAAGTTGTCTAGTAAAACATACCTCATATTTTACTCATTAAAACAATATTTTATTACTTCAACCTCAACCTGTTACTCAACTCAAGTTAATAACTTTAATAATGAGCACAGATAAAAGTTAGAAATTCTTTATTATTTTCATAGCATTTTAAAGAATTTAGTAAATAACAAGCATGACTAATAATTTGATCAGTATTACTATCACGGTTCAGAAAACTACCATGTTACTCTTAAAAACTACATAAACTACATTACATGTAGTTAATCGATGTAGAGGATGTAGTTTATGTATCTTTCAAATATGAAAGGTTTGAGGTGAGGTAAAAGATAAGTAAAAGCTTTAGAAAATACATATAAATATATCTGAGAAAACAGAAGAAATATAGCTTTAAATATAATATTCACATCTTATTATTTAGACATTATAAGGCATTATACCTTTTAAATTGTATAATTTCACACACTTATAATCACTTTATAGTTTAAACACCTCTTTTTACAGATTTATAACTTTTTTCACTCTTCTATTATCGATTATAATTACCACGTCCGCACACCTACCGATAAATCGATGACTCAACTGCAGCAATACCACTCCGCTACGCGCTACGATAGGCGCCGCCACGCGACGCCGCCCCGGAGCAAGGGGCATGAATTTAATTTCACTCAAAATGAGTTATTTGGGTCATAAATGACCTAAACCTGTCTGTCTGTCTGTCTGTCCGTCTGTAACACGATAACTCAAAAACCGCTGAACCGATTTTAACCAAATTTGGCACAAATGTGGCACCCGAGAATCTGGCCATGAGTTTTTGGTGGGCTTGGGGGGTTGGTAAGGGGGTATGGAAGGGGGTAAAAATTTTAAAAAATCGTAACTCCAAAATTACAGTAGCTAGCGAAACGCGGTTTCCAAATTAAGATTAGGAATAATATTTGCAATAAAATTTGTAATAACATCAAAATCAGTCAAAGTCGCAGTTTTCGAGATATTAACATATTTTAGTATGTGCGGCTATACATGACTCCCGTGCTTTTTTTTTCTCATATTATACACTATTGTGAACTTAAAATATTCCTTTATTAAATTTTATTGATAAACAGTGAGATATAAACATTTATTAACTGGTATGATTTTTTTCCGTATTCTATTAAAACTATTTTTATATACTATAATATTTTTAAAAACTCGGAAAAGACATTTTAAAACTTCGAAATATATCTGGCGAGTGAAAAAAGATCCACAATTTGAACTTTTATCGGGTAATTATCAACGCTGCTAAATAGAGTTGAGCCTCCAGTTGATGACGTTACGAGATTTTTACGTCACAGCTGTTCGGCCTTGTTATTACAGTGGTTACGCTCTGGTCCAATTAGTGGAGTGTTTGCTTCTTTTCTAGCTAGATCGTTTGCTTTTTCATTGTCTTCTATGTGAGCAGGCATCCATAGTAGGAGGACTTTATTTTTTTTCAGAATTTGTTCTGCTTCTCCGGTATACTTTTAAACATAAATCATATTCTCAACCTTTCTTTTTCGTGTTTTTTATGTTTTGTCAACTAACCCTATTTTCACATTTTTAAAGGGCAATTGTGCAATTTCCCACCATAACAGGTTGTGTCACAGCTAGATATACTGAATAGATTCCGCAATCTTTTTTGATATATTATTTTCTCATTTGTTGCAACGTTGTTAGCGCGCACTGTATAAAATACATATTAATCTATTGTAAAAAAATAAATTTATTTTCTATTTAAATTAATTTTATTTTTTTACTAAATTGCTAGGTGTGATGAACGCTGCTGATTACTACGGTCTCGACGAATTGAGAAGAGCTTGTGCCGGATTTGTTCAATGCTGCATCAATGTTGATACCGTCTGTGCTCTTTTAGCTTCAGCAGAAAGATATATTCAATACAAATGTACCAAATCTCTTGTGCAAAAGGTAAAATATTTATAGTTCTCATATTTATTTTATACAGGGTGTCCCAATTTTCCGTGGACAGAGAACTCCTGCATATTTTTAGAATCTAAATAAGTTCATTGGACAAAATTTACGTTTATACAAGAGTGCTTCGTTTGTCCGTTAGGGGGCATCAAACTTTAAAAAAATAAACGCATTTTTTGAGATATTTTAGAAACCGATATTCCGATTTGAATGAGATTTGAGGTGCCTATGTTTTGCTAAGAACTTCAATGTTTGACTTTCACTAAAATCAAGAAAAAGTTCGGGAAGGGTAAAAACTACCCCCACCCCTATATAAATTTTAGTAAAAATATTTTTCTACTCCACCGACCACTGATTTTTATTTTTGTAAAATGGTCCTCATAGTATTTACTACATTTTTTGTCTCTTGTTAAAAACGCCACATCTCATAGTTTTTCAGAAAAAAATTGGAGAATTTTTTTTAAAAGCGGACCTACAAAATATACAGGGAATTTCCATATTTCGGAGACATAGAAAAATAGATAGTGTTGTAGGTATTTGAAATAACGAAGTTTTTATGTAAAATGTACACAAGTGCGAAGAATTAAATATGAATATCTCGAAAATACTCGAAAAAATTTCAGTAAGCGTGAAATATGGCAAACACTTAATAACTTAAATGTACATAAACGCAATAATACTAAAAAAAATCCAGACAATCTTAAAGATGTGAACACAATAAATCGCCATTTTGTAGACTCTATAGAGGCTCTGAAATGTGTGACTGATCCTGTTACTGTTAACTTTTACAATAATAACACATTAGCGCACGTGAAAACATTTCAGTTTAATAGCATTAATGAAGCAGATCTGCTTGATGCCCTTGCTAGCATTAAATCCGTTGCAGCAGCCTGCGATGGTATATCTCTATTAATGGTTAAATTGTGCTGTCCTTATATTGCCCCCTACCTTGCTCATATTTACAATTGCTGTTTAAATAATAGCTATTTTCCGATTAGTTGGAGAAATGCAATGATCATACCCTTGCCAAAAATTTCCAATCCTACAAGTTTAAAAGACATTCGACCTATAAGTAAATTGCCAGTTTTATCAAAAATATTGGAAAAGTTGATATATAGTCAAGTTTTAAATCATTTAACTAAACATAATTTAATCCCTGATTGCCAGTCAGGATTGAGGAGTAAATATGGTACTTCTGCCGTTTTAGCTAAAATTTTGGATGATATATTAACAGAATTAGATACAGGTAAGGGTGCAAGTCTGCTTTTATTAGATTATACTAAGGCATTTGACACCTTGGGGCATGATCTTTTACTGGCAAAGCTTCATTATTACGGGTTTTCGGAAAATGTTGTGGAATTGGTTGGCAGTTATTTGTCTAATAGATGCCAGTGTGTAGTTCTCGATGAGGCTCAGTCGGATGCTTTACCGCTTTCTAGGGGTGTACCTCAGGGTTCCATTTTGGGACCACTCTTGTTCCTTATTTACACCGCTGATTTGAAAAATAATGTTGTGGATTGCGAACTGCATCAATTTGCCGATGACACGCAAATATATGCAACTTACACTGCTGAAAATGCAGCAGCTGTTTACAATAATATTAATTCTGCTCTTGAGAAAATAAGTAAATACTCATTGAATCATGGTCTTCAGTTGAATCTTGGCAAAACTCAAATGATTTGTTTTGGTAGGGTACCCTTAGCAAAGGGATTATCTGTTAAACTGAATAACGAAATAATCCATCCATTAAAAACTGTCAAGAATTTGGGTTTGGCTCTAGATTGTGATTTGAGATTTCGAAATCATGTCAATTCGATTGTGCAGAAAAGTTATACAGCATTGAGGGGATTGTATAGGAATAAAAATATTATGAGTCAAGCATTGAACGTAGCCTATGTGACAGTTTGGTTCTTAGCCATGCCAACTATGCTGACATTGTCTATGGACCTTGTCTTGATGTGCACTCCTCTTCCAGAATACAGAAGATTCAAAATTCATGTGTACATTTTATTTGTTCTCTGGATAGAGGGGAGCATATCTCACCTTGGCTTAAAGAATCGAAGTGGCTTAATATGTATGAACGCCGTAGACTGCATTTGGCTACCTTTGTACACAATCTAATTAAATTACAGACACCATTATATTTAAAATCTAAATTAAAACTGCGCCAAACTGTTCAGAGCAGAGACACTCGAAATATTAATCAGTTATATCTACCTCAATATAAGACCTCTTTATATCGACGATCATTTACGTATTCTGCGGTCTCGTTATATAATTCCCTGTCAAGTGCTTTAATAGCTAAGTCCCTCGGTTCATTTAGATCGGGGTTCAGAGATTTATTATTCCATAATTGGAGTTGAGTATACTTTTTGAAACCAGCTATGCCTCTCCTTGGCTCTCTCTTCATCAACACCAATACATGCCTGTTGCCTTATGTTATTGCATAATGTACTTATAAGTATTAATTGTTCTCTATGTGTGCTCTATGTGTTACACTTAATAGTTTTGTTAATACTTTATATTTTTTTGTATTTTTCATTGATTTTTTTTGTTATTATATTTATACATTTGATATATTAATTTAAGATAAGGTAGTAGATATTGATATTATTTGTTAGGTTATACTGTAATGGTACTCGGTTAACTAAGCAGTTATTTACTGAACTTCGGCGAGGATTATTAAAATAAATAAATATATATTTAAAATAGACCAGCAATTTTTGATACCCTTGTATACATTTAAGGAAGCAATACATTTTTTAGTAAAGTTTATTTTTCTGGCTTTAAAGTCAATACAAGAATTAACTTTGAAAAGTAATGTACAGGGTGTCCCATTTTGGTTGAAATCATATGGTATCTCCGTTATTAGTGAAGATAGAAGGGTGCGGTTTGCACATACCTGTGCCACTTTTTTGTCAAACGGAAGATGCCGTAAACAAAATTTTCTTAGCTCTCTTTGTTTCTGAGCTACAGGGTCTTTTTGAAAATTTTGCAATTTGGGACCCCTCCTGTATCTCTGTGACTGTTAAATCTATCGAGAAGGTGAAAACTGTTTATTGTAGAACTTTTTACGTAGAATACAGTGGCGTAGTCTGTTTTTCTACGAAAAGAATATTTTTAAAGATACAAACTAAAGTTATGTTTTCTTAAATGGAACACCTGTATATTTATGAATTAAATGATCGGACTTGCCATAGGCTTCTCAAAAATATATAACACTCTATATTTATTTTCATTATTTAATGCAATATTTAAAAAAATATATTAAAAGATCATATTTATTAGTAGGCCATGATTGATAATAAAAGAAACTAAAGAATTATTTAAAGTAATATTGCTATCTGTCTCTTGTTTTATTTTGAAAGCCACTAATTAATTCTTTGTATATTAGGGAAACTTAAATCTCTACCGCTATTTGTAAATCTTGGAAGCTATCTTATTGGAACTTTTAAATATCCCCTTTAGCTAATTTACGTGAAATATAGTTTCAGCAAGATGGGGCTTCCCCTCACAACTTAACTTACAACGAAAATAGTAGAATTTGGTAAATTATTATTTCTCAAATCAATGAATTGGAACCAATATGATGACCTCCCTGATTCCCGGATTTGTCCGTTCTCGATTTCTGATTTTAGGGATTTTTGAAATATGAAATATATCGTGGCAACTAATATATAAACATACAATATCGAACACCTGGAAAATGCTTTAATAATGCAAGCTTTTAGATATTTGCAAACCCATCCCATTATAATAAATTCCGTTATAAAAAAGAGGAAAATATATTCAGAGGTTCAGTGGTAACAATTCAAAAGTAAAATATATTAATCCCAAATAAAATTTTAATATGTGTATGTCTATTTTAGTAAATACCATTTTGATTTTGTTATTTATCACGGCCTACTAATAAGAAAATGTATATTTTAAATATTGCAGTAAATATTGAAAATAAATATCAAGTGATATATATATATATATATATATATATATATATATATATATATATATATATATATATATATATATATATATATATATATATATATATATATATATATTTGAGAAGCTCATAGCAAAGCGGATCATACGACTTATAAATATACAGGGTGTTAAACCTAACTTTAGTTCATATTTTCAAAAATATTTTTTTCGTAGAAAAACAGACTACGCCACTGTATTCTACGTAAAAAGTTCTACAAGAATCAGTTTTCATCTTCTCGATATCATCTATAATAACGGAGATACGGGGGTTGTCCCAAATTGCAAAATTTTCGAAAAAACCATGTAGCTCAGAAACGAAGAGAGCTATGAAAATTGTGTTAACGGCATCTTTCGTTTGGCAAAAAAGTGGCACAGGTTTATGCAAACCGCACCCTTCTATCTTCACAAATAACGGAGATACCGTAAGATTTCAACTAAAATGGGACACCCTGTCCAGGGTGTTGACAAATTTTTGATTACAGCATGTATTTAAATATCTTTAAACATCAAAGCATTTAAACATATTAAACCCTTATAATAAATGCCTTATTTTATTCCCAAGAATCCAAAAGTGAAACAAAATACCAGGTGTTCCATAAGAAAAAATATAACTTTGGTATGGACACATCCTCCAGTTCTGACACATCCTGTACATTTCAACAAAATAAAGAATTTTGTTCCTACATTTTTCTGTTTTCGTATAACCAACTGAGGCGAATGAGGTGCGCTACCCTGTATATGTGAATAAGCATTTTTTGGAAGTCGGAAAAATATATGTTTTCCTCAAAAAGTGAGCGCGGTGGCAATTTTTTACAAGAGACAAAAAATGTAGTAAATACTATTTTGCAAAAAAAATCTGTTGTCGGTGCAGTTGGAAAATATTTCTACTAAAATGTATGTAGCGATGGGGTAGTTTTCATCATTCCCGTACTTTCTCTTGATTTTTGTGAAAGTCAAATGTTAAAGCTCTTAGCAAAACATAGGCACCAAATCTCATTCATATCGGAATATAGGTTCTTAAAATACTTTAAAAAATATCTTTATTTTTTTACAGTTTGATGCCCTCTAACGGACAAACGAAGCACAGTTGTATAGAGGTAAATCGTGTCCAATGAACTTATTTTGATTCCAAAAATACGCAATGGTTCTATGTCCCCGGAATATCACTGTATATGTTTCGAAATAGACAATAACCAAAAACAAATGAAATTGACATTATCAATTGACAATATTAATTATGTACCTTACATACAATAATATCTTTTCTAATAGCAAGCTTTTTAACAACTCTATTTTATTTCAAACTATTATTTTATTTTTGAAAATAAAGAAAACCAATCATGATTCATTATATAATTCACAAATAACATTTAGTGTTCAGATGGAAGGTATGTCTTAATAAATCAGTTATTTTATGATATTTCTTTTAACCAACCTTATCAACCTTCTACATTCACTTGTTAAATGCTGTTATTTATTTTAGGTTCTTGAATTTGTTGACGAACATGGAAATGAGGTTTTAAATTTAGGTTCATTTACTTTGCTACCTCAACACGTTGTTCGATTAATCCTAGCAAGGGATGAATTACAAGCTGACGAATTTACTAAATTTCAAGCTGCTCTGATGTGGGGTAAGAAGACATATATCGCGTTAAATGATAACTTTAATTTGATTTTAAATAATATCCAATTACAAATAAAGGCAAAATTAGTTTTAAAATAGAAAAAACTTTTTAGGACTTGCACAGGGACAAAATGAGTTTAGTTATTCAGGTTAGAAGTTTTAATAACCCTGTAGAATATTTTAATGATTAATTGATGTTATGCATATTTGTTAAACTAATACTATTAATACTATTAATAGCTTTCATTTCTTTCTATTATAATTCATTAAAAATTATCTAACCATACACAATATATCTAAATGAAAAAAAAAACAGCTTGTCAGAGTACAACGCAAATATTAAAAAGTCATATTTGTAGTTTATTACTTCATTTTCTTTTAGAATAAGCCAGATTTAAGAAAACTAAATATTCATGTACTGATTTATTTCAGGAAAGAAATACTGTGATAACAACTCAACTACAAGTTTGAAAGATGTAATTGGTAACTTTTTGGAATACATACAGTTTCACAAAATTCCAGCTAACGTTCTAATGAGGGAGATTCATCCTTTGGGTCTGGTTCCTTACAGCATTATTATGAATGCTTTGGCATATCAGGTTCAGTATTATTATTCATATTTTTATGAATTTAATTATTACAGTTCCATATTACTTTGCAATTCTCTTATTCCAATTTTAGTTTTACGAATAGGACCAATCTAATATAAAACACTAAATCACCACAATACACCAAAACACTTTTACTTTTACACTGGACGCGCGTTTCGCTAACCATGTTAGCATCATCAGCAGATGATTATAAACTAAAATACAATCTACAATTGGAGCGTTTATACACTCGCTCAGTGGGCACAGAGTGGGCGTGGCAAGATCTAGCCAACCGAGTCAGAACCCACCGAGCGTAACAGTTAGATTTCCGCCACTAGAGTAGTAGGAATAAAGAACTTGAAGGAATTGGACCGTTGTCTCTGTTCATACTATCTTTACATTTATTAATTCTGATGCTTTCATATGCATCTAATTGCCTGTAATTTGAGACTTGTTTAAGTAATTTTAAGTTATTAAGATCTATACAATGTTCTTTATCAACAATATGTTCGGCAACGCAAGATTTATCAGGTCTACCATATCTTATCTGAGCTAAATGTTCTTTAAATCTAGTTAATATTGATCTTCTAGTTTGCCCAACATATTTCTGATTACAATCTTTACAAGAAATTTCATAAATACCCGACCTTTCCAGTAGAGGTGTTTTATCCTTTGGATTACCTAATAATTTTTGAACAGCGGGAAGGTACAGCAATGGGTAATCCATTGTTTCCTTTTTTGGCTAATTTATTCATGAGCAGGTTTGAAGTGGAGGCTAAGAATCAGTTTGAATATTTTCCAAGAGTATGGTTGAGGTATGTGGATGATATTTTTACTGTTTTTGACACACATTCAGACACCATAGATAATTTCATTTCTAAGTTAAATAATCGTTTTCCTTCCATTAAATTTACACATGAAATTGAGAACAACGACAGATTACCATTTCTAGATGTATTAGTTATTAGAAATACTAATAATTGCCTGGAATTTGATATCTATAGGAAAAATACCACTACACGCAGATATATTCCTAATAAATCATATCATAGTATTGAATATAAAACGGCTAGTTTAAATTTCTTAGTTCATAGATTACTTAGGTTTCCACTTTCCAACGAAAAATATGAAATAGAAAGAGATTACATTAGGAATGTAGCTGAGTGTCATGGATATTCTCCTTCACTAGTTGATAAAATAATTAGAAAACGTAGGTATAGGTTAATGATTTCTGAAAATTCGACTTTTCAAGTGGAGAAAGATACGTCAAAATATTTTTCAATACCGTTTCATAGAGAGTTATCCCGTGGTCTAAAAGGAATTTTTAAGAATGTCAATTATAAACTTGTGTATAGTACTAATAATAAATTACAACAATTATTAGGTAATCCAAAGGATAAAACACCTCTACTGGAAAGATCGGGTATTTATGAAATTTCTTGTAAAGATTGTAATCAGAAATATGTTGGGCAAACTAGAAGATCAGTATTAACTAGATTTAAAGAACATTTAGCTTAGATAAGATATGGTAGACCTGATAAATCTTGCGTTGCCGAACATATTGTTGATATATATCACAGTATAGATCTTAATATCTTAAAATTACTTAAACAAGTCTCAAATTGCAGACAATTAGATGCATATGAAAGCATCAGAATTAATAAATGTAAAGATAGTATGAACAGAGACAACGGTCCAATTGCTTCAAGTTCTTTGTTCCTACTACTCTAGTGGGTGTTACGCTCGGTGGGTTCTGACAAGGTTCTGACTCGGTTGGCTAGATCTTGCCACGCCCTCTTTGTGCCCACTAAGCGAGTGTATAAACGCTCCAATTTTAGATTGTATTTTAGTTTATAATCATCTGCTGATGATGCTAACATGGTTAGCGAAACGCGCGTCCAGTGTCAAAGTAAAAGTGTTTTGGTGTATTGTGGTGATTTAGTGTTTTATTTTGCAGTGTAACACCAAAGGTTCCAACCCTCAACTGTAATAATAACAATCTAATATAGAAAATTGTCGTCTCACAGTTTTTGTTAACCATACTCCTCCGAAACGGCTTAACCGATTTTGATGAAATTTTATATGTATATTCAGTAGGTCTTTTTATATGTATATTCAGACTAGGTTGTTATCGATTTTTTTACCCCTAAGTGATAAGGGTGTGGCCCACCCCAATTTTTTTTTATTTTTTGGACAAATTTTTTATTTTTATTTTTTTATGATTTGGCATTATACAACCCTACATTTTCACCCTTCTACCATCAACCCCCATTTTTTTAATAGAGGTTATTTTTTTTATTTTTTGTTACCATACTCCTGCGAAACGGCTTCACCGATTTTAATTTATATTTAGTAGGTCTGAGACTAGGTTGTTATCGAGTTTTTTACCCTTAAATGGTAAGGGTGGCCCACACCAATTTTTATTTTATTTTTTGGACAATTTTTTTTATTTTCTTATCATTTGGCATTAAAAATACATACAACTTTAAATTTTCACCCTACTACCATCAACCTCTATTTTTTAATAGTGGTTGCTCCTGAAGGATTTTTTTTATATTTTTTTTATATAGCTACTTCCTTAACTGCAATTACATTTTAAACCTCTTTTTTTTTCAATAAAGGAGATTTTTACATGTTGATTTTTTTAACTATCCACCGTCTCTTTCACCTATTATAAGCATATATTATCCACTTAAAAATATTTTATTCACCATCTCTTACTTCTCATTATGTGGCTGGTAGGTAGTTTTAGTAGCCTTGCTATAACTGCGTACCTCCTTAACTAAAATATATAAATATTTTAACAACATGTACAATAATAGAAAATTTAATATATAAAAGACACAGTTTTGAGAAAAAGCCAACAAATTATTTTTAGTACCATAAGCATGCATTATTTAACATAGGCAAACATTTTAACATAGGCGGCGGATTTAAAATTAGATAATCAAAACAATCGAATAATTTATTCAACGTCAAATTTTGGTTATTGGCTGTTCGACGCTAGTTTCTGTGTATAGAATTATTGCACCAGTGCATTACAATATGAATAATCTAAATCTAAATATGAATAACTCGACTAATTGACAGCGTGTCATCTAAAAGCTCCGCAAGTTTATTTTCAGTGCAGTTTATTAAGATAATATGATAGAAAAATTATCTGGTTGAATTAAATTAAAAAAATTGGTTTATTTACGTTAAAATGTTAAAAAATGCATTTTTACCTTGTTTGTGAAAATATTGTGCTATATAATATATTATATTTCAATAAAGCTCATGACAAAGCAAATATAATAAAAGAAATATATACAGGGTGTCTCATTAAAAAAAACATAAATTTAAGTCATATATCAGAAATGACAGCTCCCAGCGAAAAATTAAATACGGTAATCGCAAAACATTTTCCGATGCACGTCATCAATCATCTCGAAATTGACACTAAAGCCTATAAACCTGACTAAATTAAATTTTGGGAAAAATGTTTAAATTTGTTGTATAATTTAAGATACCGAGCAGCTGTTCCTTTTACTTCATAGAGCAAATGATTGTAACAGATATTTTATTTAGATTAAAGCTGCAAAAAATAAGTAGTTTGAAGCGATTTTTATTATCGCCGTGTTGATCACATTGCGGCAGCGATCAGCAACGTTGTCATTTATTATTTGACAATTATTATAATGTCAGTCATTATTTTGTATAATATCGTATTGTTGTTGAATCTTTGGGAGTAATTCTCGTTTTTTGCCGATTTTCATACTCTTAAAAATTGTACTTTTAAGCACAAACAGTTCTTTTAAGAACTAAATTGTCGAGTTTTTGTATTGCATTTCTTGAACTTGTGTGTTGAAAATATGCCGAAGCATTTAAGCAGTCGAAGCAAGGATCTTCTAGCTTCCCTAATAAATTATTTTGAACGAGAACGTGACAAGGTCCTTTATCACCCTCGACTACAGTCAGAGAAGCCAGTTTGATTGGGAAGCACATTATACCACTTTCAAAGTTATTTCTACTTATTTCGATTTTTAGCGTGTAGCTGCTGCCTTAAATTTAAATATTGTTACTGTGAGTGTTAGTGACTACTGTTAATAAATATATTGATTACTAAAATATTAATTAAATTCAAAATAAAACGTAAAAATCTTTAAAAGTGATATAATAAATATATAGTTTCCCAATTTTACATTAAGATTCATCTCGTAAATCCATCACAGTCTGGCAGCGCTGTCGCCATCGGTTGTCACTTAAAGTTGATCACGTGCATCGGAAATTGTTTTACGATTACTTTATCCACTGGTTTCAATGTAAAATACTCTTAGTCTAATACTTATAAGATAACCAAGAAACAAAGGGGGTCGAAAAATGCAAAATTTCAGAAACCAAAAAATCTAGAACAAATCTGTATGAAGCATCTTTCGTTTTATAAAAAAGTAGTCTTGTGAAAACCGCATCTTTGTATCTCTACTCATAAACGAGAAACTCAATAAAACACACAAAAAGAATCACCCTGTACAGGGTGTCCCATTTTAGTTGAAATCATACGGTACCTCCGTTATTAGTGAAGATAGAAGGATGCAGTTTGCACAAACCTATCGCACTTTTTGTCAAACGGAAGATGCTGTCTTCTGAGCTACAGGGTCTTTTCGAAAATTTTGCAATTTGGGACAGCCCCCGTATCTCCGTTATTATGGATGATATCGAGAAGATGAAAACTGATTCTTGTAGAACTTTTTACCTAGAATACAGTGACGTAGTCTGTTTTTCTACGAAAAAAATATTTTTGAAGATATGAACTAAAGTTATGTTTTTTTCAAATAGAACACCCTGTATATTTATAAATCATATGATCCGCCTTACTATGAGCTTCTCAAAAATATATATCACTCTATGTTTATTTTCACTATTTACTGCAATATTTAAAATAAATAATTTTCTTCTTAGTAGGCCGTGATAAATAACAAAAAATCAAAATGGTATTTACTAAAATAGTCATACAAATATTAAAATTTTATTTGAAATTGATATATTTTACTTTTGAACTGTTACCGAACTACTGAATCCCTGAATATATTTTTCTTTTTTTATATCGGAATTTATTATAACGGGATGGGTTTGCAAATATCTAAAAGCTTGCATTATTAAAGCATTTTCCAGGTGTTCAACATTATGTTATTTGCCACGATATATTTCATATTTCCAAAATCCCCAAAAGCAGTAATCGAGAACGGACAAATCTGGGAATAAGGGAGGCCATCATATGGATTCATTGGCTCCAATTCATTGATTTGAGAAATAATAATTTAACAAAATTCTAATATTTTCGTTGTAAATTAAGTTGTGATTTATTTCACGTAAATTAGCTAAAGGAATATTTAAAAGTCCCGATACGATAGCTTCCAAGATTTACAAACAGCGGTAGAGAGTTAAATTTCTCTAATATATAAAGAATTTATGAGAAAATAAAACAAGAGATAGATAGCAGTATACTTTTAATATAATTCTTTAGTTTATTTTATTATCAATCATGACCTACTAATAACTAATAAATTTGATCTTTTAATATATTTTTTTAAATATTGCACTAAATAGTGAAAATAAATATAGAGTGATATATATTTTTCAGAAGCTTGTGGCAAGCCAGATCATATAATTTATAAATATACAGAGTGTTCCATTTAAGAAAACATAACTTTAGTTTATATCTTTAAAAATATTCTCTTCGTAGAATAACATACTACGCCACTGTATTCTACGTAAAAAGTTCTACAAAAAACAGTTTTAACCCTCTAATTTTCAAATAACCCTCTAATAACCCTCTAATTTTTTTAACCCCCGTTTTCAAAAAGACCCTGTAGCTCAGAAAGGAAGAGGGCTATGAAATTTTTGTTTACGGCATCTTTCGATTGGCAAAAAAGTGGCACGGTTTGTGCAAGTCGCACCCTTCTATCTTCACGAATAACGGAGATACCGTTTAAATTTCAACTAAAATGGGACACCCTGTACATTGGTACATACTAACACTAATGTATTCCACACATGTTGATATCAAGAAAATAAGTATCGTCTGGGGCCCTGCCTTAGGGTTGTTATTGATTTTTGCAGTATATAGAATTACAACCTCAATATTCAACTGTTATTAATTCAAAAAATAGTATCGTTTGAAATTCAATTATTTTATTTGAAATATATATATACAGGGTTAATAAGTACAAATATTTGTAGGGCTGGTAGGTCTCGATAAAAGAAACATATTTTCTCTTTACCGTTTTTCAAAAAGTCCAAAATAACCGAGTTATTTAAATTTCAAAATTGCTTCTTTTTGAAAAAATTTTGCGAGCCACCGGATTTTTCCTGTAATTTGTTCCTCTAATTTTAATCTACTACCGATGTTGTAACGTTTTAAAGATATATTTGTTAACTGAAAATGAAACATGGAAACATGGAAAACCAATATCTTCCCATTTCCTTGAACACTCACGAAACGTACGCATTTACTAACAAAAGCCTTCTTGAAAATTATTGCATATTGTAATTTTTTGTCGGTATATGGGTGCAAGTTTGCTTTTGTTATTACCTGTTATTATACCTTCGAGTTTGATTGAAAAAAATAAAAAAAGCACATTTAAAGCTTCTTTCTGATCTGCCCTGTATATTTTTTTTTTCTCCTGTACCCTACTGTAATTACCATTAATATTTTAAATGCATTATTTATATATTTAATATTAGAACATTTAATAATCTTATAAATAAGAATTTCGCTTTGAAGTTAACTCGGATATTTTAACATTTCTGAAAACAGTATTTTGTAATTGAAGAGTGGAAACACGAAAGGTGGTAAGTGCCAAATTTTTCAACATAAAGTTATTAAATTAGAAACGTAATAAATACTATGCTGCATGTCCTAACAAAAGTTACAAGTGCTAAGCGAAAGCGTCTATTGTTTATGTATATTATAAGTATTTTAAAAGATATTTTAAAAATTGATTAGTTTCAGTTCTACTGTCTTTTTCTCGAAAAAAAAATTTTGGCACTTACCCCCTTTGGTATTTCCACCCTTCAATTGGTAAAACGTAAAAAATCGGTAGACAGCCCTGCTGAAACTATTCATCTGGACACATCTATGTACGCAATATATCCGTGCGCAGCGACCAGGGCCGTCAATGCGTTTGGTCCATATACGTATTACTTTTTACAAATATACTCAGGGTTCCCTATTTAACCCCGTGTGCAATTTCTGTGCCGTAAGAAAAAGACAACATAACCCAGCTCCATATTAAAACTGCATAAGTCTAGATTATGTCTAGATTTCACCCTATGGATTGAACTGCGATTGCGCCAAACTCCGATTGATTGTTGTTTTAGTTCTGTTTGGATTACTTTTTATTTTGCGCGTAAAAGAGTGATTTTGTTTAGTTTATTGTTTCCAACTATTTTTTGATATTTTTCCAACTCCATGATAATGTGTTATAAATAATAAAAATATAAATAAAATTCAAGGTTAGGGGAAATGTCAGTCAACCACTTCCCTTTAAAAACATCGACCAATGAAAACTTCTTCAGGTGAGGCATGCTCAGTTAAATGAATATCCGGGTGAAATAGACTTATGCAGAATTCCATATTGTTCTTTCACTGTTTGGGCTTCACTTTTTGGAGATTAGAGAGTATATTTGTAAAAAGTAATACGTATATGGTTTGGTCGCTTAAGTTATAATTAAACTTAAAACCGGTTAAAGGGATGTGTTTTATTCTAAAATTATGTGAATACTGAAATAGATAAATTAATCATAATATGGCACTAATATTTCTGCACTTTATAATACAGGGTATTTTGTTCCTTTTCCCTGAATTTTTCACCTTTTCTGAATTTTTCACCCTTTTTCAGAAATTTTCACTTTGTAAAACTTCAAAAATTTTTACTTGTTAATTGCATTTTCTCAGATGAGTAATTAGAAATACGGTCATTTAAGAAGTGGCAATGTTGTATCCCTTTTAGTGCCGTAACTTTGGTAAAGAGATTAAGGAATTAGACCGTGGGAAAATTTGCGGTGAACAGACAGTTCAAAAAGTTTTCGAAAAATATACAGGGAAATTTAAAAAAAATATATATATATATATATATATATATATATATATATATATATATATATATATATATATATATATATATATATATATATATATATACACGATTTTCAACATCTTCTTTTTTGCGAAAAAAAACTCATATACGTGTTCCTGGGATCGAAATATACTACCTCTGAAAATATTTGCACTTATTTGAGACTCACCCTGTATGTTTTTAATATTTTATCATCAGATTTTCTCCAAGTAAGATTTATATTTAAAAGAAAATAAGAATGCAATTAATTTCGGTAAAGTTCGAAGAGTAGTATACTATTTAACTATTTTGCATGTTTCTTTTCTCTATTTCTTACTCTTACATGCTTTAGCTGTTCACCTGATCAACCGATCCTCCATCACTACTCTTTGCAGGCAGACCCGAACAGCGTTGACCCCGGGAAGCTCTCCCCCAACCGCGTAAGGCGCCAAGACCATGGCAGGTCCATGAGCGTGCAGAGCAGCTTGGATCCTTACGGCTCCAACACCACCCTCAGCTCATCCGGATCGTCCGAGCTGGCTTCTTCGGAAGGCAAGCACAACTCCAATTAACATAAGGCCACTGGTGTGCCCCTACCCTCAGCGCCACCTCCCGGTGGAGCACTGTCGGCCAGCTCCCTTCCCACGTCCAGCGCACCCGTCGTTACCTCTAGCGCTCCGTCAAGTGCACCGTCGAACGCACCATCCGTAAGTTCAAGCCCCCTGCATCAATCCCACACACACTCTGTCCCCACGGTAACAGTTCAGGCAGCATCTCCAGGAGGCTGTAGCACCACTCAACAGTCGTCCCCGGCGCATACGTTCACGTTCACAATTATTTTAAAGAAGATTGTATTAAAAGAGACTATGGATTTGTAGGAGGAGGAGAAAAAGTCATTAAGTCGTATGGGCTCTACAGAAGTATTGATTTAAATAGATGTTTAATACGGTTGCCGCATACAAAAGGTGATTCAAACTCGCCGCCTTGGGCTAATAGTAGGGTCATTATAAAACTATACTGCAAAATTGGCTGCGGGATGGAAAAACAACTAATTAAAGGTCATCTTGTATACAGGGTTACTGTAAAATAAATAGTGTATCTAACTTTGGTGGATGATTGTGCAGATAAAAATAAATCAAAAAGATCCTATGAATATATGCCCTAAAACGCTTCCCGAAGAAGTTACAGGCATCGAAAGTTAAATAAAAATAATATTAAAAAGAAATTTGGTACCCTTACACATATTTTAATGCCAAAGCGAATGGCGATCCTGTAAAATTCTGTAAAAGCCCTGAAAGGATACTTTCAATTGGAGTAGAGGGTACTACTGGTGGTACTTCTTTTATCCTTATAGTTACAGTAATTTCAACAAATGACATAATAAGCTAGAGCTTTTATGCGTTAAAAAGGCACTCTTTGTTTAGTTCAAAAAGGTAAACGGTTTTCAAGATATTTGCGTTTCAAGATTACGATGCATCGATTTTAGTATTAGCGAAATGATAAAATGTAAAGAAATTTTAAGTAAATTAATATCTGGATTTCGCTAAAATACTAAAATTGGTGCATCGGAACTTTTAAACGCAAATATATTTTCCTTTCACCTTCAAGAAGTACCACCAGTAGTACTCTCTGTACTTATGGAAAGTAAGAAAGCCTTTCAGGGCTGTTACGGAATTTTACACTATCGCCATTCGCTTTGGCATTAAAATGTGGGTAAGAGTACCAAATTTCAAGAAAAACGGTTTACCAATGTTTTTAAAAATAAACAAAATATGTTATTTTTATTTATCCTTTCGAGGGCTGTAACTTCTTCGGCAGGTATTTTAGGGATTTTGTTCATATTGTTTTATTTTTATCTGTACCAACCGAAGTTAGATACACTATTTATTTGACACCCTGTATAGTAACCTTAGATTTTTTAAAAGGGACGAATGTGACCTCACCAGAACTATTTTTTCTCAACCACACACCTTTTTGCCATAATATTAAAGACATATAATTTTTAACAAGTAATAAAAACATATTTTTTTAAACAATTTTTATATAAAAAGTTTGTCTGTATCTCTACAAATTTAGCAAGAACAGCTGGTTCCAAAAAAAATAAATACGACTCTACACATTTTTTTCGAATATTTATGTGTCAAGTATTTTGACATGTTAAGGTTATTGTGACATTGTATAAAACAACATTGTTTTTGACAAAGTAGCAAATAAATTTTTCAGAACGTCAGCATGACATGAGTAGAGAAATGGGGGACTGGTATCATAGAATATACTGCCCGAAATAATAAAAATATGTTTTAAATCGTAGTCAATTTTATTGGAACCAGCTGTACATAGTTGAAAAGTTTGCTTTTACTCCTTATTGAAATATTAATAATTTTATAATTATTATGACTAATATTAATTCTAAAAATCGGATTCAAAATTCGCACTGTCCAAACCTGTAGAGATAAAGAATTTTTTATATAAAAAAATGTTTAAAAAAATGTGGTTTCCGATAATTATAAAGACATGTTTTAGTTACGGAAAACTATATACAATAGTTTTTATGACGGCATATTTTTCAGATCTTCGACTTTGTACTTACCATTGAGAAAGATAGTAAAAAGAGAGATACATTCAAAGTAAAGCAAGTTTATTTAAATTCCCCGGCGCATTCGCCAAAATTTTTTAATTAGTTGGTCCTGTTATCACAGCAGCGCTAGTAAATGCGATTCCAATTTATACTACTCAATCTGCATCTCTCTTTTTATTACTTTCTCTATGGTACTTAACTCGTAGAATTATATTTCCTGATGTCATATTCGCATTTTTAAAAAACTCGGAAAGAGATTAATGCAAAAAAATATAACTTAACCAAAGAGTTGTAAATTCTTAATGTTTGACTTAACTACTCTCAATGCGTCGAACGCTTTGAAATTTTATTTTCTATTTTTCATATACAGGGTGGTCCGAACTGTATTCCGGAAACTTCGGCAGCATATTCTGCAGATAAAAATAAGTAAGAAACTTTGTATAAATGTATGTCCTAAAATGCTAAGTTGCGGAGATACAGGGTGTAGAAGTTTCATGTTTGTTTCGATTTTTTCCAAATAATTTCCGAAGTAACGTCGATATTTGGATGAAAATTGGTGTCTGTGAGTTTTTTGACATGAGAAATTTGATTTTGATGTCAATATGACTCCTATTTGTAAAGGGTGTTACCTACATGTTTTTACACTATTTTGGAGAGCTTTTCATCCGTACCTGTATAAAACTACTGAGTGAAAAAATATACATTTCCGTGATTTTTTATGTAAAAATGTCTCTTCTTAAATATCGCTACGAGCAACCGTTCTGAGGTATTTAGAATGGAAATAGTCAATACGTGTCATTATTGAGAAACTATAAACATGTTGAGAGGGGATAGTTAGGTTAGGTATTACCTATTTGACTGAAATGATAAATTTGGAAACTTTTTATTTTTTATATTAATCATAAATTTTTGTTCGAATTCTATTCAAAGATAACACAATTTTTGTTGAAAATTTGGCACAAAAACATTTCAAATTTATGATTTCAGTCTAATTACTATTTAGGCAATATGTTTAATTTCTGTCAATGATGACAGATATTGACAATTTCATTCCAAATATCTCGAGAACCATTATTCCTAACGATTTTTACCAAGAGACCTTTTTACGTAAAAAAACATCGTAAATGTATATACGTTAGTTCAGCAATTATTTGGAAAAAATCGAAATAAAGATGAAACTTTTACACCCTGTATCTCCAAAACTAAGCATTTTAGGACATACATTTATACGCACTTTTTTACTTATATTTATCTGCAAAATATGCTACCGAAGTTTCCGAAATACAATTCGGACCACCCTGTATTTATTAGCACAGAGTTTGAATCAGCCTGTACATATTTTACAGTATTTTTAATTTAATAAGATTTACAATTAAATGATGTTTTATTCATTTCTGTTCTCAAAACATTGTTACAAGTTCCGTGGGTCCTTATCTATTTACATAAAACAAAGTCAGATTAGTTATACCATTTATAACTGAAGAATGGCTGCACCGATTTTATTAATAATTGTTGATTTGTTGAAATTTTTGAGTTTATTAATTGTTGATTTGTTGCTCTGCCCCGAATAGCAGGATAACTATTAAAAATTGACGTAAGAAAAATCGACGCAAAAAAAATTATACAGAAGTTTAATTTTTAAATAAATTAGATTTGGGACTCCACGATCTTTTGCTACTCACGTTAGGGATGGCGGTTGCAGACCAATTATTCACAGAATCGTTTTTTTAACAAAGCATTCAATTTTTAAATTGATTTATACTTCTGAATCGATCCAGTGAATGGATATTTCGCTCTTGAAAATCAATTTATCTTTTTTTATAAATCATCTCGTCTTTTATATTGCGTATATTTTCAATTTAATTTCAAAAGAAACAATGTTAAAAATGTTTGTCCAAGAACTGTTAAAAATGCTGTAAAATAAGTAATACACATAATGATTTTTAACAGCAAGGGGGCTACCTACACATTTCATGAAGCCTGCAATACCCGCATAAGTATATTTTATTACAAAATTTTCCAGCACACAAAAATTTTTCATCAAATTTAAAGTATTATATATTTTTTATTTTTAGCCCTATTTTCTTGATTTTTTTAGTAAACTATATAAATATATCAATTTTAATTTGTAAACTCTGTTTATTATAAACTTTAGTATTTGACTTATTATACAAGGTTAACCGAAGAGTTGTTTTTTACCCTATCTTTAAAATACCCTATTGATGTTTGATGTCTGGGAAAAACCGCATTACTATTTCAAAAAAAAAATCCGAAATAGGAATGGTTTTTTTTCAAGACATCACCAATATGGACCAACTGCGGTAAATCTTTTAAAATACCCTGTGCAATAATTTCGTGAGTAAATTTTGCTAAAAAATTATTTTTCGGTCAGAACCACGCCTGCTGAATATTTTGTTTTTTGCCTCATGACAACACATGCCTTGGAATTTTTAAAAGCAAAATGACATTGCCACAAGCTTTTTGCAATTTTTTATTAATCTATTTTTTATAAATTATCGTTACTTTTTGATGTTTGCTCTTTGATGTTGTTACTCTTGGTGGCTTTGGTGACTATTGTTGTGTACGATTAAATATGGTTCTTAGTGTCATTGATCTTGTTGAAAATGGTCGAAATTATGAATATTCTCTTGGTCCTTGAAGAAAAATAGGTAAACTTAACACAATATACAATTTGCAGCCTCATTGGCAGTATGAGCCGACATCTACAGACAGTTATAACAGCCGGGGGAGGCAATACAAAGTAATAGAGTATTTTTACAAGTTTTTTGTTTGTTTGTACACTTAGTTATTACAGTTATGTTTTTTTTTTAATATCCTTAGTTCTGTTAGTGTTACTAATATTTATTAACACCAAGCCTGTATCGTTACTTTTTAACGTTTCTTATATCTTAATTTAATATAGAGTTCTAATCCAGTGTCCATATGGTATTACGGCAATAAATCCACCTCGTGATATTAAAAAATGACATCATAAAGTAATGATAGTTGAAAAAATTGCAAATTTTGCAAATTCATTCTTAAGACTTAAGTAAGGCATGTGCCGACATGAGTCAAAAAACAAAATGCTCAGGAGAGGTGGTTCTGAATTATTGCACAGAGTGTTTTAAAATTAGAGTAAAAAATGTGCAATTAACCCTATATATTCAGCCAAATACTAAAGTTTATATAAAACTGAGTTTATGATTTAAAGCGGATAGACTTATATAGTTTGCTAAAAAAATCATGAAAATAAAAATAAAAATAATAACAATGTAGAACATAATTATTTTGTATACGGCTATTGCACAATGACATTGAGAGAAATCAAATTTAGCCTAAGTTCAAACGAACAAACGGTTCAATAAATAAGTAAAACAAAAATTGACAAAAATATAGTGTGTGGATCTTTATATACAGTGTGTTTCAAGAAACATGTGCCATCTCTCCTGGGGAGATTTCCTACGTATAAATAAGATTTATTTCTCATATCAACATAGGTCCGATTCTGCTTTGTTTCGTAGCTACAGGGTGTTAAAGTCTTAATAATATTTCGATTTATTATAATTTTCTTCCAAGTACTTTTAGTGATTCGAATGAAATTTTGAGGGTTAAAGTTACTATAAGTGCTATATATTTTAGTGCTAAAAAAGTATCGATAAATTCATCAGGGACATGCAGATAGATTATCACTGGAATATTTTTCGAAAAAAAATATATGCGCCACTGACTTTTTTCTTTTGATATCAAAATTGTGTAGACCGTTTAATGCCAAGTAAAAGTAATCTCTTGGTATTTTGACGAAATGGGCCTCCTTGATGAGATAAACGGAATTTGATTAATCACAATTAATAAAATTAAAATTAAAATAAAGTTAATAAATTTATATTTTACCTAATTTATTATTAAATATTATTACTATTAGTTATTATTACTGTTAGTCCAACCTAACAGCAATATCAAATAGAAAATAATGGTATTTAAGATAATTTCGAAAAAAAAAAAAAAATTTTAACATCCTGTAACTCTAAAACTATGCATTTATAGCAAATGATATTCTCAAAATTTCATCCGAAACGCTAAATGTACTTGGAAGAAAATTATAATGAATCGAAAAAATATGAAGACTTTAACACCCTGTAGCTACAAAACAAAGCAGAATCGGACCTATGTTGATATGAAAAAAAAATCTTATTTTTACGCAAGGGGTCTCCCCACGAGAGATGGCACATCTTTTTTGAAAAACCCTGTATATCTGGCGTAGACATGAAGCTAATTTAGGCAAGTAGCCATCTGCCTAGGCAAAAAAATAAAACTCTAATTCACCACAATACAACAAAACACTTTACACACTGGTCTTGCGTATCGCTAACCATGTTAGCGTCATCAGCAGATGATTAAGATTCTACCTAGGCATTTGTTAAGTGCCAAGGCAAATAGCAAAATTACTAAATCTCTAAAATAATTTTACTATTTGACGTTGCACTTAGAAAATGCCTAGGCAAATTATAACATCATTATTATTATTAATAAGGATAATTTACTGAAAATAGTTGTCCTCTTAATATTTCACCAACAAAGTAATATGAAATGCGCCATATACCGCTTCATTCCAGGCTGTTGATACTTACAGAATCCCAATATTCTCTGTAGTACCCTCTTACAAAATACTTATATTTACATTAACAGAAGCTAGCCTTGAATGCGGTACTAGACAACTTTATTTATAAAATTTGTTCTTTACTATTCTGTTTTGACATACGAATTAATGACTTTTTCGATTAGCAAGTGAACAAACAAACATTGAACGTTTTTATCTATAGGAATATGTCAATTAAGCACAATCTAAAAACAGTGATTATTTGACTTGATCGACTAATGAACAAATATCAAAGTTAACAAAAAGAATCATACGTGTTATATCATATAAGCATACTAATTATATACCAAAAAATCTTGAATTGATTTTCACAATGTACAATTATATTATTTAATACCAGATGTAATAAATGAGACAATAAGTCATTATCATTCACTGTTGTTATGGATGTTGAAATTTTGAAGTATCCGTGCTAATGATATTTTGAACAAAAATTATTTCAATTTGTTTTTTTTTTATTTTAATTTGAAAATCAATATCAAGTTTTGATGGTAACTAGTTTTGAGCTGCTATTAAACTTCATTCAGAACCTGGAAATTGGTGGAATAAATTAGTTTTTTAAATTAGCGTACAACTTTGTTGCTTTAATTTCAATGTAAGCATTTAGAACGCCAAAATTAGTGGTAGTAATTTTCAATTAGTAAAATTTTAACTTTTTTCCCTAATTACACTTTTTTTGCGAGTAATTTTACTGTTTTATAAACTAATTATAGGCTTTCTCTATCGATACAACTGACTACCGCAAGCTGTTGCTAGGATATTCTATTAATTTTAATTGTATTTTTCAGACATAGTGAATGATCGTAAACTCTAAATATAAAGTATAATTGAAACCACTAGTTTATTCCACTAATTTAGAGGTTCTGTATGAGGCTCTACAATTTTAAATACTGTTAAAATAAATTTTCAGAATCTTTAAAATATATTGAATCGTGCGTGTAACTGAGTAATATATATGTTAAAACTGGATGTGTTGAAAATACGTGTTCAAAATAATGTTTAACTATCCTATGTATAACGTCTTGCCCTAATAAGAAGAAAATGGAAAACATCTTTTCTTTATGATAAAGTCTGCGCAACAATGACCCTAATGATTAAAAATTTAGGAACTGGTTTTTCTTTTAAAATCATAGTTAATGCTTGAAAGTAATGGAGTAAATTCTTAATTGCTTTTGCTCGCAGCAGTTTCTCTAAATTGCAGAAATTGCTTCTAGCTAAAGCTTTTTCTTAACAAATAGAAGCAATTACTAACATTTTCTTAAAATGATATGAATAAATTAAGAAAATGATTTTTCTAGTGGAGTAATTGCTTTGGAATTGAAGGGTTAAGGGGAAAAACATGATAAGCATCATTTCACTGATTTTACAGAATATACAATGGCATGTATAGCCATTTAAAAATCAAAACTTGTAGTCATTTCCCGTGTAACAGGAAGTGGCCGAAAAGAACTGAATACGTCAATCAATCCTAATTTATGTCATATACTAACATATCAAACCCCGCTTTTCTATCTGAAAAAGTAAAAAAGTTATAGGGGTGAGCCACTTTTGAGACGCACCCAGTATATGTAAGTATCACATTAATTCTATACTTATATGTAGATATAAGAGTTATAAAAACAAATATATGCTTTGTACTGAAATTTCCTGAAATTTTTGGTGTGATTCATCTTTTTTAGACCTATTAAGTAAGCAAAAGCTACAGAAGATAAGAAAAAGCAGCATTTACTTAAAAGTTTTATTCATGTGAACACTATAGACCGAGAGCTGGCTACATAAAAAACCTTATCATCGTTATTTGGCTATTTTTTTGTGTGAAGTATCCTTTTGTGTAGCCATTGTGAAATAGTCATGTCTGCCAGCGCGATCTCGGGACTTAAAGCGGGGGCGGCCAATCGAAAGGGTGAAATTTTGACACAAAAAAAAGTAAATATAATAAAATTATTATAATTGCCAAATAGCTTTTATTTATTATTAGGAAACGTGTAAAATTGTTGACAGACATTTTTCTCGTGGCTAAAATGCCGGCAGACAACGCGAAAGAGTCATAGAATTTTGACAAAAGAAAATCATCGCATACATGCATGTCGGTTGGTGGAATGTCATGTTTATTGTTAATTAATTTAAAAAGCCGTATGCAAAAGGGCAGACAAAAAAATCGTTATTGAAATAATAAAAAAATATATTTATAATATAATCGTATATTATCTGATTTATCTATACTTAAATGGATGAGGCGGCCCGCGTTTCCTGAATAAAGCGCTAGAGTAATATCGCGCTTTTGATAACTGTCTGCAGCTGATTGAGCCACGACCTTTTTGTCTGCCCTTTTGCATACAGCTTTTAAAATAAATAAATATGACATTTCACCAATCGGCATGCAAATATGCCATAATTTTTTTCATTCTTCAAATTTCATTTTTTAATAATTTTTAAAATTTCATGCCTCTTTCGCGTTGTCTGTCGGCATTTTAGCGACTAGAAAAATGTCTGCCAAAAATTTTCCACGTTTCTTAATAATAAATAAAAGCTATATTCGCAATTATATCTCATGTATCTTATAATATTTTTAGTGTCAAAATTTTACCCATTCGATTTCCGCCCCCGCTTTAAGCCCCGGGATCGCGCTGGCAGACTCATATTGGCGGATTTCATAATGGCTCGGATTTCATAATGGCTACACAAAAAGATACTTCACACAAAAAATTAGCCATGTAACGATGATAAGGTTTTTTATGTAGCCAGCTCTTAGACTATTAGCACTGGATTTTACTTAGAGCAAATACTATTCGAGCAATATAACAATTACTTGATTTTTATTCATTAGGATCAATGATTACTCCCAATAACTCTACTCTGATATATTTTTATATTACATTTATCTAAGCCATTCTTTAGGAGTTCACAATGTTTCACTTTGTTATCAAAGAAAAGAGTTTCGCAAACTTTTTTTGTGTATAATTCCATTCCATCATCACCATCATTGACATCCTTTATCCCTTGTAATGTGTACTTATTGCCCTATTTGGATATAATAACAAAATAACAAGCATACCAGTGGCGAATCTTATCTTAACCTTTACGGTATAATATGGTACATAATATCAGATATTTACTGAGTTTCTAAATATATTATAATATTTGTTGTGTAGTTCAATGTATTTGAATGCTTTTTATCCCCTCAGTTGAAACTAACCAGAACAATGTAGTTCTTTAAAGTCTGACTAAATTTATAAATGTTAATTTATAAGAGAGATTCCGTTAGATTTTATAAGTTTTTAATCACAGCCAAGATTAATAGGTTTGATATGATAAAATTAAATGAAGTTTTTTTTTAAAATAATATGACATATCATGATATAGAAATATGTTGAAAGTTTATTAAATGATTTTAGTTTATAAAATAGCTTATATACTCCCCGGCACAAAATTCCGCCACCCTAAAAATTTGATTGATGTTTAAGTTTGATGTTTCATAACTTTTTATTTTGTAATCTGATTTTTAAGATTATGGTATCAGTGTGAAGATAAATTTATTTGTATTATTTTTTTTTTTTTAATAGCTTATATTCTTCGATTAGGTGGGTTTATACCGGGGTAAATCAAAACTGCTTTTAGCAACAAATTCAAAATACCCTGTAGAAAAAATGAGACGGGCATTTCCGATAACAAAACACTTTCCTGTAATCTTAGATGTATTCCTAACATTTCATTTTTTGGATTATCCCATTATCTCTATTCGTGAGTGTTTGGGAAGACTCGAAAGGAAACAATGTTTTTGCGACGTTTCGCGACGTTATTGTCGCTTCTTCAGGCACCAAAACAAGGGTGAAGAAGCGGCAATAAAGTCGCAAAACGTCGCAAAAACATTGTTTCCTTTCAAGCCTTCCCAAACACCCACGATTTTTTTCTTTCTGCGTACTAATTATTACTGGGAACTAACAATAATCATAATTATCTCTATTCTTTTATCAGCTACACATTTTTAAGTAAAGTATTGATTTCAGAGATTCTTTTATTAACAATAACAATAATTTTATAATAATTTTAATAGCGTGTATAATCGCTCGCACAATAACAGCTCGAGCTCTTCGTCGTATCGAATGAACAAGGATAATTATTTTTTCTTGATCTATAGCTTGATGAATATCAAGCTAAAGATCAAGAAAACCCTTTGCAAGAGCTAAGGCTAGTTCTTGTGAAGTTTGTGGTGGAATAGGACCACGACGAACCGCTCTTTTAAGTTCATCGCACAAATGTTCGATTGGATTGTGGTCGGGACTACAAGGAAGCTATTTCAATCTTCGTAGTCCAACCTCATCCAGGTACTCGTTAACTACTCGTACTCCTAATTCGTTACCCCGCGCAACGTGGGCCCTGGTTAATGCCATGATAATTGTGCATCAGTATAAACTGATTTCCAATAAAAAGAGCAAATGGGAAGACAATTTCATGGAGGACATCCTCAATATAACGGTGGGCATTGAGAGCTCCATTTTCAACAAATTCAAGATTGTAAAAATATAAGTACAGGCAGTCCTCGTACTTACGGCAGGTTAGGTTCTTCAAAATAGCGCCTTAAGTCGAAACGACGTAAGTCGAATCTTATTTTGTCATAAGATCCTATAGAAAATGGAGAAGTTAGGTACTTTTGTAAGATAAAAATACAATAAAACAAAGAGATGTGCGTTTGTATATATTAATATTATTGTATTTTTAAATAATTGGAGTATGAGAAACAGTATATTGTGTATGTAGTTAAACTTATAATAATACAAGAAACAAAAAAAAAACGAAAAAAAAATATATATAAAAAAAGTATTTTTTTTATGAAAAACAAATTAAGGCTAGTATTTTTACAGTCCCGGGCTTTTTCATTATCTAATCAAAAAAGTATTTTTAACTATCCATAATAGTAAATCTAATACCCTTGTTTATATATTCTTAAAGTTGTTCAACCGACTAGACAAAATGTGCTGCCAACTGGAGGACAAATCGTGAACCTTTCGGGGCGGAGTCAAAAATATCGATTATTTTCGTTATTTTCCTCAGAGTAATGTAATAATATAGCCCCGGGTTTCTGCGAACTTTAATAGTGATCAGCTGATTAAGAAATTTAAACGAAACTTTTATTTTATTGTAAATTGTGGATTATTTTTCCCTGTTATTTTAAGAATTCTAAACCGTATTAACAAAGAAATTATTATTTCGATATGTTGGTACATTATTTATAATTTATGATAATGCTAATTGCTGTTAAATAATATTAAAAAAAAAAGTTACATACCTATTTTAATTTGATTTAATGCAGGTTTATAAAAGAATCATTTCATTCTTAGATTATTTTATTCTAAATTGAGTGCTTTACGAATTTTACGATATTTTTTTTTGAAAACATAAAACTTTTTACATTTTTGATGCCAACTAATTGGCATGGTATTATTGGTATGGGAATTAGCCAAGAAAGTAAAGAATTGGCTATAACTTGTAATTTTTCGAAAGAAAACATATTATACCTATATCGCTGATATAAAGGTTAAAGAATGGCGCTTTTTATGAAGTATTGGCCAACTAGGGTTTCCGTTTAAAAAAAACATAATGTTTGTGTCATATGTCAAAAATGACAGGCTTTAGAAAAAAAACAGAAAACACAAACTCATTAGGTATGTGATTATCTACAACTTTTATCTGAAAACTTTTAACATACCTATGGTAGATTATAATGGAATTAGAGACAAGTTTTAAAATAGCCAAAATTTGTTTTTTTCGAAATGTCTAGTAAGCCTTGAACTTCTCCGAAAAATCCGAAAGGCGCATATTTATGACCCCACAAAACTGCAATTCTTTCCCCATTTAACCGACTCTCTATCTCCAGTAGTTTCCGAGATACCCATAGAGAACATCGTAGGAAACTCACCTTGTATAGTATTTAGAAACTAACTATTATTATTATTTGACTAGATTAATTTGATTAATAAGACTCGATTAATTTAATTTAAAATAAATTTGATCTGATTTTTTTTTCGTATATTCTACTACCAGAAAACCAAAATTATATGATAACGCACTTTTCAACGAAGTTGAAGGAAGATATGTATCTATCACAATACTTAATAGAATTACTACAATTAGAAGAAAAACAAAAAGAAAAACTGCCCTACATTTAAGTAAGGCACTCCTGTTATTAACTTTCGATAATTATATTGTATCAAACCTAAATACAAAAATGTGCTTGTTGAAATAACTCAAAAAATAGAAAGATTCCATAACAGTGTTTAACTATGAAATCTTCGAAATGTCTATATGTTCTAGAAGTATCTTATTTACTTACTATGTAGACTGGTTTTCAATGTTTCCATTTATAATGGTATAGGAAACTGGGCTAAGATGTTATAAAATAAATATATTTATGTAAATATTTGGTTTTAATTATTTTAATAAATTTCCCTAGGTAATTATTTTTCCTGATAGGCCCCTTGATCACAAATATCAACTTCACGTTGTCGGCAGTTAAAACACGGCTTATCCGGAAAATTGCCCGAAAACAAATCACCGAAACGAAGATTGCCTTAATAGGCCAGTCAATCTGGAGGTTGAGGTGGAAAAAATTAGTAACCAACCGATCTCAACGGGAATGTATACATGATACAATGATCTCCTATGTAACCCCTCAAAAGTCCCATTCGGTTCCAGTGGGGGACGTTTGAAAAAAACCGCCGCCATTTTGATTTTTTTTGGTTTTTTTCAAATGTCTCCGTTTGCATAACTTTTTTCGGAAAAACAAAAGATAGGACTTTTGTAGATAATTAAATTTAGAACATTTTACCTTCAATATTTTTTTTTCTAAAATAAACAGTAATAGAGATTTTAATTTTTTACTATACGTTTTATAAATTTTCCAGTTATTTTAAACCAATCAGCTATAATTTTTGCGTCAACACTATAGTAATAATATAGACACAGATTATACAGATTATAATCTTTGTTTTTTCTTTATTATTTTTCGTGGTTCCAATTTTCGGAATCGGGCACTAGTTAGGTGACTAGTTTGCGCACATAGCAAGCCCACTTATGGCCTCTAAAATTGTGCACAGCACCTGACCCGTGCAGTTATTAGAGAGATATCGGAAAACCGAATAGCGTCATCCAGTATTTATGCGCACCTTATCATTGTTACGATATGCGCGAGTCAATTTTTAACGCAACACCCGCTAATAACGTTACCACCTGACGTAATTTGCGGATCAATTACACCAAGCGCTCTTTCTAAATAACCTCTGATAACGTTTAAAAATTGCTTAAATCGGCATGTGCGGGTATTTGACAACCCGAGCCGGCCGGCGCGGCAAGATCTTTTATTTTAGGTTATGTTTGAATTGTTTTAAATTATTGCTTTAGTTTTATTAGGTAATTTGATATTTAAGTAGCTGGGATTAGTTTTAATTAAATAAATATGGCCCAAAATATGGATTCCACCTCTTCCAATACTAAAGAACCTATAAAGAGTCTTAGGTTTACAGCCGATGACGACTTAGCCCTTCTAAGAGAATTTGTTGCTTGTTGCCCTTAACCCATTGGCAGACGTTGAACAATAAAGCACTGGAAATAAGCACTTTAGCCCTTTAGTTTTAAAATACCTAGTAAACAAAACAATTTCAAAATTAGGTTAAGTTTAAATAGCGGACGCGACGCGATCAGAATTCTTTCCGTTCCGATAACTATAAATGAAGAGAATTAATACCACCTCACGTAAAGGAAATAACACCTGGCCTTATTAACGTCCAGTTGCACGCTATTCGGTTTAGCGATATCTCTCTATTACGCTGTTTATTGTTATTTTGCGCGAGTTTATTTTTACGCAGAGGAAATTTGACTCGTTTGCACATCGTCATAAAAAACAATTTTCGTACCACGAATTAGGGACAAGATTTTTATCTGTATACTTATAGGATACCTAATCTGTGATATAGATAAACCAAGTATAATTTTAAGCATAAAAACAATTAAAAATAACGTTTAGATATTATTTATTAAATAAAATCTTCTCTGACGTCATCCTGAGCGTCATTTTCGTCCTCAACTAAAATGCAAACGTTTGTGCAACTGATTCCGTAGCACTGAACACACTTTGAACAACATTTAAGACCCAGTTTTCTACAAGAGCAATTTTTAGAGCACTGACTCTCTTTGCAATTAAAAAAAAATAATTTTAGTAGGTCAGGAGGCGCCACATCTTCTATTGATTGAATAGGTGTCAGATTGCCTTTTTGATTTTTCTTCCATCCTATTGTAAAGGATCTAACTTGTTACCAATCCATTCTTGAATCTAAAAAATACACCTTATAACATTTTCTATAATAGATATATCTTTACAGTTACCTGAAAGTATGTCCTAAGTAAATGGAGGTTTGCAGAGTTCTCGTTAGTGCTACGGAATAGAGTTACGTTAGTGCTACGGAATCAGTTGTACAAACTTTTATATTTTAGTTGGTGACGAAAATGACGATCAGGATGACGTCATAGCAGATTTTTTTTAATAACTTTAATTTAATAATAATTTTTTTAACAATAATTTTATTTAATAAATAATATTTAAACATTATTTTTAATTGTTTTAATGCTTAAATTTATACTTGGTTTATTGATATTTTCACTATACTCTTAATGCCAATAATCAATAATTATAACTGATTGGTTTAAAAAACTGGAAAATTTACAAAACGTATAGTAAAAAATTGCTCTATCTCTATTAATATTTATTTTAGAAAAAAAATTATTGAAGGTAAAATATTCTAAATTTAATTCTCTCCAAAAAACATATCTTTAGTTTTTTCGAAAAAAGTTATGCTAACGGAGATATTTGAAAAAAAAGAAAAAATCTGAGATGACGGCGGTTTTTTTCAAACTTCCCCCACTGGGACCGAATGGGACTTTTGAGGGGTTAAATAGGAGATCATTATCTACACATTCCCGTTGAGATTGGTTGGTTACTAATTTTTTCCACCTTTACATATAATACTCGGCTACGTTTACTGGCTTATAATGAAATATTATCCGAAAGAAGCCCGCAGAGCATTTTAGTGAACGAGAACGCTGCCCAAAAAAGCACTGCAACTGTAATACCCTGGTAATTTCTGTAAAATTGTATTTATGTACTGTGAAGATTGTATTTATTGTGCTTGTCGTCATCCCAGTAGCTACAGGCTACAGGTTCTAGAATTTTCACTAGTGAGTATTTATTGTTTCATTTTTCGCTATAATAAGCGGTAGCAAATTAAAAATCATGAACATAGGTAATAAAATAACATAATATTTAACAGACAGAGAGCAGTAAGTTATCTTCTGTTATCAGTCTTCATTAAGTGTCAGAGTATGAATTGAATCATTGGTCAAGAACCATTCATTAGCTGTAAAATCATTAGGGCAGCCAATATTCGAACAGTTCAAAATGTGCATGGGATTTCCTGTTTCCAACGCCGATGCACCACCCGGTATAAAGTAAACAGAGCTGCAACATGTCAGTTTTAAAAAGACTAAAGTCTTAAGTGATTTCTAAAATCAAATTGATTTAAATCTTAAATCAAATTCAACATACAGTTCAAATGATTTAAGTCTTAAGTCTAACTTAAATAATTTTATTTCAAGTCAAGTCATTTTTGTAAAGACTTAAATCAATATACCTAACGTTATTTAAGTCATTTTGATCTGCAAGTTAAGTCATCAAAATGACTTCAATCAAAATAATTAACGTCAAATCAAGTCAGCCAAAATTGCACCCCAAAAATTGTGATTATAATAATTTAACTTAAGTCTTCCATAAACAGACTTAAACCTTTTTAATGATTAAGTCTTTTCTAAAAAGACTTAAATCATTTTCTATTTCGGAAAAAAGATTTCAAGAACAAATCATTTTGAAAAAGACTTAAATTTTAAGTCTTATGTCGGGCTTTCGAAAAATGACTTCTGAAAAAATCAAATGACTTAAATATAAAAACTTAAGCTTTCTGTGAGATTGGAGCTCTGAAAGTAAATAATAATAATAATAATAGCTCCCGTATATGTATAGAGTTTAACGCCTTGGGAGTAGCAAGGTACAGCTTGCCATGCTAGAGCCGTTCGGTATACAAGGAAGGTAATGTGGCACTACGCTTCACCCGCCTATTATTACCTCAGGACTGTGAATCCCAAGTACTCATTTAAGGCTGAGTCGACCTAGGTACCTAAACTATTTTTATTTTATTAAAAATAGTCGGCTGATGAAATGCCGGCTGTGGGATTCGAACCCACAACCTTTAGATTGGTAGACGAGAGCTGAATAAATTATTTTTTTAAAGAATTAGTATTTTTAATTCCGTTATATTAAAAAAAATAAACTTATAATAAACATAACTTATAATAAAAATAACAAATAAATGCATAACAAAAACGCTGTATTTTAAAACTTTCGGACACAAGTATTTGAAGAACAGAAAAATACAAAAAAAGACATATACTTTATTTGAAAAACATTTTAATATGTATAACAGATTTTATTTTATTTATTTAAAATAAATGGAAAAATAGATAATAGTCTAATAAAAAATATAATCAAAATTTTTTATGAATAAGCGTGCTGAGGATGATAAGAGAAAAACAATTCTTATGGGGAGATCACATTAAATTTTTTTAACTATCAAAACCATAACCCAATTTCATAAAACACTTTGATAGCTCAATAGGTAGATATATAAAAATACAAACAGAAACTTACTTAATTTTTGTATAAAATTTTAATAAAACATTGATAATAATTTAATAATATTGACAAAATATAATTAAAATCTTGTTGGTAAGGAAATTATGACTAGAAGAGAGAAACATTATTAAAACAAAATATAAAGAACCAGAAATTTATAGAGGCCGTGATAGTTGTTGATGTGGCTATACATAATATTTAGGTCACAAAAGAAATTGTGTGGATTATTGACACAAGTCAATCAATTATAGTCACGCAAGTGTGTGTGTCTGTTACAAGAGTACACATATTGTATTATAAATATAATATAAATCGATATAAAAATTTCTTTGATAATGCATTTTTTAATTACCTTTCACATCAACAAGACAACAAATTACGATTTTATATTACATATATTTTTTACATTTACAATATAACTAAATTACAAATATAATTAACAATATACACAAAGTAGTAAGTATATAAATAGAATATTTCGTAAAAATAGTGATACTTTTTGATTTAGTAGGGCTTGAGAGTAGTGCCGTCAGATCCTTTAACTGTGAGACCAATTTTTCCTGTTACTAGTAGAACAACTACTATTATTACAATAATAATCACTAACAACACTGCTAGACAAACGATTCTCCATAGACAGGATAATCTGGAAACAATAAATATACAAATCAATTAAAAATTCTAGAATAGTATACAGTGTCACAGATAAAGTCCGCATCATATGAAACTTCTTTATACAGGGTGGTCCGAACTGTATTCCGGAAACTTCGGCAGCATAAAAAGCCGTAAAAATAAGTAAAAAAGTTCGTATAAATGTATGTCCTAAAATGGTTAGTTTCGGAGATACATTGTTAGTTTTTTTTCATAATATCTGAAGTAAAGTCAATATTTGGATAAAAATTAGTGTCTGGAAGTTTTTTGACATGCGAAATTTGATTTTGATGTCAATATGACTCTCTTTGTAGGGGGCGCCACCTATACGTCGTACAAAATAAAAACCGTTGCGAGCTATCGATTCGGCTAATAAATGTGTCTAAAAAATACCACTACACAAATATGGCCGTTATGGGACGTTTTCAATGAGCTTTAAATTTCCCACTCGATACTGTGTTGGCAACGCCGAGGAAGCGTTTGCAGCGGTGCCACGTTTATTTGACATTTGCCAGAATTTTCTGATCGTTAGTTGGGAGTTGTGTCTCGTGTGTATTGTATCTTTTAAAACCTTTATCTATCGATCGAAAACTGTTGTTTTCAGAATAGTTTGTGTAGTAGTTGTTAGTTTTTTCTTTGAAAATACATAAGCAGTTAAGTAATCGGTGCCAAAAATTAGTGTCATCTTTGATACAATATTTTGAGAAAGAAAGGGACAATAACGGCCCGTTATATTATAATAAAGTATTTTAAAGTAGACCAGTAAAGTGAGTTTTTTTTTATTTTGAGAAAAAAACCTACTAATCTTCTATGGAAAATACTTATTAATTCTTCAAATATTTCAAAAAGTTGCCTATATATATGATAATCATTTACCACTCTTTATAATAGATAGAATAATTGCCCGAAACCCAGACTGTTATGTTTTAAACATTTTGTTTCAAACAATATTTTTAAGACACCACTACTTGTTTTAAATATTTGTTTAAAACAGAGTATTAAATACGTTTGGTGTGCAGGTGTTTATTTAAATAAAAAATTAGAAAAACTCTTTCAAAAGAAAAAAAAAACAACTATAATACAAAAGGAATAAAAAACAGAGTAATCAGCTCAACTTAATATTGTCTAAATAAACTATTAATTCTGTACTACTACTTGGAGGAGCACCATTAAGGTTTCTAAAATCGAATTAAGTTTTGTCCTTTGGCTTTATCATTACTCAACACGATATGGTTTAAAGCAGAGTATAAAAGTGTTTTAAACATAGAGTATTTTAAACATATTTTCGACTTTGTATTTACAATGTTCTTTAAAACCATAAAAAATTGTTTTAAACAATAAAAAACATGTTTTGTTTAAAAATAGTTTTTTTCAGCGCTGCTTTAAACTATTTAAAACTGTTAACAATTTAAAGTTTATTTTAGAATATTTATTAGATCTTAAAAAAATTTTAAAAATATTTCACTTCCGATTGCAATCTGGCAACAATGCTGTCTAAAATCAACGCACGTGCTCGATGACATGCAACGGATTTTATTTTGTACGACGTTTACATATGTTTTAACTGTTTCGAAGAGTAAAAACTTTTCTCGGCCGTACCTGTATAAAGCTACTGAGTGAAAGCATTTCCGTGACTTTTTACATAAAAAATATCTCTTGGTAAAAATCGCTACGAGCAACTGTTCTCAAGATATTTAGAATGGAAATCAAAAAACTTCCAGACACCAATTTTCATCCAAATATTGACGTTACTTCAGAAATTATTTGGAAAAAATCGAAATACAGATGAAAATTCTAAACCCTGTACCTCCGAAACTAAGCATTTTAGGACATACATTTAAAAGAACTGTTTTTACTTATTTTTATTTGCAGAATATGCTGCTGAAGTTTCCAGAATACAGTTCGGACCTCCCTTTATATAGTTTGCATCACACAATCAAATATTTTTACAACAAAATTTTACATTTCGTAAAAAACTATTAATTTATTCAAAACATTGAACTAAACATATGCGTGCTAGATAAATATTTCAAATGACGGGTCCCTATCAGTATCACGAGAACCGGCAGCTATTGGTTAAAAATTACGTTTCATCTAGAGGGCTGAAATTGACATATTTATATAAAATTAAAACAACTTCTGCAAATAAAGTTTTTCAAAATTTGGCCAGAAAACCTGTTTTTTAACCATTTATTATTTTAAACGTCAAATTTGACAGATACACGAGACCAACAGAGTAAATTTTCTTACGTCATTTTTAATCTAACTCATTAACTCTTAAATGATGCGGACTTTATCTGTGACACTGTATTACATAATGAGTGTTGTAAAAAGCATATTACGCGCGATTGGAAAACTAGAAATTATATTATCGTTGATTGAAAGAATTGGAAAGATACGCAACCTAATGGGTAAATTCGTGACAAGGCTGATTTGATTTCCCTTTACGTCTCAAGTGCTTACGGTGGTGACACCAATCGTTCTGCGGTCAACGCATAAAACACTTTTTTTCTCTAATTCGTCCAGCGAAGACATATCGAAAACGGTGTGGATCTGAAAGCGACAGTGTTGCCATATTAAAATGTGTAATATCTATAATACGTTTGACGAAAATATCTTTGGATTAAAAATCCGCGTTTATATATTGAAAATTTATTCTTGTTAAACATAGAATAAACAACAATTCTTTTATAGGTAGTGAATATGTTGTATCATCGAAAGAAGTCGTTTAGTTGGCTTGGAAATGACGATTATTGACACTTACCATAATATTTACATATGAACAGCGATCTTCATTTCCAAACCAACTCTGACGCCGTTCTTTGTTTAATCATATAATATTATATTAAATTATTTAATGTTTGTACTTGTTGTTTAACGTACTGTACCCAAAATCTGTAAATCTACGGATTAATCAGTAGTTCTGGCAACACTGTCGCCAGCAACCACTCACTCTTTCGACTGAAAGGAAAACTACGGTCAAGGTTATTAAAAGATAAGGTTGTCTCGTAACTTTTGGACCAATAGGAGCGAAGCGGAATAGCATTCTTCTGACGTAGACAGAACGTATAAAATCATAGATAAAAGGAATAAAAAATAAAATGCGACCGACAAAGAGAGATAAATGGACAATACAATAAAGAAAACACACATCAAACAACTGAACACTATTGACGCCATACACTATAAACAATAAAGTACACAATGAATATCGATTCGGAAATGCACTGTCGGACTGTGGGCAGTTTTTATTCCTTTATCTATGTGTGGTATTATTCCTATGACGTAGTAGATGACGTTTTCGATAATGGCGGATCGAGTTACGAGACAACCTTATGTTTTAATAACCTTGAACTGCGGTACAGTATTCTTTATCCGCTGCGCTGTAAACGACTATCAGCGCGCAGCGGCGCGGAGCTAAACTAAGTATCGGAATTCTCGGACAGGCTGACGGTAACGCCAACTACATCTCGGACAGGTTTTGTGCCTCAAAATCGCCCATAAGGTTGCGCATCTTCTTATTTCTTCAATCAACAATATTACGCATTACTATGCTTCGATCAGCGCGCACGCTGATTTGCAAATTTTAGTCAGCCGGTCATTTAATTGCAAAATTGAAACCAATATATTCTTATGAAGCTGCGAAAACAAATAGTCGACCGATCGACTCCATAAGAATGTATTGTTTTCATTGTATGCAATTTTTATCTGTTCTATTTTTTTATAATAAAACGTACCGTTTAACTAAAAAACACAAAAAATCTGCGAAATTTAACCTTGAATAAAAAAATTGCACACGGATCGATGGGGATTTTTAACATTTCATTTATAATGGTGCTCCGAACCTTTTCGTACCAATTTTATTGTTTTATGGAATGTTTAAAAAACACATGTTAAAATTATTTAAATCAATGTTTTTTTAATTGAACGTTCTTTTATTTAAATTAAAAACACGACTTCTCCAGCCTTGTGTTTATCGCAGAATGACAGAAGGAATCAAGGGAATCAAAGACATAAGCCTATAAAACTTCAAGAAGTTCTTGGATAAGATAAACCATTACAAATGGGCTGAAGAAATTCTTTACGTTTAATTTTTATTTTAAATTAAATTACTTCAATAAGAAACACAATTAACTTTACAAGTGTCATTCATTCCTTTCATATGAAACTACACAAAGAACTTGTGGATAGTCATATAACGTTAAGATAACGGAACGGATATGGAACAGAAACGGAATGTATAGTGAGAATCAACCTTTTTAATCGGATGCGAATTTTGAGGTGGATTTTCATGCACCCGTCATCCGTATCGCGCGCACTTTATCCTAAATTTTCTGTCCTAAAATCCTGTCCGTCATCGTAAAATAATTTAATTTTTCGCATATTAACGGATGTTTTTACAACTGTAATCTAAGCTTACTTTTTTGTTGGCAAATTTGGGACATTTACGCTATCGTGAAGTAGTTATTCTCCTTCTAAAATTTATACGTATAATATATTCCATATCAATTAAACTCAGTTACGTAATCGAGGGCGCGATTTTAAATTCATTGTTACCAAACATGGACATATTCGGCGCCGTGCTGACTAACTGGAATTTAAATTTCGCGCTGGAGATTCAGATGGTAGCTCTGCTGTAAAAAATGCCAAGTTTCTTCATCTACTTATTTATTTCCTGACATTGTCATTCGTTTTGACACTTTAGTTTTGTATTACGAGTTTTGGGTTTCAATATATAATGCTGTGATACTTTAAGCTTGAAAATGTTTACCAGCAGACCTTGCAGTCGAACATTGTTCTTTTTAGAACCTCTTCTAGTGCAAAGTTATGGCCAGCTTAATAGCGGTAAAAAACTCATCGCAACTTTATTAGAATATTTTGAACGCGAAAAACGGATCCTAAAATATTTTGATTAAAAGGAAGAAGTATAAAGTGGATAAATGTATGAAAGTGGGCAACGCTGTGCCGGTCAAGCTTAATGACGTGACTAAATGTTTATTTCGTATGAACTGTATATAATTTTACAGTTTAAAGACTCAAAAAATTAATAATGACTAGTGTAGAATTATTTCTCCAGTGTGCAGCTTCCAATGTCAGAAATGTTATAAAATTTATTGCTCTTGTCCCTTCTATTATCATAGTTGAGTAGTTGCACTCTCGCAAATATTTTCTGCCAGTTTTTGCAAGCTGGCACAGGGACGGATTGACAAAAAATGAGTGCCTTACTGTGCGCTGCTATTAATTGTGGAAATAATTCAAAAAATTGTTCTTTGAGTTTTTTTTAGATTTCCATCAGATGTAAATCGGCAAGCTGATAGTAATTATCAATTAACATTTAATTATATTTGTTTATTTTAGAAGCTCAGATATTATGTAATTAATTAAATGTTATTATTTTTTTTTAGCATGTGTGCAGATTTTAAAAATAGTTTTTTAGATATACAGGTTGTCTCAAATATGCGCATAAAAATATTTTTTGGTCAGGGGATTTTCCATAAAATGTTCATTCCAATAATAATTTACGAGATAATTTATATAAATTGGTTTTTGAAACAATTTTAGAGTAAATATTTTGTACATCTAAAGTCTCCGCAACTGATTCATATTTTTTAAATGAAAGATTTTTATAATAGCATAATCTCTTATAAATTTAGTGGACTGTATTTTTTTATGTTTTTTTTTTATTTATTTTTTATTATAAGTGGTCGTAATATAACAATATTCAAAATATTATAGACAAAATATTGAGTTTATATTTGAGGGAAGAAAAGTGCCACACCTAGCTTTAAACCACCGTAAATATACAGGGTGACCCATTAGTGCGAGGAAGTCCAATATCGTCGTCGTTGTCGAAGATGTGCAAAAAGCTTTATTCATATGTTTCAAGGTTTCTAAAGGGGTCGTGTATCCTAAAATATTTTGTTATATACAGGGTGTCACAAAAAAAAGTTATGGTAAAGTTAGTTTGATTTTTTTTATTATTTTACATCATTCTATATAGGTACATTATTCTATATTGGGTATTTTTTATGGCGTCACCAAAATCGCAATATTTAAAATGGTATATCACAACTTTTTTAAATGCGACATTCTGTATATTATTTTTCTGTCAGATACAGAATTAAAAAGTGAACATTTTTTTATTAATTTAAAGTGTTTCTAAATTTTTACCGCTGTCGCAGATATTCGCAGTATTATATTACATATGGCTCTTTCAACAGTAAATTTTTTTCAAAGCCACCTAATATGATCTTTGTCTAAAAATGTTCACCTTTTAATTCTACATCTGAAAGAAAAATAATATACAAGGTGTTGCATTTAAAAAAAATGAGATACAACATTTTTTAAATATTACGATTTTGGTGACGCCATAAAAAATATCCTGTATAAGATAAAGTAAATTTTTCTACACGAATTTATTCCGATATCCTTCATGTTTAAGAAAACATAGCAAAGTATTAATAAAATTATATTCACTCTAGTTTTTTACCACTTTTCGTATATAATGTTTTTAACCAAAGTTTTAGTAAATAAGAAATAGATTGGCAACACTGCAGTGTGCTTTAAATAGATTTTCAGATACAGAAGAATTGTTACCTACACGAAATGTGAAAATATTCTGTTTTCAAGCAAGTTTTTACTCGATGATCATTTTTTTTATTTGATTTTATTGTGAACTCATATTTTCCTAAATACATATCTGTGAAACTATGGCGAGTGCCACGTCTATCCTTTGCCTAGTTAATAGACCACGACTATACAGCTACGTCGTCGGCTACGGAGGCGAGAACAAGGTCATATAAAGTGGCAGAAAAAGAACAGAGGATTTGACAAGGAGTAAAACTACTAGTTTCCTTATACTATGCTATTATTACACCTAACAAAAAAAAAAGAAAACCAAAAAGTTTTTGATACGGGATATTTTTAGAAACCGTCGAGACCAAGGCGCCTATCATAATTTATCTAAATATCATAAATAAAATTATGCTCACTGACACTGAAAAATAACTTAATTCCTCAAGGATGTTCAATCAAGCTTTCAGAATTTTCTTACTATTGTGGGACCAAAACTAACAAAACTGTATTGTGCGCGAGAAACCATCCAAAACAAATTAAAAACGTATTTTAATTACGTATACGTTTTTGGCCCTGCTTTAACAGTCTAATATCGTACCGTCGCGTCGGCGTCGTATACCGGACGCATAAAAATCCAGTTTTAACCGGATCAGTAAAAACGCATAATGTGACACTGCACTTATAATTAATAATAAAATGGTGCATTATCACCATCCTCTGAAACTGACGCATTTTGTCCGCACCGGTGAAAACTTATAACGTGACCCCAGCAAGGAACGTTTGTAATGTACTCCAACTCAATTACAACATTTACTTAAAAAAATTCCAGTAATTAATTTTTACAATCCAATAAACCTCTAAATATAATGTAAATTTAAGGATATTAACAAATATTACAACAGTACAAGATGTAAATAAATAAGTTCGGAAGAATATGAGAATATGATACATGGTGCTACAAAAAAACCAAGGATTAAGCCTAGTTCATGCACTTGCGAATTAGGTTTTACGAATTGCGAAATGCGTTCTGTTTGCGTTCTGATTGACTACCTTCAAGGAAGACCTTGAAAGCGACCAATTGCAAGGCAAAAAGAACGCATTTCGCAATTCGTAAATCGCATTTCGCAGGTGCATGAACTGGGCTTTACTGAGTTCTTTAAGAAAACCGGATTTTTTTTCAAAATAAATTATATTTTTTCCTGCCGTTACTTTTTAGAAAATAAAAAAAAAACTAATTGCACATTCTCATAGCCATTTTATCTAGGCTAGATAGTATTTTTAGATTTTCAAATTACCTGATAATTTATGAAAATTTATTTGAGATTTTGAAAGAATTCAGTCTCCTGAGTAAAACGATATGTCACACTTTATATATCTATTTTCTTGTTTTGCGTATAGTTAAACAACAACAAAACTATTTAATTATTATTTTAAATAATTTCAAGTCCGACTCACTTATTTTTTTAATTATTATTAACTTGATTATATTAATTGTAACAATATCGACGAGTGCTAATTAACATTAAATAACAAAAAACCAAGCCATTTGAAAGATTGAAATAAATAATAATTTAACTTTTTTTATTGTGAATTTGAAATCTCAATGTACGATCTCATAATATGCAAATATTAATCAAAGTTATTATAACTAAATCAACTTGTGTAAACTAGTTTCTAATGTCTACATGTTAAAAAAGGTTATCACCCTCCCTATTGCACAAATTCATTTTTCGTTCAGTTTTTTATTTGGTTTATATTATTTTATATTTATATTTTTTACTTTATATTATTTTTTATTATTTTATTGTATTTGATTTTCCGTATTCAATGTTTTACCCTAGTCATAGTTAAGTTTTAAGGCTCATCAATATTGTAACGATTAAATAGATTAAAATTTAAAAAAAAACAGATCCGGACTTGATAATAGTTTAAATAAACTGTGTTTAAATGCCCGAAACTAATAAAAAAAAAAATATATATATATATATATATATATATATATATATATATATATATATATATATATATATATATATATATATATATATATATATATATATATATATATATATATATATATATATATATATATATATATATATATATATTAGTTTATATATACTGTATATATATATATATATATAATATATAAAGTGTGGCATATCATTGTACTCAGGAGTCCGAATTCTTTCAAAACCTGAAATAAAAAATGCATGTCCGTATATATGTAAAAAAATTAAGTTATGTATATAAATTATCAGCTAATTTGAAAATCTAAAAATAATATCAAATAGCCCTGATAAAGTAGCTATATAAGAATGTGCAATTAGTTTTTTATTTCCTAAAAAGTAACGACAGGAAAAAATAACATTATTTTTCAAAAAAGTTTTGTTTTTTGAGGCAAAAATTTTTCAAACAAAAAATGTTTCGATTATTTTTCACGATTCTAATTTCCCATTTTTCATAGTTAGTCTTATTCCGGGTATTTTTCAAAAGTGAAAATATCATTCTGAATAAAATGGCATGCCATATACCAACTTTTGAGATTTTCGCTTGGAAAAAATAGTATTTTAAATTTGAATTATGGAGGATAGAACTAAGGAGTATCTTTGTGTAATCTTACTGCTTGTTAGCGCATCTGTGGTCATTTAGTGAACCTTTATTTTTACCATTTTGGTGAAGACTTTTTCAATTAAAGTCCCATACTCTTATGGGACTCTTTTGCCTATCTCTATCCTCCATAATTTTAATCTAGCGTGTCATGGCCATAGATCATGGCATATACATAACGAAAAGTTGACTCAAAATAGCAAGTGTATGGTTCCAGTTGAAGGTTGGAACCTTTGGTGTGACAACACCAAATTAAAACACTAATTCACCACATCTCTGTGTATTAATTGTGGTCAATTAGTGTTTCATTTTGCACGTATATGGTACTAAACTATATGGTAAAAAACAATGCATTTTCCAAATATACATGAATTACATAATGTTGTAAGTACCAAAAAATCGGTTTGTCAAGTTTTATTTGTAAAAAGTTCCATAACCAACGACTTATATAAAACGCTAAGTGCCACGGCTATTAAATTGTATTGAAAAAAATTAACAACAAAGACACCGCCCATTCTTATACATTAGTTATGAAACAAAAAATATTTAGAAAAAAATCGTGGGTATTTGGGAAGGTTCAAAAGAAAAAAGATGTTTTTGCAACGTTTCGCGGGAAGCGTCAAGTAAGTAAAAAAGCGATAATAAAGTAGCGAAACGTGTCAAAAAAACATAATTGTTTCCTTTTGAGCCTTCCCAAATATCCACGATTTTTTTCTACATACTAATTTATTATTATTACTTAGGAACTTATTTAATTACTTAGGAACAAACAATAATCATAACAAAAACTATTGTTTATCACGAATGTTAATGAGCCATCCTCATGTCATTTGAAAAACTTCAGTTATGATTTATGGTTAAAAATACAATCGGCATCTTTTAGCCGGCCAAAAAAAATTACGAAAAACATTAAACGATCAAATTGATTTTTCCAAGGCTCCTTGACTAAAAATGAGTGGTTTCATCACAGATTGACTCTAGATTGAAATTTAAAATACTATTTCTTTTTAAGCGAAGACCTCAAAAGTTGACATGATATGTCATTCTATTTAGAATGTCATTTTTGTCATCAAATAAAGTAAAAATACCTAATTTAAGGTGCCATTTAAAAATCAATAGTTGTAGTAATTTCCGCGCCTCAAAAGGGGCTCACCCCTATAACTTTTTTATTTTTACAGTTAAAAAGACGAGATCTGGTATGTTAGTATATGACATAAATTAGGATTGATTGACATATTTTATTGTTTTCGGTCACTTCCGGTTTCACCGGAAATGACTCAAACTTTTGTTTTTTAAATGGCACCCACGGTATTTTTTTACTTTATTCGATAGAAAATGACACTCTGAATAGAATGACATATCGTCCCATTGCTGCCAAAAGTCACTAACTTACTTTTTGTTACTTCCGAGAAAACGCGTCTAAAGATGAATTGCATTGCATAAAGATGTTATAGTTAGTAACTATTCGGTATCAAAATAAAACATAAATAGCCAGAAATCGTAGTTAATGAATTTTTCAATCGATTCTCCGCTTCAAAATATAGTTAGTGATTGAATTTTTGGTTGTTCGGAAAATGTTAGTTAGTGACTTTAGGCAGCAATAGGACGATATCATATGTCAACTTTTGACATTTTCGCATATGGTTTATTTGAAATTATATCTTGCAGTTCGTAACGATAATTTGAATCGAAATACCAAGTGTGTAGTACCAAATTATTCGTAAAAAATGCTTTTTCCAAATATGCTAATGAGCCACCCTCGTTCCATTTGAAAAAATTGAGATATGATTAAAAATACGATTTGAGCATTTTCTAACTGACCAGGAGAAGACACTAAAAACATCAAACAATAAAATCTATTTTTCCATGGCTCCTTCATTAAGAATAAGTGTTTTTAACATAACCATGGCACTCTAGATTGAATTTTAAAATTCAATTTTGTTTTAAGCGAGAATGTCGAAAGTTGACATATGATATGTCATTCTATTCAGAATGTCATTTTCTATCGAATAAAGTAAAAAAAATACCAAGGGTGCCATTTAAAAATCAAAAGTTGTAGTCATTTCCGGTGAAACAGGAAGTGACCAAAAACAACTGAATACGTCAATCAATCCTAATTTATGTCATATACTAATATACCAAATCTCGTTTTTTTATCTGAAAAAATAAAAAAGGTATAGGGGTGAGCCACTTTTGAGACGCACCCTATAACATAAATTAGGATTGATTGACGTATTCAATTTTCGGTCACTTCCTGTTTCACCGGAAATGACTACAACTTTTGATTTTTAAATAGCACCCTCGGTATTTTTTCACTTTATTCGAGAGAAAATGACACTCTGAATCGAATGACATGTCATATGTCAGCTTTTGACATATTCGCTCAAAAACAAATCGAATTTTAAATTTCAATCTAGAGTGCCATGGCTGTGTTAAAAACACTAATTTTTAATCAAGGAGCCTTGGAAAAATAGACTTAATCGTCTAATCTTTTTAATGTCTTGTCCTGGCCGGTTAAAAGATGCCCAAATCGTATTTTTAATCATATCTCAATCTTTTCAACCTCGTTTCAAATGAAACGAGGTTGGCTCATTAGCATATTTGGAATAAGCATTTTTTTACGAATAATTTGATACCACACACTTGGTATTTCGAATCAAATTATTGTTATGAACCGCATGTTATAATTTAAAGTAAACCATATGCGAAAATGTCAAAAGTTGATATATAATATGTCATTCTAATCAGAGTGTCATATTCTATCGAATAAAGTAAAAAATATACCGATGGTGCTATTTAAAAATCAAAAGTTGTAGTCATTTCCGGTGAGACTGAAAGTGACAGAAAACAATTAAATATGTCAATCAATCCTAATTTATGTCACATACTAACATACCGAATCTCGTTGTTTTATTTGAAAAAAATAAAAAAGTTATAGGGGTGAGCCACTTTTGAGACGCACCCGATATAATGTTCAAGATTAAATTTGCTTTAAAATTTTAGTAGATACATACTATATTAAATACGGAACTGGGCAGAATCAACCAATCACAAAGTGTGATTGGTTGAACAATTAAAAAAGTTATAGGGGGAGCCACTTTTGAAAAAGACCCGCTATATATCAATTTTGCGCGTCGCGTCGCGTCCTATAAATTTTATAATATTCAGTTTATAGATCGTAAAAATATTGCAAATTAGGTACTTACGCATCACAGATAAAACACACACCCATCGTGGAATAATTGATGTATTGATGGCAATTTACGTTCTACTTAATATTCAGCACAAGACACATTTCTACGAAATAAGACCAGCTTGTAGTTGTTTCTTTCTTCGACCTTGAGTCCAACCTGATCACTGTTTTGTTGTCTGTACGTTCAGTGACGAGTATATAATTCGACTAAATTAATCTCGTTTCTATCTTCTTTAACTGATGACTTATCGTACGGTAGTAAACCTGGTGACGCAAATGACCTGAAACAGGAACATGTGTGTAATAAACTCTATGAAATATAAAAATATATACCAGTGAAAAAATATTGTAGTAAGATCTGATCATTAGATTAGATTTTTTAATGGATATACAGGGTGGGTCAAATTGGACGCTTTTAAAGGGAAACACCCTTTTCTATACGAGATAGACGAAAATAAATATCGGTGTCTGAAGCTCAATTTTCATCAAAAACATGATGTCGAAAACCGCACATCGATATCTATTACCGTTTCGGAGTTACAGGGTGTTTTTTCAAAAATGTGCATTTTTAACAAATCGCTGTAACTTTTTTGCTATGGAAAATGTTGTATTTCTATGAAAACATTTCCAAGGCACCTTTTTACGTAGAACTTAATGGTTTAAGTATATTTTTTTTTAAATTAATAATTTAAGAGTTATCAATAGAAAAATTGTTTTTTTTATTTGGGACAACCTGTATATTTTTAATTAACTGAAAAGAACTTAAAATTACCTTTCCAAAAATATAGCACACTTGATGTTTTGTTATAATCTCCTTCGAAATACAGAATTTTTAAAAGTTCGCCACTTTTAACTAGTAGGCTTTGCAGCCCTTTTTGATGATATGCCCCTAATGGAACTCGAAAACATATTTTTCCAGCAAGACGAGGCACCGCCTCAGAACGCTGAAGTTATAAGCAAATTTTTGCAGCCAATTTCAAGAATAATTGAATAGCTAACCAAGATCCCAGCCGTTGGCCGTTGAGGCCACCGGACTTAGTGCCTATGGATCTAATCCTATGGATATCTTTGCGGAAGAATAAATGTTCTTATTTTGAAATTGTCCGTTAATTTTGACAAGCATTAGAAGTACTTAGTAGTTATGAGATTCATCCCCCACTGATTTAATGAATTCCGCGAGAAATGTTCAAAAACGGCCCCGTCTGTCCATAACAGAAGACGGTCGATATGTCGAACACCTGTGGCAAAATCTCATGTCTTGGTTTGCTATTTATTTTTATTGTTATTAGATATAGTTTAAATGTGTTGATGTTGGTTAAATATAGTTTAAATTCATATAAAATGCTGCATCTCTCATTGCAAATATTATTTTCATAATAAATTGATGATTGATGCTCACAGCTGGAATTTTTTTGCATTACAGTGCGCGCCGTTCAAAGCCTACTTATTTAAATACGAATTTTTATAAACTCTATATCTCGAAGAGGAATCGAGCAAAATATCAAGTGTGCTATATTTTTGGAAAGGTAATTTTAAATTATTTTCAATAAATTAAAAATATACAGGGTGTCCCTTATAAAAATGAAATTTTCTGTTGATAATTCTTAAATTATTAATTTTAAAAAAATTATACTTAAACCATTAAATTCTACGTAAAAAGATGCTTTAGAAATGTTTCCATAAAAATACAAAATTTTCCATAGCAAAAAAGTTCAGCAATTTGTTAAAAATGCACATTTTTTAAAAACACCCCGTAACTCCGAAACAGTAACAGATATCGATATGCGGTTTTCACCATCATGTTTTTGACAAAAATTGAGCTCCGGACACCGATATTCGTTTTCGTCTATCTTCTATAGAAAAGGGTGATTCCCTTTAAAAGCGTCCAATTTGACCCACCCTGTACAGGATGTTAGGCTTTCACCATTGGGGTCTCGGAAATGGTGAGCGATACAGGTTGACTTAAATTGGGGCATAGTTGACTATCAGTGAGCCCAATGATAATCCGTTTAGTAACTGAATTTATCTTTTCGATTTCCACAAATATGACGAAAAATTTGAAGTTTCCGGTTTTATTTTTTACGAGTTTATTTTGACAGAAAAAAATATATAAAGACATTCTCAAAGAATCTTTCTTAGCTTTATCACCTCCCAAATACAGTGACGTAGGATGTAGCGCACCTGTTCCAGAACTGTATAATGAAAAATATATAAGATTAGGATTTCCATAAAGGCTTTTGGAAATTCCGGACAAGTGAACTCCGGACAAAATCCGGTGAATCCGGACAAAATCCGGATGTCGCAAAAAAGAAACTATAAAGAATGTTATTTTAACGCCTAGACATAAAAGTAAAGCACTTTTAAGCCTAAGCATAAAAGTACGAAAATATATAATTAAACTAACATGAAGTATCAAATTCAACCAGCGTAACCATAGTTTCTCGATATATAAATATAATTACATAAAAACGGTTGTTGGCGCCGGGAAGCACGTATAGCCGCCCATACTAAAATATGTTAATAAAAAGCTTTTTTTTATCTCAAAAACTGCGACTTTGACTGATTTTGATGTTATTTCAAATTTTGTTGTAAATATTATTCCTAATCTTAAATTGAAAACCGCGTTTCGCTAGCTACTGTAATTTTGGAGTTACGATTTTTTTTAATTTTTAACCCCCTCCCATACCCCCTTACCAACAAAAAAAACTAATGGCCAGATTCTCGGTTGCCACAGTATTTTTGTGCCAAATTTGGTAAAAATAGGTTTAGCGGTTTTTGAGTTATCGTGTTACAGACGGACAGACAGACAGACAGACACCATGCAAATATTTTGTATTTAGGTCATTTATGACCCAAATAATTAATTTTCAGTGAAATTAAAAAAACTTTTTTTTGCCGATCTTAATAGCCTACCATACCTGTTGGTATAGTCGGCTAAAAATAGCATATTCTATTCGAAGTAAAAATGACTTTTTTGGCTCGCCTGTATGTCGACAGTACAAACAGTGTCAAACGTACAGCCTCGCCAGAAAAAAGTGTAATTTTTACTCCTAATAAAACAATATACTATTATGAACTTTTATAGGGCGCAAGTAATAGCCCCGGAATCAACAAAATATAAACAAAAAAGAAATTCACTTTCAAGGAGTGCACCAAAAGCGACAAATTTGAACGCCAAAGTTTAGAAATGTGTACTTCGAATATGCGTCGGTTTGGTTTGGAAGGTTTGGTTTTGGTTGAGGAAGAACATCTGTTGTCAGAGAAGGATGGGAAATACCCTGTCCCCTCTACAACATAGGTATGATGGGTTATAGAATGTGTGATGACTCAAGAAAGGGGGGCCCAATAGATCTTTAAGATCGCAGTGATTAACCCCCCTCTTACCCATTCTACATTCTACATATGCGTCGGTTAAATAGAGCTAGTAACATCATATAAATATTCAACAAAGTAACTGAGAAATATTGGTTCAAAACAAATCTACCCATGCCCTTGATGCCAGTAGTACAGCACCAAGACCGTTGGGCGATAAACGTTTGGGGAGAAATTCTAGGAGGGCGAATGATTGGACTTTTTTAATCATCTGAATGGAATGAACTAATAATAATTCCTAAGAGAGGAATTGCCAATTTTGTTAGAAGGTCCTCATTGGTGCAGTTATGAGGCTTATTTTGCTATGAATGTGTGGAGCTTCTTGGATACATCTTACTTCATATATTGGCATATTTCCATTGCCAGCTAGGCCACCGGATTTAACATGTCTGGGGTTTATTTATGGGGTCTAATCAAGAACGAACTTGGATAAATAACAATTAAATGACATTAAAATGAAACTAAAATATTTTAATATTTTGACTTTATCGATTTTCCTCTTTTTATTTTATTATACCTTTGTTTTCTAGCCTACTTATAAGTTTCAATAATATTATTATATATCTAGGCTGCAGCCTAATTTTGTTTTTTTCTTCATAATATCTCCCGTTAAGGAGGAGATAGAAAGTTGCGGTTTGTGGTATCTTTTTATTTAACTGTGTAAAAATAAATATAGCCTGTCATTTGATATTTTTGTGCAAACGCGCAACAGCCCCTCTAGCTACCACTGCAATATATATGTAGACAAAGTTTATACTGCAAATCATTAGGAAAGAAAGGATCTTTTAAACGAGCCCTAGCTTGTTTACATCGGCTAACCCAAACCAGACATATCCCTATTTTAATAAAAGCAAAAAATACAAATTTTCCATTGATAACAATAGCAATTTTTAAAATACCTTTTCACCTGCATATTTTTGAGAAAAATCCTGTTTTCTGACCATCCTAGCCATCACAGATGCGCTTCCTAGCGGACATTTTTCAATCTTGAAAATAATTTCCAGCAATTTTTCTTGACCGATTTACTTATTACAATTTTTTTTCTAAAATTATTATATTATTTTATAAGTAGTTTCTGAGATACAGCCGGCGCGGCGTTCATTCTTAGTTGGCCATCCGGTATATTACAATAAAAGTCTAAACAACTTTTGCTTTTGGGACTTTAGAAGTTCATAAAATCCGCAATAGCTTTGTTTTTTTCTTAATAGTTTCGAAAAACGATTTCTTAAAACGTTCTTTAACATGTGCATATTGACAGCACAGGTGAAAGTACTCCGAGAGTACTTTAAATTACACACGATGGTCCGCGCGGACGCGGACAGTCCGCTCTATGCATATTAGAAATGCTAATAACGATATTAGAAAAAAAGTAAAACAAGGGTCATTATGTTAAATTATTTAATGGATTTCTAAAAACTCATTTTATTTTCATTCTTACTCAACCTCAATACTAGACTATTGTATAACAGACCATAATTATAGCGCTTATTAAATACGCTATTGAAAATAATTATGAAGCATATACCTAATATGTAAAACATAATGGAAGATTTTTGCCAGGTCCGGCGCCGCCACCTAGGCTGGTAGCGGGAGGGAATTTAGCTTATAGCTTTAAAATTGTGCACGCAGGGACGGTACTACGTATAGAAAAATCAAGATAATACATTCGGACTGGACGCCTCATATAATTACGATCGAACTTCACTTCAGGTAAGTTCGTTTGATCGTATAATTAATGTCGTTTATTTAACAATAGTAAAATAACCTGTATTTAACAAAGAACTATTTTATTAAACACAAATAAAATATTTTTTATTCATAATTTGTTCCTACTTAACTTATGATTAAGCGAACTATAGACGAATTACAGCTTGTCCCAGTATTCCGTTTACATAGAACTACTACGTATTTTTGAAATCAAAATAAGTTCATTGAACACCATTTACCTCTATACGAAAGAGTGCTTCGTTTGTCCGTTAGAGGACATCAAATTTTAAAAAAATAATCACATTTTTTCAGATATTTTATTAACCGTTATTCCAATTTGAATAAGATTTTGGGTGTCTTTGTTTTTCTAAATGCTTTAACATTTACCTTTCACACAAATCACGAAAAAGTACAAGAAGGGTAAAAACTACCCCCACCCTTACATAAATTTTAATATAAATATTTTCCAACTTAACCAACGACCGATTTTTTTTTGTAAAATAGTAGCTCTAGTATTTACTACATTTTTTGTCTATTTAAACGCAACCGCGCATACTTTTTGAGAAAAAAAAATATTTTTCCAATTAGCTGACTTTCAAAAAATGTTTTTGTCACATCAAGCTATGGAGGTGCATAAAATTTTTATGCTCTAATAATCTAGTTGGTGAAAATATGGAATTTTATGTTAGTATATATATACATAGTATCAAAAATTATATTTGACAATAAACTTCATAAAAAGCGTAAAAAAATAATAAATTTTAAATTAATTAACGTTCGGGTTTATTTTTGATTGGTGCCGTCTAACGGGCAAACGAAGCACTCTTGTATAAAGGTAAATTATGTGCAATTAACTTATTTTGATTCCAGAAATACGTAGTTCTTTTATGTCCACGGAGTATTGGAACACCGTAAACCATGTTGTAGATTTTTTTTAGGTTACAAGTAACCAAGAACTTGATTCTTTTTTAAAATTAATAACAGTACTCCGGTATTTCTTAAAAAAGAATTATGCGCCAAATGTTTATTAAAATGTGTAAAGTCTGAAGCTATGTTTTGTCAATTTGTTGTTGTACTCGTCTTAAATCAATTTTGTCATAAATTGTGGATACATTTTTCTTGATAGCTCAACAAAGAGAGATAGAGCTCGCTCATACGTTAGAAGGCAATATCTCAAAATCACAGTTTGTCGCTTGGGTTCTTTTCGATTAGCATTATCCATTTGTTCTCTTAATATCTCCGGTTAGAGACAAGATAAAAAGTTGCGGTTTGCGCTGATATTTTGGAAATTTTGTGCTCTATTTAACTGTGCAAAGAGAAATATAGCCTACTCTTTAATTGTTTTATGCAAATGCGCAATATCTGTTATGATGTCAAATAACGCCCTCTAGCTACCACGTAAAAAATTATGGAAACAAAATTTATACTGGGTATCATTAAGGAAGAAAAGCTCTTTTAAACGGGCCCTAACTTGTTTAAATCGGTTAACTCAAACCAGAGTTATCCTTATTTTAATAAAAGCAAGTTTAACCTTCCCCCACCACTTTATTTTATGATATAGAGCAAAACACTCTATGTGAAAAAAACTACAAATTTCTCGATGATTACAATGGTAATATTTAAAATACTTGTTCACTTGCATATTTTTTGAGAAAACCCCTCTTTTCTGATTGGCTATCAGAGAAACGCCCCCTAGCGGACATTTTTCGAACTTGAAAATAATTTCCAGCGATTTCTCTTGGTCGATTTACTTAATAGAATTTTTCTCCCAAAGTTAAGGTCGGCCCGCAGCTTTCGCAGGCCCCCCTGTCTTAGCACCTATATGTAAAATAGTTCATTATTTATTATTCCAAAGATATAAAATAGAAAAATGTGACGGTGATATTCTGAGGTTATCCCCAAAACTTTTTTTGGATTAACAATATTTACATTTGAATTAGGGGTAGTTTCCTGATTTCAAACGTCATAAATTATAATTATAATTATAAAACACTAACAACAAATCAATAGGGAAAAATTGAACAAAACGTAAGGCGAAAAAATACGCAAAAATATTCCACCTGGGCCCCTCTGGCTCAGTCCGACCCTGCTTACATCAAATTAAATTATTACAAGATAGAATTTATTAAACTGTGAAAGTCCGCTTAATCTTAAAAAAAATATTATACGTGTTTTTCTAAGTAAAAACTGACAAGTTATAGAAAGTAGTTAGGTAAAAACATAATGTTATAATCAAATTATAATCAAAATCAAAGTCCCAAACGCCTTCAAAACACACAGAAAAATGTTTGACCGTGGTTGGGTTTGGTTTGATTTTGATTATATCATTAAGTTCTTAAATACTGACAGATAAAGTATCCGAATTTAAAAAGTTTCAAAATGTAAGTATTCGAATTCAAAAGTATTCGAATTCAGAAAGATTCGAATTCAAAAAGGTTTAGAAATGTAACTATTCGTTTCTTTAATGTTAATGTTCTGTTCGTTCAATTTAATGTTATAGTATTAACCGTCTTTTTGAAAAAATCAGTAATAGGGTGAATAATGCCAGTAGTTGGACATAAACCAGTGGTTGGACAAAACGTATTTATTGGGAAATAAGTTAAAAATATGGCTTAGTATTGCCTTCAAATAATTAAAAACCCAATTCTACCAATTCTTCCGCTTTGTTCTATAACATTTTCTTTGCCTAAATTGTCACCCTGAAACTGTTAAAAATTCTGGAAAGTGACCACTTGTTTGTGTTTCCTAATTTTTGCCTGTTAAAGATGGAGGTGAGATAGTTTGTAAGGTAAGTTAAAAATTTTGTATCTAATTTATGAAGTACTTATAACTTTACGTTTATGTAGAATAATCTAAACTTTTTTTCAACGAACAAAAAAGGATACTTTTTAATATTTTAATGTTAAATATAGGTGTCCTATAAACTCGTATATAATTTTGTTTTAAATCCAGTAGTCGGACGAGTGTCTGACTACTCAAAAAATAACTCTTTTGTTTTAGCCTTTTTCTTGATAATTGATATGTAATCTATTGTCTTTTTTGTTTGAAATATAACGAAACATGAGTTTTTGGTAGTGGTCGGACAGCAAAAACTCAACACAAACGCAGATCAAATGAAATATAAGTTTTATGACCACCGGTCAACGCTAAATTTAATATATTTGAGAGGTCGGACAGTAGTCCCTTTTCATTATCATATTGCAGAATTCAGACTGCTTTTTTATGAGATTTTGGTTATTTTCAAGCATGACGCCTAAAGTAAAAGAGAGTAAAAGAGATCAATACAATAAAGATGCATTAGAAAAAGCAATCCAAACTGTCCGATAAAAAGGAATATAGTGTAAATTATGCAGTCAGTACAGGGTTCGAAATCAACAGTACAGGACCGTATTAAAGACAAATAAGCGCCGTTTGCAAACGAATGGAATCAGCACTTGTTTTAACAAGAGAAATTGAAAAAAAATGTTACCTGGATTGAAAACTTTTTGCCGTTTGCGGACTTCCAATAAAAAAACATGTGTGTATGTAAAACAACTTTAATTGAAAAAATTGTATCTAGAAGAAGAAAAATTGAAAACGCTGTTTACTAATGGAAGCGTGGTTTTATGAAACGCGTTGGTATCGTTTAAAGATTATTTTTTTCATATAGATAACATACAAAAAAACGGTATATAATGTTCAAGACTAAATTTGCTTTAAAATTCTACATACAGGGTGGCCCATCGAAAACGTTCCGCAAGGCATAACGGCCAGGGTAATTTTTTTTTCAGAAAATTCAAAAACACGTCAATTTTGTTTGTGAGGGGGGCAACTTTTGCCCCAAAAATGATTGCAAAATCTTCAACCCTCTAAGCGGGGGTGTCATCCCCAAACTTTTTTCAAATGGGAAGGGGGGTCAAGTTGTACCGCAATGAAAAGGGCTTTTTATTCTCTATACTTTCCCGCTTCGTTTTTGAAAATCGGTCGAGTCATTGAGAAAATATGAAGGATTGAAATTTGAAAAGTTTATTTAAACATTTATCAGAGTAAATGATAAGGATAAATTCCTTCAACCAATTTGCTGTTTTTTCTTATTATTTCTAGATGTTTACGCATTTTTTCGCTTGCCACAAGGTTGAACGATCAGGTGCCGCAGTTATGACTGTGCTGTTCTGTGACTTGTGCGTTGAAGTTCCTCTCAATATCGTTAAACTTTTTAACAATTATGGTGTACTCACTTGCAGAAAAAGTGGAAATAATCGAACTTTATTTTAAAAATAATGAATGTAGCAATCGGGTTCCGCAGATATTCAATAAATGCCATCCTGAAAAACACCTTTATGGCAAAATTGTTCGCGAGTTAGTAGCAAAATTTCGCGTAACTGGTTCCGTTTTGAATAAAAAGAGGCAGAGGGAAGAGGGAAAACCCTGTAGTAAATGAAGCTATATGGAGGTATTCGTATTGGGACAAGTTGCTATAGTCCGGGCCACTTATGATTTTATTGGGAACAAAATAACATAAAGCTGGGACTAGTCTTAATCGATAGCTTTTATAGTCCGATTGAACATACTAAAAGTCCCCATATCTCTCACTAGGGGAACAAAAAAAAATGACGTTGCCATCTTGGATTTTTGACATTTTTTTCTTAATCTGGTCTTCACTCAAAAACTACTTATTTTTAGAAAAATAATGAAGAGGGAAAATTTTAATACCGATAAAAATACTATAAATAGAGATACATCTGACCTTCCGAAGTACTACCCTTATCAAGATATATGTCTTGAAGTACCACTGACATATCGATTTACTATAGAAATTTAAAAAAAATTAAACCAGAAAAACTTGAATAATTTTCCGTTTTGCTCTAGAGGTAAACATTTAGTCAAAAATCTATGTACCGTCCGATAGTACTTGCAGTACTATCTAGCACTAACCAAGTATTACCCAACAACTGGCGAGTTCTTATGATCTAATATATATTACTACTCCGAAGAGTAAATTATAATTGGTCAAAAATATCTAAACCGTCTAACAATATTTGCAGTGCTGCCTAGTACTGCCCAAAATGTGGTGTATAACTATTGCCTACAGTTGTTGATCTCTCGATTTTGCATGAAAACTAATAAAAAATTCGAAGCTAATTAGTTTTCGATCATATTAATTTTTGATCATACACTTGTATATAGAAACAGCGAATCTATCCCGATTTTGAAATAGTCGAGGAAAGAAAACGTCAAAAGACTGAGTACTTCTGAAGAACACCAGTTAACACGTGTATTTTGTCGCTATACATACAAAAAATATAACTAAAAAAGGTATCTACATTTCTTCCTCAGGCTCGATATCATTCATCGGATTTAATTCGGGGATATTATCGCAAGAGTTTCCTTGGCAAAATCCGCATAAATTTGAGCAAAAAGTGCTAATCTTTTACAGCTGCATTGCTTTGTGCATGAGGTTTTACAGTTACAAAAAATCATCTTTAAAATAAATTCGGGAGATACTTAATTGCATCCTTCCATCCCTACACCAATGGATCAGGAGAGTAGCCTAACCATTCTTGTATTTCGTTATAAATTCTAAAGATATGGAATTTTGCGGCATCTGTGGTGGGAGGAAGAGCAGCCAAATTGAAGTTTGTGCTAAGATTTTGTCTAGCGGTTATAGCATTGTATTTTTTAAATCTTAATTCATCTAGTGAAATTATTGAAGTTTCTCCGTAAAGAGATACTAAAAAGCACTCGCCGGCTTTCAAGTCATCATCAATATCACAATATTCTCGTATCTTACAGAACTTAACCCGCACACTTTCATAAGATTTGATCAGCTGTTTAAATCCTGAATCGACTTGTCTTGATTCTGCGTGGGGGACGCCTACTATGTTATGCAATGACCGAAACTAGGAAAGTGTAAAATCGTTATTTTTGGGGCTTACTCAACCGGGTCTCACAATGCAAATTCACCTCAAATATCCCTTTAGTTGGTCATTGGCAAGCACTCTCTCATTGTACATGAAAATAACAAAACAAACATTTACTGATCTGGATAAAATTGATAGTTAAATAGTAAGACTCACCCGGGGGTACTCCGCCCCAGCCACTGACATCACTGACATTCTATTCAATATATCCCATTCCATATCTTCCATCTAATTCAAATATTATTCGGATCTATTGGTTAATAATCTTCAACAACTAGCTAGTGTCACCTGAAATAGTATAGGGGCTTCCCGCGGACGCAAATCTGTCGTTAAACAGATTCGCATCCCAATCGATGGGGTTAATTGGGGTCCTCACACAACGCCCCAGCGGTGTCAATCGAGAAGCAAGAGAGACCTCAAACTCTCAAGACCATCCTCGAAGGAACGACGTCACAAGAGGTTTTCTACTTCCATAGTCAAAAGACTCGCTACTTCCAAATGTCAGCTCTGTGACAAAACACAACATTATACAGCCGGCCGGCCTATCAACGACTGACTGGCCTGCCGAGCTAAGCCTCCTCTTACATCACAATTTTACCTGATCACAAATATTTACATCGCTTGCCAATGAATCATATTGTTTTCTCTAATCGACCTTCAAATAGAGTGTTTTAGCATTACCAAATAAATGAATAGAGAGGTTCCGAAAGAATGCATATTGTTTATTAGAATAGTGAATAAATAAAAGCATTATTATGACGAACTTATTTTCCAAGTTTTACATTCGGCCAACCTGAACTTAGTTGCGCCCACGCAACTCTAATCTGACAGTGTCTCTAGCAACATCTGACATCTATCTCTAGCAACTCAAATCTTGTCTCTGACAACTCTAGTCCGTAAAATAAAATAAAACAAACAACTGACAACTAAACAAACGTCACAAAATTAAACCCTCAAATAAAAGTGCCCTACACACTTGGTGTCTCACACACAAGTCGTAGAACAGATGTCATGCGAATGCATACAAAGTTAGAAAACTAATTAAACACACATAAAATAAAGGACACAGCGTATAAAACAGTAGTTAATGACAAAAAATTGACTAGTAAGTTGACTAAAAACTGCATAGTAGAAAACAACGAACCGCCGACTAACACAAAAGTAGATCGACTGCACACCATATTGTTCAAATAAACTGCGATACAGAAGAATCGCTGCAAAGCTTTACCTAGCAGTAAAAAACCACAATCTCTGATACATATTATGATATTAAAATGCCTTTGAGAAGAAAAAACCCTAAGAGTACGAAACAAGTTAATGCTCAATTGGAGTGCTCTAAACTACCTGTTGATTAGGGATCTGTTACCTTTGAGATGAAATCTAGGATCGACACTGTGCATTCAAGCCTTTCGATTGTCAGACAAAACTTAAAAGATTTTTACTTGAGTGCGACACTTTCTCCGTTTACTAGTATGTAAACGTATTATTTCTTTATATGGTGCAGATACAGCCATACAGCAAACAACTACCGTAGCTCCAGACAAATTTGTCCAAACTGCAGCGGAAATTATTATATTACATAGGTTTGTACAGCCTAGACGAACATGTTCAAATTGTGAATATACAAAAGAGATGTTGAAGATTAGAGATATTGACATGAAACGTACGTATTGAACTGTAAATATATAAAAGATGACAAACACAACAGAGAATTGAATAGCAGCAATCTTTTTATATTACAAAGGGTTCATGTTTGTATTTAAATGCTGCTGGTATGGTAATAAAATGTTTTAATACCCGTAAATGTTAAGATACCAATTTTAATCAAGAAAATCTCTTATTGTATTTCTTACAGAAACGCACATACTTTTGTAAATAGTGAAATATCAGTTGCTGGTTACAGGCATTCTGTTTGTCAATCGAATGACCGTCACTCAGTTGGTGCAACAATACAGGTGGTGAGCTAAATCCCAGTGACTGTATTAAGAGACGAAGAAAATATGGGACACCACTGTTCTCCATCGCTACACAGCATAATCAACAATAAAAACACCATTGTCAGCGCCGTACATCGCCAAATAGGAATGTGAAACTACCATCAAATGTTCGAGAGGAAATAATGAATTATCTCTTAATAACACCACACAAATCAACTATTGCAGGATATTTCGATGAATGTTGGAGAACAAACGACACTAATAAAAGATATATATAGACCCTGTCAGACATCAATTACTGATACTCGCACTACCCACAGCAGCTACCAAAAAACATAGTTACCACCAAAACGGCATAGATTACGAAACCACAAAAACCTCACAACAGCAGAGAGATGCGGCATATAGAATATCAAAGTGAATAGTCGCCAAATCAACAATCTTATATATCACTGTCTATCATCACTGACGATGCAATAGTCATGACAGACAGCAACAAAGATCTGCAGAATCTATTTCGAAGAATCCCCAATGTCTCCTGCAAACTTCAAACGATATGATCTGAATACGAATTTTATGAAACAAAATTCCTGTTTACGACAAAACACCAAATTATATTTTTAATATATCCATAGAAAATGTGACAATAGAAAAAGTCCAATACTACAAGCACTTGAGCACAATAATAAATAAAACTGTCGAACAGTTATAAGAAATAATATCGAGGATCGAGAAGCCCGAAGCTTTTCTAAAACTCAAGAAATTTCTTTGCCGTAGAAACATTAACTTAACCCAATTAAGAAGTAGAAACATTAACCAATTAAAAACAAAAATGCTCCGATGCTTTATGATGTCAACCTTATTATATGCCACTGAAATATGAACCATTAGAACAACCAAGATTGGTGACTTCCAAAAGATAGTGTTACGAATGTTACGAATTCCTTGGGCTGATAGAGTTACAAATATCATGGTGCTACGTCGTATGCACAAAGAAGAAGAGATTTTTAAAATCCTTAAGAAATTCCTAAGAGATCCCAAGTCTCAGTTACTGCAGAATATTCTGTGGCGGTGGAAAAATCTAGGAAGAACGTAATCAAAGCAGAAGAAGAACATTCTGGCTGAAGAACTTCAAAGAGTGGTGGCCAATGTTGTGAGATGGATTATTTAGAACAGCTACAAATAAAATAAAAACAACCAATCTGATAGCCAACCTATGTGAATGCATATTTTTTTTTTGTCGATATTGTCGAATGATATTTTTCAGTCAGCCTATAGTTACATAAACAACTGAATGTTCCGAGCGAAGTAAGAATTGTTTTTGTCTTTGATTTACGGTTTTATTTTTTCATTAATTTTTTTTATGATTTTAAAACTATCTGTTTATCTATTTAAGAGTTATATCTTATTAAAAAATATTTTTGTTGCCATGAAATATCAGTTAAAAATGCCTATCATTCTTTTAATTTATCTTAACAAGAGTAAATATTAATAGAGAACATTTTTTTAACCAATTTTATTCATAAGTTCAGATTCAAAAAAGATCAATCAGAATCCAGTCGAAGAGGATCAGGCCCTTAATCCTCCGCAACCAAGAGTCCTCGAGGATCATTATCAAAACCAAACATTAATTAATTTACATGTCTTAAGAACATGCCTTCGAAAACATTTTGATCAGACTTTACTTTCCAGAAAACTTTAAGATTAATTCAAAATTAATACTCTAAACAGGTTTTTATTTTATTTAATACAGTTTTAAATTAGGAAACGATACTCAAAGAAGAGACATATAAAAAAGTTCAGTTGACTAACGATAAGAGAGACTGGGAAGATTATAAAAATAAACAGAATACTATAAAAGCAGAATGATAGAAAAGCGTTCTATGAAAAATAACATCGATGGATGTCGTGCTAATCGTACGAAAATGAGGCAAACAATAAAAAATTGGTAGGCAGTAATGAAGTCATACCGGTCATACCCTTACAATCCCTTTCCAAAATTGACGTTCAAGTATCCAAGAAAATTTTAACACTTCTTATGCTGAAAACATTATAGATATTTCTAAGAGTATATCAAACTGATGACGTATATCAAACTGATGAACTGATTTTGTCATAGGAATTATACCACAACGCTAAAGTTAGAAAGGTTTAAATTACTCAAATTGAAAGAGCTACTTAGTGTTTATCTTGAAAAATAAATCGACATCTGAAAAAGTTTCCTGCGTAATTTTTGAAATTTGTTTGACGTAGACTATCCTCTATCGAATTTAATAGACACTCCTTTATCTACCGGATAAGTTTCAAAAGAAATGAAAACTAGTCTAATAATTCCAGTTCTTGGACAGCAAGACCATACAAAGACTTTAGACCGATATATTTCTTCCTGTATATTGACAAAATATTAAAGACTCTCATATGCTACCAGGTACGTACTTTCTTTGAAACAGATAGGAGTATTTATAAAATTCAATCCGAATAAATAAGATTTAATTGTAAACAATGTAGATTGTTCTTAGTGACAATCCAACTGAAAATTCTACCTGCGTATTTATAGGCCTAGTCTGTGTCCACTTTTTTCTTTAAGAATTTATTTATCGATTTTTGCGAACCCTGGTATGTTTACTTTTAGTTGACAAAAACGCCTATGTTTTTGTATTGTTTAGTTTTCGGCCCTTGCCTTGAACAAATATTATCGCCACGGAGTTATTCAGGCGTAGAGAAACAAAATATTCGAACACTGAAATTACGAACAAACTTCCCTTCCTTTAAGAAATGTGATGCAATAGAGTAATAGATTACACAAACACAAGAAATGTTCAAATGACAAATTTTTGAAATTAAGAATAACCTAAAAATCATATTTTGATGATCTCCTAGTTGCGAGACCGGAAAAACACTTTTAGAATATACGTGCTAAAAATAATTTTGATAACAAAATTTGAAAAAATGCATATATGTAAAACCTTCTAATCAGTGATGGAACCAGGCTATTTAATGTACTTTCTACTAATCTGACGAACGCTCTAGTAATGCTAAATTATTTCAAAAATCTATGAAAGTCAACAAAACAATAATAATGTTCAATATAAGTAAATAATATTGTTATTCCAAGGATATTTTTAGTGAACCGATTGCTTGACCCCACACCTGAATGTAAAATCGTTATTTTTGGGGCTTACTCAACCGGGTCTCACAATGCAAATTCACCTCAAATATCCCTTTAGTTGGTCATTGGCAAGCACTCTCTCATTGTACATGAAAATAACAAAACAAACATTTACTGATCTGGATAAAATTGATAGTTAAATAGTAAGACTCACCCGGGGGTACTCCGCCCCCTAGCCACTGACATCACTGAAATTCTATTCAATATATCCCATTCCATATCTTCCATCTAATTCAATTATTACTCGGATTTATTGGTTAATAATCTTCAACAACTAGCTAGTGCCACCTGAAATAGTATAGGAGCTTCCCCCGGACGCAAATCTGCCGCTAAACAGATTCGCATCCCAATCGATGGGGCTAATTGGGGTCCTCACACAACGCCCCAGCGGTGTCAATCGAGAAGCAAGAGAGACCTCAAACTCTCAAGACCATCCTCGAAGGAACGACGTCAAGAGGTTTTTAACTCCCATAGTCAAAAGACTCGCTACTTCCAAATGTCAGCTCTGTGACAAAACACAACACTATACAGCCGGCCGGCCTATCAACGACTGACTGGCCTGCCGAGCTAAGCCTCCTCTTACATCACAATTTTACCTGATCACAAATATTTACATCGCTTGCCAATGAATCATACTGTTTTCTCTAATCGACTTTCAAATAGAGTGTTTTAGCATTACCAAATAAATAAATAGAGAGTTTCCGAAGGAATGCATATTGTTTATTAGAATAGTGAATAAATAAAAGCATTATTATGACGAACTTATTTTCCAAGTTTTACAAAAGCGATATTAGGGATGACCGAGATATGCGTTGCCGGCGTCTTTTAGATGGTACCTATGTGTAGTACATTTCAGGAAGATTTTCCGAAAATGGAATATTTTGCATGCTTCATTAGAAACACGGCGTGCTAATAAATACAAATTTGCACGAGACAATATAACTAGTCAAAAGTACACCGCTCGACGACACTACTTGCAATACTGCCTTGCACTACCCAAGTACTACCTAGTACACAAATTCCGGCCCTAGTCTGCCTAAGTACCATTCCTGCACAAGTATTGCCTAAGTAGAAACTGCCCAGCTATCTACTGTCTAATCGACTGCTCAGAAATAATATGTAAGCCACCCGACAGCATACTTGCAGTACTGCCCAATGTACTGACCAAAAATTTTTACAGGTACTGTCCAAAATTTTTCATCCATCGATCTTGTCACTAACCTTTTTATAAACAGCAAAATATTTACTTATTTCAGGTTAAAAACTACAGGCCAAAAATTGTTATGTTGGTGCTCCTTCTACGTACCTATCTTGGTAACGGTGCTACCTAGGAGCCTCGAAGGTACCTCTTATTATAGAAATTTTATCCGTCTTTCATTTATCTTCTAACATATTTTCTTTAAAAATTAAAAGTTTTTGAATAAATGGCAAATTTAGAAAAAAATGCCAAAAATTCAAGATGGCGGCGCCATTTTGTCAATGTTCCCCTTATGGCAGGCATGGGGACTTTTAGAATGTTCAACAGGACCATTAAAACTATCAATTAAGACTAATCGCAGCTTTATGTTATTTTGTTCCCAATTCGCCCTATAGGAAATTTCTAAGTGCCCCGCATTACTATGGATAGTACGCTGAGTACAAGAAAATTAGCCAATGCAAAATTATAAAAAATTAATAAAAAAACACAAGTTCCACCCGTACAAAATTCAGTTGGTACAAGAACTCAACGAAGACGATTTTGATCGTCGCTTGCAATTTTGTGAAACTGTGAGTGAACGAGTGGCGAATGATAATAATTTCCTATTTAATGTGTGTTTTTCGGATGAGTGTACTTTCTTTTTGAACGGTGTAGTTAATCGGCATAACTGTCGGTACTGGGCTGAGGGTTTTTTCACGAGGTGCACACACAAAGCCCTCAGAAATTGAACGTGTGGGCTGGTATTTTTGGAAATTCTATTTTGGGTCAGTTTAACGATATTGAGAAGAACTTCAAGGCCCAAGTCACAGAACAGCTATCTAGCAACTGCCGCACCTGATCGTTCAACCTTGTGGCAAGTGAAAAAATGCGTAGACATCTAGAAAAAATAAGAAAAAACCTCGGAAAAAACAGCAAATTGGTCGAAGAAAGTTATCCTTATCATTTACACTGACAAATGTTTAAATAAACTTTTCAAATTTCAATCCTTCATATTTTCTCAACGACTAGACCGATTTTCAAAAACGAAGCAGGAAAGTATAGAGAATAAAAAGCCCTTTTCATTGCGGTACCACTTGACCCCCCTTCCCATTTGAAAAAAGTTGGGGGATGACACCCCCGCTTAGAGGGTTGAAGATTTTGCAATCATTTTTGGGGCAAAAGTTGTCCCCCTCACAAACAAAATTGACGTGTTTTTGGATTTTTTGAAAAAAAAATATCCTGGCCATTATGCCTTGCGGAACGTTTTCGATAGACCACCCTGTATATTAAATACGGGGCTCTGCAGAATCAGCCAATCTAATCAACTAACCGGCCGGACCCTGGCAAACACTGTCCGACTACTGACAAAAGAGCACTTTTATCACTTAAAAAAATAATTTAAATCATCGATAGGTTTATGAAAAAAACTGTTATATTTAACGTTAGGCCTAATAACCACACTATCTATTTCATAAAATGTAATAATTATTAATATATTTGTTTTAATTATTAGTTATTTTAGTTTTGTTTTAATTGTTAATTTCTCTATTTAAAATAAAATGTGTACAAACAAAAAAATTGTAGTATGACTCATAATGACATTATAACAAAAACAAATAGTACAATAATGCGAGTAAAATAGCTCTTTAAACACCTTGTATATGACATACCAAAACAGGAATTTTACATAAAAATTCTGTGTTTTGATTTTGAAATACGTCGGTAATATGATTATCGAAAACGCGACGGACGCCGGACGTGATCTGGAGAAGCCATTTAAAAATATCATTTTATTAGGTGGGTATATTAAAACAAATATTCAGAAAATAATATCGTTGTAACATAAATATGTAAGTTTAGAATCATTGAAGCAACTCACCTTGAACTATATTACCACTTTTATTGTAAATTACTACTAATAATATGTATTTTAAATTTTGTTATTTCTGAATAACGCACCTACACTCATTTACAAAACTATACACAATGCACAATGTAACTATTTTCTCTAAAACTAATATTCGTTCTGTTCATAGGTTCTGTTCACTAACAAGCGTCTATTTTGTATGGTATCTAGCGTGTCGACTAACCAAGAGGTCGTTTATGTTGTGCGTTCGGTATTTTTTCTGTTAAATCATTTATATTCTACGTCTCTACGTGTAGATGACATTGAAAATATCAACTAGAAAATCTTATGCATTAATAATTGAAATTAAAAATAGAATGAAATTAATGAAATGTATTTATTGTTAACAAAAGCAAATTTTCTGCCGCCATAAGTTTTGCTTGAGATACAGAATCACGTTTTTAACTTTTTAACAAACAATGCTAAGTTTGATATAAATTATTATTGTTTATATGGTACAATATAGAGTAAGCAACGCTCTTTTAAACGAGCCCTCGCTTGTTGGATTCCGATCATCCAGTCCAGAGTTATTAATATTTAAATAAAAACAGATCTAACCTTCCCCACCACTTTATTTTTTATAGATGGGGGAAAATGGCTCTAACAAAAAATATTCAAAATTTACTGAAGATTGTGAAGCTATTGCTTATTATAGTACACCTTATCTAGGCAAAATTGTGTAAAAACTCCATTTTCATATTTTTTTGTTGCAGTTGCGCCCCCTAGTGGTCGTTCTACAAACTTGAAAATAATTTCCAGCAATTTCTCATAGCCCCTTTAGTCATAAATATAGATACAGCCGAGGGCTATTCTTAGTGGTACACACGGTACATATTTTTTTGTGCCGTTTTTTGCTCTCCTGTAAAATTGGGAATAATGGAGTTAGCAGTTTAATTATTTTAATTCTCTGTCTACAGGTATTAAAAATATATAATAAGCTTTTGAACGTAGATGCTAGGGGGCGTTGTCTTACAATTTAACAAACATTGCGCGTTTTTTCAAAAAAATTAAAATAGCTTTTTATGAAAATAAGCAATAGTATATGTAATTTTAGCTGATAGTAAAGAGTAGTAAAAGCTTAAAAAGTCAGCGAAAACCGCATTTTGATATCTTCTTTCAAACCGAAGATATTAGCAAAATTATAATAAATACCAAAGTGTAAGCCCTTAATTACCTTATTTTTACAACACGGTATCAGTAACCCTCTTAATTATGTCCATTCTAACAAAAAAATAAGATACAAACAGTTAGTTTATTTTAAAATCGACGAAATACCAGAATACCATAATACCAGAGGTATTAATATCTAATAATTTAGATATTAATAACAGTGAACAAGAAACGATGATTCAGTGAAGTCATGGTAGGCTTTGGGAAAAAGTTGCTTTTGACGTCATAGTATAAACGTCAAATTGTTATTAGATCAACATTTTGATAGTCTTATCAGCGTTTTTTATCTTTTAATTGCTTTTTCAAAATGCCTTTATTATTTGAAATAGTTGAAGTTGTTGGCACTTTGGAAATTTTTGTATAGTAAGTATGTAATATTATTATTAACAATATTAAAATAATCAATATTATTTAAAATGTTTATAGCACGCCCATGAATTGCTCATGTAGAGATAACTTTGTTTTTCCCCTTACCCTTTAAGGATACCCTGTATTGCGACGCAGGGTCGAACTGGCCATATAATCAGGTTGGCGATTGCCAGCCAGGCCCCAGCCTTCGCGGGCGCCCCTAGTAGTTCATTATCTATTCTTAAATAGAAATGAAACAAAAAAAGTAACGGTAATATTCTGAGGTTATCCCCAAAACTTTTTTTTAATTAACAATATTTGCATTTTGGGTGCATTGCATTTTGGTTTACTTTACATTACGGGTAGTTTCCTGATTTCTATATATAATAGAGAAAAACTGACCAAAACGTAAGGCGAAAAAATACCCCCCCCCCCGGGCCCCTTTGGCGTAGTCCGACCCTGGATCGACGTACTGTACTAAAGAAACATACGAATAAAGAATTGGCGTATCTGCTTCAGCGTGATCGTAACGTCGCGTCGTAACGGAAATTATGGAGATAGCAGCATTTCGGCGGCTATTTCAGTCACTGGGAGTTAGCAGATATTATTGAGTTAAAATAACAATTTGTTTTAATTGTAAAAAATTTAACCTGCTTTCCATATTTATATAGTATTTTTTTTCTCTTTCTAACGGTATAAAAAACTTATTCACGTAAAAAATGGAGTTAGCATGTTATCACGTTTCACTGATGATGTGTCATATTGAACCAAATTGAATTTATATTCCCTGCTTTGATCTGATATAATATAGATAGAGTTAGATTAGATTACATTATATTGAGATAATTTGTATTATTACATTACACGGGGTGAGTTTTAAATAAGTGCAAATATTTTCAGGGCGGGTAGATCTCGATAAAAGAAACATATTTTCTCTTTACCGTTTTTGAAATAAATCCAAAATTATACATTATTATTAAAAAGAGTTATTTTACTTTTTTTTTCCAAAAGAAATTATTTTTGGTTAAAATTTTGAGATCCACTGGATCTTTTCTGGATTTTCTTTCTTGTAAATTTAATAAGTTAATAGCAATTAATAACAACGTTAATAATTTAATACAAATTATATTTTTTAACTAAAAACTTAAAAAATGTCCAAAAAAGTTTTCAAAAAATTCTAAATTTTCGCGACAAAACCTCATAATCGCGTTTCTGGGTTCGAAATATACTAGCCCTAAAAATATTTGCACTTATTTAAGACTCACCCTGTAAAACAATAATTAAAAAAAAAGTACTGTATCTAAAGATGTGCATATCATTTAAAAATATATTTTTAAATCATTATTGCGCTATGCATGCTGCCAACAGTCTGCTGAATTTTGTCGGCTATTGGAAAATATTTGGAGGAGTAAAGCTACTGTTTTCCTTATATCAAACGATCGAAAAAAACGGCGTCAAAGACGGCTGGGGAATAAAAATCGTTGATAATTTTGGCGAGGTCAAGTCCTAGACGTCACTGATTTGGCCCGTACTCTTCTTTATTTTTTAATGGCGCCTATACTGCCAGTTGACCTTAAGAAGCTTGTAACTTATTTTTATATTGAGAAAAAATAATTTTTAAATGATGCAGATAAAATTCAAGAAAAATATTTGTTTGAAAATAGATTTGTGCCTAGAAACGTTCCTTTTTTAATATTTCTATAATTAGCGTCAATTTTTGACAAGTTTTATGTCAATGTTTAGTAAATGGCGTCTAGTGCTTGACGTCGCCAAAATGATCATCGATTGTCTTACCCAGCCGTCTTTTCTTTGTCGCCGTTCGTTATTTCGATTATACGGTACTATAGTCTTAGTAGCTACCAGTGGATTCATATATCAAAAAGTCTCCACAAATTTTTTAAACCATCTTTCAGTATTATAATTATTATATAAATCTTCCTAGTCATGTCACTTCGCAGTGGAACATGCCGATAGCCATCCCAAAAATATAACCCTATGCCTAAAACACACCTTTTATTTTTAAAATCGGCTGTTTTTATAGAATATATATAATATATATATATATATATATATATATATATATATATATATATATATATATATATATATATATATATATATATATATATATATATATATATATATATATATATACATAAAAATTTATTATCCGTAATAAATAATTAGTCATATTTTATTACTTACCGCGCCTGTTAAACTAATCTGCCTTATTACACACTAAAGCAGGAAAGGGTTAGTAATTTAACAAAACTGTTAATCTTATCTCACCAAATAGGAAATCAATAGTTTAACTCAAACAAAAGCGCCATTCCAACCGATAATGTCCCATACAGCACACTTCGTCCCAGGGACGGACGTACATTTTACGTCGGTACGTCCCGGGACCAATTAGGGACGTACTATGTACGTATAAAAGTATACGTACTTAGTACGTACCCCATGTACGTACTATTTACGTACATTGTAGGACTTCACTACGGACGTACATGCGAATACGTACTAAGGACGTACATGCGACTACGTACTACGTACGTGTCTTGAAAATTTTTGAAAACGCATTACAAAATGTTATTTAATTTTAATATCATGAGTGGAATATTTTGGTCAGATATACCCAATAATAATGAATGGACTGGATCAGTGGATCTTTTCTAGGCTAACGTTAATTCAAGTCACTCTAAACTACCTCTACTTCTTTTATTAATAAAGCTAACCCGACCGCTATAAAAAATGATTTCCTAAATTATCCAATGACCATAATGCATGACAGCCTTTGAAGAAATCTGATGGGTTAAAAATGTACTCAATCTGATGGGTTAAAAATGCGCACTCAGTGTAACTCCATCTTTTATTAATCAACGTAAAAAATAAAAACAACAATACACTGAATGCGCACCTACTCGGATCCAGTTTTCGATTGTGTTGTGTGAGTGGGTGTCATGTGTCATGGTGGCCGTAGGTTGTTTGGCTTCCGCCTTGTTTTCTTTTGTCGTTGCCTTCGTTGCGCGTTGTTTCAAGGTAAGTTAAAGTGTAATAATATAATGTGACTATTTCACCTAGCACAGTCACAACCTCGAATGATTGAGAATCGGCTCATTCAATTTTTTCAAAACAGAGGCAAGAATTAGATATTTGAATATTTAGTTTTCTTTTTGTATTTTTTAGTGCGCTAAGGGTGTAGTTGCCGGACCGAAGCCAGACTCACGGGTGTATCAAGACATAAGGGATGACCCTGTACCTGAGTTTTTATATTAATAAATATTTTAAGCTGACTTCCATTGAATTATTTCTAATTAAATTCCTAGGTCGTATACGTCGTTGAAAAATGTACGTCCATAGTACGTACATTGTATGTCCATACTACGTACATTGTACGTATACTTTCGATCATTTTACATCCAGTTTTGGTCCGGAGCAAAACATAAAATGTACGTACCTGGAATGTACGTACATGCGACGTACATAGTACGTACTTTACCACATCCCAGGGACGTACCGGGGACATACATAGCGTTAGAAAATGTACGTACATAGTACGTACCTGTACGTACCAGGGACCTGACGTTCGTCCCAACATTACGTACCAGGTACGCGCATAGTACGTACCGTGGCTGTATGGGGTTTTGGTTTTAGTTAATGTAAATCTATGGAATTACATTAGCACAGAATTACTATTAGCACAGAATATCTAGCTACGCGTAGCTAGATATTCTGTGCTATTAGCCAAAGAAAACCAACATGCAGAAATATTTTCTGTGCTAATATGAGAAGCTAATAATTTTATTTAACAGACCTCGGGTAGAGAGAGAGACCGCCATGAAATAATCAAGCGACCAATTGTTATAAATAAAGCAGTTTTTAATTAGTGTGTGCCCTTTTGTGTACCCCATTAGATAACTAGAAACAGTGAACTAAAGTGAACTTAAATAAAATCCAGAGAACAAGTGACCAGGGTTCTAGTTATTTAACAAAGCGTAAATTATTTGCAATTGTAAAATTTTCAGAAGGCTTCAAATATAACATAATTTTTTGCAGAAAATGTATTCGAAAAATTGTAAAATTTCAAAAACAACTCCGTAACAACTCAGTGACAAATGGTTAATGAAATGAGTAAAAAATAAAGCAGTTCCTTTAAAAATCTATAAGTCAGGAGATAAGTGTGGTTTCCAACGTATACTAACCATAGATTACTTTAGATTGCCGACTCCCATGTTATTTTAAGGGCTGTATATTAGCGGCATCTAGTAGGAAAACGAACCGGTTTTTGCGTATTAAAGAAACCTATATTACCGACATCCTTGTCGCCTTTATTTGAATCGATGTTCTTTCCATTTTTATAATCAGATATCAACTATTAAGTTACAAGTTTTAGTTAAACCTAAGTTTTGTCTTTAAATTAAAACACAAAACTTAGGACTAACTATAGCTAGTAGCTTAAATTAATTTCTATTAAGAATAATTAGTAAAACAACACAATATTTACATTAAAAACATTTATTTAATAATGATTAGACTTAAATATACAATAAAATATAATGTTCGTTTCGAAATATTAAAAAAATAATACTGCATGTAGAAAATAGAAGTTTTAGTTTTATCCGGATTAATGTCTAGTGAATAAAAGTTTGCATATTTTAGTATTAGGTCTAAAGCTTTATTTACCTTTTACCAAGTTGAATTCAATTCAAAAGAATCAAAAATGAGAAATATTAGTATCATCGGCATACATAACTATGTTACAGTGGTGAATCAGCTGCATATATTAAAAATAACAGAGGCCTCAAGATGGAACTCTGAGGACCTGAACCTGATATAAATTTTTACATGGAGTACGGAAGAGAGTACGTCTGATCCAGCAACCCCTCACTTGCTTCTAAAAACTATATAAACTATTAACATATTAAATATGCCGCTTTCATAACTAAATCTACCTGGTAAATTTACTATCGGAAGTGTTTTATATTTTAATTGGCCATTAAAAGTATAATCTTCAGTTGTAAAACGTCGATAGGCTTTAAAATTTTCTCTGGTGGTATATTGTCTTCTATAAATTTGTTTCAGCTGCGTATCACCGAAATAACAAACTCGGGCAAACTATTTTTTGGACTCGGAAAGAAATGATCTTTCAGTCCATTTCAGCACTTCGAACATACCACAAAATGACGGCATGGTGATGGTGAATTTTATTTCACGCAGAACAAAAATAGAAAGAAAAACACAACGGTGGCAAATCGAACACCCTTAATAAACCGTACTAAAATTATGAAAAAAAACTCGATAGTTTTTGATAACTACACTTCTTATTTAGAAACAGACACATCGAAAGCTAAAATTTACCTTTGTTTACCTCTTTTACAAAATGGTAAACTAAAGTGGAGGAGGAACAGGAAACAAGAAGTTTAATTACGATCTTTGTTCTTATTGGTTTGGTTGCGGTTATTATATTGATGTTATTTAATTGTACTACATGTCTGTTGCTATATTCTCCATAATAATAATTAATTTTCTGGTCTTTCTGTGTGCTGGGTGGAAATGACTCTTTTGCGTTCCACGTCTGTGTAACGTGGAGCTCTCCCCAAAAAGTGCGGAACCCGTCAACTTCCGGTAGCACAGATTTTATAAGAACGACAGTGAGTGGATGAACATACGAAAACAACTATTTGTAATTTTGATTGTTGTCAAGTTAGACATAGCCGTGCCATAATTTGCCGTGTGTGCGCCGCCTAGCGGCACACATTAAACTTATCTTTGACAATTTACCTATAATATACGGAGTCCGGCAATAGTGCGTCGGGCACCAATAGCTCCTAGAATAAAAAACTTGTGATTTTTGTTTAAGTATCAACCTAAAGTATGTACTAGGATGTATTTGAGGAAAATATTTTAACTTCTGCAGGATGACCCAAAAAAGCGTATGCGAATCGGGATGATTTTTTGTTAAATGGAACTACCTGTATATTATTGCATTTTTGGCTTCCTTTCAGATCACTTTACATAATCCGAATAAATGAGTAAATATATTTAGATAGTTTAAGATATATTAATAAATAAATAAATAATGTATATTTTTCAGCCTTTCTTAAAAAAAACATTAAAAATACATGAACTGTCCTTAAATCAAAACTCTATTAGGTACTTACTTTAGATGGTCTGTACTTACTTTTCTATAAATATCGTAATCCTAAGTCATACAGGATGTTCAAAATTCTACGCCAAACTTGAAAGAGCCATATGAAACAATACTGCGAGTATCTGCGAAAAGGTTAAAAATTTTGAAATACTTTAAATACAAAAGATGTTCATTTTTTAATTCTCTATTTAATAAAAAAAATAATATACCGGGATTCCATTTAAAAAAAAACAAAGAAAAATTATTTTATATTTTAGAAAGTTTGGCGTAGAATTTTGAACGCCCTGTATGATTTAATATTACGATATTTTTAGCAAAGTAAGTATAGACCATCCAAAGTAAATGCCTACTATAGTTTTGATTTCAGGGCAGTTCTTATATTTGTAATATTTTTTTAGTATATATTGGAAAATATATATTTTTTATTTATTTATTAATATCTCAGAAACTATCGAAATATTAAAAAAAAACTCATATCTAAGGATTATGTAAAGTGATCTGAATGGAAGCCCAAAAATGCACTAATATATGGGATGTTTCATTAAAAAAAATCATCACGATCCACTCACACTTTTCTTAGCCACCCTGTATAAGTTAAAATATTTTCCTGAAATACATCCTACTACATACTTTAGGCACAGAACAGATACAAATTTGTATCTGTTCTGTGCTTTAGGTTTGCACTTAAAGAACATACCCAAGTTTTTTATTCTATGATGCCCCACGCACTTTTGCCGGATCCTGTATTTTTTTTCATTAATTACCTATAAATGTTAAGTTCATTAAGTGGTCTCGGAGATAGAGCCGACCTCTATTAATAGACCATCCTCTACAATCACTTGAAAGTGTATCCGCCATCTATGTGTCGTTTATACTTTTAACAAATTTTAAGTCGTTTTTATGCTAGTACAATAATAATAAAAACAAATTTTTACATTGCGGTTTTACGCATTAGTTTATGATAAAAATGTAATATCTTGATGTTATTTGACGATAAAGTATGAGTATAAAAGAATGTAATTTTATATTATTTAAAAACTTACTTGATTCAGTGAGCTGTTCAATACTGAAAATACTGCATTTGTTGTTTAACTGATATTATGCATATAAGTTATTATTTATTAGAAATAATCCATGTCAAAATTAAAATGACATTTAAATAATAAGGTTATAGAAAAATCTGTACCGTAGTGACGTTTACGGCAATCTTTCTTTAATCTTTAGTTTAAAATCAGGCTTTAATCTCTATTAAGATTAAAGCCTGATTTTCATGCACCAGTTGTCCGACGATACGATGCTACGATATTAATTTTATTGGTAGAATTTAAATACTTCAATGTGTTACTTTAGGTTTGCACTTAAACAAAATTCTCAAGTTTTTTTTATTCTAGAAGCTACACATGCCTTACTCACTATTACCGGACTACCGGACCCTGTATAAATGTTTGTGAAAGCATGATGCGATTCATAAAACCAGCGAAGTAGTACTGGGAAAATCCAACAAAAAGAATCAACCAGACTGGTTTAACGAAAATCAACCGCATATACAGGCTTTGTTGGAACAAAAGCATAGAGCACATCAAGCCGTCGCTGCAAATCCACACAATTCAAGACTAGCAGATAACTTTAAAGCAGCCAACAACACGCTCCGAAGAAATCTGCGGTAACTAAAGGATAACTGGTGGTGGCAAAAAGCTAACCAGATTCAAGACTATGCCACGCATCACGACTATCGTAAATTCTTCGAGGCTGTAAAAGAAGTAAACGGCCCAACTAAGAAGGCAAGGTGCCCAATCATGGCACAAAATGGCGAACTTCTAAAAGAGGAAGAGCAAATAAGAAACCGCTGCACTAGTATGATGCAGAACCGACGCTTATATGTCACCCTGAATAATAGTAAGAGCAAGTGGAGAACTGAAATGAACGGGCTGCTGAAGGGAGCCTTTTGGCGCCAATACTATTTAAACAGCCATAACCAATAATCAACCTCTCCCTGCCTACTCAAAACATTTCCTTTATGCTGACGACCTGGTAATAGCTGTACAAGACTTCAGCTTTCACAGCGTCGACCAAAAACTGGAAGGAGCACACAACACAATGCATAATTACTACGACCGAAACCCAACCCGGTTAAGACGCAGGTTTCTGCTTTCCACCTACGCAATAGAGCCGCTGGGACAAAACTATGGAGAGGTAGCTTACTGGAACATACAGAAAAGCCGAAGTCAAAAAAAGTGGGACGCAAAACCATCGGTCTTAAAAACAACTGCACGTTTTTCGACCGGAGAATATGCCTGTTTTGTGTGGAATAGGTCAAGCCATTCGAAACAAGTTGACGTTGCTTTAAATGAAACATGCCGAATAACAAGCGGGTGTATGAAAGCAACAAGCTTATCTCAACTTTACAGAGCCTCTGGATTTGCAGCTCCCTCACAGCGCCGCGAAGCAGCTAAACAAACTGAAAAGTTCAAACAGATGTTCGACGAGCGCCATTCGCTTTTTGGCGAGTTCCAAGGATCAAACAGACTCCGATCTCGAAAAAACCTTTTAAAAACTGTTCAAGATCCATCGCTTGGATACTGTCTTAAAGAAGAAGATTCCGCAGGCCAGCATCTTGATTAGGTTATCTGAAACCCTAAACCACATCAGAACAGAAGGAGCGCCTGCTAAAATAACCAACAAAGCGAAATGGGAACTTATCACTGGCGAGGACACAAGATCTGAATGTGGCGACATCCAAAACATGGAGCATCTGGAGGATTTATGTAACTCCGACGAAAATGCTCTAGGCGTCGCCCGGTACTACTGGGCTAAAGAATTTTAAATAATACTTATACATTATGTACCTCTATGGTTCGGACACGAAAAAGAAAAGAAGGAGTGAAATAATAGATGTGGAAATGTTTTTGTAACAAAGGCTTAAGAGAAACCGTTTTATCATACACTAGCGTGTACCAGCGACTTCGTTCGGGTCGAATTAATCATTTGTAATGGTGATGATAAAGCAAAGCAAGAATTTCCATTAACATACAAACTGGATAAAATTTTCTCACATTTATGCCAGCAAGAGAAAAAACGATATGGCGATATTATTACATAACTTGGTAATATTTGAGGGGTAGTTTTATCTCGTTGGAATTTGACTTTCGAAAAATCCGTTTGCCAAAAATAAGCTTTTTACGTCAATCAGTTTAAGCAGAATCGTGGTTAAGAAATTACCCAACTTTTTGAAACACCCTGTATGATTTTTAAAAAAATTTCAAAATATGTAAAAAAACCAAATAAATTATGCTTGTCCAAGCGTTTTCCCGAAAGACTAACCGTTTTTTAAATAACAAATATTGTAATATTTAAGGGGCGTTTTCACCCTCTTGGAATTTGAGATTCGAGAAACCCCTCCTTATCGAACCTTTACACCCCACAGTCAATCCGTTTGCCAAAAATCAACTTTAAACGTCAAGCAGAATCGTGACTCAATGGTCATATTTTATAAAACACCCTGTATAAATTTATAAAAAATCTTAAAATATGTAAAACAACAAAATAAAATATACGTGTTTAAGAGTTTTTCTGAAAAACTCACCGGTTTTTAAATAAAAAATATTTTAATATTTAAGGGATAGTTTTACCCCGTTAGAATTCGAGTTCCGAGGAGAAAAATCCCTTCTTATCGGACCTCTACACCCTAAAGTCAATCTGTTTTCCAAAAATCAGCTTTTTACGTCAAGCGCTTTAAGCAGGATCGTGATTAATCAATGACCAGATTTTTCGAACCACCCTGTATAAATATTTTTAAAAAATCTTAAAATATGTAAAAAACAAAATAAAATATACTTGTTTAAGCGTTTTTTCGAACACTTGACCGTTTTTTAAATAAAAAATATTGTAATATTTGAGGGGTGGTTTCAACCTCTTGGGACTAGAATTTCGAAAAATCCCTTCTTATCGAACCTCTACACTCTATATTCAACCTGTATGCCAAAATTGAGCTTCTTACGTTGAGTGATTTGAGCAGGATCGTGATTAATCAGTATGTCAGTCACTTAAGGATTTTATATATTAGTATAGATTTCAAAATTTAAATCTTTACAAATTTAGCATTTTAGTCAATACAAATAACTATCCAGTAACATGTTTATTTTTGTTATTGATGACAGTATGTATTATTTTAATTTTAAATATCTTAAGAACAATTACACAAGTATACACGGTTTTGGACCTGAGCAACTAAAAACAATTTCTAAGGTAATTTTTGGAGGTGAATCCAAATCAGCAGTCCATTTTTTAAGATTGGTTCTAGTTTTTGAAATATTCAATAAATTCATTATTTTACTATTTTTGACCGTTAACGGTCATTTATTGAATTAAACAATATAAATCAGAAATGAACAGAAGTTGAACTGAGTCTTTTATACTGCTTGGGATCTGTTTCACGGATTAGGGTCCAACGCAGTAATCGCTCATCATGCCTTCATCCCAAAATTCTTGGTATCGCCTTTCGATTTTCGCTATATATTGGTGTAGCCGCTCTCCTTGCTCTTCGCTTGTGTCGTCCAAGTTTTGTGGAAAAAAATCAAGATGTGAATGCAGAAAATGTATCTTGAGAGACATTCGAGCTCCAATCTTGTGGTAATTTTGCAAAAAATTGTCGATTACTTGCTTGTAATCCGGTGATTTATGATTACCGAGAAAGTTGTGAACAACACGATGCCCATGCTGCTGCCTCATCAAGCATTAAACATTTTGTAAACGTTGCGTCAGCCATTAGTTTTCGAATATCAGGTCCGACAAATATTCCTTCTTTGATTTTTGCGTATGACAGTTTTGGAAACAACTTGGTTAAGTACTGGAAAGCCGGTCCTTCGCGATTGAGCGCTTTGACAAAGTTCTTAATAAGGCCAAGTTTAATGTGAACAGGTGGCAGTAAAACCTTCTGTGGGTTTACAAATGGTACAGAGGACACATTTTGTTGTCAGTGCTACTGCCATGCACGAACTCGAAAACTAGAGCCAATCTTGACAAACGGATTGAAGATCTGAGTTCAGGGCATCAAATAACGTTAAGAATCGTTCTCATCTGCTCGCGTCCAAAAGTTGACCCGAATTTGTAAACTTGTGTTATTGAAGGGTTGCCAGGTTTGCCAAGATACCTTTCTTACATAAAAATGGCGTAAATGTTAGTAATGAGTAGTGTAATACAAGTATTCAAAACAGTTAAAAATACAAGTAGGAATCATACCGTACGATAAAAAAAAACGGCGTCCAGTTGGCTGGGAAATGACGATCGATGACATTTCCCATATATGAAATGACAGCGATCCTCATTTCATAGCTATCGCTGACGCCGTTTTTTTTCAATCATACGGTACTAAGTACCATCGAAATCGAATTACTCACACAAATTTTCATCCAAAGGAATTACAGTTTAGTGAAGTTCAGAAATGATATGGAAAAATCTGAAATACAAATTAAACTCCTACACCCTGTATCTCCGAAACTAAGAGAATTTTTTTACATAGGTAAATATAATTTATCATGCAGAATATGTTGTCGAGGTTCCCCTATTACCAATTTAAACCATCTTGTATGTATATTATGCTCTTTTTTTCTGATGTGTATTTAAATTGTACCATTTTTACTCTTATATTTCTTTCAGTCTTACTCTTAGTCTCTATCTGTAGTTCTAATTTTTACTATTCACAACATTCTCAGTAGATATATTTTTTTAAGAATATGTAGTGTTAAAAAATGTATAACATTACTTTTCAAATTATTTTTATTTATTAAAAATATAAAATAGTTGAAATTCCAATATGATTTAAATTTAATAACAGCAAGAAGGGTCCCTAACATGAAATTCAAATATAAACTCAATTAACTCAAATTCAAAGTATTGTAAAATGTTCTATGAACTAATAAATCTCCCCCATGTTCTTCAAAAAAGTCTCGGATTCTTTAATAAGTTGTAGTAGGCGATCTTTGGTGGCAGATGTTTGATGTTCTTTAAGTTTTTCTTTGGCTGTGACAATACTGCATCGATATCCAGTAACGTTGTGAAAAATTTTTATCTGTTTATCAGCTGATACCAAAAGGTACTTTCCTGAGGCATCGAAGAACAAGGCCGTAATACTACCTAAAATAAAATCCAATTTTTAAAAATATCTATACCGGGTGCGTCTCAAAATTGGCTCACCTCTATAACTTTATTTATTTTTTCAGATAAAAAAAACGAGATTTCGTATGTTAGTATATGACGTAAATTGGGATTGATTGACGTATTCAATTGTTTTTAGTTTTTAGTTTCTTACTACAACTTTTGATTTTTAAATAACACCCTCGTTATTTTATTACTTTATTTGATAGAAAATGACACTCTGAATAGAATGACATATCATATGTCAACTTTTGACATTTTCGCTTAAAAAACGTATTTTAAATATCAATCTAGAGTGCCATGGCTTGTTCTGGCCTGTTAAAAAATGCCCAAATCGTATTTTTAATCATATCTCATTTTTTTCAAATGGAACGAGGGCGGCTCATTAGCATATTTGGAAAAAGCATTTTTTTACAAATAATTTGGTACCACACACTTGGTATTTCGAGTCTAATTATTGTTATGAACCGCATGTTACAATTTCAAATAAACCATATGAAAATATGTCAAAAGTTGACATATGATATGTCATTCTATTCAGAGTGCCATTTTGTATCGAATAAAGTAAAAAATACCGAGGGTACCATTTAAAAATCACAAGTTGTAGTCATTTCCGGTGAAACAGGAAGTGGTAACAGTTGCATATACGGTTTTCGGCTATTTTTGGACTATATAAGAAAATTTTTATATACTCACATTCTATTGACCTTAGAGATTGTAAATATGCTGGGGGAGAAGAGAAATTGTGTTTCTTTAAGTATTTTTTCAACCAAACAAACTTACGGGACTTGGGAGCGAATAGGGGTGCTGGGCGGGGTAAAAGCGTACAAGCTGGTAAAACATGACATACAAATATAGAAACATCGTATTTTCCATTTAAAAAAATTGAGAAAATATAGATTATGCACGGAATTTAAATAAAACAAACATTGAACAATGAAAATAATATATTTTATTTTGATGAAATATATAAAAATAAAACCTTAAACTAACAAAATATAAAAAACAAAACCAAAATAACGTTTCACTCTTGTGTTTTGTTTTGTTTTGTTTTGTGTTTTCTTCTTTTTCCCTAGATTAAAAAATAGTTTATTATATTTTTAGGGCTATTTGGGATCCGTTTCACTTTATGGCCCTCAAAATTAAGACATTTTCCATAAAATGAAGTGTCTATTCTAATGCTGTGAAGACAAACATAAAGAGCTTGAGTTGAGGAAAAATGCAATTTTGGTAAAATAAGAGAAAATTTTTTCTAACATACGAAAAAAAACAAAGAATCAAACCAAACAAGATCAACCGAATCTAAACCAAACCAACAAAAACCAACCAAAACAAGCCAACCAAAACCAAACCAACCAAACCGCTCATTGTGTTTTCATTGCTACAGCTATAACTAAGCAATTCTCTATACCGCTGGTGGCGATTTAAAAAATAAATAAAAACATTTTAACAACAACCTATGACGTCATTTTTCCCTTTGAAAAAAAAGGATGCATGAAATTGCGGACAATTTACTAGCTGATTTGGCAACCATGCATCAATTCACGTTTGTCAAAATTCAACCTTCACTACTGTCAGCATCAATGTATCCTTGAATGTAACCTGCCAATGATATCTGAATAAAACAGTTTTACATAGTTTTTTTGAAGAAATTTTACATTAAAAGCTTAATTAAAGGATTGTAAAATGGTTGTGTTATGAGTATCTTTAATCAGAATATTGTTTTTACCCCGCCCAGCACCCCTATTCGCTCCCCGGTCCCGTAAGTTTGTTTGGTTGAAAAAATACTTAAAGAAACACAATTAAGGACAATAGAATGTGAGTAGCTAAAAATTTTCTTATATAATCCAAAAATACCCAGCATATTTGCAATCTCTAAGGACAGTAGAATGTGAGTATATAAAAATATGTTCTTATATAGTCGAAAAATAGCCGAAAACCGTATATGCAACAATTATCCAAGAAGTGACTAAAAACAATTGAATACGTCAATCAATCCCAATATATGTCATATACTAACATACCAAATCTCGTTTTTTTATCTAAAAAATTAAAAAAGTTATAGGGGTGAGCCACTTTTGAGACGCACCCGGTATATGTATAAACACAATGTAAGTGATCGATAATTTCGGGTAAAAAACAATCAACAGTTCTGTAATTTGCATTTATATGAATATATAACATATAATTTACATGTTATATGAAAAAAAACATTTTATTTGTAGATTTACTTTATATTGTCCCTCATGGGCTGTGCTTTTGTGAATCTTCCACGTACTCTGCCGACCACAAAGCCTCAAAGGCCAATATGTAAGAAAGAGATAGACTAAGGAAGTAACGTGTGAGTTAAGGTTGTCGCTCACCAGGTAGGCGGGGCCGGGAATAGATTTTTTCCGTCTGCGAAGGGACTGCGCCGACTATAGCGGGGACTACTTCTTATACAAATCTGTATCAATTTTAAAACTTCGCACCCTTAATATCTTTCTTGCAGTCAAAAATATGAAAAATCGGAGAGACACGTCAATTTTATTTGTAAGGGGGACACGTTAAATGAATATTTTTAGCCTTTTTCTTTCAACCCCCTAGGAAAGGTAGATGTTACCCTTACAATCTTAAATAGGAATGGAGTTCGTTCGGAAGTGGCACATCATTTTAAAGAGCGTTTAATTCTCTTTTCAGTAATATCCTACTTTGTTGCTTTTTGTCCTGTGTTGGTTTCCGAATAATTGCGTTTCAAAGTTGCAGAAACAATTAAATATGCCTGCATTGAGATTTTGGTTTTCTGGCTAGTGTTTACACAAAAATTAGTGCAATGGATCTCCTTGTAGTAGGTACAAATGATTAGAAGATTAGGTTACACCACTTACGCCCTATCTTATAAGTTGTTCAAAATGTTGTTCATTTTCCTGTAAACAACAATAAAGTCTGTTTTCAAACTCCTCCCTAACACTAAACGTTCTCTAAATTCCTCCCTAACATATCGGAAAACTTCACCGGGAATTGACTGGCATTCTACTGTAATTCGCCTTTTAAGACCAGCAAGATTGTGTCTTATAAACAATGGATTTAAGATGTCCCCAAAGAAAGAACTCTAAGGGTGTTAAATCCGGTGATCTTGGAGGCTATTCAATTGGTCCCCTTCTGCCAATCCATGAACCCGGAAATCTCTCGTTTAACCACTGCCGGACCGGAACAAAATAATGAGGTGGAGCCACCGTCCTGCTGGAATGTTAACAAATCCTCCTGTAAAACTGGATTACCCTCTGCATCAATTTGAGTTTCTAGCTCTTGTGTGGTAAGAGGATCAATAGTCTGTTGAAGCGTATAAAGATACAGATCACCTGTCAAGTTTCCTTCAATAAATAAAGAACCAATAATGGCATTTCCGAGAATACGAGCCCAAACATTAACTTTTTGGGTATATTGTGTATCTCCTTCTCGAAAAATATGCAGATTTTCGTCAATCCAATATCGACAATTTTGTTTGTTAACATTTCTATTTAGAAAAAATGAACATTCATCGGACAAACAGATATTCGGTAGAACGTTAGGGTTGGCGTTGACTTGACGACCAATTGAAGTGTCTGCATTTTGGAATTTATGCATTTTCAGTGTTTTTCTTACAGTCTCGTGTGATATTCCTCTGTTGTGCTACTGTCCGCAAGGAGCTGGTGGGCTCTGTAGCAAATAATCGCAAAACCTCAATTTGAGCTCCTTCATTCATCACTCCTAGGTTATTTCTTTTTCTATTACTCACCGAACCAGTTTCGGAGAACTTTGCCACCAAATCCAGCACATATCTGTGACTTACTTCCCGATTTTGATTTCTTTCATTGAAAACCAATGCCGTCCTTCGTGCGCACTTTCCAGCGTCTCCATAAATGAAAATAATTTCAGTTCTTTCTTGAAGAGAATAAACCATTCTCACACTTTATGCACTTAATAAAAGTTATCACTGAACACCCCAACAATCAAAAGCAAATTAACAATAGTAATATTCTTGTTTTGGCTACATCTTTTAAATTTGCTGAACATGGTTTTTTTGTTAAGACAACAACGTATTTTTAGAATTTGTTGGAAACAGGAAATTTGTTGATAGTATAGCAAGGCTTTTTGTGGAATTTCAGTGATAAGACATCGAATAAACGCAAATTATCTAGGTAGGTACTCGTAATTTTTTTAGATTACTTTGATGTAAATATTTTTTGAGGTTACTTTGCCAATCCCGAAACAAAGTTTCAAACGGTGCTATCCATGGCCGTAGCGAAGGGGAGGCAGGGGGTATGCCTTCCCTGTAAATTGCCACTCATTCGAATTTGACAAAAGAAAGGTAAATGTTTATGATGTTTTCTAAAAAGCAACTAAGATACCACTGAAAAGTGAATTAAACGCTCTTTAAAACAATGTGCCACTTCCGAACAAACTCCATTTCTATTTAAGATTGTAAGGGTGACATCTACCCCTCCTAGGGGGTTGAAAGAAAAAGGCTAAAAATATTAATTTAAAGTGTCCCCCCCCCCACAAATAAAATTGACGTGTCTTTTCAATTTTTCATATTTTTAACTGCAAGAAAAATATTAAGGGTGAGAAGCTTTAAAACTGACACAGTTGTATATTTTTAATATACATAACGTACAAACCAACGACGATAAATATGGCTATTTTGGATGCTTCATTTATAAATAGAGAGTATTGTTAACTACATAATAAATATTAGATTCTTAAAGTAAGAACTTATGTAAGAACTAATGAATGTCTTCATTGTCGCTACTACTAATTTACCTTCAGCAACATTTTCAATTGTGCAATCCAATTCACCGGTAAATGTTGAAAAAAATTGCAGATCGTTAGCCGCCGCGATTGCAATTACTTCAGAATTTGGTGATAACGCTATTAAGGCATTACTTCCATCTAGTTCGTATTTCCCCGTTTTCTCGAATCTAACTCCCTGGCCTTGTTTATAATTCACTGAAATATAAGAATATGAATATTGATATATATGAACGTTTCTTGAAACTACATTATATTACCATTAGTATCAAATAATCTCCACGTTCCATCCTTAGATACTGTAGCCATATGAGAAGAATCTACATCAAAAGCTACATCATATACACCTGATGTATGACCACCTAATGTCAACTCCACAACAGATTTTACTTCTTTAAACTCTCCAGATTTGTCAAATATTACTTCCCACGTTTTAGCTTCTGGTGTAAAACCTAAAAGCATTAAACACTATCATAACCTCTCCATTCGATTTTTTTTCAATCGATTATACCCGATGCAACTACAAATCTTCCACAGGGGCTAATTTTTGCACAAGTTGTACTCATTAAGAAGGTATCTACGGTTGCTAATTTCTCTCCTTTTAAATCCCACAGAACCAGATCAGTTTTATTAGAGCAGGTCATTATAAATTTTCCATTTGTGGCAATCCCCATTCCAACGATGTCAGTGTCATGAGCCTAGAATAAATAAAATAAAGCTTCAATTAACTTATTACATAAATCATAAATACAAAAATTCGAAAATATAGTTCATACATAAATTCAAAATTCGTTCTAATTTGAACAATACGATAGAACTTCTAAAAGCTTAACTACTTTTAGAAATGCACATCATTCTACATGTCCGGTTCAAAAAACAATATAGACAATACTAATTATATTAAATTTCATTATTCAAATAAATATTTTTGTAGAAATGTATTTTAGCATAACAAACGAAAAGTTTTTTTCTTTCTTATACCAAAACTCTAAACACAAGGTGGTGAACACTTCCCCCTACTGTCAAGCTTGGTAGTGAATGAATTACTAGAAAAAAAATCACTCTAGCGGGAATAGGGTATGCAGATGGCATAGTCATGATCGCTCGGGGGAAACATGAAGGCACCCTGTGTGATATTATCCAAAGGGGACTCCGCATCATTGAGAAATGGTGCAGGACTTTCGGACTGAGCATCAACTCAGACAAGACCGCTGTAGCGAAATCTGAAAAACTTGAAAATAATTCATCTAGTTAGAAAAGATAGAATACTACCATCACTGAAAATCAAATATCTGGATATAACCCTGAACAGTAACTTATATTGACCAGGCATATTAAGAACATGACCAGCAAAACCACAAAGACTCCCATGATCTGCAGAAGACTGGCGGGAAATAAATAGGCGCTGGATGTATACCATGATAGTAAGACCCTTGATTATCTATGGAGCAGCTGCTTAGTACACAAACTAGAGCAACGTACAGCAAGACAAAACCTGCGCAAAATACAGAGACTGGCATGCATCTGCATCACAGGTTCCATGAGAACATGCCCAACAGCAGTAATGGAGGTCATTATAGACCTGTACACCTATGTACACTACAACACCACTGCACATTGTCGTCGGTAGATATGTCAATGCGACAATGATTAGAATGATCATTAACGGAAACAGTACTGGGAGAATTTTCAGTTCATAGGCTTGGGACACCCTCACAAAGAAAATTCCACTCGTCCAACTCCCAGTAAATGGCATACCAAGGATGTACAACTTTGAGACCTCACTGTAGTATTGAGCAATAAAAAGAATTGGAAGAGGGAAACGTTTGCTCAGCAGGTAAAAGACCATATCATAAAATGGTACACTGATGCTTCCAAAACCAATGCAGGAGTATTTGGGCCGAAAACTAAATAAAACTCCGAACCAATCGGCACCTACCCTAGCATTTTTCAGGCGGAAATCCACGATATCGAAAGACGCGTACAATTTATCTTAGATAGGAGCTATCGGAAACAGGAAATTGCCATCTTATCCGATGGTCAAGCAGCATTAAAAGCGATCAACTCAGTAACCATTAATTCGAAGTTGGTTAAAGAATACCTAGAGAAGCTGAACAAATTAGGCAAAGAAAATACTCCTCCTACTCTGAGTGCCAGCTCACCAAGGACTAGAAGGCACTAAAAAAGCAAACGATCTAGCTAGAAAAGGGGCGAACACTCGACTATCTGAACCAGAACCGTTCTGCTTTCTAAATGGAAACCAACTTACAGCAGAACTCAAGAACCTGGGAGACTCCATCCATAACCTGGAAGGGAATCTGGACAATAGGAACGGTCTAACACTCGAAAAATTTCTCAGAACCTACGACTGAGAAAAATCAAAGATTTTCTTTGATTTAATTAAGAACAATCTTCGGACGGTCACAGGTTTTTAATAGCACATTGTCTCCTCAAAGAACATCTCTGTAGGTTGAAGCTAAGAAATAACGGCGAATACAGATTCTGTGGGGAAAATGGGGAAACACCAAAACACCTTATCACTGAGTGCGCCGAGACGACAACCAGTTGTGCCAGAAACTTTAGTACAATTGATGTCGAAGATGGAGAGCTAGCCTCTATTGAGCCGTCTCAGGTACTGGCTTTTATCAAAGCCCTGAGGCTGTATGATGAGTTATAACTCGTTGTAAAATGTAAAATTTTTAGGAGGGGGGTAATCACCGCGACCTTACTGATATGTTGTGTGTTGCCCTTTCTTGAGTTATAACGAGTTATAACTCATCATATAGTCTCAGGGCTTTAACAAAAGCCACTATCTGAGACAGCTCCACAGAGGCAAGCTCTCCATTATCGACTTCAGCCGTGCCAAAGTCCATGGCACGAACGGTCGTCGTCTCGGCGCACTCAGTGATGAGGTGTTTTGTTTGGTTCGGTTCTAGTGTTTCCCCATTTTCCCCCCAGAATCTGCATTCGCCGTTGTTTCTCAGCTTCAGCCTACTGAGGCGTTGAGGAGACAGTGTCCTAGTTAGAAACCCCGTGACAATCCGAAGATTGATTTTACTTTAACCAAGCAAAATCTTAGATTTTTCTGGATATCGGTAAAAATGCAGGAATTGGAAACAGTGCGAACGATGGAAATGTTAGCGAAAGAAAAAGATTAGTTCAAATGTGTCATACCACTCGGTGCGAATGGCAGCAATCTGCAATGCGAACGATGTCAGGTCTGTCCTCGGCTAAAGAAAAAAAAATGTTAAAATGTGGGCGTTAAGATAAACATGCTGGAAGTGGAAAGAGTATGAATGGTGGAAATGTTAACGAGATTCGCTCAAATGGTGCGAATGGCTACAAAGCGAATGAATGGTAACATTCACCAAGCTGTAACATTTATCGTCGACTTTAGATTAGAAAATGCCTTGTCCATGGAATATCATGTAGCGCCATCTCGAGAGTCATATAAATAGAGTTTTAAACTTTTCTAGAAGTGATCGGAGAACTTAAAAGTAGATATGAGCAACAAATCACAAACAGCGATTCAATCCTGCGATTGGCTCCCATAGGAAACTGCGACTTCGATTTTTTTTCTATTTGTGAGTTTCAATTTAGGCAACAAATATTACTACAGTTCCGATTTGCGATTTTGCTGCAATTTGCAATTTTGTTGTGATTACGATTTTGTAAACTAGGACCCTGATAACCTTCTATTTGCGAGTTTGAATTTTTAGCAGTTGCGATTTACGATTTTGTTGGGAATGTAATTTTGTGGTCCATTCAAGCATTTTATAGTAACTAGGATTGAATTTTTCTCTGATTTTATTTATTTATAGAGAAGGTATTATTTTTTTAGTGCCAAGATGATAATATATCGGGTGTTTCTCAAGAGTGGTTCGCCTGTATAACCTTTTTATTTTTTTCTGATAAAAAAACGAGATTTAGTATGTAATCATATGACATAAATTAGGATTGATTGACGTATTCAATTCGTTTCGATCGCTTCCTGTTTCACCGGAAATGACTATATACCACTTTTGATTTTTGAATGGCACCCTCAGTATTTTTTTACTTAATTCGATAGAAAATGACACTCTGGATAGAATGCTTAGTACAATATTTAAATATTAAAATGGCAATCGCAGGTTACAGTCCCAGCGATTTAAAAATAGCAATTGCAGTTTCAATTACGATTCGGGAATCGCAGTTTTACACATCTCTACTTAAAATTCAAAGATTTAATATAGATTTAATAATAAGAGTCAAAAATGTAATATAAATGGTTCTGTTTAATTACGCTGGAAATCGCTGCATTTCTCAAATAGGTAAATATTTCGGCATTAGCTTCGCTATTAATTGAATTTCCCAGACTCTTTCCAGACGGGAAATTTTTATATTGTTCGTGATAAAAACATCATTGTCTGCCACGCATATCTCTTGACTTGAGCAGATGCGCTTCGTTTATTTTTACGAATGGATAATAAACAAGAGTATACTATTGTTTTCCGCACTATTATTTGAAGTGGCTGTTTATGTAATATTAAGTAGTCCTTTATTATTATTATTAAAAAGAAAAAGCGTGGATGTAAACGAAAAATGGAACAAATGCACTTAGATGCAATCAAATTAAGCTTTTCGACCCAGGATAAAATAAAAAGAACAAAAACGGAAGATTAAATTTAAAATATTTTATATCTTTCCCCTTTCAATATAATTTTTATCATACTTTTATAATCACTTTTTATAATATTAAATTAACTAAATTATATAAAATAAAACCTTTTCAAAGACAAACAATATAATATATAATTATAATATATAATAAAATGACACCGTTGCCTAAAAATGTTTAATTGTCTTATACCGGGTGCGTCTCGAAAGTAACACACCCCTATAACTTTTTTATTTTTTAGATCGGCATTGGCTCAGAAATTATTTTGAAAAATTGAAATAAAAATGATACTTCTACACCCTGTAACTCTGAAACGACGCATTTTGGGACATAAATTTATACGAACTTTTTACTTATTTTTATCTGCAGAATATGCTGCCGTTCGGAATACAATTCGGACCACCCTGTATAATGAGTATCGCCATCCAAAAAGTCAAAGATCGAAATAAAAAAATATATTTATTTTTTTATGACAGGTTTATTCAGGAACTACTTGATTAGGTAATATAAAAATAGGAATTATTATATTTCTTGAAACTGACTCAGAATGATTCAACAATATGAATAAGCAAGTTGAATTTATCAAAAAGTCAGAAACGGAATTTCCTCTTAATTTAACGTTATCTAAGAATCTAATAATTTATAAATTAATATTGCTATGAACTTATTTGTCAGCTGCTTAACGCAAATTTGAGCTGCTAATTCTTCCAATATTTTAAGTAAACCAAATAATATTTTAATTGATTCAGGTAAATTAAAAAAAAAATAATTATATTGTTACGGATTCCGTGGGTCCACTAATTTAAACTCACGATAAAATACTTAACGAATTTATTTTCTCACTTTATACACAATTACTAACTTATAACACACAACAAACTAACTATTTATAAGATTCCTTCACCAAATTGTCCGATTTTCAATTTCCACGCGGTATATTCGAATTTCAAAAACTGTCTCAGTTGTCGATGGCTCCGGCTTATATACTCTATTGACTGCTTCTCGAAACTTCTCCAATTCTCGGAAAGCGTACTTCTTCATACCAGACAATTCTATTGTCTGATTCCCTTACTTCTCGACTTGACTAAAAGATGGCGCCTGAAAAAGTCTTTTAATTTCTGGCGGATACGTTGCGGTTGTGCAGGCAACCAGTAATACATTTTTAATTTCTGGCGGATGCGCCATTTTTCTTGACATTGCCCCCTTCTCAAATTTGATCGTCCCGATCAAGGTTTCCTGTCTGGTATCTCTTCAATCGATCCAGATGAACTACTTTCATCTTACTTCTAGGGCTGCGTTGAATCCGGTACACAACATCATTTATCCTCTTGATGACTGTATAAGGACCTTCCCATGCTGGAGTTAACTTTGGGGACCTCCCTTTCTTGCGCTGTGGGTTATATAACCATACCATATCGTCCTGTTGAAATCCCGTAGAATTAGCTCTGAGGTCGTAACGAGCTTTCATCCGGTCACTGGCTAGCGTAATCTTACTTCTCACGGCCTTATGAATTCCCAATAACCTTTCCTTCAGTTCATCCGCGTAGTCCTCTACGTTCGTGGTGCTGTCGTCTGGTGATCCGAACACCAAGTCACAAGGCAACCGTAATTCTCGACCAAATAAAATCTTCGATGGTGAAAGTCCGGTGGTGTTGTGAACTGCACTTCTATATGCCATTAGGAATAGTGGTATATGCTGATCCCAATCTCTTTGATGTTCATCCACCATTTTCGAGAGATGTTCTTCAATGGTCTTATTGAATCTCTCGACCATCCCATCAGACTGCGGATGTAAAGCTGTTGTCCTAGTCTTGTGAATACCAAGCAGATCACACATCTTCTGGAACAGTCTTGACTCGAAGTTCCTTCCTTGGTCAGTGTGAAGCTCTAAAGGAATTCCAAATCTACTGAAGACATTATTGACTAATACTTCAGCTACAGTCGATGCTTCTTGGTTTGGAATGGCAAAAACTTCTGGCCATTTACTGAAATAATCCATCGCCACTAAAACGTACTTGTTGCCCTTGTGCGTTTCAGGGAATGGGCCTGCAATGTCAACAGCGATTCTTTCGAATGGCAGTCCAACGTTATATTGTTTCATTTTTCCCCTAGATCGAGTGCTTGGTCCTTGGCTGGCTGCACAAATTTTACATTGTCGACACCATTTCTTGACATCTTCGCAATAATCCACCCAGTAAAAGCGATCTCTCAGCTTGCTCAAGGTCTTGTTTACCCCAAGATGGGCTCCAGTTTTACCACCGTGAATTTCTTCCAATACCTGGGTAACTTTCTTCCTTGGTACCAGTAACTGAGTTGTTACTGTGCTGCCATCCGCACTTTCCCATGTGCGCTTTAACAATCCATTCTCAATAACCAGTGAATTCCACTGAGCCCAGAGAGCTTTGAAAACGAGCCCTCTGTCCGCAATATCCTGCCACGGTGGTCTCTCGCCGTTACCTTCCTTGAGCCGTAGTATTGCTCCGATGTCTGGATCTTCCATTTGATCTTTCCTCAATTGTGTCGTCGTCCACTGTTCATCGGTTCCAAGTTTAAACTCCTTATCATGACAGTGCCTTCACGTTGTTCCGTTTTACAGCAGTGCTTACAATCGGTTTGACAGGGTCTTCTGGATAAACCGTCTGCGTTACCATGCATTTTTCCAGCACGATGTTGGATGGTAAAGTGATACTGTTGGAGCTTCTCGAGCCATCGTGCTATTTGACCTTCAGGTTGTTTCATCTCCATAAGCCACTTGAGAGCCGCATGATCTGTCCTAATTAAAAATTCTTGGCCGTACAGATATTTATGAAAATGATCAACTGCCTTCACAATTGCTAGCAGCTCCTTCCGGGTAACGCAGTAATTCCTTTCTGGTTTGGATAGAACTCGACTGTAATATTCTATCACTCGTTCTTCGCCATCTTGCACTTGTGATAGCACTGCACCTATGCCGATATTGCTGGCGTCGGTATCCAGGATATACCTCCCTTGTTGTTGCGGGTAGGCTAGAATAGGACTTGAACATAAAGCCGCCTTAAGTCTTCCAAAGGCTACATCACAATCGGTGTTCCATTCGTAGCCGACTTCATCACCTGTAAGTCTATGTAAGGGTGCAGCTATATTGGCAAATCCCTTGACAAATCTTCTGTAATAGGTGCATAAACCCAGAAAACTTCTAAGTTCATGTTTGTCGCGAGGTTTAGGCCAATCCTTAATTGCAGCGATTTTCTTCTGGTCGGTGTAAATTCCGTCTGCCGAAACTACATGACCCAAGAATTCCACTTGTCGCTGGAATAAGCTACACTTCTTCGGGTTCAAGTACAGGTGCGCATTCCTTATGCGGCCGAAGACTTCTTCTAAATTTCGCAAATGCTCCTCAAAAGTTCTTCCCATAACCAATACATCGTCGAGGTAAACCAAGCACGTTTTCCAAGTTAATCCTCTTAACACCACCTCCATGAGACGTTCGAAAGTGGCTGGAGCATTGCATAATCCAAACGGCATGACCTTGAATTGGTATAGTCCGTTTCCTGTAGAAAAAGCCGTCTTTTCTTTGTCTTCCTCGTCCAGACCAACTTGCCAGTATCCACTCTTTAAGTCGAGAGTGGAGAACCAGCACGAACCTGCCAGTGTGGTTAACGTGTCGTCTATACGTGGCAGTGGGTAGCTGTCCTTCTTAGTGACGTCATTGAGCTTCCGATAGTCCACGCAGAATCGTGTACTACCATCTTTCTTCGTCACCAAAACAACAGGAGATGACCATGGACTCGATGATTCTTCGATAACTCCATCTTCTAGCATCTTATCTACCATTGTCTCCATTTCTTGTTGTTTGGAAAGGGGCACCCTTCTAGGACGTTGTCGAATCGGCTGAGCATGACCAGTATTAATCCGGTGCTTCACAAAATCCGTTTTCCACTGTTGTTCTTCTCAAAATACTGCCATGCTTTAGCAGGAACTGCTTAGCCTTCTGTTTCTCCTCAGGTGTTAGGTGATCCCATAGCTGTTCTAGATGTTTTAGTGTTTCTTGGGATGCCTTTTGTGTAACAGCTGACGACACTTCATCACATCGGGTGACACTTCTTACAGGTTCGCAGATGGCTATCTTGTCACCTTTTGGATCTTGACACAATTCGGGAAAACATTCGCAATTCTGATCGGTATATATTCTTGTCGGTGTTCACCAATGATTTTCCTACTAAGTACCTATCCTGTTTGTTGTCGCTACTTTGTACCAGTCCAACACAGCACCCAGCGATTTTCTCCACTTTACCGAATACGATTTTCTCGGTATTACCAGGTATCACCACAGTTTCCGCTGATCTTACATCCATTCTGCCTGGTCCCTCGTCTGGAGATAACATGAACTCTTCATTTCCAATATTTAAGATATTTCTCTGGTGATCGAACGAAAATCCATGTTGACGAATCACATCCATGCCCAAGATGAAGTCATCTTCAATATCTGCCACTAAGACGCTATGCTGAAACTTCAAATTTCCTAACTTCAGTTCGACGATAGCCTCTCCCCGTACAACGGCCATTTCCCCCGTAACTGTACGTAAACACACTCTTCTTCCCAGAGGCATCAGCTTCAATCCTTGCACTGAGTTAGCCCGCACCAACGATACCATAGCGCCAGTGTCCACTGTCATTCGGATTCTCCTACCATTGACCTTCCCGTCGATCACTAAACTGTCAGCGGTTCTTCCCAGACTCCTAATGGAAAAAATCCTGGGGGCTCTGTTCTCCCCAGTCAATACTCGCCCCTTAGTATTGACTGATTTTAGTTTTCCTGGTGCCTACGTTCTCTGGATGGTGAACGGGACGCATTTGAACGCGGCAATCCTGTTTAATGTGGCCATTCCTGCCACATCTAAAGCACCTTATGTCCTGGGATCTTCTATGGTTCTCTGTCTGGGTGTTGTTGCTACTCTTGTTCACTAGTAACTCACATAGTTTACTAAACATCTCCTCCAAACGTATGTGAGAACTTCCGGGCTGTTCCTCGACCGTTACCGATCTTATCTTTGGTCTAGGGATGGCGCTAAAGGCAGCTTCAATTTCCAGCGCCCTGACCAGTGCTTCGCTGCTGGTAGAAAATCGGGATATTTGCAGCGCCCTCTGCAATTCGTTGTCCTTCAGTCCGCTGATAAAGCACTGAGCAGCGAGTTCCTCCCTAAATCCTTCCGGTGCTTCTGGATATGCCAGGTGTACCAGCCGACGTAAGTCTGCTTCAAATTCCTGCAGACTCTCTCCGGACCTCTGCAGGCGTGTCTTGATCTGGGCCTGGTAAAGTTGGCGTCGATGTTGGTCGCCATATCTTCTGTCCAGTGCAGCAACCAATGTTTCGTATTCCTGCTGTTGGGCTGCAGGAATAGTTTGTAGCAATTCCAGGGCAGGGCCACGCAGCGCGATGACGAGTGCCGCTGCTTTCTCCTGGTCAGTCCATCCATTGGCAGCAGCCGCTGCTTCAAACTGGCGGTGGTACATCGTCCAGGTGGTTTGTCCATCGTAGGTCGGGGCCTTGAGGTTCGCAGTTCCATGAACGCCAGGTGTCCTTACTTGTACCTTGGTCTTCTGTAGGTCCATCTCCAATTTTTCTATTTTCTGCTGAAGGCGTTCCTCCAGATCTTCTACAACTTCTTGGAAATGGTTCTCCTGTCGTTTTTCCAGGTCTTCAAAATTCTTCTGTAGTCGAAATTCCTGATTTTCCAAAGTTTTCTTAAGACGGTCCTGATCTTCAAATTTTTCTTTCTGGCGACGCACTTCTAAATCTTCAACAATTTTCTCCAACCGTTCTTGTCTAATTCCTTGATTTTCTAAAATTTTCTGAATACGGTCCTGTTCTTCTTGTCTTTCTTTTTGACGTCGCTCCTCCAAACGAATTTCCAAATTACCCAGTATTTTCTCAAGCCGGTCCTGTTCTTCTTGTTTCTCTTGTTGTCGTTGAACTTTCAAATCTTCGAAAATTTTCTCAAGCCGGTCCTGTTCTTGTTGACGTCGTAGTTTTTCCTCTTCCTTTTCTCTTTCTAATCGGGCTCGCTCTTCTTCTCGTTCTTTACGGAGTCTTTCTTGTTCTTCTGCTTTCTCTTTTTCTAGTCGGGCTCGCTCTTCTTCTCGTTCTTTACGGAGTCTTTCTTGATCTTCTGCTTTTTCTTTTCGCAGCCTCTCTTGTTCTTCTGCCTTTTCTCTTCTCATATTCTCCATAAAATCGCCTAATAGTTTGCTAACTTCCTCCATTTTCTTCGCTTGTTCCCTTGTACCAACCATAAAAATACTCTAATCCGGTCTAAAAATCCTCCAATCCACTTAATTTTCTCTTAAAATCCTCTTGAATCGCACTTCCGACACCAATTGTTACGGATTCCGTGGGTCCACTAATTTAAACTCACGATAAAATACTTAACGAATTTATTTTCTCACTTTATACACAATTACTAACTTATAACACACAACAAACTAACTATTTATAAGATTCCTTCACCAAATTGTCCGATTTTCAATTTCCACGCGGTATATTCGAATTTCAAAAACTGTCTCAGTTGTCGATGGCTCCGGCTTATATACTCTATTGACTGCTTCTCGAAACTTCTCCAATTCTCGGAAAGCGTACTTCTTCATACCAGACAATTCTATTGTCTGATTCCCTTACTTCTCGACTTGACTAAAAGATGGCGCCTGAAAAAGTCTTTTAATTTCTGGCGGATACGTTGCGGTTGTGCAGGCAACCAGTAATACATTTTTAATTTCTGGCGGATGCGCCATTTTTCTTGACAATATATACCGGGTGCGCCCCAAAAGTGGCTCACCCCTATAACTTTTTTGTTTTTTCACATTAAAAAACGAGATTTGTTATGTTAGTATAAGACATACCTAAGTTAGGATTGATTGACATATTCAGTTATTTTCCGCCACTTCCTGTTTCACCGGAAATGACTAGAACTTTTGATTTTTAAATGGCACCCTCGGTATTTTTTTTACTTTATTCGATAGAAAATGATACTCTGAATAGAATGACATATCATATGTTAACTTTTGACATTTTTGCTTAAAACAAAATCGTATTTTAAATTTCAATCTAGAGTGCCATGGCTGTGTTAAAAACACTAATTTTTAATCAAAAAGCCTTGGAAAAATAGGTTTGATCGTCTAATGTTTTTAGTGTGTTGCCCTGGCTGATTAAAAGTAATGCCCAAATCGTATTTTTAATCATATCTCAATTTTTTCAAATGGAACAGGGGTGGCTGATTGGCATATTTGGGAGAAGAATTTTTTTATGAATAATTTGGTACCACTCACTTCCACGGTATTTCCAGTCAAATTGTCGTTATGAATTATGAATGGCATGTTGTAATTTAAAATAAACCATATTCGAAAATGTCAAAAGTTGACATAATAATATGATATGTCATTCTAGTTTTTACGAAAAATAAAAGGAATAAGTATAGAAAATATGACTAAGAAATGACACAATAAGAAATGAACTAAAATACAACCATTAGAAAAAAAAGTAAGGGTATATAAAAACAAATAAAAGGAACATGGTAGAAAGAATGACAGATGATAGAATTCCACCAAAAATGCTACGATATCAACCTCCAGGAAGGAGAAGTATTGGACGACCAATACAGAGATGGTGCATCAGGTTTTTAAACCTAAACCGAAAAAGGATACGACGACATCATTCTATTCAGAGTGTCATTTTCTATCGAATAAAGTAACAAAATACCGAGGGTGCCATTTAAGAATCAAAAATCGTAGTCATTTCCGGTTAAACAGGAAGCGACCGAAAACAATTGAATACGTCAATCAATCCCAATTTACGTCATATACTAACATACCACATCTCGATTTTTTATCTGAAAAAATAAAAAAATTATAGGGGAGCCACTTTTGAGATGTACCCGGTATATTACTGGTGCAGACACGCTAAAGTGAGATTGCTTAGCAAAATGCAGGGTTTTCATATCTACCCATTACAGGGTGTCATTTAAAATTCTTCACTTATGCTACTGGTAATGGTTCAACTACTATTTTGAACGCAAGTATTATTAAAGTAAACTATTGAAATAAATTAAAAAATATATATCGTGTAAAACTTGGAAAATAAGTTCGTCATAATAATGCTTTTATTTATTCACTATTCTAATAAACAATATGCATTCCTTCGGAAGCTCTCTATTTATTTAGCTAGTAATGCTAAAACACTCTATTTGAAAGTCGATATGATGAAAACAGTATATGATTCATTGGCAAGCGATGTAAATATTTGTGATCAGGTAAAATTGTGATGTAAGAGGAGGTTTAGTTTGCCGGCGGCGAGGCAGTAGTAGACGGGCCGGCCGGCTGTTGTGCTGTGTTGTGTTTTGTCACAGAGCTGACAATTGAGGGCTGCGAGTCTTTTGACTATCATAGTTGCGAGTCGTTTGACTGTAAGGCAACGCGGTCGTTTGACCACAAGAAGAAAACATTTTGTGACGTCCTGCCTTCGAGTTGGTCTTGAGAGTTTGAGGTCTCCATAATGTCTTCTCGATTGACGATGCGGCGTTGGGGTAGTGAGGTACCCCAATTAATCTATTCGATTGGAATGCGAATCTGTTTAGCGGCAGATTTGCGTCCGGAGGAAGCCCCTATACTATTTCAGGTGACACTAGCTAGTTGTTGAAGATTATTAACCAAGAGATCCGAATAATATTGGAATTAGATGGAAGGTATGAAATGGGATATATTAAATAGAATGTTAGTGATGTCAGTGGCTAGGGGGCGAAGTACGTAAGCACTTTTACGCCTAAGCACAAAAGTAAGAAGATATATTATCAAGCTGACATAAAGTGTCAATTTCAACGAGCGTATCCACAGTTTTCAAAAAAAAAAACACAGGAATGTTTCCAAAATATGGACCTTTTTTATACCAGGTAATTAAACACATTTAATTCCCAATATTTTATCAGAATTTAAAATTTAACAAAATCAATATTCATTCATCATTCTTTAACATTTTCTTACCTTTGGAAAAGTAAAAGCTTTATTAGCAGATATCCATCCATCTTTTTTCTTTTCGATTTTAAAGATCTCAATGCAGTTGTCGTTGAAACGATGAGCAATAACCGCCTTGCAATCTGGACTCCATTTAACATGAGTCGCATGATCATATTCGACATTAATGCGTAAAGATCTTCTATCTTTCTGCGAAAAGTCTTTAGTGTCCCAAACAAAAATTGTTCTATCTGAAAAAAAATGAAATTTCAACTATGTAAATATAATGATATGTTACATCTATAGGTATAATCAAAAATTATAGTAAAATCTACTACAGGGTAATTCAAATTCGAACCCCACAATTGGGAGCTCTAAAACTATACCTATAGGGTGATTCATGGCGATGGCACGTTAGACGTTTATGGAGAACCAGTGATGGGATCTTTTTTAAATTTGGATTTTTGGAAAAATGCACCTGCTCCATCCTGTCTAAATTATTTCCAGCATTATTAAAAGTAGTGATATCTTTATTACTTTAAATGGAACACCCGGTACATTATTAAATTTTTCGAAACTACTTTCATATCTCATAATTTTTCTATATACTAACCTATACCTATCTTTAATAATTTTCGAGATAAAAAATTAAACATGTGTAAAATTGACAAAAACATGATCGCTATATATTGTTAAAAACATTTGTTAAATCATAAATTCGGCATATTGAAGCCAGTCTTTGTATATTATTTAAAAAATCTAAACTCAAAATTGTTTTTCAACGATATATCATGTTCCTATACCTAAGTCTTCTGATTGCTTCAATAAAGCCATTTAAGAAAATTTAACAAAAGATAATAATTCTATTATAATTATTTCGTTTAAAGAAAATCGATACCATGATAAATATCCAAACTTTATAAATATTAATTATTAAGGTGCGTACTCACTAGATCATTTTGGTCCGAACGAACCAAGCGAGCCGAGCGCGCACGAACGAAGTCAATAAGGAAAAGATCGCCATGTTCAGAGTGCTTGTTGCGTTCGCTGTGTTCCCACGTTCAGTTGTATTTAATTTTTATTCGCGCTTTGAATCTCTAGGTCACCGTTCTGCATCGAGTGTGTTAATGGACCCGGAAGATGCTATTATCGCTGCTGGTGCTTTTTTCGTTATACAAAACATTACCAATAGGTAAAAGAAGAAAACATCAAGGAAATTATGAGCGAGAAGTTTGTTTTTACGCCGTCAAAATGGAAGGCTACTGAGAGCCAAGATCGCTTAGCTATCACTTTACGGTTCTTAGCTACCGGAGACCCGGAGACTCATATACAAGTTTATAATATCTATTTAAGGTTTCAAAACAACGCATTGGTGTTATAGTTTTAGAAACATGCAAGCTTTGATTGAGGGTCTGAAGGATCAAATAAAGGTAAGTATTTAATTCAGTATATTTATTTTTTGCAACATATTAACAAAAATTATCACTTTTACCTTTCTGTAAAAAAGTATAATATTTTAGTGACCGTAATTAATTGCACGATTACTAAACCCTATTTTTTATTTAAATGGATAATTTTGGCACGTGTCAAAATTTTAATTTCTCGTTGTCTTCTCAATATTCGTAATTTGGTACTTTCATTAATTTTATATGCTTACCTGAGTTAGAACAAATTAGCATCATTATTGTACCCGAAAATGCAATGGTTCAGTCGCTAATATTTAAAAATTTGACCCATGCCAAAATTTTCCATGTGAATAAAAAACAAGCTGTAAAGCCTGTTTTTTTTAATAAAAATTTGACATTTTTCACGTTATTGCTTCTTTACAGCTAGATTAGAAATCATGTGACATTTGCCTAATCTTTCCAAAAAAACAAGCTTTATTATTATATTCGTTATAATTTATGTAAATGTACCTTTTCCCGTTCCAATAGATTTTTTTCCTTTCGCCTTCTCCCTTCTGAAACTTGCCAGAAGACTTTCATTTTTTTCTTTGCTTCTCCAGAAGCACATCCCATGATCTCATCTATCTGCCTCCAAGCATCAAACTTCTTAACTTTATTATAGTATAATCCATCCTTCGGCCCTGGATATTGTTCATAAATGTCTATTAACTGAAGGCACTTTTCTCTATTTCACTCCATTTCGTTTGAGCAAAGAAAAATCAAAACAATGAAAATTTTTAGCCGCGAATGCTCCGAATAGGACGAACACCATGAACGCAACGAACCTCCGTACCCACTGAACAACGCATCCCCTTTGAGCAAAATGCATGTACCGACAAGCCGGCGAAAATGTTTGGCGCGCTCGTTTCGGTAAAATTTTGCTCGCGAACACGTATTCACTTGCCGAATTCGGCTCTGCGCCCTCGGCTCGTTTGGTTCGTTCGGAGCAAAATTCTCTAGTGAATACGCACCTTTAGAGTTTATTTGCTAAATTTCTAAAATTGTCATACTAACAAAATTCTTGAAATGAGATTATAATTATAGAATTATTAATTTTTCATACGGGAGCTATTATTATATATTAATTTTTCAATAGCTCTACTTAAGAAACTGGAAGGTTTAGGTATAGGAACATGATATATCGTTGAAAAGCAATATTAGTAGTCTTTTGATTTTTAAATAATATACATAGATATGGTTGATTTTAAAATAACAAAGATTTGAAGAATTCTATAACAAACGGAAATAAATAATATTTTTGCTCTCCTTGCATAATATCCAATCACTGTAATTAGACAGATCGAATATAAATAAATAAATAAATGCCTTTTTGTCAAAAATTTTTTCAATTTGTAGACAAAGGTAAACTAAACAAACAAAGTAAACAAACAAGGTACACAAACAAACAAACAAAAGATAATACAAAACATTATACAAATAATATTGTCATTATTGTTTAAAATAAACATTTATAAATGTTTACAATGTCAATCAAATTCAATTTTCAAAATATTAGAAAGCCTTGTCTAGTAAATAAGAGTTCAATGCTTTGCGAAATGAAGAAAATGATATTATGGATTTGATTTCAAATGGCAGGTGATTGTGCATTTTTTCGAGTTGTATACACGCTTACGTATTAGGCAAACGGATTCAAATATAAATAAGGAAGGAAGAGTCAATATTTTTGATTTTTTAAAAAAGTCCTGGCAATGAGTTCTGCTGTTTAGTCCCAGTGAATATCGAACAGCTCTCTTCTGGACCTTGAAAATTCGGTCAAATTGAGTCGCACAACACGTACCCCAGAATGGAAGGGCATACCTGAGGTGCGACTCAAAAAGTGCATAATAAACAGTTCTAGCCACTGACAAGTTAAGCTCCTTAGAAACAGATCTTAATGCAAAACAGGCAGAGTTCAATTTTTTCGACAAAGCTTCGATATGTATGTACCATTTCAGAGAATTGTCTACAACAAGCCCTAAGAATTTTACAGATTTTACGACGTCAGTGGAGGTGTTGTTAAGTACAAAAGGCTGCAGCGAGTTTTTATACGACAAAGCTTTAGTTTTAGAAATGTTAAGACTCAGGAGGTTCGAGTCGCACCAAGATTTAATAGTGATTAAATCATTTGATATAATCCTATGAAGTGCCGTGACGTCCTTGTTGCTTCAAGTGAAGCTAGTGTCGTCCGCAAAAAGACATATTTTGCCACTGATGTTTATGTTAGCAATGTCGTTAATAAAAAGAAGAAACAAAATAGGGCCTAGTACTGAGCCTTGTGGTACTCCACATTCTATTGGCTTCCTAGAAGACAACGTGGTATCCACCCTCACAAGTTGACTTCTGTTGCTCAGATACGACTTAAACCATTCGAGAGATGTTCCCCTGAACCCATAGTGCTCCGTTTATTAATTAGGATCTTATGATTTACACAATCGAACGCCTTAGAAAAATCACAGAAAATTGTTGCTGTAGAATGATGGTTATTTAGGCTGGAGTAAACTCTATTAAGGAGGGAAAACATAGCGTCATTTGTGGACTTGTTGCTTAGAAATCCAAATTGATATTCTGTAAGGATTTTGTACTTAAATAGAAAATATACCAGCCTTCTTTTAACCAACCTTTCTATGATCTTAGATAGCGTTGGAAGGAGTGCAATTGGGCGATAGTTAGAAGCTTCATCTTTGTCTCCTCCTTTATGCAGAGGAATGATTATTGCCGTCTTAAGACATTTTGAAAAAATACCATTTTGGAATGACATGTTTATTAAAGTAGTTAGGTGATTCCGAGAGCTTTCTGGCAGATTCGAAAATATTTTTAAAGTTAGCCCGTCCGTCCCATCAGATGAGGATTTATTTTTGATGGTATTAATTGTACTGCGAAGCTCTTCTACAACTACGGGCGAAAAAAAGAAACTGTGTAAGTTTACATTATCATTAGAGAGATATGAAAGTGGATCATGAGAAGGACATATGGTATTAGTTAAGTTTCTCGCTATATTTACAAAGTAATCGTTAAGGTTCTCAGGTGAGGTAGAGATTTGGCTAGACGAAGAAAAGCTTTGTTTCTCAAATCATTCACAATAGACCATGTTTCTTTAGCAACTATACCGACTTTCGTTAACTTATAATCCAAATTTGAACTTTAAAAATGTTTAATTCCTGATTTTGCCAATGTTTATTCACGATCATGTTTTTGTCAATTTTACACATGTTTTATTTTTTATCTCGAAAACTATTAGAGATAGGTTAATATAATAGAAAAATCATAAGATATGAAAGTAGTTTCCAAAAAGGTAATAATATACCGGGTATTCCATTGAAAATAGGAAAAATGCTACTACTTTTCAAATGATGCGGCAACACATTATAATGCTGAAAATATTTTAGAAAGATGGAGAGGATGTATGTTTATGTAAAACATAAATCAAATTAATAGTTCCTTGAAACCACATACTGAGTGTTGCATTTAAAATACAAAAGTAACATGATTTTAAAAGTAACCATATTCAATATTAATTTTTTCTCACCCTGTATAACTTTTTTATGGTCAAGTTTTAAGTTGATTTAAAGTACAATGGTCATTTTAACTACATATATTGGGTTATACGAGGTTAATTTCAATTTCATTAGAATTTCGTTAGTCATTACAAAAAACAACAAAAAAAAATCACCTTTAATGTGCAACTTTTTTTGGAGAGACCCTGTAGAACTCTTTTGGGACAATATATTTTTAAAAATGCTTTAAATTAACCTACATATTTTTTACATTCTTTAAACTGTTACTGCCGTTACGAGCCTCTGCGTCATATGAGAGGCGCCACCCTGTATTACATTAAAATCAATTGAGTTTTTCAGAAACTATGAAATGATGAGTTTGAGATTACTTTTAAAATTTGCATTAAATTTAAAAAATATTTCTTGTATAGAGAAAAATGATATTTTATAAACTCAAGTTGATCAAATGAGATTGAATCATGTTAAATAAACCGTGAACAATCCTTATCTATGGTTGCCAACTTTTAAAATAAAAAATAGAGGACTCGAAGGTAAAAAAGAGCAGAAATAAAGAAAACTTTAAAATAAAACAAACCATTTTCAACAAAACTTTTTTTTTCACAAAACAAGCAAATAATTAATAACAGTAAGTAAATATAAAATAATTAAACATGTTTATCGCTTCCACAAATATTTTTTGTACATAAATATTTCTTCATTTTCTTCATTTTCATTTCTGTACAGTGGATGTTTCTATACAGTGCACAATGAGTGGGAGTAGCGAAAGACACAGATTAACAATTTTTTAAAGCATTGTAGCGATAGACGAATATTTTTTAGATTTTGAGTTTGGTATGTAAAATAGAGGACTTTTTCAATATGTGAGACAAAAGAAGACAGTGAGATCAAAAAGAGGACTGTCCTCTGGAATAGAGAACGGTTGGCAACCCTATCCTTATCCCATATAATTTTACTGTATAATGAGTTTTAAAAATTTGCCTGAATGACCAGACAATATAACTTTGCCATCTAAATGAAAAGAAAATACTGCAATCACAGAAAGTATCTCATAGTAGATATCATCAAGTATCTAGGAATAACCCTGGACAATAAACTTCTCTGGAAAAGCATTAAGAACATTGCCAGCAACGCCACAAAGGCTCTCATGACATGCAGAAAACTGGTAGAAAATAGATGGGGCTGCGCCCCTAATATTTTGCGCTGTATGTATACCATGATAAGACCCATTATACCTATGGAGTAGTTGCTTGGTTCACAAAACTAAAGCAACGTACAACAAGTCAAAACCTGTGCAAAGTACAGAGACTGGCATGCATCTGCATGACAGGTGCCCAACAGCAGCAATGGAGGCCATCCTAATCCTAACAACACTGCATATTTTCGTCGGTAGTTATGCCAATGCCACAATAATTCGAATGGTCATTGACGGAACCAGTACTGGGAGAATTTTCAGGTCAGGGGCTTGGAACAACCTCAAAAAGAAAGTTCCACTTCTCCAACTCCCAGTGGATGACATACTAAGAATGTACAATTCTGAGAAACCTCATGTAGTATTGAGCAATAAAAAATATTGGAAGAGAATTTTGAATTAGATAAGACCATACCATAACTGATGCTTCCAAAACCAAAGCACGGACAGGAATAGGAGTATTTAGGCCGAAAATTAAATACTCCGAACCAATAAGCACCTACCCCAACATCCTTCATCTAAAGATGCGTACAATTTACCTTAAATAGGAACTATCAAAACAGGAAATAACCATGTTAAATGATAGTCAAGCAGCACGAAAAGCGATCAACTCAGTAAGTAGGTAACTATCAATTCGAAATTTGTCAAAGAATGCCTAGAGAAGCTGAACAAATTAAGCAAAGAAAATAAAGTCCTCCTACTCTGGGTGCCCGCTCGCCAAGGGATAGAAGGCAATAAAAAAGCAAAAGATCTAGCTAGAAAAAGGGGCAAACACTCCACTAACTGGACCAGTACCGTTCTGCTTTCCAACCAGAAACCAACTTAAGGCGGGACTGAAGAACCTGGAAGACTCCCACCGTAACCTGGAATGGGAATCATCCAACGGTCTAAGACACTCGAAAAAGTTTCTCAGAACTTCCGACCGAGAAAAATCAAAGATTTTCCTTGATTTAAGTAAGAACAACCTTCGGATTATCACGGTGTTTCTAACAGGACACTGTCTCCTCAACGAACACCTCAGTAAGCTGAAACTGAGAAACAACTAGTACGAGAGCTAGCAACGTCGGGAAAACAAGTATTTTAAGACGTCTGGCTCTTTGATATATCTTTTATTATGCTCTCTGGAACAGCATGCGGCCCGTCTGGCTGCCGATACCCGTTGCGTTTACTACTGCGCATCCAAAGAAGATCCTCTACTTTTTACTTGCGTTTTAAATTCTAGTATTGAATAAAAATCGAGCAAGTCTCCATTAGCTCGGCGCGTAGAGCTTACTCCTATGGCGCGAAGGGTCAGTGGTTCGATACCGGCTGGGGGTGCCACTTTTTTATTTTTTTCGTTTATATTCTGATAGTAAAGCATTAAATATTTGCTTTTTTATCACCAAAACGGATGGCGCTTATGGGTTTATGATCTGTAGTGGGTATAAGTAGAATTTGATACTTTCATTTGTTTTGAAGGATTATTGTGGTAATTAATTATTAGGCAGGTTTAGGATGGTCTGGTTGCCGCGCCGGTAGGTTGCGTTCATTACTGCGCATCACATATGTACAGGGTGTCCCATTTTTGTGCGTTTTTTGGGATTTCTCGTTTATAATTTTATTTTAAAGATTTAAACATAATATATAAAAATTAACATTTTAATGCTTTGTGAAAAAAAACGCATTATTGTATCTCCACTCATAAACGGGAAATCCCAGATATCCCAAATCCCAAAAAACGCACGAAAATGAGACACCCTGTATCCATGTGATGCGCAGTAGTGAACGCCACCTACCGGCGCGGCAGCCAGACCATCCTAAACCTATCTAATAATTAATTACCACAATAATCCTTCAAAACAAATGAAAGTATCAAATTCTGCTTATATACACTACGGATCATAAACCCATAAACGCTATCCGTTCTGGTGATAAAAAAGCAAATATTTAATACTTTACTATCAGAATATAAACGAAAAAAAAAATAAAAAAGTTGCAACCCCAGCCGGAATCGAACCACTGCCCTTCGCTTCATAGGCAAAAGCTCTACGCGCCGAGCTAATGGAGACTTGCTCGGTTTTTATTCAATACTAGAATTTAAACCGCTAAGTAAAAAATAGAGGAAATCTTCTTTGGATGCGCAGTAGTAAACGCAACGTGTATCGGCAGCCAGACGGCCTGCACGCTGTTCCAGAGAGCATAATAAAAGATATATCAAAGAGCCAGACGTCTTAAAATACTTTCTCGAAAACGTTGCTAGCTCTTAGACTAAACGGCGAATGAAGATTCTGAGAGGAAAATCGAGAAACACCAGATAGAACACCTTATCACTGAGTGCGCCGAGACGAAAACCGTTCGTGCCATAAACTTTGGCACGGCTGATGTCAAGAGCTGGCCTGTGTGGAGCCGTCTCAGATACTGGTTTTTGTCAAAACCCTGAGACTGTATGATGGGTTATAACTCGAGAAAGGAAAACACACAATAGATATGTAAAATCGCGATGATTAACCCCCCTCCTGAACATTCTACCTATAAATTATCCCTATATAATTTACTACACTACTTATGTAAAAACGTGTAATCCAGAAGCAAAAAACAACTAACGTACTGTTAAAAATCTTTAGTAGTAGATATTATATCCGCAACAAGAATAATAACATTTTTTAGCGTACGGAATTACGGGTATGTGAAGAAATTCGTGTGTGTACTATTTTTGCAACATCATAATTGTCGAAGTGAATGATAATGATGTATTATACAACAAATTTATTATGGTTTTCTATATTTAACAGACAGTTTGTTAGTAAATATTATAGATTAAGGTATCCATTAATATATGTTTTGTAATAGTAAATATATGCAATCTGTGGTTTTTGAGTAGCCCATAAAATCCAATTTCTATAACTACATAATTATTGGGAAAATACATATACAGAGTGTCCCCCGAGTCCCGGGGAGATTCCCCACGTAAAAATAAGATTTATTTTTCATTTTCATCAACATAGGTCCGATTCTGCTTTGTTTTGTAGCTACAGGGTGTACAGGGTGGGTCAAATTCGACGCTTTTAAATGGAAACGCCCTTTTCTATAGGAGATAGACGAAAACTAATATCGGTGTCTGGAGCTCAATTTTCATCAAAAACATGATGGTGAAAACCGCACATCAATATCTGTTACCGTTTCGGAGTTACGGGGTGTTTTTCAAAAATGTACATTTTTAACAAATCGCTGTAACTTTTTGGCTATGGAAAATTTTGTATTTCTATGAAAACATTTCCAAAGCACCTTTTTACGTAGAATTTAATGGTTTAAGTATATTTTTTTTTAAATTAATAATTTAAGAGTTATCAACAGAAAATTTGATTTTTTATTTGGGACACCCTCTATATTTTTAATTAACTGTAAAGAATTTAAAATTGCCTTTCCAAAAATATAGCACACTTGATATTTTGTTATAATCCCCTTCGAAATACAGAATTTTTAAAAGTTCGCCACTTTTAACTATAGTAGGCTTTGGACCCCTTATTGATGATATGCCCTTAATGGAACTCGAAAACATATTTTTCCAGCAAGACGATGCACCGCCTCTGAACGCTGAAGTTATCAGCAAATTTTTGCAGCCAATTTCAAGAATAATTGAATAGCTAACCAAGATCCCAGCCGTTGGCCGTCGAGGCCGCCTGACTTAGTGCCCATGAATCTAATCCTATGGATATATTTGCGGAAGAATAAAGGTTCCTTATTCCGTATAATCTAGACAAGAATTAGAAATACTTAGCAGTTATGAGAGAGTATCTTTCACCCCAACTGAGTTAATGAATTCCGCGAGAAATGTTCAAAAACTGCCCCGTCTGTCCCTAACAGAAGACGGTTAATATGTCGAACACCTGTAGCAAAATCTCATGTATTGGTTTGCAATTTATTTTTATTGTTATTAGATATAGTTTAAATGTGTTGATGTTGGTTAAATATATTTTAAATTGTTATAAAATTCTGCATCTCTCATAACAAATATTATTTTCGTTTTGATTGATACTCACAGCTTGAATTTTTTGCATTATAGCCGGTGCCGTTCAAAGCCTACTTATTTAAAGCGTGTTATATTTTTGGAAAGGTAATTTTAAATTCTTTTCAATAAACTAAAAATATGCAGGGTGTCCCATATAAAAAATCAAATTTTCTGTTGATAATTCTTAAATTATTAATTTTAAAAAAATTATACTTAAACCATTAAATTCTACGTAAAAAGGTACTTTGGAAATGTTTTCATAAAAATAGAAAATTTTCCATAGCAAAAAAGTTACAGCGATTTATTAAAAATGCATATTTTTGAAAAACACCCCGTAACTCCGAAACGGTAACAGATATTGATGTGCGGTTTTCACCATCATGTTTTTGACAAAAATTGAGCTCCAGATACCGATATTAGTTTTTGTCTATCTCCAATAGAAAAGGATGTTTCCATTTAAAAGCGTCGAATTTGACCCACCCTGTACATGCTTTTTTTAGAATAATATTCCAGTGATTACCCATATGCACGTCCCTGGGGAATATGTCGACAATTTTTTTAGTTTAAACTATGTCGCATTTATAGCAACTTTTACCTTCAAAATTTCATTCGAAACGCTAAAAGTACTTCGAAGGAAATTATAATAAATCGAAAAAATATTAAGATTTTACTCTGTAGCAAAGCAGAATCGGACCTATGTTGATATTAAAAATAAATCTTATTTTTACGTGAGGAATCTCCCAACGAGAGATGACACATGTTTTTTGAAACACCCTGTATATTTCCTTCCAAGCCACAATCACGCTTTACCCGACCCCTGAAAGCGACCCGAACAGTTCAGCGTAATAGACTCTTAAGCCAGAAATGCCGACCTAGTATAGGAAATCCCACGCAAATTTTAAAATTAATTTTTTTGGAAAAATATTTTAATGGAAATTTTTAAAGTAAAAACTTAAAAAAAGAGTACAAAGTAGATAAAATATTAGTTTAAATAATAGTTTTTTTTATTAGTTTAAAGTAGATATTGGAGTACAACGGGTTACCTATCCACATTGAAACTGTTCCGCTAAACCGTTATTGAATTACTTATTTACAAAATTTGGTCCTTAAAAAAGTAATTTGTACAACGGTAAAGCACTCCGGCTACATACGGCTTTGACAACACTAATAATAATAGTCTCCCATATCGGCCCAGAATATAATACAGGCAGTCCTCGATTTACGTCGTTTCGTGTTACGTCAAAGTTGTTGTTCCTCAAAGTTACGTCCCACTGTTTCGAGTTACGTCATTTTTTGAAAAAGACAATCCAAATTTTGAAAGAAGTTTGGACATAAACAATAAAATTTTAGCAGCATACAAGCAGGGTTGACAGATCCTCATAATGAAAAAGCGGGACAGTGTTGATCATTACTTAATTAGCAACTATTAAGACTTTTGACGACACCTACAGTAAAAGTGCCAACCAAAAAAATAAATATATACTTTATAAATATATCTACTTTACTCTATGGTATTTCTGTAGTTGCCATATTTATGTATTATATTTACTATTATGGATAGTTAAAAATACCTTTTTTGATTAGATAGTAAAAAAGCGGGACTAAAAATATTCTAATTATGTTTTTCATAAAATAATACTTTCTAAAATATAATTCGTTTTTTATTTTTTTCTTTTTTTGTGTTTTCCGTTTTTTCTTATTCTTGTATTATTATAAGTTTAACTACATATACAATAAACTGTTTCTCATACCTCAATTATTTCAAAATACAATAATATTACAATAATATTAATATATACAAACGCACATCTCTTTGTTTTATTGTATTTTTATCTTACTAACTTCTCCATTTTCTATAGAATCTTATGACAAAATAAGATTCGACTTACGTCGTTTCGACTTAGGGTGCAGCCACACTATCCTAAAAACGGCGTATCGGCGTAACGGCGTAATGACCTTGAATAGATTTCCAGTAATTCTATTGGCTGAAATTTTTGACAGATGAATTTGACATATAAAATTTCTGACAGATGAATGTTTCAGCCAATAGAATTACTGGAAATCTATTCAAGGTCATTACGCCGTTACGCCGATACGCCGTTTTTAGGATAGTGTGGCTGCACCCTTAAGGCGCTGTTTTGAAGAACCTAACCTGCCGTAAGTACGAGGACTGCCTGTATAAACATTAGCAGTAAAAAGGTCTAGCTTTTTCAGTAGCTGTGAACCAGTAGAACCGTCTCCATCGGTAAATTAGAAATTGTACTAGGAATATATTGTGGATAAATATCGGAGGAATATTCCATAACTCGGGAGATTTTTATCTATCTAATTTATTAATGCATTTAATCCCTTATCGATTATACCATATGATCGAAAAAAAACGGCGTCAAGAGACTACCGGGAGTGACAATCAGTCGCGGCTCGTCAGGTGCAGTAGGTAAACGGGCACTTCACCGAAAAAAATACTCAAATTAAAGAAAAATCTACTGCTTAAAATATTAATTTAGTTTAATATATTTACATGTATCTAAATAATAAAATGGTAATTTTTCATAAATTATTTTTTTTCCGGACCTCTGCATAATAGGTCCACCGCATCGTTAATTCCGGCCGAAAAAGTAGCATTATTGGCCAGCACGCGCCTACGTTTCCACGAAGCCACAAGTAAAGAGAAAACATTTGTGAGCCGAACGGCTGCACGGTTTCCATGGTAACGTGACGTCAGCCTAGCAGCAGCATGTAAGTTCCCCGCCCTGAAATTTTTTATCGGCGACCTATGTGAATGAGTTTTTGGGCAGTTCGCTTCGTCTTCCTTTATGCTAATATTAATATTCGGCTGCTTCGGCCTAACCGTGTAAAAACTGTAAAGTTGTTGATTATTTATTGTTGTTTGTTAATGGTTTTTGTTGATTTAACTTGTTAATTTTTGCTGTTTGTTTTGTTGTTGTGTTTTAAAACTGTTTTGTGTGTGTGTATGTGTTAAAAACTGAACCCAATCAATAACTTGGTGTGCAATTTGAAACATGAAAAATTGAACTGATTTACAAAAATTAGTAAAGTTAGTAATATAAATAAGTCAAATTTATTTTGGTTAATATTGCTTAGTAAACATTAATGTAATAATTAAATAATGATTGAATGGCTCCTCGGTTGTAACCAACAATTTTTTCAATGTCGAAATTTCAGTGAAAAAATTCACAGTCCTTTACAAAGATGCAACCGGGGTGGCATTGAAAATGATGAATAAAAACGTAAAAATATGATTAGTGTTAATATGAGTATATTACATACATATGTTTAAATAACGAACTTAACAAAAAACAACAGATTTAAAGATTCACTGAAAAAGTAGTAATGTTAAAATTAAATAAAACATTATCAATAATAATTATGCGATCGCACCTATCCGTAAAACAAGCAAGCAAAAAACCTCGAAAAAACAAAATAACATACAAAACATCAGGTTAACATGATGACAGATCATGATCAATGACAGATAAAGAATTCTTACGGAAAGTTACACTTTACGATATAATTTTTTAACTGTTAAAGGCAAACCCCATTTAAACACAAAACTTTTTAATACCTACTACTGTATCTAAAAGACTTTTTTTTAAATTACTAAATTCTTAGCCACGCTTCTGTTTTTCTTGGCTGTTGTGCGTCACGTCACAGATTAACAGGTCCACGTTTGCACCACAATGCGATGCTGCAGACCACCAGGTAGACTGGTCGAAGAAATTTATGTTATACAACTTCAATCAGTTCAATCAACTTAGTCAATCTACACAAATATTATCAAAAACTTTTTGTCTTTTAAAATGTGTTCAGATTTTGTAAAAAGTATATAGTATTTGTAAAAAGTATTAAAAAGTCAAAATCGCAAAACTTAAAATCGAGTTTCTTAGTTTTTAACTAATATAGTGGCGAATTACAAAAATTCCTTTTCAATGAAAATTAATGAGTTAAATAAAATAATTTAATAAATTACTAGCTTTTTCTCGCAACTACGTTCGCGTTACACCTCGAATCGTTCATGCATTGATTTAAATGATTTTTTACTTCTTTATAGAGAGCTAGTGAGCATAGATGTTTTTTATTTTTCATCTTTTTTTTTATTTATTAAGAGCACTAATACTCTCTTTATAGGTTATTTTTCATTCTTTGAAGGATAATTGAGGAAGATATATTTCGTTATGATGTCACTAAATAAACCCTTGTATAAAATTTTATACTGTCTGGTTTATAATGTTATAGTATTGCATTTTCGTACAGCAAACTTTCATTCCCTATTCTACTCCCTAAGGGTATAAATTTCATAAATTCGCTTTACCTTTGTGCCAATTTTTATTTGTATGATCCAGAGGTCACCAAGTTTTATATAAATTTTTACTAACTTTACCCATTTGGTTGATGAATTTCAAAAATTTCTTTTAATTCTTTTTGTAGGATTTCATTCTTCTAGACCAAATAGTAAGGAATTTTCATACAACAAACTGTTCCGAGATAATTTTACTCTCTAAGAGGATGAATTTCCTAAAATCGCTTTGTGTAGCTAATTCACTAATGTCGTTTAAACGAACCTTTGTGCTAATATTTATGTATCTAAAACTGGCGACATGAACTCACTCTAAAATATCTAAAAAGGTAATATTTAATCTAACTGACACACCACTGACAATGACAAATAATTTATTTCTGGAGGTATTGTGTGTAGGTGTTTTTCAGGTATGTTTTAGTATTTAGTCGTTTTACACAAAAAATAGCAATTAAGCACTATAAAAATACTTCATAACAAATCTACACATTATATACCTTTCATTTAAAAAAAAGAATCATCAAGATTAGTAAAGCGGTTTCGGTGGGATGGATGCAACAAAAAAAACCTTTGAGCTTTTATATATGTATGGATTAATTATTTTTCCAACATATTTTACTTTGCAAATTTTTATAAATATTCAGACTCGCCAATATCGTACTCTCTATATATATAGAGTATATGTGTCCAGCCTGTTTAGCCAAACGTAGGCCGATTCCTCTTCGGCGGCGTCGTGACCCTGGCCGAAGGAAGAGTCTTGAAGACGCTCATCCGCGCATAGGAATAAGTTGACTGCGTAGCGTATTGCGTATTAATCGATTCTGAAACTTTCTATCTCGTGTATAACATGTTACGCAAGTTTATTATTTTAATCTCGATTTTAATAGATAAATATGAAATGCCACCTGAATATCTTCCGCCATGACATGTTTTTACTTTTTTGTTATGGTAAAGTGATTTGTATAAACTTTATTCAATAACGTATATTTTCCTCCATTTGGTGATTTTTTAATTTTAAGCGAAAATTAAGTATAACATTTTAGGAAAAAGAAACACTGTAATATTTAAAAGAATAAGAAGAAATTAGTCTTATTTTGAAAGGAAAATATAGAAAAAAACTCTTTCTATAGAAAAAGTCTTTATACTAACTAGAATCCGGTGACATATACGCGGTCTCACCGGAAACAATGGAAACATTACTTATTACTTCGCATAACTTGAAGAATATCTACTTTTAATAATGAACACTTAAGAAATACACCAGTAAAAATATTTATTATTTGAGATTAAAACTCGAATTAAATTATAAATATTAGTTACCTATGTTGTTATAGCTTTTATAGGCCTGTTTAACGACTTAATAAGTTACCTAGCGAAAAAATCTGTGCGCGTACCTACCACTATTGTTACAGGTTAATTCGTTAAAGAACTATATTACACAAGTTAAAAAACGCTAAAAATTTTAATGGTATTACTTGCATTATTGGCCTTATAATGTAATTTGTTGGAATTATATCTTCTTTAAATATAATTAGACTTTTTAACGACTTTTAAGTTACCTAGGAAAAAATCTGTGCACGTACCTACCAGTATTGTTACAGGTTAATGCGTGAAACAAATGTGTTACATATTATTCGTGGTATTAGTGGTATTCATAGACTTAGAATAAAATATAGACTACACTATTTACATTTAAGCGCGGTCCAATATTAATTTTTGTAAACATGTTTACTCCTGGGTGCAGCTGACCTCGGCCGTCTGAGTCTTTCGCCTCCAGCCTATGTTGTCACGTCTAAAATATTATTAATATTTTTTTTGTTGTTATACACATATATTGAGATATTAAAACTGTATTTTAATAAAGTAGTGTTTAATAGTAGAAAGATGTATTAAATAGTCCCTATACTACTAAATTATAAGTCGGAGACTATTTAAAAATGACAAATTCTTTACAATTTGGCAACACCCATCAATCGCCGGGTCGCCTGTTCATTCTTTATTCTCTCGTAGTAGAGCCATAGTAGAGTAAAGCACGTGTCGTAAAACCTTGTTGTCACAGTTTCGCCATGGCTATTTTATTGTTTTTATTGGATGTTTTGATTTTGTATTTTTTTGGATTCGATTTTCTTAGTGTGTAGTGTCGGTTTAGTGTTTATTTTGATTACTTTTTTATTTAAAAACTATAAAACATGGTTCGTCAGTGCCAAATTTGTAAGAAATTGGACTATTTAAGTCCTGGAACAACATTCCACAGGTAAGTCAAATTTACTATTTTGGCGTCAGTGGCGTTGTAGAAAGGCGCTTATTTAGATAATAATTTAGTAAATTATAAACCCTGGAAAATCTGTATTTTTTATATTTATCATTTACGTAAAGGTTCTTACTAACCTCGTTATTAATATAACGAGTAGATACATTATTAAGTACATAAGAAGTAGACACATTATTTTCTTGGGCATTGGTTAATTTAATGCTTTTTTTTATGAAAAATGTGTTTCTTTTTATTCTAAAACCATCCTTAGAATCTAAAATAACATACAGGAATTCCAGAATGATATTCCATTATGAAACAACAATTTTTAAGGCTTATTATAAACTATAAACAATCGAGAAAGTCGAAAAAATTACAAGCTACCAAACATTTTAAAATACCAAACATTCCTTATTTTTTTTCAAGACTAAAATATTTTACAAACATTACTTTTTCCCTATAGTTTCACATCAGGTATAGAAATAACTACGTTTTTATGATAGGGTCACCATTATGATAACAAAAATGACGAACAATGGTCCAGAAATGTAAACAAGTACATATTTTTTGTAAATATTTTTCTTACCGCTTGCATTTTTGTCCATTATTATTTCACAAATTATACAGGGTTATGTAAACCAGGTAGATATTTCGTTTTTTTTATATTAAACAAAGATAAAATAAATATGCCATTTTAAAATTTATCCAGTACTTACCTAGAGTTTTTTCTTTTTTTTTCTCGACTGTTAATCTATTATTAATTTGTAATACCGTATGATCGAAAAAAACGGCGTCCAGTTGGCTTGGAAAAAACCATCGATACATACTCCATATAATTTTACATATAAAATGACAGCGATCTTCATTTCATAGCCATCGCTGACGCCGTTTTTTTTCGATTATAAGGTATAATTTTCATTTTTTCTTTTATAATGTAATATCACTTAAGTAATATCACATATAATCTGAAGATAGTTTTAGAATTAACCAAAACGTAAATCTTTAATAAAACAATCTGTTATTATTTGCCATATATGTATGTATCCAAGAAAATAATTTACATATTATTATTATATGTTTTACTGTTTTTTATCTTTATTTGAAACTCAGAAATGTTGCATTGGCTTTCTAAAAAAATGAACTTGTAAGTTTTTAAAATGCTTCGTTTCGGAGATACAGGGTGTAGAAGTTTCATTTTTATTTCGATTTTTTTCCAAATAATTTCTGAAGTGACGTCAATATTTGGACGAAAATTGGCGTTTGGGAGTTTTTTGACATGAAAAATTAGATTTAGATGTCAATTTGACTTTTACTAATAGGGGGCGCCACCTACATATTTTTTAAGTTATTTGAAGAGTAATACTTTTTGTCTGTATCTATATAAAACTACTGAGAAAAATTTACATTTCCAACGTTTTTTACTTAATAAGGTCTCTTGTTGACACTCGCCACAAGTATAGTTCTCAAGATATTTGGAAACGAATTAATCAATACATTCTTCATAAATTATTTGGAAAAAAGCGAAATAAAAATGAAATTTCTACACTCTGTATCTCTGAAACGAAGCATTTTAGGACATAAATTTATACTATTTTTTTTACTGATTTTATTTGCAGATTATGCTGCCAAAGTTTCCTGAATACAATTCCGACCACTCTGTATATCAAGATATCCCCCATTACGTACTAGTTTTTCTTAATAATTTTCTATACATTTTCCAACGCCAAGATGTACCAAGCGCATACAAATACATCAAGCTTCAAACAAGCTTGCACGTTGACAGTAATACCTACAGTAATATTGTATTATATTAATGTAATATTTTTGAACCAATGTTCAATATTACTGTAGTAATACTGTTTATACTCATGCCTTTTATATTTGTTTGAATTTGGTGCATATTTCCATTGAATAAAGTATAGTCACCATTACCATTATTATACTTACTCTATAATAAAGACAGTAACGAGTTAAATAAATGTAGTTTTCATTTTATTCACTTCCTAAAAGCTTGCTTTAATGGAACAGATTCCTGTTTTTTCTAATTTACATAATAAGACATCACTTTTACCGGAAAAAAAAATTAAACAATTATAAAGTTTTTTCTCTTTCTGTTCTATTATATCTATAGAATAGATCCTGTTTTGATTAATATTAGAGTTGTAAATGTTTGACTAAAATTAATATTTTATTAAATTAATAATTTATCATCAATTTCAAAAATTAAATAATTTCGATTATTAAAATTTCTTCTATAACACGTACTTTATTATTTTTATCGTTTTTAGACTCTAAGACGTATTTTTTCTAAGTCCTAAACTTTGCTTTTATATTTAAACTATTTTCTTTATCCTAAATCTTAATAATATAAAAAAGTTTAAATACGATATATTTTTAATTGAATTATAGCTTCATTAAAATTAAAAAAAATACCCGCCTATGATACGGAGAGTGCAGGTGCACTGAAGAAACATAAGACAGTGTTGCGTTGGGCGGCAGAGCCGTCAGGAAACGACCGTTACGACGGAGACAGCCTATCTATCGCTCGTGTCGCACTCGTTAGAGCCAAAAACAATAACACAACAATAACAAGACGTTGTCTGTCCGCATCTTCCAGCTATTTATGAATGAGATGCTCAGTCTATATTTTATTCTAAGTCTATGGTGGTATTATATTGGAATTAGCTTGGCATTAGTGGGGCATTATATGAGAAATTTTGGTATTTAATTTGTATTTTTGGCATTACTTTGGCATTAGTAAACAGACATTTGTCAGCGGTTTACTCCTTGTAGATAATCAAAAAGTTTTTTGATAAAATTTGCTTTTTATGTCAGATCATTTCTATGAAAAATTACATTAGATTTTTATTAAAGACGCTGGGTAATTAAAACATTGACTAATAAAGCTTGTCCACTTTAAATAAGGGGTCACGAAATATCCTCCTTGGAGTGTTTGGGTTAAGGGGTGTATAATAAATTAATCGTTGTTTTATAATAAAAACCACAAAATATTTATTTGTGAGTAAAATAATGCAATGCTTGGATATCTCTCCTTTATAATTAGGTGACTAAAAATACACTAAAATAATTAGAAAAAAAATCTTGTACTTATTTAGTAATTACGTCAATATTAATTAATTGACTTTCTGGTCTATTTTATTTTATGTACAAATATATTATAAATTTTAAGCATTAAGTAATAAAACACTTTGTGGGGGGGGGGGCCCTCTTATATCGTAAGAGGTTACGAAATATACTCCTGGTTACACCCCTTACAGAAAACAGTGTAAGGGGTGTAAATAAATTGTATAATCACTGTTTTTTATAATAAAAACTATAAAACATTTCTTATTTGTGAGATTAAAAAAACAAAACAATGCATTGGTTAAAATAAGTACATTCAATACATATGTATGTGTTATAACATAATATAGCCATTACTATTATACTATTATTATTAAAATAATATGTGTGTAACATATTTCTTTAACGAATTAACCTGTAACAGACATTTATATGCCCAGTATATTTTTGTTTAACAAACCAATCAGGAAAAATCCAAAACCTACCGTTATAGGAGGTATAAGATGATTAAACTTATATAATGACAACTACTTATCGGATAACAAATTAATTACTACTGTCAGCTAGTTCAGCTACTGTCTAGGTAGAATATACCAAGAGTACCTACACCTACCTATGATGTAGGTAGATTAAAGCTTATTTTGACGTAACCTCTCACTTCGGTGTCACAAGCTGAATTTTTCAGGGATGGAAGTACAGTACATGATATGGGGACCCTTATTCCGAAAGTAGTACAAAATTAGACCGGGTAAAACGGCACTATCATCAAAAATCGATATATTAATACAACCGTATAGAGAAAACAAATACTTATTTTTTGATCCAGTACACAATAAAGTCTTATTAGGGAGTAATTTTTTGTAATTATTTACAAAAAAATATTTCCATTAGCGCTTATGACCAAAAAAAAACTTTAAACATGAATAATCATTTCAATCATGCGAAAATTTGGTTTAAAAATAGATTTTTTTTAATATAACTTTCATTTAACGAAAAACGAAGGCCTAAATGAAAAAAAGAAACAATTTAAAAGTTTCGCTTATGTCTTGACAAGGTATCAAAGCAAACCCCATATTTTTTGCTTTTAAACTAATAAAGATATATCAATAAACAATTAGTGATGTAATGGTTTTTGCGCGCGCTGGCCGACTGCCGCCGCTGCGCCGAGATTTCCTATACCCTTGTATATATGACGTCATGGTGTGGCAAATGTAGCATTTTAATTCGATTTGGGCTCCCTTATATAGGATAACAGAAACATTTTCAATGTTAAAATCGAGGAAAAAGCGTTATACCTATGAAAATTACAAACGTATTTCACTGAATTCTCTGTTTTGAAAAAAAATGTCGGTTACGTTTTTCGGGGAAGTCCTTCAATAAATACAGTGTTCGCCATAAAGTTGGAAGTTTTTTTTGGTATTAGAGTTTAAAAAAACTTTTTGTGGCAATCAATTCTACTTTAAAAACAACTTAAAATGCACCAAGTCAAAGGTGAAACATAATTTTGTTAGTCACCTTTTTTAAAATAATAATAAGTTAACCAATTAATTTTTAAAAATTTCTTTTAAATATTTTGTATTTGACAGGTTCCAGATGTTAGCTGTCAACTATGACTTGGTGCATTTTAAGTTATTTTCAAAGCAGAAGTGATTGCCACAAAAAGATTTTTTAAAACTCTAATATAAGAAAAAACGTCCATATGGATCCAACTTTATGGGGGACACTGTATATAATGTTTATTATATTTAATTTCAATTTAATTATATTTTTACTGGAATGCAAAATAATGTGTTTATCGAAAACTGGTTGTATCTCTTTTTACTTAATGTGTTTTAACCCAAACTAAAACGAAAATATTATAGATATCAGTGTATAAATAATAACAAAAAAATGTTGACAAAATGGTGAATGAAACAAAATTTTTTCAAATAATATTTTAAAAAACTCTTCACGTAATTTTATACCCACGAGCCGCCACTGGTGACAATCAATGATAATTTTGGCGAGGCCAAGCAAAACTAAATTTCATTTACTTGGTCCATACCAAGATTATGAAATTAAACAGGTTGCCTCGTAACTTGACACTTGACATTAGCCACCATATTGCGCGTCAACGTGTGGTAGGTAGGTACATGGTAGGTACATGGTAGGTACTAAGCAGTTTTCAGCTTGTTTACAAGTAATTTTATATTGTTTTCCGTGTATTAAGTGCATTATAGGGCAGTTTTAGGGACGTACTACATTTTTTTTAGTTTTAGTATACTGAAAGTATTAAACTCATGAACTAGATATAAAAATATTTATTATTTAAATTATTTATCAAATTTTTCTTAGAAATGGGAATCATTACTACATATAACAGCCTATAATGTTCAGTATTATTTTTACTTAGTGATGTATAATATTTATAATAAATTATTTCGACTAGTGTTCGATATTTTAACAACTTTTAACATGGTAAAAAGCTAAAACTATTTTTTTCGAATACAAGTATTGCTTAAATATGTTAAATGTCAGCAAAATTAGAGAAAAATAAATAAAGATTTTATAAAAGAACAATATAACTTACGTAATTTTTATTATTATTAAACCTTTTGTTAATAGTTATTTTAAATATCACACTAGCTGACGTCATCGCGCCAACTACTGTGATTGGTCCAAAGTTACGAGACAACCTGTTGAATATAATAACCTTGGGCCCGTACTCTTCTTTATTAGCCGACCATACCAATAGCAAAGTTTACTGAATAAAATATAAGTTCCGTCACTTGTGCCGGCGGCAGGTATCAAAAGCCGCTTCACGCACGTGTTTCCCAGTGTATTACTGGTGTGTGGACTTTGGACCCAGCATACACGGCGGATCACGTTCGGCGTATTACTCTGATTTTGGCGTTATTACAGAGTGGTCTCGCATGCATATGGAATTATTTTTCAAGTGGTTATTTAATTTTCATTGCAAAGTGTTACATTAGCCTTAGTTAATTATTTATTAGTTTATTATAAAAAAAGCATAATTATTTTTATTATTTCTTAAAAATAATATTGAGTTTTTCGCCACTGGAAAAAAATTATTTAAAATATCTAATTAGAATTATTCAAGAACACTTTATTTTTTTACACGAAAAATCATATACTGGGTGTGTCTCAAAAGTGGCTTATCCCTATAACTTTTTTATTTTTTCAGATAAAAAACGAGATTTGGTGTGTTAGTATATGACCTAAATTAGGATTGATTAACGTTTTAAATTTTTTTCGGTCACTTCCGGTTTCACCGAAAATTACTACAACTTTTGATTTTTAAACGGCAACCTCGGCATTTTTCTACTTTATTCGATAAAAAATGACACTCTGAATAGAATGATATATCATATGTCAACTTTTGGCATTCTAGCTTAAAAAAAAATCTTTTAAAATTTCAATATTGAGTGCCATAGCTCTTTTAAAAACAAAACTTTAATCGAGGAGTCCTGGGAAAAATAGATTTGATCGTCTAATGTTTTCCATGTCTTGTCTTGGCCGGTTAAAAGATGCCCAAATGGTAATTTTAACCATATCTTATTTTTTTTTCAAATGGAAAGAGGCTGGCTCATTAGTATATTTGGAAAAAGTATTTTTTTACGAATAAACCACACAGTTGGTATTTCGAGTCAAATTGTCGTTATAAACCGCGTGTTACACTTTCAAATAAATCATATGTGAAACTGTTAAAAGCTGACATATGATATGTCTCTCTACTCAGAGTATCATTTTCTATCGAATAACGTAAAAAAATACCGAGGATGCCATTTAAACATCAAAATTTGTTGACATTTAATAGTATCAGCTTTGAATTTTATAGTGTACGTAATTCGTGTTGGAAAACCATATTACGCACTCATGGAATACTGCACTCGTGCGTAATATTATTTTTCCAAAACACTCGTTACGTAATATACTTTTACATTATTTACTGTTGATATTGTGTAGCTTTATTTTTTGTGTTTGTTTTTAAAATTTATTTTATTTTTGCTATATCTTTTTTATCTTGCCATGTCTAAATATTTATATGTAATACACCAATAAACTGATAGTATATTTTTTCTTTTGTAGATTTACCATTAGGTATTTTTGAAATACCCCACGTTCCCCTGCACCTTGTCGCACATTGCGATCAGTAAAAATTCGGCTTCTATTTACCCCGTCTTCCACTCCTGTTTTCATCGAAATCCGGCGTATCGGACGAGGCGGCTTCTGGCTTTTGATACGCGATTTTCAATGTGCCGATGCTAAGTGACCGAACTTATATTTTATTCTGTAAACTTTGCCAATAGTAGGTATGGTAGGTTATTAAGATCGGCAAAAAAAAGTTTTTTAATTTCACTCAAAATGAGTTATTTGGGTCATAAATCGCCTCAATACACAATATTTTCATGGTGTCTGTTTGTCTGTCCGTCTGTCTGTCCGTCTGTAACACGATAACTCAAAAACCGCTAAACCGATTTTAACCAAATTTGGCACAAAAATACTGTGGCGCCCGAGAATCTGGCCATTAGTTTTTGGTGGGGGTGGGGGGTTGGTAAGAGGGTATGGGAGTGGGTTAAATATTTAAAAAAATTATAACTCCAAAATTACAGTAGCTAGCGAAACGCGGTTTTCAATTTAAGATTAGGAATAATATTTGCAAAAAAATTTGTAATAACATCAAAATCAGCCAAAGTCGCAGTTTTTGAGATAAAAAAATGGAAAAATTTCTTTACTTTGAAACTAAAAGAACTGCCTACCTACTTTTTATTAACATATTTTAGTATGGGCGGCTATATGTGCCTCACGGCGCCAATTTTTTTTTAATGGCGCTTACTGCCAGTTGCCCTTAAGAAGGTTGTAATTTATTTTTATATAGTGTAAAAATGATTTGAAATGGTGTAGCTTCAAATTCCAGAAAACCTATTTTTTTGAAAATAGATTTGTATGTCTGGAAACGTTCTATCCTTTTTTAATATTTCTATAGTGTTCATTTTTGACAAGTTTTATGTCAATTTTTATTCGATTATGTCTTATTTAAACAGTACAAACTAATTTTTCCTCATACCTTCCCGTCCGATAAAATACTAAATACCTATTACAAATATTACTACCGTATGATCGAGAAAAAACGGCGTCAGCGATGGCTATGACATGAAGATCGCTGTCATTTTATATGTAAAATTATATGAGGAATGTCATCGATGTTCATTTCCAAGCCAACTGGACGCCGTTTTTATTCGATCATACGGTATTATTTACTGTTACTTTTCATTTACAATCATTTGACTTAATATATAAATAGTAACTTGGCCAAAAAAAATAATGATTGTGTATATTGATTTGCAATAAGTGCAATTTGCAATTTTTGATTTGTTATTACTTACAATATTGTACTTGAATGTATATAGGCTATGTGTATATTTATAAAATAATTCATTTTTTTTTATAAATGTGTTAGTTTATTTAGCTTATCATTTATATCAATACTCCAAATCCTACGTTCTACGTTGTTTTGTATTTATTTATGTAAAATTCTTGAGAAACTGGTTTCAACTGGACTAAAGTATAAATTAAGAAATAATTAGTCGTTGTACCTGTGGTAACCATATAAAAGCACAATTTTTTATATCAAAGCTAATAGAATAAATGGGAATAAATACATTTATAATTCTAAACAGTTAATAAAATTCGTTTATTTTTTACTAACACGTAAAAAATATACTCGTAGATGTATGTATAGATTACCATAATATTGCATTGTTATCAAATAATGTTTTCTAATAACAACTAAAGTAAAATAATATGCGATTGTATTTAATCAAAGCAAATCCTGCCACTAAGTTGTATCCTTGTTTATATATTAACTAGGTATTTAGTGTTGTGTGTGAGATAGTTCTGGGAGTTCACTGATAGATGGCTACGAGAATTGCATTGCGGGTCTTTCAAAAATTTGAATTTCTAATTAAGTGGGACAATAGCAAGAACGGTAAACTAATAAGAGTTATTAACCTAATAAGTTTACCGTTCTTGCGATTGTCCCACTTAAGTAGAAATTCGAATTTTTGAAAAACCCGCGTTTCAATTCTCGTAGCCATCTATCAGTGAACTCCCAGAACTAACTCACGGTGAATAACTAGTTAATATATAAACAAGGGTTGCATCAATAGCTGGGCTTTTTAGGTAATCCTAGCGTTCGCCATTCTACTAATATCTAAACACCAGCTGATACTGTGAGTACACTGAACACCAGAGTGCGCTGATGTTCGTCGATTTGCGTTCTAAACACTAACGAACACAAACAGTTAAGGAGGACGGCCACTTGTAATGCACAAGCGTTGTTCTGCAGAAATTGCTTCCCTGAAGTTTGTAGACGTCCTTTATAACTTGTCTTGAACTTTATTAAGTAGAAAATCGAACGATTTTACACTCATACCTGCATAATTAAAAAATTTGTTAGGGTAATTTCGCATTTTCTTGTAAAGTCGCAAAAATTCTCCATCATGGTCTCTATGCAAGTTATACATACAGGGTGGCCTATCGAAAACGTTCCGCAAGGCATAACGGCCAGGGTATTTATTTTTTCAAACAATCCACAAAACACGTCAATTTTGTTTGTGAGGGGGACAAGTTTTGCCCCAAAAATGATTGCAAAATATTCAACCCTCTAAGCGGGGGTGTCATCCCCCAACTTTTTTCAAATGGAAAGGGGGGTCAAGTGGCACCGCAATGAAAAGAGCTTTCTATTCTCTATATTTCCCCGCTTCGTTTTTGAAAATCGGTGGAGTCATTGAGAAAATATGAAGGATTGAAATTTGAAAAGTTTATTTAAGCATTTATCAGAGTAAATGATAATTAAGGATAAATTCGACCAATTTGCTGTTTTTTCTTATTATTTCTAGATGTTTACGCATTTTTTCCCTTGCCACAACGTTGAACGATCAGTCTTGCTAGATAGCTGTTCTGTGACTTGTACGTTGAAGTTCATCTCAATATCGTTAAACTAACCCACAGTAGAATTTCCAAAAATACCAGCCCACACGTTCAACTTCTGAGGGTTTTGTGTGTGCACCTCGTGAAAAACCCTGGGGTTGTCCTCAGCCCAGTACCGACAGTTGTGCCGATTAACTTCACCGTTCAAAAAGAAAGTACACTCATCCGAAAAACACACATTAAATATGAAATTATTATCATTCGCCACTCGTTCACTCATAGCTTCACAAAATTGCAAGCAACGATCAAAATCGTCTTCGTTGAGTTCTTGTACCAACTGAATTTTGTACGGGTGGAACTTGTGTTTTTTAATATCCTTTGGAAACTTGTACGATTCCCGCCGGTCTCATTGGCTAATTTTCTTGTACTCAGAATACTGTCCATGGCAACTTGGCCCAATACGAATACCTCCATAGCTTCATTTACTACAGGATTTTCCCTCTGCCTCTTTTTATTCATAACGGAACCAGTTTCGCGAAATTTTGCTACTAACTGGCGAACAATTTTGCCATAAACGTGTTGCGAATCGATTGCAAACATCTAGAAATAATAAGAAAAAACAGCAAATTGGTCGAAGGAATTTATCCTTATGATTGTTATTTGGGATATTATTGATAAATGTGTGTGTCTTTACCTCTGATAAATGTTTAAAAAACTTTTCAAATTTCAATCCTTCATATTTTCCCAACGACTCGACCGATCTTCAAAAACGAAGCAGGAATGTATAGAGAATAGAAAGCCCTTTTCATTGCGGTACCCCTTGACCCCCCTTCCCATTTGAAAAAAATCGGGGTATGACTCCCCCGCTTAGAGGGTTGAAGATTTTGCAATAATTTTTGGGGCAAAAGTTGTCCCCCTCACAAACAAAATTGACGTGTTTTTGAATTTTCTGAAAAAAAAATTACCCTGGCCGTTATGCCTTGCGAAACGTTTTCGATGGGCCACCCTGTACATAAATACATACTGCCATTACTCGCTGACGAGTATTTGACACGCATCAAGAAGATGGTTGCGCAAGGCGTTTTCTTTCATGAGCTTTTCTGTGACTGAAAAGCCCTATATGCGATTTTATCTCTCTTCCACACTCCGGACATTCAAAAATCTCATTACTTTGTTGCCTCTTTACTTTTTGGTTGTCGCTGTTAACTGAGTTTACAATTCTTCTCCATTGTGTTCTACTGTGCGCTGCTTCTTCCCACTCATTCTGCATGTTATATTCATACAAGTTATATTATATTTACAAAGTTCACATAAGAATTGTCACAGAGCAGAAGCCTTCTGGCAAATTTTGAATGGGGGGCATGATACTTAAGACACTCACGTAAGCTACAATTTGCAAGTGAACTTGATTAGATTGGTTATTGTTTTAATTATTTTCCGTCCACTACTGCGTACAAGGTATATTTACCCTCTACCCATTAATCTTCACCATCTACCCGACTAGCTTCCCTCCACCCGTCTATAGTGCGGGCTTGGCTTTAATCCTAACCCTAATTTTAGTCCCACAGTCTTAGCTGTGGTCTTGTCACTTACTCAACTCACTACTATTACGACTATTTACAACACAGGCCTTGGATGAAAATTTTCTTTAAATTACTTATAAAAAAGCAACAAAACATTCAGTATATTGAAGCCTCCCCAAACACAAAATCATAAAAATTTATCTGCGGAAATACATCACTCTATTTCCGACTTCAGAATAACTGAAATCAATTACATGAAAACATGTTCCTGCTTTACATTTTAAAATTTTTCTAAACATAAATGGAGCAAAAATTTTCTGTGGAAATGCGTAATTTTCATAAAATAGTGTTAACTTTAGAATAACTGAAATCAGTTAGATCAGGGGCGGATCGTGAATTTGTGGGGCCCTGAGCTGAAACTACTTAGGGGCCTACATAAGTACTCAACTAATAGCCATATCAAAAAACTGTTTCTATAATGATATATTATTATTCTTCTTCTTTACGTGCCGTCTCTTTCGTGGAGGTTGGCGATCACATTGGCAAAATCTTCACGATTCTCGGCTTTCCTTATAAGTTCTTCAAAAGTTAGGTGAGTCCAGTTTCTGATGTTTCTCAACCAAGATAGTTTCTTCCTGCCGAGACCTCTCTTTCCTTCAATCTTACCCTTAACTATCAATTGTAAGACGTGGTATTTTTCATTTCTCAATATATACCCTAAGTATGATGTTTTCTTATTTTTATTATATTGAGCAATTCTCTTTCTCTGCCTATTCTGCTGTAGACTTCGGTATTGTGATATGTGGATTTAAGTAACATAAATGTTACTTAAATCTACGCAAGTATTAGTTGTACAAAAGGCGACCTTATTGCTGTGGTAGCAATCTCTTCCAGGCAAACTTTGGGTGAGAGAGAAACCGAAATAGTGATATTTTATAAGAATATAAAAAAACAATAAAACAATTTTATTTATTTACTTATTATGAATTAGTAAAATAAATTGATAGGTAGTAGTCACAGAAATTGACAGTTATTTGGTCATCACATTCCAAGTCTTTAGTTAGATCACAATTTATGGAAAGAAGTGATAAACTATTTAGTCGATGGTTAGACATTGTTGTCCTATATTTATTTTCTACATAGGACATCTTGGAGAAGGAGCGTTCTGCTTTACAGCTAGTGATTGGCAATGTTAAAAAAATCTTTAAAATGGTATAGCAGTTAGGGAACACGTTAATAAGTTTATTTTCATACATGAGCATAAAAATGTCACTGCAAGAGGTGTAAGACTCAGACATAGATTGGAGTAAGTATGATTTTAATTGAATGCACTCATTCACTAAATGCTCGTCTACGTCATCGGGATTGTAATCAATAATATGAAGTGTAATTTCCAAATCTATGTTTTCGATATTTTTGTCTTGCAAATCCATTAAAAATTTGAATTTCTTGCTATATGTCTCATAGACTTGTCTCCTTTTATTTAAATCCATAATCAGCTTATCCAACGCAACTTTTAACGTGTCTCTTTAAATCTTTCTGCGCCGTATACTGAGAATTCACCTGTAGACTTATCTGAAAATTTTGGGATAATGCGTCTCTTGTTTATGTAATTGTAGTCTATTATTACACTAGTACTTAATTTTTTAGCTTTTTCGTCGTATTCCTGTAACATTTGATCTGATTGATGCCGTATGTTGCTCACAAAGTCTAAACCAGGGCTCTGTATTTTTTTATTAACTAAATGAAATCTCTCCAAAACTTCTTCCCAAAAGATAATTAAAATTGCAGTCTCGAGTTTCGCCATTTTATTGAATAAATTTCGTGCCTCTTTCCGGAAATCAACTTTCTCAACCTCATTTTCGCTGAAACTTTTGAACATTTTCATAATGTCATCATAATTATTTTTTAAGGCTTTGACAGCATCATAGTGGCAAGGGCCATCTTGTCTGGCTTAAACTTTTAACCTGAATTTTAATTTTATTTCACGATTCAACAGTTCCCACCTATGGGTCTATTGTTTTTCGCGGGGCCTGGGGGCCCCTTGTAACCTCGGGGCCCTGGGCTGCAGCCCAAACAACCCGTAGGTAGATCCGGCCCTGAGTTAGATACATGAAAACCATAATGAAAACATACTTGTTCCTGCTTTACATTCTCCCTTTCCTTGTGTAGGTATCAGTGGCGGATACAGAGGAGCTAAATTGGTTTAAATATTAAGCTTTTGAGTTAAAAATGATGCCATAAAAAGCATATTCTACATTACTTTTTATTTGTGCCCCCTTAAAATAAATATCAGGACATACACACAGTAGATATAATTGTAGTGTAGTAGGACTTGCGCGCAAAACCATAGACTTAAAATATATTTTATTTTAAGTATATAACCAACCGATCTACTCACACTTTTTTGAGCCACCCTGTAGAAGTTAAAATATTTTCCTGAAATACTTCCTAGCATATACTTTAGTTCGGAACTTGACAAAATTTTTAAGTTTTTTATTATAGGAGCTACAGATACCCGTCGCAATGTTGCCGGGCTCGTATAAAAATTTAGAAACGTGGCAACCCTTAGTTGCGGCAGGTTTTTAATAGGCACCCCGTGAAATGTGCATTGTCCTATTCATAAATATACGTAAAAATTAGGTTGGGTTTGATGAAAGAACGATGTTGGGTTGAAAGTGCGATGAGCGTAACAATTCGTGCAGCCGGATCTTAGACTATAAGCTCTGCTATGTCATTTCCACCCCGTATACTTAATAAAATTAATGATTCACCACTATTTTCTGGAAAATTAATAAAACTACTGATTAGAGCTACAATTCTCAGATTTGCAAATTATTTTATAGCCTGCTTAATATGTTTTTTTAATACTAGTGAAAGTTATTTAAGACTAATGAAATGTTTCATATATACTTTCTAAATATTGATCATGGTATTCTTAATTGGAAAATAAATAATTTAGAGACGAAGTAATATTAAAAGGTTAGCGACATTTCATAAGTTATGAAATTTGCCTATACATGTATTTATTAATAAATGTTATTAATTTATTAATAAATTTAATCGCTACGATGTCACATTTCTACTAAACCCACGCAAAGTTGAGGTTTTGTTCGAATATCAGAGCTCGCTTGTCCTGAATTTTCAAAAACTTTTATAGAAACGTAGAACGTTTGATGTAGTCAAACTATAAAATCAGATATTACACACTAGTCTACAAACTCTGAAAAACATGTAATATCCTTGGAGGATGTAGAATGTTTAGGAGGGGGGTTAATCACCGCGAACAGATCTATTGTGTGTTCTTGAGTTATAACTCATCATACAGTCTCAGGGCTTTAACAAAAGCCAGTATCTGAGACGGCTTCACAGAGGCCAGCTCTCCATCTTCGACATCAGCCGTACCAAAGTTCATGGCACAAACGGTCGTCGTCTCGGCGTACTCAGTTGTTCTACTGTTTCCCCATTTTCCCCAAAGAATCTGCATTCGCCGTTGTTTCTCAGCTTCAACCTGCTGAAGTGTTCGTTGAGAAGTAAAATCCTTACTAATATTATAAACGCAAAAGTTTGTTTGGGTGTATGGATGGATGTATAGATATTTTTTACTGTTTCACGCAAAAACTACTTAATGGATTTTAATGAAACTTTACAATAATATAGTTTATATATCAGAATAAAACATAGGCTAGAAATGACAGGTAGTTCGGTATTTGGATAGTTCATTAGTTCGGTAGTTTTGTAGTTCAGTAATTTGTAGTTTGGTAGTTTGGTCAGAGAAGAACAATGTTTGGTAGTTCGACAGTTCGGTAATTCGGTAGTTTGTAATTCGTTAGTTCGTAGTTTGAAGTTCGTTAGTTCGTAGTCGACGTTCGTTAGTTCGTAGTTCAAAGTTCGTTAGTTTGTTAGTTCGTAGTTCGATAGTTAATTTGTAGTTCGGTAGGTGGGTAGTTCGATAATTCGGTACCTCGGTAGTTCGTAGTTCGATAGTTTGTAGTTTTGTACATAGTTAGTTCGTTAGTTTGTAGCTCGTATTTCGAAGTTCAAAGTTCCTTAGTTTGTTAGTTCAATAGTTCGGTATATCGATAGTTCGTTGGTTCGTTAGTTCGGTATATTTTTAAATAGACGTTATGCCATTTCATGTTTTTTACATATTATATTTGATAATTTCAATCTAGATTAATTATATATATATATATATATATATATATATATATATATATATATATATATATATATATATATATATATGCCTTCCGGTACCATACTTTTTCCCCGTTGGATGTTGTGCGTCGGATACTAGAATTAGATAAACGTTCAATTCGTTAATCAATTATTTATAATAATTATCGTATATATATATATATATATATATATATATATATATATATATATATATATATATATATATATATATATATATATATATATATATATATATATATATAAATTAATAATTTTACTGTATTGTGAATAGTTTACTATAATATAATTTAACGAATACCTTAACCAGAGAAACGCGTAGCCGAATCTGCTAGTACTTAATAAATAGAAAACGTATATCCATCTCTTGCAGATTATATCATGTATCAGATTATAACCCAAATTTTAAACGCATTAAATACCAAAAAGTTCAAAACCGGCATTATAGGAAATATGGATCACTAAAATTCCACAATGCTGTGACGTTAGAAAATTTATCACGGGGCGCTTGATATCAACGGATGTAAACTCTTATAATGTGAGAACGAAGTATACATTGAGAACGAAGATATGATTGTTTTGAACTGTCCACAGCGTTTTTAGTAGGTTTAGTATTTAAAGTATAAAAAGTATTCAAAATTCCTAAATCAAAGGTTTACCAAGTAAATCCATTATAAATTCGTAATTCTGACGACTCAATAGATACACGATAAATAGCAATCCCGAGAAATAAATGACTGAAAACAATCTGAGAAAAGGAATACCGAAAATATGAAAATTTACTTATGTTTTGTCCACTTTAAATTTTCCACTCTTAAGGCAGGTTACTTAGAAACTTATTTAAATAAAATAGCACATCTCGATATCTCTCTGCAAATAAAAAAAAACAGCAGATTGATGGTTTGATTAAATTGATAATGCAAAAACAGGAATTCTATTTCTACACTCACCGGCACGAAAAACGGTAATCTTAAAATTTTGATGTGTTTTAAAGTTAATAATATAATCAGGGGCGGATACAGGAATTTATTTTAGGGGGGGCCCAAAATAAAAAGTAATGTAAAATATGCTTCTTAAGGCGTCATTTTTAACCAAAAAGCCTAATATTTAACACAATTTACAGATTTTAGGGGGGGCCCGGACCCCATGGCCCCCCCTCTGTATCCGCCACTGAATAATTAGTAATATATTTTGTTCTATTGGATCGATTTTGATGATTGTACCGGGCGCGTCTCAAAAGTGGCTCACCCCTATAACTTTTGTATTTTTTCAGATAAAAAAACGAGATTTGGAATGTCGGTATATGACATAAATTAGGATTGACTGACGTATTCAATTGTTTTTGGTCACTTCTTGTTTCACCGGAAATGACTACAACTTTTGATTTTTAAATGGCACCCTCGGTATTTTTCGATAGTTCTAGTCACATTAGATACCAGAGAATAATATAAAAAGAGTAAAATGTCTAAAAGATTTACCTGTAAGTATTCTTTTAAAAAAATACAAAATATCTCCGTGTAGGTATCATCGGCACCCAAAAAAATGCAACTGTTCTAGTCTTCGGCACCTGGAGTAACCTATTATCGGCAGCGCATTAGGAGATGTACTTTTTACATAAAATCAAATAAACCTGGTAGAAATTTATTAAGAAGATAAATATTTAAAAATAACACCAAAAAAAACATTCGTAAAAACCTGAGAATACTTTCTTTGGTATCGGCAAAATTACTTAGGTAGGTACTTATTTAATTTAGTTACTTACTTAATTAAGGAATCTTAAAAACTAAGTAATTCAAAAAAACGAAACTAAAAGTAAACTCTTTGGAAAAATTAAAAACAATAATTTAAATTAGGAAGTGTCACAAACTGGACAAAGGAAATCTTCTTTATCGTCTTTGGTTAATCCAATACACTCTTCGTGGTAATATTTATAGCAACCGGAACACAGACGCATCGCAATATGTCGATCTGAATCATATAAAGAACAGTACCATGTCTCGGTAGTTTCTGATGGTGGCGGGGTGGCAGGGTTTTTCTTAGGAGTATTTTTTTTAATCCTTTTCGCTTCCTTTTTCTGATTACCTCTCTTACGTACAGAAACATCATTCTTGGCTTTTTTCTTTTTATTTTCATTCTCAACAGATTTCTTTTCACGTTCTAATTTTCTTTTCAGTTTTAGTTCTTCTTCTTGCCTTTTCTTTCCTTCCTTTTTTTTCAAAATATTGCTGCCACTGTAAAGATGTCGTCACAGCAGGGATTTTCTTTCTTTGCTTTCGTGTTTCTTTTTCGGTTTTAGACTCAGGCCAGAAGAGGGATTTTTTAAAAGGTGTGGGTATGCATGAACTATTTTTAATTGTGAAAAATTCATAGCGATTAACGGTGGTTTTGCGTCAGTTTGATTTTGTTCTGGGGTCATCATCGGGGGTATTATTAAGGATTTGACAGGCGTTGAATGTCTGCCAATTGATCCGTATGTTTGTTCTTGTACATCGTCGTCATTTTTTCCATGTTCTCGGAAGGCACATTTGGAATGTTCCGGTATGTTTGATCCCGTTCATTATCATCGTTTTCTTCTATGTTTCCGATAGACACATTTGAAATCTTCGAGGTCAAAAGTTCGTATATTTGATCCCTTTCCTTATCACCAGTGTCTTCTAAATTTTTAATAGGTGAATTTCGGGTGTTCGCGATTAAAGGTAGTGGCGATTCAAGTTGAAGATCATTGGTAAAATCGAAAATTATTGGGAGGCTCAAATTGTCAACATTTATCAGTCCAGTGATGTCAAGGTCGTCGATGTTTTCCTTTTGTCCATTCATCGTGTTAATAAGATCTGAACGATCAAGGTTTGAATCATTCTCAATCTCAATAACATTACTTTTCTCATTGAAATTATTTTTTCTATTATCGAATTCAGTTCGCGCTATTAGCTTTTTTCCATATCATAAAAAGGCTTGTATGTTCAATAGCTCCTTCCCATATCTCTCCAGATTGTTTAAACGATACTAAAATTTCTGATGGAATTTCTTCTTCTAATATCTCCAAAACTGAACCTTGACCTTTCTGCTTATCCTCTCTTTCCCGCTGTTGTTCACTAGTGTCTTGCGATCCGCCCGCCTTATCCTTGTCCTTAAAATATTTCGAAAACTTGATATTATCAGCACAAAAAGGAATTAAACCACATGTTTTAAAACCATTTTCTAACAACATCTGGAAAATTACTCATTTTGTTTAAAAAGTTGTTTCTAAAATCATGACAAACACGTCTTTTGTGATCTTTTTTTCCCATTGTTTTCCAACCTCCTCAGCGGTGTATACTTTTTTTTTTTTCCATTCCATCTTTAAAGGTCGGAATACAGCCACATCCAGAGGCTGCGAATATGGGTGGCGTTAGGGCAGAGCGATATTAAAATTATATTTGCTTTGGAGCAAAATTGACTAAGCGTTAAAGATAAATGAGAGGTGTGGCCGTCTAAGAACAGGATTACAGGAAGAGGAATATTTTCAGCAATTATCCAAGGATAAAAAATATTGGCGATATATTCGTAGAAAGTCCCGGCCGTCATCCAACCACTGTCAGATTTTCCAATGGCCCAACGTTGAGGAAAATTATCTGTAATAGATTTGGGAATCCGTTTATAATTAAAAACAACCATTGGAGGAAGAATCTTTCCGGATGCACTGCAGGTAATTAACGTTGTAAGACATTCTTTATCATCATTATTAGAAAACGAGTAACTGTTTTCTCCCCTTTTCTCACTAACACTTTGTCACCCTTAGGGCACAAGAAGAATGCGGTTTCATCGCAATTGAAGACACGATTGGAGTTCAAAGTTATGTCGAAATTATTGGAATCTTTCAGATAGGTTTCCACTTCTTTAAACCAATAGCGAATTCTGTTTTCATTTAGGATGGCTCTTGAGCCAGATAGATTTTGTGGAATTCTTGTGGTGAGCTCCGGATGTCTTTTTAAGAATAACTCATACCACTTGCGTCCCGGTCGACCATCTGTGAATTTATTCGTCCGACCTAATTCTTTCAGGAGGAGCTGAACGCTATCCAAAACTTGTTTTTTTGTCGCAGGAAACCCACGTTTTGATATATCGAATAGCCACTGAACAAGCAAAGACTCTTCTGGTTCCGTGAGGGTAGTTTCTGGACCGCATTTTTTTCCCAACAACGTTCTGCCCTTGACTTTATCTTGCAGAGTTGCTCTAGGAACGTTATACTTTTTGCTAGCGGTTTTAACAGGCATTCCTGCCTGAACGGCACCAATAGCTTTATTTAAAGCTTCAGAAGAATAATTCAATCGTTTTTTCTTATCCATGCTATTAGTAAGCTGAAATGAAGAAAACCAATTATCAGCACTAGTATGCCCGCATTATCGGCACCCTTATTGAAAGTATATGAAATTTATAATCTTACCGAATTTTGGTGCCGAAAATTGGTATAAAGGAAATTAGGTCTTTTATATAAATAAAAATCACACCGAATTGACAATTCCTTTGTAAGAAATAGAAAAATAGGCCTTATTCGGATAGCGTACATTTCACCAATTAACGGCACCTATGCCGAAAATTAGCGCAAGAGTCTTTTTGGTGTTCCTATTATCGGCACCGGTATAAATCAAAAATTATGAATAATGTGACACTTATTATTACTTTAACACATATATTGAACCCACAAAATATATAGGACAACTTTTAAAGTCAATATCAGCATTTTAAGTATCAAAAATATGATGTTCCACTATTACCTGTTTGTAAACACACACACGAAGCACAAGTTGCCGCCAAAAGCAAGACAAAAACTGACAGGTCTAAACTAATTATTTTCACGTGTTGCAATGTCGGTTGATCGACAGGTTGATAGTAGTGGGGGTAGGGGAGTCAGGTTGTACCAGAATGCAAGAGATGTCGCATAATGTATAAATTGGACCAATTTCTTGTTTTTTGAATAAAATTCGGGCTCTGTGCCGATAATTAGCGCTGCCGATAATTGGTACGTTTACCTTATATGACATAAATTAGGATTGACTGACGTATTCAATTGTTTTTGGTCACTTCTTGTTTCACCGGAAATGACTACAACTTTTGATTTTTAAATGGCACCCTCGGTATTTTTTTACTTTATTTGCTAGAAAATAACACTCCGAATAGAATGACATATCATATGTCAACTTTTGACATTTTCGCATACGGTTTATTTGAAATTATAACTTGCGGTTCAGAACGAAAATTTGACTCGAAATACCAAGTGCGAGGTATCAAAGTATTCGTAAAAAAATGTTCTACCCTCGTTCTATTTAAAAAAATTGAGATATGATTAAAAAGACGATTTGCATTTTCTAACTGGCCATTACAAGACAATAAAAACATTAGACGATCAAACCTATTTTTCCAAGGCTCCTTGATTAAGAATTACTGTTTTTAACATAGCCATGGCACTCTAGATTGAATTTTAAAATACAATTTTTTATTAAGCGAGAATGTCAAAAGTTGACATATGATATGTCATTCTATTCAGAATGTAATTTTCTATCGAATAAATTAAAAAAATACCGAGGGTGCCATTTAAAAATCAAAAGTTGTAGTCATTTCCGGTGAAACAAGAAGTGACCAAAAACAATTGAATACGTCAGTCAATCCTAATTTATGTCATATACCGACATTCCAAATCTCGTTTTTTTATCTGAAAAAATACAAAAGTTATAGGGGTGAGCCACTTTTGAGACGCACCCGGTATGCTATGTAGCTAAATTATTTGATTTTTAATATCTCTTTCTAAATTAAAAATGCAAGTTTCCCTCTATCAATTATACGAGGGAAAACCACATTTCAAATCAAATTCAATTGCTTTGTTGAAATGTATCAAATTAATCGTCAAACAGAACTATCAAAGATCCCCACCCTAGGGCCCTCTCTCCGTCTACCATGCATGAACACACGGATAGCATACTCCTTCCTTAATATTTTTATTCAGAGACTATGAGATATAATTACTACATATATTGGGTATCTAACCAGCTATAGTATGTCCTCTTGGTTAGTAAAAATTAATATTCTTGCTTTATCTACAACGAAGTTACAGATGGGTCAAAATTTGGTTCAAAAGAATGGTACGGTTGTTCTCTACTTGCCGAGAACACGACCATGCCCCCAGATTGCAAGATTTAAATAAAATAAAACAGTGCATAATGTGTTTGTATTTTAAATGACATCCAACACAATCAGCATGGATACGAAACAGTTATTGTTCTTACATCATTATTTTATCTTCGCAGTAATTTTGATTCCTGGCAGTGACGCCAATAATTGTTTTACTATCATTACACAATCGCTTTTTACTATTTCGCACTTGAAAGTACTTGATAGTACTATATTTTCGGTCTAACCATTGATATCGAGTACACCAATCGGTATTAAATATATTTAAACATGTGGAACAATATTATTTTTATTTTTTTGGCAAAATGTTATTTTTTATTTCATTATGTTAAATATAATAAAAGATAAAATAGTTGAATTTTTAAACCATCTTATGTATGTAATATGAATTATTTTGTAAAGAAAAACTTATCTAAAAATTATCTTATATTTTTAGTTCTCATAACGGCATTTTATAGTAAACACATTCCGATTTTATACGAATGATGATCTTGATAAAATTATTAGTTTGATTTTATTTAAAAGTATAATATCGTTTTTAGAATTTGAAAGACGCTTTTAATAACGTTATATTTGTGCGTCTCAAGTGCCTACTCTGATTTAGGAGATCGATAGTGAGTATCGATTTAATAAATAAGATTAAGTGAAGCAATTTTTGAATGATTAGTAGACAAAAATTTATCTGTAATATTTGTTATAAATGAACACTTTAAAAATAAATATTCACATTCACGCATATGATATCAGCGGATGTAAAGTGGGAAAGTATTTTAAGTTTGCGTCGTCTTTTTTCATAACACATCCGATCACATCCGGCATGAATGAGCAGTGTGTGTCGATAGATGTTTCACCTTTGCTATGAAACAACAGCACAACAGAGTTTCCAGACGGTTATCCGTCCATCTACTCGCATAGTCTAACGTCGCTTAGCTTCGAAGATCTATCGGGAACCGGTGTTTCAATGTGGCTGGGCCGTTGCCCAAAATGAAAATAGTGTAGAAATTATATCTATATATGTAGAAGTATACAACATGACAAATAGATATATAGAGTAATTGGGCTGGTTTCGGGCTCGTAATTTCGGCACTGTCTTTGTCGACGTCATTGTCGGCATCGTCTGGACAAACAACTTTAGAGTCTCACACCAGTTCTAGTGACTTTGGAAGTACTTTACCAGACACTCGATATGAATCTAGACAGACCGTCATAATGGTTTATTGGTCCCGAGATTGGTCCTAATCCTTTTTTACATCGCTAACATAAACATCAGTGGCAAAATATGTCTTTTTGCCGACGACACTAGCCTCACTTGGAGCAACAAGGACCAAGGGTTCTTGGTGCGATTCGAACCTCCTGAGTCTCAACATTTCTAAAACTAAAGCTTTGTCGTATAAAAACTCGCTGCAGCCTTTTGTACTTAACAACACCACCATTAACGTCGTAAAATCTGTAAATTTCTTAGGGCTTGTTGTGGACAATTCTCTGAACTGGGACATACATATGTTTCTAAGGAGCTTAACTTGTCAGTGGCTAGAACTGTTTATTATGCACTTTTTGAGTCGCACCTCAGGTATGCCCTTGCATTCTGGGGTACGTGTTGTGCGACTCAATTTGACCGCATTTTCAAGCTCCAGAAGAGAGCTGTTCGATATTCACTGGGACTAAACAGCAGAACTCATTGCCAGGACTTTTTTAAAAAATTAAAAATATTAACTGTTCCTTCCTTATTTATATTTGAATCCGTTTGGTTAATACGTAAGCATGTATCAGCTTCTCAAGAAAGGCCATCTCACACTTAGGAACGCGGAGCAAGATCTTTATCTACATACCCCAGGCTCAGAGTTAGTTAAAAGTTCAATATAATACAACTCGAAAAAAATGCACATATGCCAATCATCACCTGCCAATTAACATCAAATCCATAACATCATTTTCTTCTTTTCGCAAAGCATTGAACTGTTATTTACTAGACCAGGCTTTATCCGCCGTAAATGTATTATATTTTGATAATCGAATTTGATCTTGTAAACACTGGTCTAATGTTTGCTATTGCTATATTTACCAATGACACTGAAATAAATTTATTTAGAGGTCATTGATATTCACTATAAACTAACTAAATATTTTTGAATATTATTTTTATTTTTTTTTATTCTTTAACATTGTAAACATTTATATAAATGTTTATTTCAAACAATAAGACTGACAATATTATTTGTATAATGTTTTGTATTATCTTTTGTTTGTTTGTGTACCTTGTTTGTTTACTTTGTTTGTTCACTTTACCTTTGTCTACAAATTGTAAAATTTTTTGACAATAAAGGCATTTATTTATTTATTTAAATTGAGACCGTCCAGCTACGTCCAAACAGGGGTTCCCGATAGATTACCGAAGTAAAGCGACGTTAGACGATGCGAGTCTACGAAAGTCTGGAGATAAAAGTCTGGAGAGTCTGTCGTGACGTTGCTCCATGGCATAAGTGTAAAATCTATTAATAGACACTGCTCATGCACGCCGATTGATAAGCTGGATGAGATCGGCTATTTCGTGAGTAAGAGTTGGTAGGATATATGGCCGAAGCCCGCGGTTCTGTTTCCACATAAACAAAGTAGGTCCTGCCCAGATTAATCTTAGTAGCAAAATGAAGATGTTAACTTAAAATACTTTAACTTTACTCTTTTTCTAAATTAAAAATCCCGTTTTTAATAGATTTTAAAACGTTCTTCGATACTCATTCGCCATTAATTCCTTTCGATCCACAAGCCTTCATCAAAGCCTCTGGATTTAATATCATCTTTCCAGCTGTTTCGTGGTTCTCTATTTCATCTCATTTGTTTTATTAAGAGTCGGTTAAATTTAGTATCTCTGTTTTAAAGGGATCAGCTACATTGAAACATCAATTCCCTATCGATGATCGAAATTCAACAACAAGCAACCAAATTATGGAGTGTTAGATGTTAAAATTTGATCGGGGTTTAACGTCTAGAAATTTCCGTCGTGCTGTTGGAAAAAGCAAAAGTATAAATCTAGTAAGACACACTGCTTATTCACGCCGGTTTGCGCTGGATGTATACCATGATAGTAAGACCCATGATTACTTATGGAGCAGTTGCTTGTTATACAAAACTAGAGCAACGTACAGCAAGGCAAAACCTGTGCAAAGTACAGAGACTGGCATGTATCTGCATCACAGGTGCCATGAGGACATGTCCAACAGCAGCAATGGAGGTCATTCTAGACCTAACACCACTGCACATTGTCGTCGGTAGTTATATCAATGCGACAATGATTAGAATGGTCATTGACGGAAACAGTACTGGGAGAATTTTCAGCTCAGGAGCTGGGAACACCCTCAAAAAGAAAATTCCACTTCTCCAACTCCCAGTGGATGACATACCAAGAATTTACAACTTTGAGAAACACCTCACTGTAGTATTGAGTAATAAAAAGGATTGGAGAAGAAAAAAACGCTTACTCAGCATATAAAAGGCCATACCATCACGTGGTATACTGATGCTTCCAAAACCAAAGCAGGGACAGGGATAGGAGTATTTGGGCCGAAAACTAAATACTCCGAACCAATAGGCACCTACCCCAGTATCCTACAGGCAGAAATTTACGCTATCGAAAGATACGTACAATTTATCTTAGATAGGAACTATCGAAAACAGGAAATTGCCATCCTATCCGATAATCAAGCAGCACTTAACGCGATCAACTCAATAACCATCAATTCGAAGTTGGTCAAAGAATGCCTAGAGAAGTTCAACAAATTAGGCAAAGAAAATAAAGTCCTCCTACTCTGGGTGCCTACTCACTAAGGGATAGAAGGCAATGAAAAAGCAAATGATCTAGCTAGAAAAGGAGCGAACACTCCACTAACTGGACCAGAACCGTTCTGCTTTCCAAACGGGAACCAACTGAAAGCGGAACTGAAGAATCTGGAAGATCTGTAAGGTCGCGGTGATTAACTCCCCTCCTAAACAATCTACATTCTACATTCTATTCACGCCGCCGCCGCTGCTGGTTCGAGGCCGGATGAGATCGGATGTCTCGTAAGTGTCGAGTTAGACACTCGCCAAGTCGGTAGGCCGAGTATATGGCCGATATGGCCATATTGTCTATATATCAGGCCAAGGACCACTATTTAGACTCCCGCAAACAAAATAGCTCATCCAGATTAGCCCTGTCAGCAAAAAAACAACGTTTACTTAGAATCATTTTTCCTTTTGTTTTGAAAGTCACTGCTCTTAATCATAATTTTTCAGATATATCGTGTTATGCATTCATTTGTACAGGGTGGGTCAAATTGGACTCTTTTAAAGGGAAACACTCTTTTCTATAGGAGATAGACCAAAACTAATATCAGTGTATATACATATGTTTTTGCAGCCAATTTCGAGAATAACTGAATAGCTAACCATGATCCCAGCCGTTAGCCGTCGAGGCCGCCGGACTTAGTACTTATGGATTTTTATCTTTGCGGAAGAATAAAATTTCTTATTTTTATATTGGCCGTAAAATTTATAGGATGTCCCCCGATTGTCTTTACAAGAGAAAAAAAAATATATTACTGACATTTTGAGAAAAATGCGTTCTTCAGAAATAAATTTTGCTTGTTCTGAAATGGTTAATTACCTTCAATGAATTAAAAGTATACAGGGTGTCCCGTATAAAAAATCAAATTTTCAGTTGATAATTCTTAAATTATTAACTTTAAAAAAATTATACTAAAACCATTAAATTCTACGTAAAAAGGTGCTTTTCATAAAAATAAAAAATTTCCATAGCAAAAAAGTTACAGCGATTTATTAAAAATGCACATGTTTGGACAACACTCCGTAACTCCGAAACGGTAACAGATATCGATGTGCGGTTTTCACCATCATGTTTTTGATAAAAGTTGAGCCCCAAACACAGATATTAGTTTTCGTCTATCTCCTATAGAAAAGGAGGTTCCCCTTTAAAAGCGTCGAATTTGGCCCACCCTGTACATCTCATCTGTTATCGTATGTGTCACATCTATGGCTGTCGGAATATCTTTATTTGGCATTTTCTCCACTTGTTAAGAAAATTCCAAAAAGTCTTTGCTTCTATTCGTATATATGTATAGACATTTCGGAGAAATACTTCAAAAGCAAGCAATATCTACGATGAGCCGAAAAGCTATGTGTTTGTGCCCCGGGCGGCAACACTCCAAGTACCTGCGGGGCGACAAAAAATTGTTATAAAGGCGGCGGACGGATTCTGTGGGGGCGGCACCTCTCTCCTAGAGGCTCTCCGCCCTGGGCGCCCTTAAGCCATACTACGCCACTGGAGTAAACATCTCTGTACCATTGAAAACAATGACTAGTGATGAACGAAACTATATAGTGGTCTTGCTCGGGTACAAAAAGCAAGACCAAGCCCAACCAGTGCCAGACTTACGCAAGACAAAGACTTCAGACCCAGCATGTGGTCTTACGTTTTTTCCATACTTTTTATCTACTGACATAATTTTTCAAAGAAATTACATAATTTATCAAAAAATGATTTTCAAAAATCTTATTGATTTTCCATTAAAAAGAAAACTGCAGGAATCCAATCCCTCAGTACCTAAATTGTATGAAATACCTAAAATTCATAAGCTCCGACTTATAATTTAGCCAAATGGTTATCAAAGAAGTTCGGAATTTACCCAATTTACCCGAACCCGATATGTTAAATTTCTTGGTCTCCTTTGGCGAGTCTTCGTTGCTCCAAGCCAATCGCACATACTCTAGGCTACTTAAAAGAATTACGTTAGGGAAATGGTCTCAATAACAAAGCTGTAACTGAATATATTATGCTTACATTGCTTTGTATGAAACAAAATGTTTTCAATTCAATAACAACTTTTTTGACACATATTTTGGTACCATAAACAACTTTATTTCAAAATTAAATAACAGTTTTTCTTCCATTAAATTTACGTATGGAATTGAGGACAACGACAGATTACCATTTCTAGATATATTTGTTATCTAGTTATTAGAAATACTATTCATTTCCTGGAATTTAATATCTATAAAACAAATATGTACCAATATGCCGAAATATATTCCTAATGGCTTTTATAATTGCGTTGAACATAAGATGTGTAGTTTTAATTTGTTGGTCGGTAGTCGGTAGTTGACAGACTACTTAGTTTTTCACTTACCAACGAAAGATATGAAATAGAAAGAAATTACATTAGGAATGTAGTTCTTAATGTAATGGTTGTAATGCTCTCTTTCATTAGATGATAAAATAATTAGAAAGCGTAGGTATAAATTTACGATTTCTGCGAATTAGACTTTTCAATTGGATAACGATACCTAAAATACGTTAAAGAATGCTTTAATACCGCTTGATAGAGAGTTAACCCCGTAACACGCGGACTAAAAAAAAATTGTAAGAATTTCAATCAAAAACTTTTGTATAGCGCTAGTGAATAAATTAAAGCAAATTTTAGATAGTTAAAACACCTCCAGTATAAAGGTCGGGTAATTATCAACATTTATGTAAGGATTGTAATCAGAGATATGTTGGGAAAACTATCAATAATAACTAAATTTAAAGAAAATATGCCTCAACTAAAATATGGTTGAGCCCAGAGCAAATAAACCTTGTGTTGCTAACAGATTTTTGATAAAGATCATTGTATAGATCTTAATAATTTAAAAGTAAATGAAACACGTCTCAAATTACAAGCAATTAAATGCATATGAGAGCGCTGTATATAAATTTAAAGACAATATGAATAGAAATAGTGATCCAGTTGCTCAATTGGTTTGTCTCCCTTCGCTGGTTTTGTTACACTTATGGTAATGGCAATCTTGTGACTACTAAATAATAGTTTAACATCCGCTGATCATGCAAACATCATCATCATCATCATTTAGTTTATTCTGTCCACTGCTGAACAAAAGCCTCCCTTAACTCTAGCCATTTCTTTCTATTTTGTGCCACTTTCCAATTTCCCGTCACTCTCTTAATATCATCTGCCCATCGACTAGGAGGTGGCCTCTGCTTCTATAAGCCTCGTGCCCCGATCTCCATTCTATAAGTCTCTTTGTCCACCGTCGATCTGTTATCCTAGCCACATGTCCGGCCTTCACATGTTCCACTGCATCCCTGACTCCTGCATCGATTTCTTATGGTATGATTGGATATTTTATTCCTAAGTGTAACTCCCAACATGGACCTTTCCATTTTCCGTTGCATGACCTCTATTCTAAAATGGATAACGGATGATATCTTGTTGTTAATTGATGAACATCGAAAGTATATAAGAACAAAACAAATGGCATGTATGGCAAGAAAACCAAATTTATATATGATAATATCCAGAAATCCAGATGTGTTTAAAAACTCCATCGTGTAGATAAATTTATGTACTTGGGCATCTGGCTCTCCGAAGATTGGACATCAGACAAGGAAATTAAAAGTCGCATCGAACAAACTCGGTAGGTATTTTTGAGGTTTCGAAAAATTGTGGTATGGAAGGTTGGACATTGAAAGCAGCTGCCATTAATCAAGTAGAGGCTTTCAAGATGTGGCTATATTGCAGAATCCTGAAGACACCTTGACCAAATGAAAAAGTTCTGGGACGTGTCAACAAACAGCGCGAATTGTTTGAATTGATTAAAAAGAAAAAAAACGCATACCTGGGGCACATAATGCGAAACCATAAATAGCAATGCTTGCATCTGTTGATTGAAGGCAAGATCGAAGACCGGAGGGGTATCGGAAGACTGTATTGGCCGAGGAATGTTAGACACTGTATTGGCTGAGGAATGTTAGACAGTGGACAGGCCTACATCACCATGTACCGTCGTTAGTAAACACCGCCAGGAACAGTGAAGCGATGGAAAATGTTATCGCAAACATCCATCAACGGTGGATGGGCCATATGGGAAAACGGGAAAATTCCCGGTGGGCCGGTGGAAAGATGGGCCGGTGGGCCGGTCCCGATCAGAGCTCAAAAAAGATTGGATTAGCAAAAATTAAATGGTTAACTAAAGTGACGTAAGATCCTTAGTGACTCCATAACTAACTAATCAGTTTGCATCAGTATAATTTACACCAGTTTGTAAAATCTATTGTTACTATTGTTAGTAGCAAACTATTGTCTTTCTCTGGGACACTTATAATTTTAATAATCATCTGTTGTTTGTTCGGTTTGAAAATTTTATTATACAAGGTGAGTCTATATATGCTCTATATATGCAAATATTTTCAGGGCTGGTAGATCTCAATAAAATAAACATAATACATATTCTTTTTATCGAGTTTCAAATAAATCCAATCGAATTATTAAGGTTTGGAAATTCAAAAGATTTATTTTAAAAAAAAATTGAATTGAAAAAATTCTAATTTGATTGAATTTTAATTGAAAAAATTAAAATTGAATCTGAATTTTTCGGTATTAGTGCCGTAATATCAGAGATTAAGAAACTATACCGTCGGAAAATTGGCGGTGAACAAGAAGTTCTAAAAAGTTTTCTAAAATATAAAGGAAAATTTAAAAGAAAATGCTCGATTTTTAACATCTTTTTTTGCAAAAAAAAACCTCATAGACGTGTTCCTGTGGTCGAAATATACCACCCCTGAAAATATTTGCACTTATTTAAGACTCACCCTGTATAGTTTTACCCACTATTCTTTTATTAATAACTAATAAATATGACTGACTGGCAGCAAAAAAAAGAATGAATAGCATTAGGTAAATTTAAATACTCTTATTATGGACTGTAATATAGCATTACATCAGAACACATTTGTATTGCCTAGGTTTTTTTTCGGTTGAGTCATGGCATTATCATAGAAGATGCCAAATGTGGAAAAGTATAGAGGAAAAGTTTCGTGATAAGAACTATATAATAACCTAAAAATGCTGTAGTTTTAATGGCGACCGCGGTTCATTCAGGAAAAAAGATGTGTACACGAGGAGGCTGCTGCTGTACCAGAAAAGAGAGAATTTCTTTCTACAATGTGTAAGAAAGTATATACCCGAAAAACTAAAGGTAATGTATTTCACAGAGGATTGGGTCAGCCGAACTGAATAAATCAGGAAGTCTTAAAGTTTCTCAAAATCGTGACCCAGAATCGTAGCCTATTCAAGATCAAATTACCGTTATCGATAATGGAAATAAAGCAGTAGAACCCTGTAAAACTGAGCCATTTTGTAATAAAAATTCAGATGTCGGACCCAATATTGGTCCCGAAAATTTTGATCGAGACAATTTAATTTTTTTTAAACCGGAGGCAAAAGAGCTTTTTCGCACGAGCGAAAAACACCCTTCCTTACATATTAATAAATAAAATATGTTTCGTCGTTATGGTCATTTTGTTTTTGTGGATTTGGGCCGGTTGTATGTTTTTCCCGGGCCGGTTTCCACTTCCCCATCCATCCCTGACAAATCCCTGACATCCATTAATGGATTTGCACTAGAAGAAGACCTCTATTCTATGTATGTTCTTTTCTTTTTTTGTAAAACTAAGTGTTTCAGCTCCATACGACAGGCAAGACACACTGGTTAAACATCGTTCTTTTTAAACATATTGTACTATATCCCAGTATATGCTTTAGTTTTAGTATTCTTCGTAGGATTTCGTGAGTGTGATTATCCCTTCTAATACCTATCTTATGTCCTAAGTATTTATAATATATGCACTTATGCCAAAAGTATGTTATTAATGTTTAAATTATCACTCAGTACTCAGTTTCAAATTTTCAAACCGACTTTTTCCGAAGCATTGTTTAGCATATCCAGCATACTCTGTGCTTCCTATATGTTATTAAAACAATATCATCTGCAAAACAGAGATGATTGATCAATTTGCCATCGATGTTAATTCCTGTTGAATCCCAGTTTATCACTTTTAACATACTTTCCAGCACAGAAACGAATAGTTTAAGGGAGAGTGGGTCGCCTTGTCTTACCCCTCGATCGATATTGAATTTGTCTGTGCATTGATTTGTCGATATTCTGATGTTTTCCGTGGTATTCTCATATATATGTCTTATGATTGCGGAGTATGTGTCTCCAGAAGCTTCCACTGGTCTACCGAATCGAAGGCCTTCTGAAAATCCACGACGACATGTATGAGTATTAGCATTAGGTCTATTATACTCAATGCATTTCTTGATAAGGATCTTCACTGCCAGAAGATGGTCATATTATGTTCCGTAACCTGATCAGAAACCTGCCTGTTCGCTCGAAAGAAAAAAGTCTATTATATATTTACGCTATCGAGAGATGCGTACAACTTATCTTAGATAGGAACTATCGGAAACAAGAAATAGCCATCTTATCTGATAGTCAAGCAGCGTTAAAGGCGATCAACTCAGTATCAATCAATTCGAAATTGGTCAAAGAATGCATAGAGAAGCTGAATAAATTAGGCAAAGAAAACAAAGTCCTCCTACACTGGGTGCCTGCTCACCAAGGGATAGAAGGCAATGAAAAAGGAAATAATCTAGCTAGGAAAGGAGCGAACACTCCACTAACTGGACCAGAACCGTTCTGCTTTCCAAGTGGTAACCAACTCAAGGCGGAACTCAAGAACTTGGAAGATTCCATCCGCAACCTGGAATGGAAATCTTGCAACGGTCTAAGACACTCGAAGAAGTTTCTGGGGGCTTATGATCAAGAAAAATCACAGATCTTCCTGGGTTTAAGTAAGAACAACCTTTGGATTGTGACGGGGTTTTTAACAGGACACTGTCTCCTCAATGAACACCTCAGTAGATTGAAACTAAGAAGAAACGGCGAATGCAGATTCTGTGGGGAAGATGGGAAAACACCACTACACCTCATCACTAAGTGCGCCGAGACGACAACCATTCGTGCCATGAATTTTGGTACGACTGATATTGGAGATGGAGAACTACCCTCTATAAAACCGTCCCAGATACTGGCTTTTGTCAAAGCCCTGGGACTGTATGATGAGTTATGATTCAAGAAAGGGGGACACAATGGATCTGTAAGGTCGAAGTGATTAACCCCCCTCCCACTCATTCTAAATTCTAAATTATATATTTGTCAATCGCTTGGTTAGTATTTTGCTAAATAATTTGTATACATGGCTAAGAAAGCCGATTGTCTATAGTTTTTAAGGTCTGTAGTGTTGTCTGTATTGCACCTTTCTTGTGTACAATAATGATGGTAGCCTTGTTCCACTGTGATGGGGTTATTTCTTCTTCAATCCTTTTATTAAATAGGACATTTAAAGCTTTGACGATTTCTGGTCCTCCTTCTTGGATTGACTCTATTACCAGTTCATCGTCGCCGGCAGCTCTATTATTTTTCATATCTCTAAAGGCACTCAAAATTTCTTCCTTGGTTATTTCTGGAACTTCTCCCTGACCTAACCTAACCGACCCCAGATTTAGTACCTTTGGGATGTCGTTTTTGATCCCCTGCTGTTTTCATGTGTAAAGATCTTGATAGAAAAGTTTAATAGAGTATAGGTAGCTTTTGTATTCATTTTCTTCCCATTGTACTATTTCTCAATATCTTCAAACTTTTCATACGTTCATAATTTTTTCCGTATTTGGTTGTCTCCTATGCTTTCTGATTTCTTTGGATATCTCTCTATTTAGAGTTCTATATTCTTGTGTGCCCTTGTCCTCCATATCTCTTCTCTGTTTCATTAAAAGTTTTATTCTTTGATTCAGTTTTTGTTCTTTTACTTGTTTGCGACAGAATTGTTCGATAGCCGTTTTTGTGGCGTCTTTAATGTTTTTGTATATTTCGTCTATCGTAGGAATATTTTCATAATTTAGATTTGAGGCTATATAAGAATCTTTGTTTTCAGGAGCTACTAGTGATGGGCAAAACTGTTATTTTTAGATAACAGTTGAAACTGTTATAGTTATTTATAAAAAACAGCTTAAAATAACAGCTTAAAAATAACAGGTTTCTTTATTTTACTGCTAAATATCTGAAAGAGTATGAGACGGTCATCACCAGGCGTATTAACGCAGTTGCAAGTTGCAACAATGACGTGCTCGGTGGTAGTATTTCCAGGGTGTCAAAACATTTCTAAATATCGATTGTTATCTAAAATACATCCCTAAAAACGGTGGTTATTTACAAATAAGCGCTGTTTACAAATTGCGATATAAAAAAAGCCAAAATTCGGCCACTCGTCTATAGTATATACCTACGCCCTGCCCCTCGATCCGCGTAGATCCTGAATTGCGTAGCAGTGTACAGGGTGCATCTCACTCGACGGGCGAGAAGCTCTTAGTTATGATTTTACCATTTGCGGTCAAAAAATAGCAATATAAGAAAATGTGTAGTATATTCTTCATAAGTAAACCAACTACACACTAGAGTTCGAATTAATTTTATACTTAAACTAGCGTGTACCCGCGACTTCGTTCGCGTCGAATTAATAATTTCTAATGGTGATGATAAAGCAAACAAGAATTTCCATTAACATACAAACTGGATAAAATTTTCTCACATTTGCCAAAAATAAGCTTTCTAACGTCGAGCAGTTTAAGCAGAATCGTGGTTAATCAATTACTCAACTTTTTGGAACACCCTGTATGATTTTTTAAAAATTTCAAAATATGTAAAAAAACAAAATAAATTATGCGTGTCCAGGCGTTTTCCCGAAAAGACTAACCGTTTTTAAATAACAAATATTGTAATATTTGAGGGGCGTTTTCACCCTGTTGGAATTTGAGATTCGAGAAACCCCTCTTTATCGAACCTCAACCCCACAGTCAATCCGTTTGCAAAAAATCAGCTTTAAACGTCCAGCAGTTTAAGCAGAATAGTGATTACTCAAAGGTCATATTTTATGAAACACCCTATAATATTCTAATATTTCAGAGTAGTTTCACCCCCTTAGAATTCGAGTTTCGAAAAATCCCTTCTTATCGAACCTCTACTCACTAAAGTCAATCCGTTTTCCAAAAATCAGCTTTTTACGTCAAGGGCTTTAAGCAGGATCGTGATTAGTCAATGACCAGATTTTTCAAAGCATCCTGTATACATTTTTAAAAAATCTTAAAATATTATTCTGAAAATTTTTCAGAATAAATATATACCTAAATATTGAAACTTAATGAGTAAGTACTGAAACATACAGCGCCATAATATCTCGACCTCCGTCCGTTATGCTCGTAACAGGTTGAAACAGAATGTATCTAAAACAACTGATGCGTTATTCCCCAACCTGTTTCGAACCTCCATCGACAATCGACCGATGCAGCAGCGTTCCTTTCCCACACCTATTATCTCGTCCGCCGCCCTGTTATGCTTGTAACAGGTTGAAAAACAACATATCTAAAATGACTGCTTCTCCAACCCGTTGCGAGCCTCCATCGACAATCGACCGATGCAGCAGCGTTCCTTTCCCACTCCTGTTATCTCCACCGCCAGGCGTTATGCCCGCAACTAGAGGTGGGTTGTGAAATCGCAGTCCGCTACTTTGTCACAGCTCCACCAACGTCGCAGTATGTGACTGCTCCAGTTCCAAGAAAATCGCAGTGACATTTCGGAGCAGTTTACAAGTTTAGGACTTCTGCGCTCGTGAGTAGCAATAGGAGCAATAGCAGGCAATAGTGTAAATTCTGAAAATGCTCCTAGCCCCGTCGCCCGGTCAGACTGTTCCAGTCACATTCGTCGCAGGTCGCAGTCGACTGGAGCATAGTATATTGAGTATATTCTGTGTACTGGAGCTGTTGGGAGTTTGGGAACGGGAAACGTAGCAGCGTTCGCTTTTTCTTTCATGAATCTAAATAAGATATTTATGTATTATATATTAATCACAAACAGATGTTTTTGACAAAGGTAATTTTTAACTTGTTAGTATGTTTATTTGTTAGTTAATTTTGTATCTGTGTTTTGTTGTATATCCTAAATCTTTTATTTGATCTTATACATTCATATAAGTTTTATTATTTATATCTATTTTTAAGGTCTGATGATGGCTAAATAGCCGAAACCGGTCACTAATAAAGATTTTTTTGACAGTTTCGACTTTGAATTGAATATAACATTAAGTTTTTACCATGGGCCACCACTCTGTGAAAATGAACAGACTCTTTAAGATATTTATAGCAAAGTGCTTGGTACTTAGAAACACTCAAATTCTTCTGAATAGACTAAAAAAATATAGCAACATCTATCAAACTAAGACATCAGTATAGTACCGTACAGCCGCGATTTTAAGAGCTCTAGGGGCCCGTAGTTCGGAAAAGTTCGAATCTTGTTCGCAAGGGCCCGGGAGGCTTGGGGCCCGTCGGTGACTTACCCCGATTGCACAGACGTTAAAATCGCCACTACTGATCGAAATAAAAAACGGCGTCCAGTTGGCTTGGAAATGACAATCGATAACATTCCCCATAAATTTTACATATAAAATGCCAGCAATCTTCATTTCATAGCTATCGCTGACGCCGTTTTTCGATCATACGATATAAATAAATAAAAACTAGACGATGATGTTGCCTATCATAATCACACCTATAGTCCTGTACTTTTTAGTAATGCAACGAACGGTGCCGAACACCGAGTGCGATTTTTCGGAGCAATTAACCTATAAAACTACATTTTTAATTTATAGGTTAATTGCTCCGAAAAATCGCTGCTACTTGTCACAGTGCTTCTATTGGAGCAGTCGCAGAGCGTAGCAGCTCCACAAAAATCGCAGACTGGCCCACCTCTACCCGCAACTGTTTCAAAAAACCTGCTTCTTTCATATCCTATTATTTTTAAGCTGTTGTAAATACGACCATTGACGGTATCGACCGAAGCAGCTACGTTCGCCGTAGCGCTTTCCCCACTCCGTTGTCCGCTGTCTCGCCGCCTGTATCGATGGTTGACGAAATAACATGTTTTCCATCCATACTAGTTGTTTTTTGGAATTGCTTCAAGCCGCATAGAATTTCGTGGTGATGCAGAGCGCCGACTTCGTTTTTCCTTTCACGAGCGGCCGATCTCTACGTGTCGTTATTTTATATCTGTTATTTTTTAAAAGTAGTAACGGTTGCGTTATGTTATTTATAAATAATTGTTATAAAATAACAGATAGTTAAATAACAACCCATCACTACTTTCCATAGCTCTTTGGCTCATTCGCAACCTGTTCACACTTCGTGCCGTCATCGTCATAGTCTCCAAACCATAGGTTTTGACAAGCAAGACGCATTTGTTGTAAACGTCTCTTTTTAGGCTATTTGGGATTTTGCTTTTGAATATAAAGTTAAGTTTACCAAAAGCTGCCCATCCGAGTTTGATCCTTCTAGAAATTTCGGTTTTGATTTTCCTTGCCGAGTTTTATGGCATGACCTAGATATATATACTCTTTAACGTTCTCAATCCTTTGTCCATTAACATTAACTTGCTCTTCATTTTTATTTAGGGTTTTAGTTTTAGACAAATTCATTTTTAAACCTACTTGCGCAGATGTGTGGTGAAGTTGTTCGAGCATTGTTTGAAGTTCTTCCAACGATGAGGCCAGGACAACGACATCATCAGCGAAGCGCAAGTGATTAAGCATCCCACTATCTACCTTAATACCCTTCTTGTCCCAGTTCAGCTTCTTAAATGCGTCCTCCAGGGCCAGTGTAAAAAGTTTGGGGGAAATAGTATCTCCCTATCGGACTCCTCTTTCCATTTTAATTTTATTTGTGATATTTATGTCATCCAGTTTGATAGTCATTGTAGCTGATTTGTAAATAGATGATATTATGCCCGAGTATATGTAGTCTATTCTGGCATTTTGCAGGGCATCGAGGATGGCGTGTAGCTCTATAGAGTCGAAAACCTTCTCATAATCCACAAAGGCGACATATATAGGGAAGTTGTAATCAGTGCTTTTCTCTATGAGAGTGCGGACTGCCTGAAGGTGATCCACAGTACTATATCCACTTCTAAACCCTGCCTGTTCCGGTGGTTGATAGAAGTCGAATTTGTTTGACAGGCGATTTGTCAGCACCTTTGTGAATATTTTGTAGAAGTGCGAGAGCAGGCTGATGGGACGATAATTGTCGAGTCTGGTGTTATCACTCTTTTTGTGAATAAGAGTGATTGTTGCGTTTTGCCATAGCTCTGGTATTCTTTGTTCCATAATGCATCTATTAAAAATTTCCGTCATCTTCTGCAGTAGAAGTTGTCCACCAGATCTGAACATTTCGGTTGTTACTCTGTCTTCTCCCGGTGTTCTGTTATTTTTCATTTGGGACAGGGCTTTCCTTATTTCTTCTACGTCTATTTCAGGAATTTCCTCGGAGTTAACATTAATGACTGGGAGTCTAGTGGGTTCGCTGATCGTTGTTATTTGCTTGCTGTATAGTGTTGTGTAGAACTTTTCAGTCACCGTCAGCATTGAATCTGTGGTCGAGACTAGGTGGCCTTCCGAATCTTTCAGTTGGTAAATTTTGTTACTTAAACTCTTCGTATTAATAGTGATTTTCCTGTAAAAGTCAACTAAATAAAGCTACCACAAAGTTCCGTGACAATATATAATCTTAAAATAAAAGCCGGTAAAAACGATCCCTGCAACTTTTAACCTCTAAAACTAAAATATTAAATTTTAAGCTAGACTGGAAAACTCGCCACCGTCTTTAAAGAAAATAAGTAATTTTCTAGTTGTTAAAAGACAAGCTTTTAAACCACATAATTAGTTCTTTTTGGTCCTTGTTGTTTATTAATTTTAAGGAAAATTAACTTACATCTAAAGGCTCAAACGCACTGACGACCAGCATTTGAGTCAATGTTATTAGGAAACACAGCTGCGACCAGTAATTAAACAAAAAAACATTAAAAACTTTTTTCTTTCAGTTATACAATTTTCTTTGCTATTATAAAAATACATAAGTAATAGTTTTCATTGATGGATATTTGGAACAAAATCTACTTTCTCTAAAGTTCTATGTCACATACATAGTATAATTTTTATAAATATATTGTTTAATTGAGGCTAATTACAGTTTGCTTCTATCCCTCCATAGATATTCTTTTATATTATCTTTTATATTTAGCTATATTTCTTTAAATCACGCACTAAAAAGTAGTGTTCGACCGATAGGCTTTTTTTGGCCGATACCGATAATCGGCCGATACCGATATGTTTCAGGCCGATACGATATATATCGGCCTATCGGCGTATTTTTTTTAATTGCCGCGAGGGCCGATTTTTATAGCGGCGAGGTTCAGCTCAAGTTCTTCCGCCTAATATATTATGCATATAATTTAATTCCGAACATCTGGCAACATTGCACCACAGTAGTAATAATAACTTTGGTAATAATAATAATGAATTAATGACCTTGGTAAATCCTCTAATCGTCTTCGCGAGACAGCGGCCGTTTCCAAGCATCCCGAGTTTCTTTATTATTCGGTATTTCCCAGAACACGCATTTTTCGTTCACTAGACTCTGGGCTTGTTTTGGGATTGAATTTGTCTAATCCTGTTAGGGTGTTTATTTTTAAATGCGTGTTGTATTTAAACTAATATAAAATGGCTTCAAAGAAAAGTATTTATTGGGAATATTTCGAGAAGAATAAATAATCTGTGACAGCTAAGACTTCGACGGTTAAGTGCCAATTATGTGTTTTATTTATTCGTTACTGTTTATCTTTTTGTCTTATTTTAAGGAAATCGTCCGGTTTGTGTTCCTATGCATTCCGATACTAAAGCTTTTTTTAGATACATTTAAGGGAAATTTGTTTTTTTCAAATTTTTTGTTTTAGCTTATTTTTCTGTTTATTATTTTAAAGAATCCGTTTCAGTTTGTATTCATATATGTTTAATAAAGTTGTTCCTAAAAAAATCAAGTTCAGTTAATTTTTTTATTCCTTTTTCGTGAATAATCAATAAAATAAAATATCGGCCGATATACATTTGTATATCGGCCGATACCGATAATCGGCATTATGGCCGATATGGCCGATATTTTCATATCGGTATCGGTATCGGTCGATCACTACTAAAAAGTTCCAATGTATAATTTAATAAGTAAACTAATAAATTGCATGAATTCCAAACTGACATAAAACAGTAATTTAACAACAAAATAAATAAATAACAATTTAATATAACATTATATTTTATCATTAAATAAAGAACGGCGTCACAGTTGGCTTGGAAATAAAGACTTTAGTAAAACTATCTAGAATAAAAACACAATCGAGATTTTATTATTTTTAAAAAACAGAGAGAAAATTAAATCAGATAAAACTACGGAAATTGAATTACGCGGCACCACGTTTTCTATTAAAAAGAATCATACTAAAAATATATACAGGGTCCGGCAATAGTGAGTCGGGCATCTGTAGCTCCTAGAATAAAAACCCTGAGAATTTTGTTAAAGTGCAAACCTTAAGTATGTATGTACTAGGATGTATTTCAGGAAAATATTTTAACTTCTATAGGGTGGCTCAAAAAAGTGTGAGTGGATCGGGATAATTTTTTTTAAAATGGAACACCCTGTATATTATTGAATTTTTGGCTTCCTTTCAGATAACTTTACATAATCGTAAAATATGAGTAAATATATTTTAATAGTTTTAGAGATATTATTAAATAAATAAAAAAAATATATTTTTCAGCCTTTCTTAAAAAAACTATTAAAAATACAATAACTATCCTGAGATCAAAATTATATTAGGTGTTTACTTTAGATAGTCTATACTTACTTTGCTGTAAATATCGTAATCTTAAATCATACAGGGTCTTAAAAATTATAAGCCAAACTTTTTAAAATATAAAATAATTTTGCTTCGTTTTTTTTTAAATGGAGCACCTTGAATATTATTTTTTCAATGGATGGAGAATTAAAAAATGAACATTTTTTGTCTTTAGAGTATTTCGTCCTGGTTTTAAATCGAGCTACCCATTTCTTGTCGTTCTTCTTGAGTATCATGTTAGTTCTTACCTTCTTTATAATATATACTCGGCTCTTACAATGCGGCGATCGCTTCCTATCGCAAATCTGTTTAATACTTACCTAATAATATACACTTAGGTCTTTGATTACATCTTTTCTATTGCTGATTATAAAACCTATTGCGTTTTTGGTTTTGCTATCTGGACTCGTCCATGTCCACTTTTTGCTGTTTCTTTCTCTTTCGTTTCGGCTTGCCAATTCATGAACTAAACTTTCCGCTTCATCTTGTTTGCTACCAACTTTGGCTAAAATCTGCAAACATGTAAACATGCGGTTGCGAAATACGCTAATATAATAAGAACTTAAAAAAAGAAAAAAAACAATAAGAAATAGCACCATTACTTGTTTAGAAGAGTTTGATTTCGACCTCTAGAAAGTATCAAAGTGACTTTCTCACGTAACAAAAAAATATTTTTTTAATTATTGTTACCGGGGCTGTGATGGCCATAAAGATCTGAACCCTAATTGGTAGTATTAATTAGAGTTTCCAGAACTGTACTAAAATGTTTTCGTTCAACGATTGTGGAGTTCGACAATTAGCAAGCAAGGGATGATTCTCAAAAGTAAAACCGATAAAAAATTGAGTTTCAAATAAAAAAAATATCAAGTTATTAAGTCATGAGAAAGTAAACATGAACACAAATAACGACCACAAGCGAAAAAAAAGACAACACATAGGTAGCTTAAGCCGTCCAATGTTAAAAGTAAAGTGTTTTGATGTATTATGATGAACTAGTGTCTTATTTAGCAGGAGATTTTTCAATATTCTAAATTCCACTAGTATGTAGAATGTTTGGGAGGTGGGTTAATTCTTGAGCTTTTCTTGAGCTATAAGGAGTTATGACTCATCATAGAGGCTAGTTCTCCATCTCCAATATCAGTCGTACCAAAGTTTATGGCACGGATGGTTATCATCTCGGCGCACTCAGTGATGAGGTCTTCTGGGTTTCCCCATTTTCCCCACAGGATCTGCATTCGCCGTTGTTTGTTAGCTTCAATCTACTGGGATTTCGTTGAGGAGACAGTGTCCTGTTAAAAACTTCATAACAATCCCAAGATGACGGTAAATAAAATGTAATGTGATTAATGAATATAGTAGTCCATTATTTTTTAAAATTTAATAGACCTTGAGAGCCAAGTAACACGCATATAACAGACATTTGAAAACCAATTTGTCATACAAGAAAACGTAATTGTTTCACAACTGATAACTTATTACTTATATGTCATCTTCATGTATATACTTAGACAAAATATCTAGGACAGTCATTAATGTACTCAAATATTCTCTTATCTCTTTAAAATATTCTTTTAAAACTAATCTAATTTGTGAAATACATAGATGAGTATCAATTATTAGTTATCTCAAATAAAATATCGGTTTTCCATTATTTTTTACGCAATTCTAAATTGTTGTAACACGTGGATTAAGTATGGTAGAAATGTGAGAGATATACAGGGTGACCCATTAGTCCGAGGGAGTCCAATATCGTCGTAGTTGACAAAGATATGAAAAAAAGATTTATACAGATTTTGCATGGTTTTATAATGGTGCATATCCTAAAAATCTTTTGTTATATACTGGGTGTCCCAAAAACAAGATATGATAAATTTTATTTTTTTATAAATTGCACTCCCCATTATTCGCTGCAGGTTTGGATTCAGCATAAAATTCTGCATATAGTACACTATTTGTATTTGAAACACTATTCGGTGTTGCCATTCAATTTTTTATTTACTGAAACATTGATTAAAAACACTATATCCGAAAAGTGGCTAAACACTGCAATGAATATAACTTTATTAAGACGTACCTATATTTTCCTAAAAAGGATAAAAGAATAAATCCTCGAAGGAAAAATTACATTATCCTATACAGGTATTTTTTATGGCGCCGCCAAAATCGCTGTATTTAAAATGATATATTTCAATGTTTTAAACGCAACATCCTGTATTTTATTTTTCGCTTCGATGCAAAATCCAAAAATGAACATTTTTTGTATTTAAAGCATTTCCAAATTTTTAGCGGTTTGGCAGATACTCGCTGTATTATATTACATATGGGGTTTTCAGTGGTAAAATACCAAACAAAGATGATTAGGTGGATTTAATAAAAATTTACTGCTGAAAGAGCTTTATGTTAATACCGCAGAGCCTTTATGTTAATACCGCAAATATCTGCAAAACCGCTAAAAAATTAGGAGCACTTTAAAAATGGCATTTTTAATAATGCGATGTTGTCGATGCCATAAAAATGGCCCTGTATATATAATAATATATAAATATATAAAGGGACGTCGAGACCGGATGAGCGAACGGGAGCGAGCAAGAATTCGGGTATGTTCTATGGGAATGCTTAACTGGTGTGGACGGCTCTGCGAGCGAACGAATGATTGCTTGCTCGCGCTCGACGCTGTTCCACGCCGTGTCGGTACATCAAAGAAAATTCGCTCTATTGCACGTTCGGTTTGGACAGGATTTTGTTTACCAAGTTTGTGATCGAATATCAAAAATGGAATGGCCGAATGAAGTTGTTTTAGAACTAATAAAGGAGTACAAAAATCGCCCAGACCCGTAAGGTTATAGCTAGCCTTTCTCTAGGTGAAATTGTTTTTCGGTAATTGGTATCACTTTTCATTATTTTTATGTCAATTAAATCTAATAAGGTATTAAAATATGTAAGTGACATCTGACAAAAGTTCTTAAATTTTCCAGAAACTTCTGTTTCAACATCGTTTAGTAAATTGTTACCACCATGAGAAACTCGATTTTTAAAAAGAGTTATGTTCCACCATCTCCTCTGCAGTCGTTTTCTTTTTTGACGTTTCAACAATTCATAAAATACAATGATAGACGCACAAGCAATCATTTTTTCCGACATTATGAACATGAAGTGCCATACACCGATCAACGCTGAACATACAAATAATCGCTAGGTCTGGACGGATGCTGATCATGTGCTCGAGAGCAGCAGAAATCACGAACGAATTTAAATAAATGTTTGCTCGCTCATCTGGTCTGGAGCCCTTAAGGTAATTAAAATTTTCTTCGCGATTTAATCTGTTATCCTTGGTATTTAGGAAAATATAGCTAAATAGTAATAAAGTTAAAGTTAACTCTAGTTTTTAACCACTTTTCAGATTAGTGTTTTTAACAAAGATATTTAAACTAATATCTTTGGTTTTTAACCAAACTTTCAGTAAATATGAAATAGAATGGCATCTAGGGTTTCCAATTTTCTGGATCGGGATCCCGTTTTGAAATCCCAGGATTAGAACCTATAATCTCGGGATTGGCTATCAGAATTAGAAATTTAATCTAAAGAAATACTTAATAAATATGCAGCTACGTATACAGGGCCGCTGATATGTATGGGAACGGTCGAGTATTAGGTAAACTATAAGAGGTACCGCAAAAAGTTAAATATAAAAGTTATAGGCTTTTTAAATATCTATTAGCGAGTAATAAATTTAAGTATACAGGGTCGGTCATAAAGTCATGGCACATCAAAGTTTCATTTTTTTTAAAGGAATCCCTTGTATATCGGTTCTTCCTTCAATTCTAAGCAAAAATCTAGATACACACAATGTACCTCAAACCAACCGTTTCCGAGTTATTGACTTTTGAAAATATCACTTAAACAATTCGATTTAAATCATTTTGATGTATTCGGTTTCATTTAACGATGCCATTCTGCGGAAACTGTGATACTTAATAATATTTTGACATTAGTTTTCAAGTTAGCATTTATAGATCTATAAAATGAGATTATCTATACTATATATAAAATCCTTAAGTGGCTGACATACTGATTAATCACGATCCTGCTCAAACCACTCAACGTAAGAAGCTCAATTTTGGCATACAGGTTGATTCTAAGGTGGGGAGGTTCGATAAGAAGGGATTTTTCGAAATTCCAGTTCCCAGAGGGTGAAACCACCCCTCAAATATTACAATAATTTTTATTTAAAAACCGGTCAAGTTTCCGAAAAAACGCTTAAACACGTATATTTTATTTTGTTTTTTTACATATTTTAAGATTTTTTAAAAATGTATACAGGGTGTTTCGAAAAATCTGGTCATTGATTAATCACGATCCTGCTTAAAGCGCTTGACGTAAAAAGCTGATTTTTGAAAAACAGATTGACTTTAGGGTGTAGAGGTTCGATAAAAAGGGATTTTTCGAAACTCGAATTCTAAGGAGGTGAAACTATCCCTCAAATATTAAAATATTTTTTATTTAAAAACCGGTGAGTTTTTCGGAAAAACTTGTAAACATGTATATTTTATTTTATTTTGTTGTTTTACATATTTTAAGATTTTTTATAAATTTATACAGGGTGTTTCATAAAATATGACCATTGAGTAATCACGATTCTGCTTAAACTGCTTGACGGTTAAAGCTGATTTTTGGTAAACGGATTGACTGTATAGGAGTATAGAGGTTCGATAAGGAGGGGTTTCTCGAATCTCAAATTCCAAGAGGGTGAAACGCCCCTCAAATATTACAGTATTTGTTATTTAAAAAACGGTTAGTCTTTCGGGAAAACGCTTGGACAAGCATAATTTATTTGTTTTTTTTACAGATTTTGAAATTTTTTAAAATATCATACAGGGTATTCCAAAAAGTTGGGTAATTTCTTAACCACGATTCTGCTTAAACTGCTTGACGTAAAAAGCTTATTTTTGGCAAACGGATTTTTTGAAAGTCAAATTCCAACGCGATGAAACTACCCCTCAAATCTTACCAAGTTATATAATAATATCGCCATATTGTTTTTTCTCGTGCTGACACAAATGTGAGAAATTTTTATCCAGTTTGTATGTTAATGGAAATTCTTGCTTTGCTTTATCATCACCATTACAAATGATTAATTCGACGCGAACGAAGTCGCTCGTACACGCTAGTATTTTATATAAGTTAATAAGTAATATAAGTAATAAGCTGAGATAAGTTTGGAAATTACAAAATTTTCGTTTAACATTTCAAAATTTAAAATTTATAATTCAGAAATTGTTGAATTTAGGTACATAATCATAATACATATAATGTACGTAAATTCACCAATTTCCGAACTATGAAGTTCTGATTTTAAAAGATTAAATTAAAATTTTGCAAAAACAGCGACCCTGTATATCAAAAAGAAAATTATTATATATTATAATAGACAAAACAAACATTCATATTTAGTAAGTATTATGCCTGTTTCAAAAAAAATAAAATATAGTAAACACGGAAATATAGGTAACATTTAGATATTAACGTTCTGGCTTAGTATAAATAAAATATGATCTTTGAAAGACTAAATTGTATAAATTGTAAATCATAGCATTTTAGATTGGGAATTTAATATAATTATAAACTTTATATCTAATATCGGGATTTCAGGGATTAAACATACACTGGGATCCCGGTTTGAAAACCCTACCTAATAGCAACATCGCAGAGTGCTGGAAATAAAAATAGTACTATGTGCAGAATTTTATGCTGAATCCAAATCTGTACGAAAAATGGGAGGTGCAATTTAAAAAAAAAATTGTAAATGTGTTTGTAAATAACAAAATATTTTTAAGATATGCCCCTTTATAACCATCTATAAACAACTGTATAAAACTTTTTTTCATATTGTCTACAACGACGACGATATTAGACTTCCTCGCACTAATGAGTAGTGATGTTAATATTTCAGAAATTTTTGATGGTTGCAGAGGAAATTTCCGAAACTTCCGGAAACTTTCGGAATTTTATGAAATTTTACAGTTTTACATATTTTTTTTAAATCAAAGCAAAACCTTTGAAGGCGAGTAAAAGGACATATAACTCACAATCTTTAAGTTGTTTAATTTAAATTTTAATGTTTAAAAATAAATAATGCAAAGGTTACCCCCTTGCTTTTAGCATTAAAATTTAAATAAAACAAGATACCCACATGTAAGTGGAAAAAAAACAATAAACATAATATTAGTTGTTATATTTTTAATAAACAATACATAACTCATAAAAGTCATAAACATAACACATAGCAAAAATCATTTGTACTTCGTACATAAACCATGAACTATGACTATGAACTTAAAAAAAACAAAAAAGCACGAAATATAAATTTAAAAAACGTAAAACACAAATAACTGAATTATTCTATTCCGGAATACTTTCAGACGCCGAGCTGGTCCCATCTTCATAGGGTATTATAGTAGTAGTAGTACTGTCTACTGTACTTCTATTTCCAAATCAGATATATTTGATGTATCATCTGGTTCTGATTTCTGATTCTGAAGGATGGACCTCTACCTCTACAGGTTCTAGTGGTTCTGGAGGAGTTTCATGTTGTTGAACATCATGCTCCATATCCACTTTTTGTTTTTGTAGTAGTAATTATTGTTATGAGCTACGAACATTATTTTGCCGGCTCTTTGTGCAGTTAAGCGATTCCTTTTTTAGTATGAATAAAACTGTACAGTACGTCTGTCCGTTCTGTAGCTACGGGGTATCCGTGAGACGGGAAACAATATTCTCTCGATGTTTTTCGTAAAAAAAATAGACGACGCGTCCCGTCAATAAAAATTCAACAAATTTGCAAGTAGCCAATAAAATGAGTGGGCGGAGCGATTTGCAGTGACGCACTCGTCAAATCGACGTATAAAATATATTGCTGTTTATTTAAATGTTTTTTGTCCGCATTCCTTTCATAGACACAGATCCAGCAGATGTACTGTAAGTACTGAAACTTTTCTCAGTGGCTGCAGATGGCGTTGGTAAAGACCGCAGAGCAACAGCTAAATATTTCAACTGAGTATTTTTACACATTGCTTGCCACCAACTTAGACACCATAAACCCGATTTGGCGCAATAATTTGTTACATCTGTAAAAATGGCTTCTTTATTATTGACAAACTGAGGATGTTTGTTGGTGATATATAATATAATTATGTAAGAATAGGCATACTTGATACACATTCGTTAAATTTTTGCTCAATGTCTTGAATTTTGAAAAGAAATTTCTTACAAAATTCGGATTTTTGCGAATATTCGCAATTTTGGGACCGAATATTACGGAAATTTCTGAAATTTCCTGCAAAATTCGAATGGAAATATTCGCTACCAACATCACTACTAATGAGCCACCCTGTATGTATAAATCAAGTCTTACAATGGAAATAAACCAATGCGTTAATGATCTTTAAACTATATTAGTTATAACATAACGACAGTTATCAAGATAACCAAAATTATTAAATAAAGTGCTAACGCTATCTAACGCTGTAACGCTATCTCAGTGAACTTGATCTGTAAAACCAACTTTTTTTATTAAAAAAAATATAATACAATACTTTTAAAGGACTACTCTTATTAAATTAATATCAAGTTAGCAAAAAATAAATAAATAATCGAAGCGGAAATTTAATTTACTGGCTCCTACTACTAATAATAATAAATATTAATATAGCTCTATGATGTGACCCTCAAGTTTAATTTTTAACAAAATCTAATGGTGCGTATTATAACCTCCATAAATTATTCCTACTCATTATTGGTTGCTAACTAAATATGGAAGTATCGTTTCATTTGCATGCCTTTTTACTACTTAGCAGACGAAAATATGTAGCTTTATAACAGTGGCGGCGCGCCATTCTGTACTTTGGGGGTGCACAGACTTAGTGCAGCAGTATTAAGTGCAGCGCGAGAGTTTTGAACGAAATATCGAGATATGGGCAGTGGCGCAACTAGAAGGGAGCTAGGGAGTGCTTAGTAGAGTGCAAAAAAATACATAGATTATTACCTTCATCTGATGAATTATTAATATCAATAATGCTATTTTATTACTACCAGTCAGTGACGTAGCGAGGATGTCGCGGGCCCGTGTTCAAATATTCTTTGGACTCATCGCCCCCTCAACAAATAAAAATATTGTTTTAATGTTTTAATAAGAGAACACTACTTTATATTCTTATAATATACAGGGTGTTCCATGCTGGGTGTCCAAGTTTCTAGAGAACTACAATATCTAGATCGGAGATTTTTTGCTCATCATTGTTTTACAACGTGATCTATCGATTAAAAATATTCTAGTTTTTTTCTTTCTTCCTTATTTTAAATGGATGCCCCCGTTTTTTATTACGCAGGGTCGCTTTTATGTATGGAAACGGTGGACTAGACAGTCACACAAAAAAAGAAAAGTGGAGTTTGCCTTTTACCAGACCATCATATCCTATAGTATTTCTCGACGCTGAGCACGAATCTGCTATCAGAATTACGCTATCACATCCCAGTTTTATTCTAACCTCAAGAACTTGGTAAAAATCCGTAAAAATTGAGGAAAATGTAGTAGGAAAAAATAAAAATTAAATGTTTTCTTATGTATAACACTATAACCTAATGTAAATAGGCCTGATAAACTCAATACACCCATCAGAATTGAGCTAGCATGTCTCATATTTTTTCTAACCTCAAAAAAACTACTACAAGTCATGGTTTTCAAAACTCGCACGGATCTTAACCAAAACCGGTATAGGGTTTTTTTTTTTGGTCGCTGATCATGAGTCTGACGTCGGATTGGCAGAATTCAAAATGGCATGGCGTATCAAAAATGGCAGATGTGAATTTCCAAAATCGCACAGATCTTAACCAAAACCGGCTTAGAGTTTTTTTTGGGTCGCTGATCATGAATCTGACGTCGGATTCGCAAAATTCAAAATGGCAGATGAAATATGGCCGACGTGAATTAAAAAAACACGGATCCGAACAAAATCAGTATATGGGAGTTATTTGGGTCGCTAATCGCAAATCTGAAGTCAAATGGGTCATTGGTTGTGAATCTGACGTCGGATTGGCAAAATTCATTATGGCGAATCCCATATGGCCGACCTCAAGAATAACCTACCCTGTGAGTGCGGGACCGATTCGAATCGGACTCACACCGTTCTTGAGGTCGGCCATATGGGATCTACCATCTTGAATTTTGCCAATCCGACGTCAGATTCACAATCAATGGCCCATTTGACTTCAGATTAGCGGTCAGCGACCCAAAAAACTCTCATATACTGATTTTGTTCGTTTGTCATATTTGATCCGCCATTGTTGCGAATCTGACGTCAGATTCATGATCAGCGACCAAAAAAAACCCTATGCCGGTTTTGGTTAAGATCTGTGCGATTTTGGAAATTCGCATCTGCCATATTTGATCCGCCATTTCGAATTCTGCCAATCCGACGTCAGATTTATGATCAGCGACCCAAAAAACCCCCCTATACCGGTTTTGGTTAAGATCCGTGTAATTTTCGAAAATCATGACTTGTGGTAGGATTTTTGAGGTTAGAAAAAATATGAGACATGCTAGCTCAATTCTGATGGGTTGTTGGAGTGCAACGCAATAATTTATAAGCGTTTTATTATCCTATTTATACGGTAATAAACATAATTGTTGAAAAGTTCGGACTATCATTACTGAATAAACCCAGAAAAGTAAGAAACTCTCCTACATGGTGGATAAGGCAGACCTTACTCCCCCACATGGGTGTTTTGAGTTTACAAGGCCCATTTACATTCTTTTTTTTGTGTGGCTGTGTTATTAAGTAAAATATAGGAGATACCGCAAAAAGTTAAATACAAAAGTTATAGGACTTTTAAATATCTATTAGCAAATAATAAATTTAAGTATACAGGGTCGTTCATAAAGTCGTGGCACATCAAAGTTTCATTTTTTTTAAATAGAACCCCCTGTACATTATTGCATATTTCGGTTCTTTCTTCAATTCTAAGCAAAAATCGAAATAACACAATGTACAGCTGGTTCCAATAAAATTGAATACGATTTAAAACATATTTTTATTATTTCGGGCAGTATATTCTATGATACCAGTCCCCCATTTCTCTACTCATGTCATGCTGACGTTCTGAAAAATTTATCTGCCACTTTGTCAAAAGCAAAGTTGTTTTATACAATGTCACAATAACCTTAAAATGTCAAACTACTTGACACATAAATATACACTGCCCAAATGTTCGAAAAAAACGTGTAAAGAGTCGTATTCATTTTTTTTGGAACCAGCTGTACCTCAAAGCAACCGTTTCCGAGTTATTGACTTTTGAAAATATCACTTAAACAATTCGATTTAATTAATTTGGATGTGTTTGGTTTGATTTAATGATGCCATTCTGCCGAAACTGTAATACTGTTGTAACGGGTTTTTAAATTCCTATTAGCTACTAGTAAATTTAAGTATACAGGGTGGGTCATAAAATTGTGTCACATCACACTTTATTTTTTTTAATGAAACCCCCTATATATTATTGCATATTACAATTCTTCCTTCAATTTTAAACAATAATCGTAATACACAATGTACAACAATTGAAATGTTAAAGGAAAATTTTGTAATTTCCAGACTTGCTATATTCTCATTTTATACATCTATAAATGCTAACTTGAGAACTAATGTCAAATATTATTAAGTATCACAGTTTCAGCAAAATGACATCGTTAAATGAAACTGAACATATCGAAATTAATTAAATCAAATTGTTTAAGTGATATTTTTAAAAACTCAATAACTCGGAAACGGTTGGTATGAATTTCGATTTTTGCTTAGAATTGAAAGAAGAACCAAAATATACAATAACATACAGGAGGTTCCATTTAAAAAAATTAAACTTTGATGTGCCATGACTTTATGACCGACCCTGTATACTTAATTTTTAAAATTACCCGCTAATAGATATTTATAAACCCTATAACTTTTTTATTTAACTTTTTGCGGTACCTCCTATATTTTACCTAAGTCAACCGTTTCCATACAATAAAGCGACCTTGTATAATTAAATTCTCTGTAAAATTTGTTGAATTTTGATATTAACCACTAATTAAATAGTGAAATAAAAACGTGGTTTTGAAAAAAAATATTTATGATAATTTATTTATTGCTCAATTCCATGACAGCTTTTTTTTGCTCAATTCCATGACAATTTAATTTTTGAAATAAATAGCCACATGCCCTCTCTTTAAGTCACAGTGGCTGTGGTAATTACAAACACAAACACTAAATATGACATTTAGGTAGGGAATGCAATCCCGCAAATGCTGGATCCCTCTGTGATTCCGCGGGATCAAAGTTGCGGGATTTACCGTGCGGGTTCGACACCAGGGGATTCCCATTACGGCTTGGTCATTAAAAATAAGTAAAACAAACAGGTTAATTGTTAGATTTCTTTCTGGCGTGCTTAAGTGAAGAAAAGCGTTTCACTAGTACTTGTGGACAATTACGTCAAATAAACTGCCGGATAATTATTATGGGGACAAGCAAAATTTTAGGGTAAATTGAAAGTTGAATATCTCTTGAACTAAAAAATATTTTGGGATGCAGCTTGGACCAGGTTTTAGATGCATCTATTGTGATTTAAATACTATGTGGTTTTCGAAAATATGAAAATATATTTAGCGAATTCTCGTATACAGGGTGTTTTATAAGAGTGAAAATTTGGTTAAGAATCTTTTTTACGACAAATTTACAATTTTTAAAAAATTAAAATTTTTACCTAGTACGACTAATCTGTATTGAAATTAGAAAAAAACAATTTGATCGTTTTTTTTTTGTTTTTGTTTTAAGGAAAATACGACGTTTTTTATACGATGGTCCTAAATGGTACAAAAAGCTTTGTACATTCTGCATATGCCAAAAAATTATTGATATAGAGTGTATCTGAAAGCAGATAACTAACACAAGTTCAACATCAGAATAATATTTTTATTTATAAAATAAGTAGATAAATTATAATAAAATTTAAGTTGTTGTCAACTTCCGGTATTTCCGGAAATGCCGCCATATTGAAAATATCTTTAAACGATAGATCTCGTTATGAAACAATGATGTACAAAAAAATCTCTGATCTAGATATTCTAGTTCTCCAGAAATTTCTAATGCACGCTCATCCATGGTCACCCTGTATGTATTTTTCTAAGAGGAAATCAATCGCTATATTTCTAACCAAACCAAACCAACAACCAAACCAAACCAAACCAAACCAAACATAAAACATATAGGTAAAAGAATTAAATATATTTTGGAATTTTTTCTAATATATTTGTTCTGGGGCATCTTTACTTCTTGTCATAATTATTCTGCATCAGAATATCTGAAATATCCAGAATAACTGAAAAGTACAGATTTCATTGAAATTTTAAAGTTACTTTCTATTTCCTATAAACCAGAAAATCTCCTGTTAGTTTGACTTATGTGAAAATTTTTGTAAAATATATTAATTCGAAAAAATCTTTGTTTGTTTCGAACATATTTGGTTTATTTTTTTCATCAAAATATAAGTTTGATCGTTTTTTTTTTTCATTTACTATTAAATCGTGCTCGTGCTGCAATGTTTCACTCAGTTGCAAGATTATCATACTCATTTTTCAATTGATCGAACTGATTTCTAAGGTTCTAGACGCTTCCAAGTAGTTTTTCAGACCTTTGAAACTACATCCTAACCTAACCTAACAAAAATAAAGTTTTATAATACAATTCGTAATGTTGAACTGTTAGAATAACGAGAAAATAAATATATGAACTGCTAGTGCACGAATTACATGTGCTCATGTGCCGGCTTAATACCATCTATTGTCGCTAGAATGTCGCAGGGAGCAAAGAACGCAGGCGAGCAAAGTTTTTACCAAATAAATCTAACTTTAGCCAGGTTTAGCCTGCGGGCTTAGTCTGTCACGTACCAAAACTGTCGTATTTACGTGTGCGGACCTGGCCTATCACATACCAAAACCCTCTAGATCACCCAGAATTTGTCAGAGAAAAATCCAACAAAATCATAATTCCCTTCGAAAACGGTCTAATTGCACTGGATATTCCTTTTCTGCTTCAAAGTCCTCTGTAATGCACTTCTGCAAAACAAGAAGTTGCACTCATATTGATGATATTAAATACCAGAATCATCCTATTCCTAGTGAAGGTCAACATAGGTTTCTTGGATTGATCTTGGGTAGTTCACTATCATGGAAGTCTCATATATCTTATATTAAATGAAAGTGTCTCAAACATCTCTACATCATTAAGGCTTTTGGTAATTCTAAATGGGGTTCCCATCCAACTTGTCTTCTTCAACTACTTAATAGTTCCATACTATCTAAACTTGACTATGGTGATGTTGTCTATAACTCTGCCAGAAAGTCTTACCTAAAATACTTGGATACAATACTCCACCAGAGGCTACAATTATCTTTGAGTGCCTTTCGCACTACACCGGTGGAGAGTCTTTATGTCTTATCTGGATATTCTTCCTTGTATCATAGGAGAATTCCCCATACTCTTAATTACGGAATATCCATTAAGTCAAAGCCTTTTTTGATTGACTATGGCAAGTTCTTCGACTTACAAGACAGTGAAACGTATACTGTTCATCTAAAATACCAACGCCCCATTAATATAAGATACCACCTATTTTCCTCCCAACAAAACATTCCTAATATCACTGTATCCACTTTTTCCCCCTCCATGGAAGGATCCTATTTCAGTTAATATGGAACTTTGTAAATTTAAAAAATCTGAAACATCCAGATATCTTTACAAAACTAGTCTAATACAAATCTTAGACAAAAAATATCGTGACTATATTTATTTTTACACAGATGGCTCGAAATCTGACCAAGGTGTTGGCTGTGCTTTTTACAGCCCGGTTTCTAATAAAAAAATCAGATTACCTAATTTCTCTGGCATTTTAACAGCCGATGATTCACTTACTTCCCTCAACGGTATTGCTTCTTTAAACTCCCTAAAATGCAGCATTCGAGATCTAGTCTATAAACTTACTGAAAGAAACTATAATGTTAACTTTATGTGGATTCCTGGACACTCTGACATTGCTGGTAACGACCGAGCAGACAAACTGGCTAACGAGGCAACGCTCTTACATTATTATGTCATATATTATTTTTAATCTGCTCATTCAATATTTTGAATGAGCAGATTCCATCTGTTGTCGATTTCAGAAATTTCCACAAAAAAGTGTACTTCAATATACTTCAAAATGAATGGGACATCCTCGAGGGAACTAATAAACTTAGATCATATATGCTACTTCTTCATCTGTATCAAAATATATATTCTCTTGAACGCGGATATTTTATCATGCAGCTAGGCTACACAAAGCTATGGCCAAGAGTGGGCCCATCCCCAACATGGCACTTAAGAAACCTGACGGAAGCTACACGGAAGGAGATGAAGAGAGAGCTAACCTGCTACTTCATACACACTTTCCAGGTAGCATATCCATTGATACGCAAGTAGCTCCGACCGAACCCCACCATCCTCGCAGGGAAGACTGGGAGACGGCCAAGCTAGTAATAACAGAACAAAAACTGAAATGGGCTATTGACACCTTTCAGCGTTATAACACAGCAGGAATAGATGGGATTTTTCCTGCCCTTCTAAAGAAGGGTCAGGAAATAGCTACACTCCATCTATTAAACATTACAAGAAGCAGCTTAGCGATGGGATATATACCAACCATCTGGAGAAGAGCTAAAGTCATCTTCATACCCAAAATAGGCAAAACTGACTGGGCTAACCCCAAATCATTTAGGCATATTAGTCTCACATCGTTCATATTAAAAACGATGGAGAAAGTAGTGAACAACCATATTAGAGTAAATCATCTACAGGTTAAACCACTGCACGATAGTCAGCATGCATATAGAGCGGGCAGATCCACAGAAACTGCTCTGTACCAGTTAACTGAGCTAATACAGGCAAGCCTGGATAGCAAAGAAACAGCACTTTGTGCCTTCTTGGACATTGCAGGGGCGTTTGACAATATACCTCACAAGGTGGTCAAGCAATCTCTTGAAACAAGAGGGGTGAACAGTACGATAATTCGCTGGTGTTGGGACGAACACGACACGACACTCTCAACACGAACAGCAGAGGCTGAGATAGGTACCAAAACTGTAGTTGTTAAAACAACGCAAGGAACTCCACAAGGTGGAGTGACCTCCTCCCTACTGTGGAGCTTGGTAGTGGATGAACTACTGGAAGAATTAACTCTAGCGGGAATACACTGCATAGGGTACGCAGATGACATAGTCATCATTGCACGGGGGAAACATGAAGGCACCCTGTGTGATATTATCCAAAGAGGATTCCGCATCGCTGAGAGATGGTGCAGGACTGTCGGGCTGAGTATTAACTCAGATAAAACCACAGTAGTGTCATTCACCAGAAAGCGAAGTTTGAAAAACTTGAAAAGAATCCATCTAGATGGAAAGGAAATACTGCCATCACAGGAAGTGAAATATCTGGGAATAACCCTGGATAGCAAACTTCTCTGGAACAGGAATATTAAGAACATTACCAGCAAAGCCACAAAGCTCTCATGATATGCAGAAGACTGGCGGGAAATAGGTGGGGCTGCTCCCCTAACATTTTGCGCTGGATGTATACCATGATAGTAAGACCCATGATTACTTATGGAGCAGTTGCTTGGTATACAAAAATACAAACCTGTGCAAAGTACAGAGACTGGCATGTATCTGCATCACAGGTGCCATGAGAACATGTCCAACAGCAGCAATGGAGGTCATTCTTAGACCTAACACCACTGCACATTGTCGTCGGTAGTTATGCCAATGCGACAATGATTAGAATGGTTACTGACGGAAACAGTACTGGGAGAATTTTCAGGTCATGGGCTTGGAACACCCTCAAAAGAGAATTCCACTTCTCCAACTCCCAGTGGATGACATACCAAGAATTTACAACTTTGAGAAACACCTCACTGTAGTATTGAGTAATAAAAAGGATTGGAAGAAAGAGACGCTTACTCAGCATATAAAAGACCATACCATCATGTGGTATACGGATGCTTCCAAAACCAAAGCAGGGACAGGGATAGGAGTATTTGGGCCGAAAACTGAATACTCCGAACCAATGGGCACCTACCCCAGTATCCTTCAGGCAGAAATTTGCGCTATCGAAAGATGCGTACAATTTATCTTAGATAGGAACTATCGAAAATAGGAAATTGCCATCCTATCCGATAGTCAGGCAGCACTTAACGCGATCAACTCAAGTCAGTTCACGTGTGGTTTAAAGGAAACACACATTAGTATCACGTCGTTCTTTCATATATGCGCATTTTATTATGAACGGAAAGCAATAATTTCTCGTTCGTTCAGCGTTCTTCTCAAGTTTAACAACTTAGGTCCTATACTTAACGTAATAATGAATCAAATAAATAGTTCTTCATGTTCATCTTCTCAGTTTGAAGGAGATTTAGAAAACGCATGTAGTTTACTTGTGGTTGCTGATAATATTAAAACTAGGTTCATGACTTTAATTTGAAAAGAGAGTAATTTATTGTCGATCGGTTATTGTAAAGCACCTCGTGTAAACGCACTTTTTCTATTAGAAATTCTTCCATTTTCCAACCCTCACGTTTTCACGCCTCACGAAATTGATGTTAAAACAGAATATTTGAGCGCGAAACAACTCGCAATATCACGTGATTTCACATGAATCCCCCAAGTGACAATAATGTGTTCACCCTTGATGTGTTGATTAACAAAATAAATGCAAAACATCGGTCTCATCAAATTTACTGCTCATGTGTGTTCACGTGAATTTACGTGACGTGATAGTAATGTAATTCCGTCTTTATTGACGTGCCGCCACTGCTTTGAAATATCAACCAGGAACACTGCCATTACTATATATTTTATGAATTAAAAATCACTGATTATACAACTTATACTTATTATTCGTGTAACAGTACGTTTGAAGCCATGTAGTTCCGTACTGACAAATTTACAATTCTATTGGTTTTCTATAATAATTATGAATTCCAAACAGATAAACTGCTTTTTGATTATCTACAGGGTCCGGCAATAGTGCGTGTATCTGTCACTCCTAGAATAAAAAACTTGGCAATTTTGTTTAAGTGCAAACCTAAAGAATGTACGAGGATGTATTTCAGGAAAATATTTTAAGTTCTACAGGGTGGCTCAAAAAAGTAAGTGGATCGGGATGATTTTTTTTAATGGAAAACCCTGTATATCATTGCATCTTTGGCTTCCTTTCAGATCACTTTACATAATCCTAAAATACGAGTGAAATTATTTCGGTAATTTCCGAGATATGAATAAAAAAATAAATAATAAAATGAAAGAAATATATTTTTTTCTACCTTACTTAAAAAAATTATTATAAATACAAGAACTGTCCTGACATCAAAACTATATTAAATATTTACTTTAGATGATCTAAAATTACTTTGCTATAAATATCGTAATCTTAAATCATACAGAGTGTTGAAAATTCTACGCCAAACTTTCTAAAATATAAAATAATTTTGCTTTGTTTTTTAAATGGAATGCTTTTGTAATGTTTTTAAAAATGAACATTTTTGTGTTTCAAAATGTTTAATGGTATCGCAGACACAAGCAGTATTATTTCATATGGTTCTTTCAAAGATAAAATACGAGTAAAAAATCATTGGGTGGCTTTGATGAAAATTTACTGTGGAAAATGCCATATAAAATATAAAGCCGCAAATATTTGCAAAACCGTCGAACTTCCATCGATAAAAATAAAAATTATTTCTTAATAGATTCTTCATTGTAAATTTATCATAGCTTACTATAATAAAAATTTCTATTTTTGTGGTAAAAACTAATTCTTATTTAAATGACAATTTTAATTTCTATTACAAATAGTAACAGGGTAATATCACAGAATATCTAGCTACGCAACAGAAGCCTCGTTACATGTATAAAATTGTAGGTAGCAAAAGGAGACAGGCTTTAAAAGCCTGTCTCCAAATCAGATATTTTGATGTGGTAGTTTCGCTACTACATAATAGAGGGCAATAAATTTAAAAGAAAACAGTTTTCTACAAACAAAATTTAAAAGAATTTTGTGCAGTGTTGCCATTGTGTAATTCATATCGTAATACTTCCTGATAAAGCCTACCTTCAAATTTGCTACATCATTTAAACATATTAAAATAGATCAGAGCTGTTTTTTTCGTTTTTGCGTAGCTAGATATTCTGTGGTAATATCCTTAATATTGAAGAATCTGGGAAGCCAGCGACAGTCTACAATTTTTTTAAAAAATATTTTTAGCCAGCTACAGTCTACAATTTTTTTATTTTTATTTTTTAAATTGAGACTGTAGCTGGCTTCTCAGATACAGAATATTCTTTAGGTATTTATTACACCAACGAGTGACGCGACGTGTATTTTTAAGCAGTCCACGTTTTTAAGCATTTATCAAAAATATTGTTATTTTAATACAAATTTTGTAAAGGTCAATCAAATTATTTATTATTTTTTTATTTTACACGTATAAAACTAGTTGTTAAACGTAAAAACTATTTGAAACGCATAAAAAACTATTTTTTAGCCTAAAAAAATATTTTTTACACCCAAAAAACTATTTTTGTTACACGTAAAAACTATTTGTTACACACAAAAAAACTATTTTTACGCGTAAAAACATATATTTTTTTAATTTGTTACTTTTGCACATAGCGCACACACCTTTTTTTAAATTCCCCACCCCCCAGAATTTTTTTCTAAAACCGCCCTTAAATACATGACACTTGAATTAAAAAAAGTTTTTATATTACATATTTATAATTGCGGCCTGATGAAAACAAATATTCCCGAAACTAGTTTCTTTCATTTCGACTTTTCATTGAAGGAGATCAAAGAGAAGAATATTTTTAACCTGGTAGAAAATAGCTACAATCAATGCCAGTTAACGATTAGCTTAAATACCATCCAGTGAATAGTATCGTCTACCGTCTACTAAAGTCAAAGTAAATCATTTAAAAAAACAACTACAGTCTATCCGACAACTTAGGGAAGACGTAGACAGTCGACATCCAAAAAATGACAGAAAATACAATTAGCCTGTGAATTAAAATGACGGACAAAACCGTAACTACCAGGGTTCATCCGTTGGATAGACTATACCTATACAGGGTGGCGCCTCTCATACGACGCCGACGCGGAGACTGTAAAGAGAACAACAGCTTGTAATGAAATTAAATTTTATGAGTATATGTAGGTAAATCGAGAGCATTTTTTAAAAATATAGAGAGTTCTATAGGGCGTCCCCAAAAAAAGTTACATATCAAAGTTGTGTTTTTTTGTAATGGAACACCCTACATATTAATTGATTTTCGGTTTCTAGGAAAAAAATAAAGGTGGGTTTCATTAGAGAAGTATATGGCTAAAATGTAAGGTTGTTGACATATTTAACAATTTTTAAAAAAGAAGAACAAATTTTAAATTTCAATTAATGCTACCTAAATTATAATTTATCCGGTATAGCGTAGTATGTAGTTTTGTTTTGGTTTGGTTTTAAAAAGATACAACGGTAATAAAAAGTTACACGTTTTACTTAAACCAACAATTCTATTAACAACCTTAATAGTATTTTGAAGAGATATTTTCCCCATTGAATATCGGAATAATATACTGGGTGTTCCATTTAAAATAAAAGAGTAACTTGCTGTTAAATGTGACCAATGTTCAATATTAATTTTGTCTCACCCTGTATAACTTTTTGGGTCAAGTTTTAATTTCATTTAGAGTACAATGGTTATTTTAATTACATATTAGGCTATACCGGGTAAATTCCAATTTAGGTAGCTTTCACTGAAATTTAAAATTTGTTTTTCATTTTTAAAAAAATACAAAAATTACAAGTTTAATATTATGTAACTTTTTTGGGGATTCCCTATAGATCTCTCTATATTTTTAAAAAATGTTCTAAATCAACTTACAAATACTCACAAAATTTAATTTCATTACAGCAGCCATGCAACCTCCGCGTCGCGTCGTATGAGAGACGCCATCCTATACAGTTATAATCAGGGTTGGAAAAAATCATGATTTAAAAAAATAAATAAAAAAAATCAGATTTTTTTTATTTAAATCAGATTTTTTGATTTTAATTCAAAACAATATTTAAATCGGATTTGCACATGACTAGGACTTATTTCCAATTAAAGTCCTATCCTAAATGACTAAATCTATCTAGATTAACATTAACAGTTCTACGGGGCGTGTGATTTTTCCACATATATTCCACCAATATACTCGGCAAAAAAAGTCGTTCGCTTCAGATCAAAAAATTTATTTTCAAACGTCTCAAAAGTATTAATTTTTTGTCATTTTAACGCCTAGGCATAAAAGTAAAGCACTGTTATGCCTAAGCACAAAAGTACAAAAATATATTATTAAACTGATATTAAGTGTCAAATTCAACGAGTGTACAAATTATTGTTCGATTACTGTTTATATTATTTGCAATGTGTGAAATTGATTAAAAAATTATTTGTAATGTTTAAAAAAAATAGTATGTTCTATTCGGAGTAAAAATGTACTTTTTGTGCCTCCCTGTAACGTCGGAATAGCTTTACGATGGTCCTTCAAATGTACAGCATCGTCAAAAAAAGTATAATTTTTACTCCTAATAAAACAATACACTATTGTTCGGAAATAGTCTTAAGTCGAGAATGAAATTAGTATGTATTATCTAATATCAAAGTGTAAAGTATACTTACTGCAGATCAAAATGTCGGTAGGAATTTGGAAACATACAACCGTTTCAAAAAAAATATAAAACAACATATTTTCTGACAACAATTGTAGATTCTCGGGAATAAAGATATAGTCTCTATATTAGAAGAACCTAGCACTAGACTTGGCGAATGATATGTATTCGAACAGCGAATTTTTGTCACTTATACAGAAATTTTTAAATAAATCCCTGCATTTAGCGGTCTAATGGATTCACGAAATTAGTTCAAAAATCGGTCCAACAATTAAATTGATGAATAGATATTTTTCTATATAGTTTTATAACATTTACAATTATTTTTCGATTTATTATCTGTTACATCTGTTATAGAAAATGTTTATAGTTTTCTAGGACACATTTTTATAACTTTTACACTTTGCAGTTATTTTTTGATTTATTATAAAGTTTCAATAAAATTATTTTTTTTTATTTAAATCACATGATTAAAATTAAAAAAATCACTTGATTTAAATCACGATTTAAATCATGATTTAAATCATTTGATTTAAATCATGCCAACCCTGTTTATAATGCAAATAAAAATTTCATTAAAATTCTGAGAGAATTTCGCCACTAAAACAACAATGTTCTAAACACGGAAAAACAGAAAACATATTATGCGTCACTCAATTCTTAACATTACGCTGGCACCGAGCTGGATATCGAAAAGAGGGAGCTTATCATTTTATAAGTCGATCGATGGGCGTCATATTTTCTACATAACATATGTATTTCTTCGAATTTTATTTTTCGTATTTACAATAATCTGAATTAGGAATATTGGTCAAATAAACGACTAAAGAATACAACGACAAATAACACCCGAGACCAAAGTGTGACCATTCTTCCAAACAGTGCCGTGGCACATATTTTTCTTAACATAGCCGCTTGAAGCGATATTTGTATGTTTGATAAATGTTTTGACTACGCCTATGGTGTATGCGGAGGTATCATACTAATTAATTACGAAAAAACGTATTAAAATGTTAACAAAAGGTACAAAACTAGTATCGACGTATAGCACAAATCAAGTACATATAATATCAGAAAAATAATTATCGAATTCAATAAAAAAAACTGCTAAAAAGGTGGAGTGGACTGTTTATTTCCCTATAAAACCTAACTCCTGGCTCTTTCTTATCATTACGCCTTTTAAATTTGAAAGCTGTACAAATTACATTTTATAATAATATTTACACAAAGTTCACTACACACAACCAACTATTAAAAATCGCTAAAAATTGTCGCTGATGACCAGCTGATGACTCATTCGTTACTTCCAAAAAAATGGCGTCTAAGGTCACAAATTCTGCTGCAGCCCGTATATGGGCGTTACATGTCCTTGAATTCTTTAGTCATTGGGAATAACAGCGCTTTCAAATGGAGCGGACCGTCCGTCGTGTTTTTTCAAGATAGCCGTTGGACGGAGCATACGCGCCCATTTGAAACCGTTCATATAAACTCATGGTACTTGCTCGAAGTCTCGGAGGCTCCGTCCTGACCGTCCGCGACATCGAGCAAGTACCATGAGTTTATATGAACAATTTCACATGGGCGCGTATGCTCCGTCCGACGGCTATCTTGAAAAAACACGACAGACGGTGTATTACGAACTGTGTGAGAATTGCTATACAGGGTGACCCAGCCAAGGACACATATACGGGTGGAAAATGGAGGTAATTACCTCCAAAGAATATACCAAGAAAAAGAAAGTGCTTTACTAAAAATGGTTCCATGTTAGTGGCGCCATCTATTGAGAGGGTCTGAATTTAAATACTCTCATTTGCATAATTTCACTTAAAACTCTCATTTTAAATATGAAAATCATCTTAAAAGTTATTTATTAAACATTAACAAATCTAATGTAAATCTATGTGTAGTGTAAAAAATAAAATTTAATAGTAAAATTTATACATGCAAAAAATAGAAGTCAAATATATGAACATCGTTTATTATAATAAAGCAAGACCAACGTAATACACCCAAAGTTTTTTATATACTAAAGGTCGGCATTTCTGGTCTTGGGTGCCGGTTTTCATGTGTACGAAGAGTACGGTCAACACGCTTAGTAAAATAAGATATACTGAATAAAGACAGAAGACGAGTATTTTCCCAAGCACATGGAATCTAGCGTCAGATTAAGTAGGTACCTATGTAATAAATACTTAGTATTTTTGCTCACTTCGACTTACTAGATTGCCATAACGACTCACTCCTATATGTAACCGCCGACCCAAAGGTTCGCTTGCCAGCGGGGTATATGATATTCTATAGTAATTAAAAAACTTTATTCTTAAATGCACCGTTTAGATTTACTTAGTCATCGAAATAGGACAACGGCCTAGCTACGTTGAAATACCGGTTCCCATTAGAACACCGAAGTTAAGCGACGTAAGGCGATACTGGTGGATGGACGGGTGACCGGTTTGAAACTCTGTATCGTGCTGTTGTCCAAAGGAAAAGTGTCAAATCTATTGATACATACTGCTCATTCACGCCGGTTCGAGGCCGGATGAGATCGGATATCTCGTGAGTAAGAGTTAATTTAGACACTTCCTAAGTCGGTAGGCCACTGACGATATGATGATATGAGCGAGGACCGCGGTTTGGATTCCGCGTAAACAAAGTAGGCCCCAGGTCCAGATTAGCCCTGGCAGCAAAAAGGAGACGTTAACTGAAATCTTTACTTTTTACTTTAATCGAAATAGTAGATTATTCTTTTTTATAATTCTGGTGCCGTGCATGCAATTGCCAAGTCGTTATAATATTATAGAAATAAAGATGACTAATATTGATACTAACGATTTATAACAAAAATGTTAAATACGTGCTTAAAGAGAGACTAAATAAAATAAACTGACTTGGTTTTACATGAGATCTAACAACTTTTTATAGCGGAGGAATTGTGTTGCGAGACTTGGCATTTTTTTAAATTCTATGTTTTTGATGGGATTTTTAATATTTCGTTATCATTTTGAAAAGTTAAAAAAAATCCAACACGAAAAAGCAATCTAGGCCAACAAGTTCAGTCAGCATATGTAAATCTGTTTATTTGGTTAGTTACTTAACGCTATCAAAGGAGAAATTTACTCGAAAAGAACTTTCACTTATATGGTTCCACTTTAGTACCAGTCTAAACCATAATAATGTTATGTTAATTGAGCTAAACATTCGATTTCAACAATTGCAACTTTCGATAATTCATTGTTCATTTAAATCTGTACGTATTTGGATATTTAATTTTTATGGTACCTACATTAAATAAGCAATAAATATAAATAGAATACTTATAAGTGGGAAATAAAACACTTCCTACATAATATAGTAAATTTTATTATAAAAATAGTTTACTTTCTCAAACTACTTCATTTTTCACAAACACAGCCATTTTGTCCTAACATATTTTCTCTTGAAAACAAAATATGCTAATACCGCAAAATAATACTTAAACACTATAATCAAATTAAAACATACTTTCAGTCAAAATATATTTATACAATGATTGATAAGTAGTGGCAGTATGCAAAATAAAAAGTTGCTTGAGGTAATTACTTTCATTCAATTTTTCAGGCAAACTAAAATGATGACTGAACGTCAACCAATTAAAAAGAAACATAAAAATGCGGTCCAAAAAAATTTAAAGCACCACAAATAAGTATACAAAAATAATTTAAATTTACTTAAGATAATATCACAGTAATACATGTTTCAATTTTTATATTAAAAGCAATAGTTTAATTTAAAACAGATAGGAAAGTAATTTCATCACTGTGAGTACAATCTTAGGAACTAACAAAGTTACAGACAAAAAAAATGATTTTTATAAAATTTAAATACAATATATTGTTTTTATATTTTACATTTAAGTTTAGTCCGAACTCAAAAAAAATGTAAAAATTATGAAAGACATATATATAATGTATAAATATGTCATCCTTGATATTACTATTATGTTGAACTGTAATTTTAATACTACTTAAATATAATAAAATATGAAACAAGCACTATCACAGCTTATATTTAATATTTTACATTTTTCAAGTTTGTTACTTAAGATAAGGTCACTTTATGAGAAAGTCTTGGGTTGTAAAACAGTCAAGTAAAGCCACAAAATATCACAATCAAGTTTGTGAAAAAAATGAGATTCTGGGTATCACATCTAATACTAAAAATTATATTCTATGAAACAGTAACATTAACTTGATATGTTAGTGATATAAAGAAACAGTGAAAATATGATTGGCGTTTACAATAAATAAAAGCTGATGAATAATGAAATGTGTAACATTCTAATATAAATAAAAAAAGGGTAGAAAAGCATTTAAAAATATTGAAAAGTTTTAAGAAATCAGATATAAGTGTGCTCTGTTGCAAAACATTTGTCCAAGTAGTTTTATATAAAAAATGTTTAATAACTTCATTAACTCAAATAATTAAAATTTTAGCAGTGTACGAAACATACAATATTTATTCGAGAAATATTAAAATCAAATAAAAAATGTTATTAAGAAATGTTTGCCTACCCTCTTACTGACAGAATACTAAATCACAACCTCTTAAGTCAATCTCTATTTTACTAATTATTAATCACCCAAATCTCCACACTTCTCCAACTGTTAAATTTAACATGTATGAGTAAATTTAACAAACCAGATAAATGAACAAATTCATTGTGATTTGGACTATGCCATTAACAGTTACTGATTGAATTCAAACCTAGGTAGTTACTAAACTTGTTTAGTATAGAAATTGCAGCCGTTAATGGCATAGTTTATAATCTCGTCTCACTCGATATATCATAAGCTCCATACATGCGCGCGCGTCCTCAAAAGAATCGTGGCCCGACTCACTACATTGAATATTACGTTGTAGACAATCACTGGTTAAACCTTTTAACGAACGTTTGTAGGGCAACCCTCTCGAATGGGGAAATGTGAACGCCGTGTCTACGACGGTCTTGTGAATAAGTCTTAACGCTTTAAAATCGTTTTCTAGTCCGTGACCGACCACCACTGTTTCATCAAAGATGAATTTTTTCAAATCTCTTTGCACTTCCTCTAAACTTTTAGGATTATTTTTCACAAAATCCACTTCACTTACGCCACTAAATCTCGTATTGAAATCTACAATCTTATTCTTAGGTTTTATAAATGCGTTATAAACTGGATTGCCGGAAATGCCGACAACTGTAATTTTTACAGCTTCGAGTCCTTTCACGGTGTAAGACATTTCACAATCTAAACTATACGCTCCCCAGTGCAGTCTCCTGGGTCGATACTTGACGGGTTCAGTTTCGGTAAACGATGAATTCACTGGAAAATAAAGAAAAACAATTGTTATAGTAACATATTTCTCAGTTGTACCAAGTAAAATTATAACTATCCGTTTTTGTAATAATAATATATTGTTTTATTAGGAGTAAAAATGATATTTTTTGTGGCAAGGCTTTACAAGAAAGTCATTTTTAATCCGAATAGAGAATGCAATTTTTTTCAAAGGTCACAAATAATTTTTTAAACAATTTTAAACGTTCCGAATATTAGAAAAATAGTTAAAATGTCTTTAAAAAATTATACATTGAGAAACTATGGTTACGCCTATGGGTTACGCCCGTTGAATTTGACACTTTATGTCAGTGTAATATATAAAAATAAAATATATTTTTTACTTTTATGCTTAGGCATAAAAGTGATTTACTTTTATGCCTAGGCGTTAAAATGACTTTTTTATATTGTCACGTCGCAAAAATTAATACTTTTGTGACGTTTGAAAAAAAATAGTATATTGTTTTATTAGGAGCAAAAATAATACTTTTCGTGGTGAAGCTGTACGTTTGACGACATACAAGCGAGCCACAAAGTCATTTTTACTCCGAATAGAACAAAGAAACTCTTAAATAAAGCTAAACAAGCCGTGAGAATGCATATAATATATTCGACATTGTTCTACTTCGCTCTGTTTGGTCCAATCAAACGTTTTGTAAACCTATCTTAAATATTTTTTTTTGTATTAATAAAAAATGTCGAAATGTGCAATGGTCACTGTGAAAACTATACAAAAAAATAACTGTAAAGGAGGACGCACACTGAATCCCTCCAGATCGGCCGGCTAACTGCAAACCATCATAAATACAGAGTGTCCCACAAATAAGTGCTAAATAAGTATTTTAACTGGTAGACAGGAACGCCCATGAGGGTTTTTTACGAAAAAAAAAATGCTGAATATTTTATATTTTTCTTGACATTTTCCGGAAAATATTGAAAAATGTTTGAGTGCCGCTTGTTCAGTTTAGGAAAATTTGTTTAAAGGGGTTCGAGAGAATACAGTGTTGACACCTTCTATACAAGTTAACATTTTTAAATTTCGACAAAAAAAATTAAAAGAATTTTATTCATTGAAGATTTTCTAATCGGTAGATTACTATTAGGTATAGTGCAACATCTATTATTTCAAATACCTTTTTTACAGTTTAGTAAACTGAAATTATGAATAATGAACAATTATAGCAACTTTTTTTCCGCCATATAATGAAATATTTTCCCTCGTTTCCCTCAACAGTTATAACGTATAAATATTTTGATAGTGCTCTTTGCATTTAGTGATTTTATGTTATCTAATTTATTTGAGATTTTACACAAAACAGTAAATCTCTGACAAAACTAAAATAAAATAGGCAAATGTAAGCCTGTAAAAACTATTTTGGTGTTTATTCACAAAAACAAGGGAGTGCGAGAGATATCAAAAAATAATCCTAAATAATTCAGATGGCATATGAATATATTTTGTGCCAAATACACATCGTTTGTAGTGCTGTCATGAACTGAAGTGAAATGAAGTGTTGTTAAGTATAGGGTTGCGGTGTTAGATAAAGTGATAAAACGACGTTCTAACCTAATTATATCAATTTGCAATCTATCGAGTCCGGTTTTCTAATGTTAGGTAAGTTTTTTACTTTTAATCTGTATTTTCCAAGTCGTTTTTAAATCTTTCTAGTCGATGTGTCAACACTGGGCGTCAAACAAGCCGAGATCCAGGTAACTGCTTGATATTTCCCACTGATTTATCGATTGCTGGCGGCGGCTGTCAAAATGTTGCCATTATTTTTTTAAATGTTCAGAGTTAAATAACTCCGTTATTATTAATTTATTTTTAAAATTGTAGAGAAAATATGTTTCTTTTGGCCAGATCTACCACCTCTTCAAATATTTGCACCTATTTCTGGGACACCCTGTATATATATATATAGATATATAGATAGGAGTGCGGCGTCTACAGGCCGAATATCAATGTAAAAGAACGGATTTTTTTATATATTACATAATGATAACACACTAACAACTATTTTCGCAAATATTGTGACTAGAACAATTTTTTTTGCTGCAAAACACAATATTCGCAGTCCGCACTCTTGGATCCAAAGTTTATTTATTTTAGATAAGTGCATAATACTACTTCAAGTAAATATTGTTTTAAGAACTATAGATGCGTTTCAAACATTTTGAGATTAGTAAATCTTACCAATATTACAACCGAAATAACAATGAGTCCTAAAACCAGGTTTAAATAGGAAATAACAAAAATATAATTGTTGAGTAACAAAGTTTGCAAAGTAGATAAATGTAAAACTAAAATTAATTCAAACATAACTTTTCAAAGCATTATTAATAAATACAAGTTCTCTTCGACATTTTTAATAATAAATGTTAAACTTGACAAAAAAACTAAGTTATGAAACTATAACGATGTTATATAATGCTTTTTAGAAACAGGCAAACATTAAGTAACTGCCTTAGATAATTTGATGTATCTCTAATAATAAAAATACCATTTAATGAAAACTTTTTTGTAGACACTGGATATTTTTGTAGACACTAGACTTTTTATAGATATATATTTTTTTATAGATAGATAGATATGCTTTGGTTTAATTAATTTTGTTATGTCGCTAAAATTTATTGTTAAATAATCCAGCATTTTCTGATAGGCAAATTATTACTACCTACGTTTTTCATTAATTTCATTAGATTTCATTCATTTCTTTACATAATACCAAACTTTGATAATACTATCGATAGGAAAGAATGCAATCTTGGTAAATATTAATTTTAGTTAAAACTGCCAAAATATATCATCGTTAAGATTTACACAGGATGAATCTTAAATAAGTGTATTGTTAGGGGTATATATTTCGACCCCAAAAACACGACATTGAGTTTTTTCGCGAAAAAAAAATTGAAAATTTAGTTTTTTTTTGAAAAAATTTTGGAATTTTTTTTTAGGTAAAAAACATCATTTCTTCATAATATGACAACATAGGTAGTAGATTAAATTTACAAGAAAACCCAGAAAAGATCCAGTGGTTCCCAAAGTTTAAGCAAAAAATGTTTTTTTGGAAAATTTCAAAGTAAAATAACTGGGTTATTTTGGACTGATTTAAAAAACGGTAAAGGGAAATTATGTTTCTTTTATCGAAATCTACCAGCCCTGAAAATATTTACTGCATTTCCTATAATAATATTACTTTCTATACCCAAGTTTAACTATATAAAAATTAAAAAGATAAATAAAGCATTTCTAAGTACTGATGCATCTTGTTGAAATGCCAGTCTTTTAGAAAAGATTTATATTTCTATTCTATTTTTATTTAATATTATTAAAAATGATAGAAATATAGAACTGAAAATAATTATAAAAAAATATTCTTTTAAAAGCAAATCACCCATTTGTTTCATTTTTATTAAATTCATTGTGAAAAATAAGGCAACTTAACTGTAGTTGTATCAAATCAATTTTCATACAAAGGGTCGATTGTAATTCATATAAAATTTTACTGTTTTATCTGTAATTCTTATAATTCATTCATCACACATCCCGATCTGTCTATGTTGAAGTCATAAAAAACTAAATGTAATAAAATAAGCACAGACTTTACGAAAAAGACTCAAAGAATTATTTCTTGGCTTACCTGTTATCTCCTTAGGTCCATTCCAAACGTGAAGGTTTCCAGAAGTACATCCCGTTGAATCTTTAGTACCGCCACAACAGGTGTATATCAAAGGTCCGTAACCGTGATAACTTAATGTCCTTAGTTTTCCCCAATGATACTGACAGCCCTCCAAACTGACATAATCACAAGCAGTGGTGAAAAAAAATTTGCCGCACCTAACGCAGATACGCTGTTTAATACCCTTGTAGTAAGTTGTGCCAGAGACTAAATGGGGATAACGTTCATCAGGCAGATCTTCTGAAGCTGTAACAATAATATTCGAAATTAGATTATATCATACTAGCCACAACCGAATTAATAATATGTTAGTTATTTTAAAACTGTTACTTACTGTCGGAACTGCTACTGCTACAATCCTCTTCGCTGCAATTACCAGAAATTTCACTACCATTCCCTGAATCTCCAGAGTCGTACGCTGGTACAAACTCGGCAGCATGAACATCCAAATAGTAATTGGCAGTATAGTCGGTATAGTCTGAATGGTAATAGTAGTGGCCATAATCTGTTTGATAAGTAGACACTTGATAAGAAGAAATTTGTGGTTTCTTCGCTGGACGAACGGGATATCCCAATTTGGTTTTATTCTCATGTTTTAGGGCATAGGTTCTTAGAAAAGTTACAAAAGTGTCTTCATCGATACTTAACAGTTTGTATTGTTCTAATGGCGTGAATGAAAGTTGACTAAATTTTAAACTTTCAATTTCATACTGGCTACCGACAGACGATATTTGGTTTGAAAATTTTTTACTAGGCAGCCTTCCACTTTTCTTCGAGTCGCTCGACTTATTATTTTCCTCCTTCGTCGACTGTTGGTTGTCGCGCCTTCTGTTCTTTCGCTGCCGCCGGCTCAGGCCTTTCACAGGGCTCACGCTCGGGCTGGTTGGCGAGCTGTTCGGATTAGAATCGGAAGAGCTAGACGAACTGTCATTAAGGGATGAATAATCGCCAGGATCAGGATCTTCTGAGAAAGAAAAATAGGTTCAAGTTTATATCTTCTAGGTGCACTTAACACTAAACTAAGTCACTGAAAATAGTTTGGTTGCCCATGCGATAATTTGTTAAATAATTTGCACCACGACAATCAGTATTCAACGTAAAATATAATCATTATTTAACAAAATAGTCGACTTCATTGATTTTTTGATTTTGTATAGAAAAGTCATAATATTTAATAATAATAATCTAGAATTGTGTGCCAATATGGTTGCTGATTTGTATTTTAAAGTAATTCAACAGTATTCTTATAGCAACAAGTAATACAAAGTATGTAAAATAATTTCTTAGATAAGAGTCGATATTTTATCTTCTACCATAGTATTTTGATTTCGGAAAAACGATTTATTTAAGGAGATTTTTAGTGTGCGTTTACACGACATATTTTTTTAACTTAATTTTCCAAATAAGCTCGCAAATAAGAATTCAAGAATTTAGGAAACGGGAAAAATACACTACACAGTGATATTATTCACTTGTTTGTAACCATGAATTAATCATCATCGAACCAACTAAAAAATTTATAAATTATTTATTAAGTGCCAAGGGTGCAAACAAATCAAGAAATTTTAAAACACATTTACTTGATTTTGGTCAGTTTTCTATTTAAATCGGACTTCCAATTAAACTCCTAAGTGGTTAGGTTAGGTTGTATCTTCGGAACTCCGATATCGATAAATTAACATTTCTACGGCGCAAGTTTTAAGGCTATCGGATGGCTGTAATGTTCTACAAGCAGAGGTTTGCGCCATAAAGGAAGCGGCCAGTTGTATATGAGAGAAAACCGCTGATAGACCAATAGGAGATATCGTGATATACTCTGACGTCTTGGGCGCTTTAAGAAACATCACCATGCAATCAGTGAGATCGAAAACTATGATGGACTGCCGAGAGGCACTGTCCTGGCTGCGTCAAGGAAACTGCCCCTTGAAACTGCCCCACGGGGGTAAACCTCGTGATATGGAAGATTTCCAACGACTACTGCAGAGAATACAGAGAGGAAGAAAAAACCATAGAGCACTTGCTGTGCCACTGTCCGGCACTGGAATACCGACGCTTTAATACTTTAGAACAAAGTTTTTTGGAGGGACTAGAGGAAGCAGCAGAAACCAGCATCTACATCAGCGACATTGGGAACTTTGCAGTCTTGGGAAGAGCTGTAAGTGCTTTATGTCAAGAAAGAATGAGAGGAAGGTTTGGCCCCAGACATTAAATAAGTATATGTATAATAGGTAAATAGGTATATATCTTTTACATTAATTTTTCGATTAATTAAAAGTATTTAGACGTAATTACAGTTGAGTGTTGGAACCTTTGGTGTTACAACAGCAGAATAAAACACTAATTCACCACAATACACAAAAACACTTTACTTTTGCACTGGACGCGCGTTTGATTAGCAATCCAAATGATTAAAATTGTCGGTAGTTTTTTTAGGTAGTAGAATTTCACGGTAGAATTTAGACGTTACAACAGCAAGTTTAACTTTTATATTTATGATGAATAGATATAGAGTATATTTGCTATAGGAATAATTTTTTATAGTTTTATAGGAAAAGTTTTTAACAGTTTATAAACTTTTACAGTTATTACTGTTAGTTTTACAGTTATTTTTCGATTTATAAGTTTTTAAACAAGCCGATTTTTTATTTAAATCCATGATTAAAATTTAAAAAATAATCCGTTTGCTTACATCAAGTTGGTTTAAATATTTGCACCCTGGTGCCAACATCCAACATCAACCTAACAAATATTATTTTGAAAATCAATTAATCAATAAAAAAAGTCTTACTAGCGGACATACTCAAATTAGTTTGGTATTAGCATTAGCCCTAATAATATTTAATATAATAAATGATGGCGATATTACGTGATACCGTACACCGTAAACGCTGGCATTACGTCACATTGATTCTACATACAGATTGTTAACTGGACAGTTACTTATAGGGGAACAGAATGGCAACACTGCCTATTGAGAACGCATGCACTTATAGGGTTTTCTGCCCAAAACTGTGACAAAGTCAGAAACAATTTTGATAATATATCCCAATCCTTTATCTCTTCAAAGTGCGCATAATACCGTATAAACAATCTGCTATCTACTATTTTTAAGAAATATATTGCCAATACACGTCATTCATACAAACGAAATTTGCATGTTTCAAGTTTAAAGTTGCAAAGTTCAAAAATCAATATAAAAACAAATATACAACGCTTTACCGGACAAAACATTAAATGAATTCATATAATGTAAATCATTATAATCCCTAGTAACTTAAATAATATTACTAATTAACTTTTTAATGATTTTTATAGATACAAAAATTTATTTTATGATCAGTTATCCCATTGACTAACTACGAAACACCCACTGAATAGTAAAACTGAAGAAGTCGAATAACTACTTTTATATAACCTACTATTTAATTTTTTTTATGCAATATCTGTTATGATCTCAAACAACGCCCTCTAGCTACCACGAAAAAATGTCTGGAAACAGAATTTCTACTGTAGATAATTAGGGAAAAAAAGCTCATTTAATCGAGCCCTAGTTTATTTAAATCGGCTAACCCAAATCAGAATTAATTATCCTTATTTTAATTAAAAGCAAGTTTAACCTTCCCCACCACTTTATTTTATGAGATATAGCAAAATACGTTATCTCAAAAAAAATACAAATTTCCCATTGATTACAATAGCAATATTTAAAATACCTCTCCACCCGCACTTTTTTGACAAAAATCCTGTTTTTTGATTGGCCATCACAGATGCACACCCTAGCTTTTCCGAACTTGAAAATAATTTCCAGTAACTTCTCTTGGTCGATTTACTTATTACAATTTTTTTCCCAAAGTTATACGATAAGTAGTTTCTGAGATATAGCCGGCGTCCATTCTTAGTTGGCCACCACATTCTACATTTCATAACATAAATTACAACGATATTATTGTGAATCTAAAGAGGCTCAAAAATAATATCATAAAAATATAATGAAACAACTTTTAGACTTTAACAACCCTTAGTAAGTAATATATCCGAGAATACATCTAATACAAGGCTATGATAAAAAAAAAAGATTGGCAAGCGTGTACCAGCAACTTCGTTCGCGTCGAATTAATCATTTGTAATGGTGATGATAAAGCAAAGCAAAAATTTCCATTGACATATAAACTGGATAAAGTTTTCTCACATTTATGTCAGCATGAGAAAAAACAATATGGCGATATTATTATATAACTTGGTAATATTTGAGGGGTAGTTTCATCTCGTTGGAATTTGACTTTCGAAAAATCCGTGTGACAAAAGTAAGCTTTTTACGTCAAGCAGTTTAAGCAGAATCGTTGTTAAGAAATTACCATTACAACTTTTTGGAACACCCTGTATGATTTTTTAAAAAAATTCAAAATATGTAAAAAAAACAAATAAATTACGCCTGTCCAAGCGTTTTCCCGAAAGACGTTTTCCCGACCCGTTTTTTAAATAACAGATATTGTAATATTTGAGGGGCGTTTTCACCCTCTTGGAATTTGATATTCGAGAAACCCCTCTTTATCGAACCTCTACACACCCGACAGTCAATCCGTTTGCCAAAAATCAGCTTTAAACGTCAAGCAGCAGTTTAAGCAGAATCGTGATTACTCAATGGTCATATTTTATGAAACACCCTGTGTAAATTTATAAAAAATCTTAAAATATGTAAAACAACAAAATAAAATATACGTGTTTAAGAGTTTTTCCGCAAAACTCACCGGTTTTTAAATAAAAAATATTTTAATATTTGAGGGATAGTTTCACCCCCTTAGAATTCGAGTTTCGAAAAATCCCTTCTTATCGAACCTCTACACCCTAAAGTCAATCTGTTTTCCAAAAACAGCTTTTTACGTCAAGCGCTTTAAGCAGGATCGTGATTAATCAATGACCAGATTTTTCGAAACACCCTGTATACATTTTTAAAAAATCTTAAAATATGTAAAAAAAAACAAATAAAATATACGTGTTTAAGCGTTTCTTTTCGGAAACTTGACCGTTTTTTAAATACAAAATATTGTAATATTTGAGGGGTGGTTTCACCCTCTTGGAACTGGAATTTCGAAAAATCCCTTCTTATCGAACCTCTACACCCTAGAATCAACCTGTATGCCAAAATTGAGCTTCTTACGTTGAGTGGTTTGAGCAGGATCGTGATTAATCAGTATGTCAGTCACTTAAGGATTTTATATATTAGTATAGATACTTTATATGGTATATAAAATGACAGCGATATTCATTTCTAGGAAAATACTGATTTTTTTTCGACCGTATGGTACATGACAACTAATAAATCAATCAATTATAAAAACGTTTAAAGTTATATTAACTCCAAAGTTTAGAGGCTCACAATCCAGGCCAGAGTTTGTCTAGCGCCAAATAATACGATAGGACAGACAACATCCAAAATAATCAATTTTTTTAATTAATTACATATTAAATTTATTTCTGGACTAATATTGTTGAATTAACATTAGGCTAGTGACCGCTAATTCGCCACTTAACTAGGTCTGGTCACTTCATCATCGTGGCCTGTATTTTAATGCATGCGACAGAGATAAATATAAATGACCGGTTGACAGACAGAGAGACAAAGTAAAAAGCGGCATACAATGTTGCCGGTTTTTACGTTTGTAGGAAAATGTAAATAGAAAAAAATAGTTTTAAATACTTTCATGTATATTACTGAAATAAAGAAAATATATCTAAACTGAATATAATCTATTACAGCTGCAGTAAAATGAGTAACTAATTGTGAAAAATAAAGTTCCAATCCTAGATGCGACATTTTTCATAAACGCCTACTTGTGCGGTATGAAATTTTAATGCAAAATCCGGCAATGCCGCATAGAAGAAATGTATCAACTTTTATCTCTTTTTAACACATTTGATTTTCCATTAAGTTCTACATCACTGTCTTACACGTTAAAATCCAGACCACGCAGTTTCGAAGACCACATCGGTATATTTGATCCTTTGATTGTACTTCAGAGGTTTCAGAATTTTTTTTTCAAATACTTTGAAATGTTTAAATTTTAATTATTTTATTTAAATATAGTTAGTTATCTCGGAACAAGTTTTGATTTATTAACAATTTACTAAAAAAAATAGAGATCTTCATTTATGATTGTATGTTGAATTTACAACGCTATGGCTATATATGGCTATTGATTAAAATAATTCTCAACATTTTTAATATCCGATTATTAATATTCATAACAATTTACTTACACTTCATACTTAAAGTATGTTTAATTTGTTGAAATCCCGACCTCTTAAACATCCGTCCATATTTATGAATCACCATGTATACGATAAAACTGATAAAGGCAATGTTGTAAAGCACCACGTGCTACCACGTTTGAGATAAGTTTTCATTGGTTGGTAAAACAGGTTCGGCGGTTGAGAGCCAATCGCGCGATTCACAAACAACGTAAAAAATCATATGGTTAGCAAAATACACATGTGTTGCTGTTGATTGCGATAAACGCGTCACTATTTCTTAGAAAATTGCCAGCTTATATTAAAGTCCAGCTGAATTAGGTTATTTACAGTGTGAAATAATATAATTTCGTAACTTGTTTTGAAATTAGAAGTTATTATATATTTTCGCCTGCTGACAATCAATGACATCAGAAATCAAGAACAAATGAAGGGTAAGGGGAAAAATACACGATGCCGATGTCCCAAAACTGACTTTTATAGAGCAAATTGATTTAATGTTGCCAACTATCATGAAGATACAAAAAATAATTACTGAGTGCGTTATTATTTCGAAATCGGTTGTTATACAGGGTGGCACGAGAACGGTAGTTTATGCCGAACTCGAAAACTCGAAACTCAATAGATTAAGTTGATTACTTAAAAATTCCTATAAAATGGCCATCGTTGTTTTTTCCCTTACCCTTTAAATGAGATCAGCGTATTTTAAAATATCAATATTTCTTGTTAGATTTAATTAAGAAAAATATTAATTTTGAATATCATAATACTATAAAAATTGCCAATGGGCACTCCCCTTAATTATCAGTGACATTAAAAAAGTAAGTAGGTATATTTTTAAAACTTACCATCTCCACATGAAGCTAAATATTTTCCATTTGCTGCAAAATCCATATCTAAAACTCTACCAGTGTGGCCTTTAAGAGATGCTAATAACCAAGGATGTCTAAATCCTGCAAAAAAAACTAAATTATAACAAGATAATAAAAACAAACTGACTAAATTGCGGGGCGGTGTAGACAATTGACGAAAGAAAAAAAAGCATATTAATAAATGGTGAATTTTTCAAGTACGGCGGTTATTGCTAAAATGATACGTTAAATTCAAGCATTGGAAATAAGGGTTATGGATTTCAAAAATCTGTCAAATTTTTGCATCCGCAAATTTTCAACCAGACTGACTTTCCACCACTTGGGATGTGCCAAACTGTTATTTCCATTAATAAAATGATTAATTTTAATAAATGTCAAATATTTATGACTAGAAAAATAAGTTAAAATATTTTATTTATAAAACTCATTCGAAAATTTTAGCCAGACTCACAAATTGCCATTTAATGTCACCATCCGAACAAACTATTATATATAGTCCATTAGCCCAATAGTTAATTTTTTTACTTATTTTCCAAGTGGGTACTGGGAAAATAAGTACAAAAAAATGTCTGCCTCCTGGACTATAAAAATATTCTATATCTTTAGACGGTGGTCTAGCTATAGCTCAAGGGTGATTCTTTAAAACGAAATAAATTTAATAAATCGATCTTCTAAATTTTGATATAAGAAAATTGATTCCAATAAAAATATCAGTGATTTACTGAGGTTATTGAAAATTAGAGAATCACCCTGTCCAACTGCAAATTATTAACATACCTTTTTCGCTAGCTCTGTTATTCCTTCTATTCTCTCTTTCTGTAAGTTTTTTCTTTAATGATGCCGTTTTTGCCGAACTGGTCTGTTCTTTCTTTGAATGCTTTCCAGATAATTCACCAGATGATTTGGATTTTCCAGGCTTCCCGTCTGAAAACAATAAACAAACTGAATTAATGAAAATATCAAAATATGTAAACTAGCATATAAATTAATCAGAAAATATTATTTTGTTTGCATTTACATTGATTGCACATGAACGGTACTAGGTAACAGAGTACAGGGATTAAGTAGATATAATCTCAAAAAATTATGAAAACTTGTCAAAGTTAATTCAGATATAAAATATAAGCTAGAAAGTTTTCACATAAATCATAATTTTTATTGTAAGTTTCTATTTTCTATTTAAATTATAATATTCATAATGTTCATATCAATAAATGACACCAAAAGAATATCATTAAGTCTCTAAGGCAACCTTGACGGCATTTATTTTTGATCATAATAATTTTTAACGGGTCTTATCTGACGAAGTCGTCTCTTCTGTCGTTAACCATAGGTATTCTAGGTCTCTTTGTTTTCAAAAAAACATGTGCATGAAAAATTATGTCTAAACTTAACCATTACCTCATACGAAAAGAGAAAACTAAATATACTGAATATGATTAGAGACAACCGAGTGGATTCATAACAATAAGATACTATACATAATATTGATTCAGTTCATTTTCAGTTTTTTTTCTCAAAAACTATACGATGTGGCCTTTTCCACAAGAGACAATAAATGTAGTAAATACTAGAGGGACCATTATACGAAAAGAAAATCTGGCGTCGAGTCGGTGGAGTTCTAAAAACACTTCTACTAAAATGTATGTAGGGGTGAGGGTAGATTTCACCCTTCCCGTACTTTTTCTTGATTTTTGAGGAAGTCAAATATTAAAGCACTTATTTTTTTAAAGTTTGATGCCCTCTAGCGGACAAACGAAGCACTTTTGTATAGAAATAAATGACCTTATTTTGATTTCAAAAATACATAGTAGTTCTATGTCCACGGAATATTGGAACACTGTATATATAACGTATTCTGAGACTCTTCTATAAAATCGTTGATTTTAATAGACTCTTAACTGATTAAACAACGATTTTAAAATAAATGAATAAGTTTATTCATCAAGTTTTCTTGGAAAATTTAATAATTAATATTGTATATCCTGCAATTATTGTATATCTACTAAAACTAAAAAAGTTCTGAAAAATAAAAAACTAATTCTATTTCGTCCTTTATTAAAAATAAAAATAAGTTATAAAAAATATATCTTTTTTGTTGACCTTAACTCGTATTCAATGAAGCGTTTCTGCCATGATACAAGTAAGAAAATACAAGTAATTTTGCTCATTTATGGGTTACAGTGTCTAGGTTGGCATTAAAAATCAATAAGGATAGAAGGCTTCAAACAACGTTCACTTGTTCCAGTGTTTGATCGACACGTGTTCTTCGTGTAATAAATCAATAGAAAGGGTGACAAAATCGCCATCCCGGTGTTAATATAGCATATTAACAAACGGATAATTCATAAAACTAACAAATTTTACTTTTCAAGATTCTAAATCGAGGTCGTGTTTAGGAAATCCTTCACAGATGTTAGCAACTAACAAATTACGCCTAATGTAAAAAATCGTTTCCCTGCTAATTATCTTAATAAGTTGTAAACAAAAATATTTTCCAAAATAATTCTTCCTGGTTACCCTATCAAATTACAATAAGTGAAGCATAGCTCTGTGTTGTGGGGGCGTCCATTAATTACATGATGATACTTAACACGATGATACTTTTTTTAGGACCAGAGTGTGCGGATCTCCGTCATGCGAGAGGGCCTACCTACTAAAAACACATCTGTGCTCTAAGCTCGCCAATCTCGGTACCGCTGAAGGCATTTCATCGAGAATGGAGACTTGTCATTCTTCTATGTTGATCTTGTCTGTACCCAAATCTTGTCTTTTTCGTCCTTCCCATTTTTCTTCATAATGTTCCTTAACATCCCGCAAATCGCTTCGATATTTTCGTTCAATAATGTCAGAAGGTTTCCGACATTTACTCTAGCGATCTTCGTACCACATACTGTTTCTGCGTTTTCCCGTATATCTTCGTGCCCGTGACACTCAAATACTCTATGGTTAGCCGAGTCTGACGCCTCGCAATACCAACATGTAGGAGAGCCAGCCTTGCGGATCCTGTGCAGATACTCGCCAAATACTTCATGGACAGTCATGGCTTCGTGATGTAGTAGTCTGGCTGTGTTTGCCTGGTCGCATTTTATCCAATCTTTCATATTAGGTATGAAAGTCTTTGTCCACCTGCTATATGTTTCCCATCGTGTCTGCCATTGCTCTAGTACAATGTTTCTGGCCTCTTTCCGGAAGGAGGTTCCGTTTTTATATATTTGGTTTCTTTCCTCGATCAGTAGACTGATCGGAGGTATCTTAGCAAAACACAGTACCGCTACTGTTGGACATGTGCAGTATGCCGATGCAACCGTGAGTGCTAACTTCCTGTTTATCCTTTCTAACATGTTTTCGTAATGTTTGAAGCCCATGGATCTGTCCCAGATTGGCGATGCGTAATGGTCGAATGAACTACCGAAGCCAGAAGTCTTCTTTTTTCCGCGCGAGGTCCTCCTACATTGGGAGTGATTCTCGCCAGATAGTGGATGATGCCAATCGTTTTATCCCTGATTTCTGTGACGTGTGAGGTCATTCGCATGCCCGAGTCGAACCAAACCCTCATATATTTAACCTTCTTTTGGTAAGTTATAAGTATATAAGTAAGTTATCCAGCTTTATGCTTAGATCCTTTGCCCTGCATTGTCCAACGAGAACGACCAGCTCAGTTTTTTCTGGGGCTAGCTCGCCGCCCTTGCTTTCCAACATATTTTTAATCGCTAGCGCAGCCGTTTCAGTCTTTTCATCAAGGGTCGTGTAGGTGGAAGCAGTTATTAAGAGGGCTAGGTCGTCCGCATATGCTAAGATTGCCCAGGCATGTATCGGTTCTAAGTACCTGATCATAAAATATATTCCAGAGGGTGGCTCCAACATGAGGCGTTTATGAAGTTTCTATCAGAATTTCCAAACTAATTTCTGTACACTGTAATTATGTATATGTACGAACATTCGTATATTACTCGGTATATTACATGTCAGTAAAACGCATTGTGCGACTGTCCTTAATGAATACAATTTTGACTTTTCTTACCGTTATTAAGCAATTGAAAAAAGCTTCCTGTTACCGGATATACGTATGTTTTTTTGATACCGTGGGAAATTATTTAATTACAAAGATCCTATCAATCCTCATGTTTATTTTAGAAATAGCTTTACGTAAATAAAAATTAAATACCATTTTTTTAAATGCGAATTATTCTAGATAAGCGGCCTAAAATCTAATAATTACATTCATGTTAATATCTATCCCCGATCTATCATACATCAACCACGCATCTTCAAAAAACAAATATACATATAAAAAAATTAAATCGGACAAAGTATAGATACTTTTACTCTGTAAGAACAACTGAAGACTTGAAGTAAATAATGTGCCAAAAAGTCCATTTGTCATCGGAAAGACCCCAAATTCCATATTTGTAAAAGGCCCTAAATTTCACAACCAACAACATACCATGCTGGAAACTCTTACTTTTGAGTCGGTATTTACATGTATGGAGGTGAATCGCTTAAGCCGGGTGTTCACGGGTCAATTTTAGTCGAACGACTGTTGACTCGACTGTAGATCGAACATGTAAACTACTTAATCGACTTGGTCGTTCAATGAAGTAATTCGATTCGACTAAAGTAAGCCGGGCGTGACGGAGATACGGGGGTTATCCCAAATTGCAAAATTTTCGGAAAGACCCTGTAGCCAGAAACGAAGAGCTATTATGTGCTTTAGTTTTAGTTTGTGCAAACCGCATTCTTCTATCTTCACTAATAACGGAGATACTGTATGATTTCAACAAAAATAAGACACACTGTACATTCGGCCGCAATCGTTCGGCAAAAGTAGATCGCCTTTCAACTTTAGTCGTTAATAGTTTACAGTAAAATAAATAAAAATATCCCGAAGATGCCTCTTATATCAGGCAAACGGCGAAATTCGTCTGTTTATATGTAAAATAGCAAAAAGTCTAGACACATAGGTATTATAAAGTGAGTGAAAAGTACCACCATTATCTGCCTGCTAAAACTTTCACTTTACGATTAAAGTAAACTGATTTGGTCTGAGAGAAAACAAATTTACTAGATGCCTTGACATCTACATTTAATACGAGGGTAGTTTGAAAAATTTGCAACATCACACAATGGAACAAAACACATTTTCTTTGAAAACGTATTTTTATTTTTTTACATAACCTCCTTGCGAAGCCACGCGCTTTTCCCAATGATACTCCACCTCATTAACCCGTACAAATAGTAGCCGGCAAAATAGTTCTTTAAGCAGATGATGACCCCTGGTTATACGTAAATAGTTTCTCCAAGTGCAACATTTAGCTTCAAATCCAAAATAAGTCGCTGAGAACTAAATCTGGACGGAGGATTGCCTTAACGTAAAGGATCGCCCTAAACTGCAGAAGTACGAGACGTTTGTCTTCAGTTTATTCAACTATTTTCATGTATATTGGTTCTTCCTTTCTGAAGATAATTGATTAGGGTGACGTCATAGGTGTCCGAATAACATTCACCATCACTTTTCCTATCGGAAAATTCATTAGCAATTCACTATTTTTATTACAATCAATAATTTATATTTTGTATTAAAAGTTTAAAAATAAAAAGTAATAACAACTTAGTAAGAATTTAATTATAAAAAAAATAAAGAATAACATTCCCAACAAGTGGTGATACGAGTCAAATAGAGAACTACAACATTTGGTGGCAGCGACTACAAGATTGGTGACGACGGTGGTCCAATCCAGGATCACGACACTTGGATTTCCACAATTAGTTACTCATTTTACTACAGCAATAGATTCTTATTAAGTCTCGGTTTTGGAACTACTCTACGTTGTATCATTGGCAAAACAACAAAAACAAACAATCATAGTTGTCAGATTAGTATCTAAAGTCAAAATTGACAGCCATTTTACTTCAGACCAACTTTTATTGGTTCTCAGGCGTATAGCCCGTGACCTGCAGATATTTTATACAATGTTATGAAGCAACTGTCTAACATCGTTTATATTATTATATTATCTTCGTTTATTAAGTTACTTTATACGTACGAACCCGCAACACTGCAAGCCGCTTTTTATTTTGTATCTCTGTCCGTCAAGTGGTCCTATATACAGGGTCGCTGTTATGTATGGAAATGGTCGATTATTCGGTAAAATATAGGAGATACCGCAAAAAGTTAAATGAACTTGTACTTTCAGAATCGATAAAATCAGGCCTTTCAGATGGGTGATAATCTAATTCACTTGGTGCAAATGGACCAGACTTTGTTTCATTGTCATCCGTTTTATCAAAAAAATATTTTTTAGCTCTAAACTTTAGCACGCGTGTTAAAATCGCGGACAGGGTTAAATTTTATGGACTTGATCCAGTTCACTTCTGAAAGGAATCAACAGAATATTCAGAAACCAAATAGAAACAGGCTATAACGACTTAATGTGTAAAGTATGACTTGATTCATATCTCTACTGGAAAAAAAAAATATTTTATAAACATATAGGTAAAGACGATTATGTTAAAATAGTAGAAAATTGAACTTAATCCATTTTAATTCTGACCACTCCAAATGACTATTAGATTATTCAGTTAAAGTCGTATCAACAAATTCAGTAATTTAAATATGGACGTATTTTTAGGTATTAAAATTAAGACAAACATACCTATTACTTATCTTGTATGGAATAACAGAAAAATTAAAGTGTATGTAGGTAAGTAAATAAACAGTTATGTAAAAATATGTTTATGACCTCAATTGAATTAAGATGATCATATGAAAACTGGAAATATTCTTTTTAATTGCTTGTAGGTAGGTTTATGGTAAGGAACGAAGGTCCTACTAACCAATTAATTAAGTTTAGAACTTTTTAGTTAATTTGAGCAGTTAATTTGAGATCTTTTTTGAGATCTTTTTGTCTTTTGACAATGATAATTATTGTTTATAACAATGATATTAATAAGGATAATAAAAGCAAACATTAACATTTCATGTTTAATCACTCTAAATGACGATATCGTATAAACATAAGAATTATACTCTAAAATAAATATAACGTCATAAGTATGTTTCATCAAAATAACTAAAAATCAAGGTCCTTATGATATAAATGTAATACGCATAAAATAAATGAAAATACTATTTAAACAGATTTAAAATACGGATTGGCACACCACTCAAGATAAGATTTCAGAACAGAAAGTTTTTAATTGTTTTATCAGTGTGCTAGATTTTTAGTAGTTCACTAATCTTTAATTTACAAGAAAAAATCTTAGTATCAAATTACAATGCACAGAGTGAAATTCGCAAGACTCATTACCTTTTTAAGTCACAAGTTAAGAAAGGTTGACGTACCTACCTAGGTAGGTATTCAATTCTCATTACAACATAGGCCTCTTTAATAACATAACTTTACATAGGTAGGTATGTAATTAGATGTTACAATTTAGTGCCTACTACGATTTTAATCAAAATAGAAAGGCGTGGATCTCAAATCTTGACTGTGATTCACTTCGTTATTTCCTTAGTAAATATGAAAAGTATGATATAAGCAACTTCCTTGAATTAACATGTCTACTTATACATAAATATAAATTAGTTTACCCCAATGACTAAAGAATATAAGGACATGTAACGCCCCTATACGGGCTGCAGCAGAATTTGTGACCTTTTTTTTGTTTTGGTGGCAAACAATGAGTCATCATTTGGTCACCAGCGACAATTTTAGCGATTTTTTAAGAGTTCGTGTGTAGTAAACTTTGTATAAACTTTATTACAATGGTGATTAGTTGTTCAGCTTTCAAGTGTAAAAGGAGCAGCGATAAGAAAGAGCCAGGAGTTAAGTTGCATAGGTAAATACACAGTCCACTCCAACTTTTTAGCGTTTTCTTATTGAATTCGATAATTTATTCTTCAATTTCAATTAACATCTATATGTACTTGATATGTGCTATATGTCGATACTAGTTTTGTACCTTTTGAAAACCAACCTAACCAATTTTAATACGTTTTTTTTCGTAATTAATTAGGATGATACACCATAGGCGTAGTCAAAACAATTATCAAAAAATATAAATATTGCTTCAAACAGCTAGGTTAAGAAAAATATGTGCCACGGCACTGTTTGGTGTCATCGTCACAATTTGCTCTCGGGTGTTATTTGTCCTTGGATTCTTTAGTCATTGTTTTACCCTCTATAAAAAACCTACCTACCTAAACTAAAATTCTCTGTTAAGGCATCTTTTTTAAACAAAAAATAATTAGGTATCGACTCAAACACTAGAAGTTACAAAAATAGTTAAAATCTCCAGTTCGTACAATTTAAATACAAATTATTATAATAATTCAAAATTTGTCCAACAAAATAAGCTAAAGATGATTACCTTAATTGAAGAATATGGTTGGATTACTCAATAAGAACATGCTATCCAAAAAAATATATTTTAAAGTCTACCTACTTATATGCCATAAAAAAATAATTAAAAAATAGCCTTCAAAATATTCAAAGTTCTGTGATGTATAAATTAATGACAATGGAGAAATTTGGCAACATAAAATTCTCTCAAGGGCGCGGTAGACCGAAGACAACGTGCTTATTAGTCACATTGGTTCTTGGATTTTCTCAACGGCAAAGAAATCGGATTGTAAAGTTAGTGATTAAAGTACACAAAACGATATATCTTGTTTAAAGAGAAAGTGTAATATATATTTTTAGATAACCTAATTTCGGTTCGGACCACCCACAAGGTAAAAAAAAATAGGCGGTCAAAAAAAGCACGTGAAATATGAATTGGAAAAAGCGGTGTTGCAATTTTCTGTCGTGTAAAACTAATTTTAAGTTATCGTACAAATTGTTTGAAAAATAACAATTACCTTTTCCAGAGCCAACTCTAGGGCTTTCCCGCTTAATCCATTTGATAAAAAACACGAAAACGGCCACACCAAGACCGACGAAAATGGTTAAAAGAACTGTCGGCCCCAAAGAGACCTTATTCGGAGCACTATCCATGTTCTATGTTAGTATACTTTTGTAAACTATATAAAAAACCAAAACGAAAGAGTAAACCAAAGTTACGACCACGCGGTAAACCAACTATCTCTCAAATGCCGATGAATGCAGTACTGTTACCATAACATCGGTCGAGGCGAAACATCTGTGAAGGCGGGCAGTGTTAAAATTGCATTGAGATAACCGGCAACGCGAACTCATAATTTACGCACAATAACAACCGAAATTTCATCTTTACAGCTTTGCTAAATATCAATAAAACCGTTGGAAACGTTATGCCCAAAGTACAATCAACGTTAAAACTAAACGAACGACTAAAAGCAACTGGATAATTTGTAGCGTGTGGCTTGGTTTCATTTTGTTCAGTGAGACGTCGCATGGCGTGGAAGAAAGCTACGTTGTCAATACTTGTAAATTGTACTTATCTTAAAGATTTTTAATATTTATTATTTTATTTATTAAATTTTAAATTAATCGAAAATTTCTATTTTTTGTTCTTCTATTTGGATAGATATAACAAAATAAATTGCATATTCACATTGCTACTTTTTTGTTCTTCTTGATGCTGAATGAGTGCGATACATCACTAATTTTGGGACTTTAGGAGCTCTTAAAATCCTCAAAAAAAACAGGGCCATATCTAAATTATGGATGGTAGAGATAAGGAGAAAAATCTCTTATGGAACTTTATTTGAGAAAGTGGTAATCAAAATGGGAAGAATAAGAGTTCACTAATTGTAAGTTTTATATGTGTAAGTAAAAAATACGGAAATGTATATTTTCTCAATCAGTAGTTTTATACAGGTACAGGGTGATTCAAACTTCCCGCCCTTGGCTTATAACAGGAAAAGGAAAACTGCAAATACAAGACAGGATTTGAATGGTAGTGTGTAAGGTATATTTTTTCGTATTTAAACATTTTTCAACTTTTTTCAAAATGGTGGAAATGACGTCAAAAAAAATATTTTTTTCACATACTCATAATTTTTTTTCATATTCTGAAAGAACATATTTTTTTAAACAACTTTTATTAAAATTATTAAAATTAATTTTTTTTTTTGAAAAATTATGACATTGTGAAAAAAATATTTTTTTTGGCGTCATTTCCACCATTTTGAAAAAGTTGAAAAATGTTTAAATACGAAAAAATATACCTTACACACCGCCATTCAAATCCTGTCTTCGAAATTTGTATTCTTTTTCATATTTACAGTCTTTAATAATAATTATTCCTGTTATAAGCCAAGGGCGGGAAGTTTGAATCACCCTGTAGAAACGAAAAGTTATTACTCTTCAAATCAGTTAAAAAACATGTAGTTAATTGGCGCCCCCTACAAAAAGGAGTCATGTTGACTTCGAAATCAAGTTTCCCATGTCAAAAAACACCTAGACACAAATTTTAATCAATCAATATTATATAGACGTTACTGAAATATTGACGTTACTTAAGAAATTATTTGGTAAGAACTTTTTTAAAACAGAAAATATTTTTAGCTACAGAATATGCTGTCTGAAATTGGTGTCTAGGATTTAAGGAATTTTTTTGACTTTGAATTTAATGCCAATTTGATTTTAATGCCAATTTGATTTTAATGCCAATATGACTCCTATTCGTAGGGGGCGGCACCTACATGTATTTTAACCTTTATTTTAACTGTTTTGAAGAGTATTAACTTTTTGTCCGTACCTGTATAAAACTATTGAGTGAAACACTGTATATGTTATAACGGTAAAAATAGCTACGAGCAACCGTTCTCAAGATGTTTAGAATGGAAATAGTCAATACATATAATTATTGAGAAAAAATAAACATGTTGAGTAGATAGTTATTTGACTGAAATGATAAATTTGGGAACTTTTTATTTCTTAAAAATTTTTCTTCGAAAAAATGATGATAAAACAGTTTCTGTTGAAGTTTTGGCACAAAAAGATTTCGAATTTATGAGTTCACTCTAATAACTATTTAGTCAACATGTTTAATTTGTGTCAATGATGATATCAGGTATTGATAATTTCGATTCCAAATATCTCGAGAACCCTTACTCGTAGCGATTTCTTCCAAGAGACGTTTTTTACGTAAAAAACGTGTAAAAAAACGTCGTAAATGTATATTTTTTTACTCAGTAGTTTTATACAGATGCGGACGAAAAGTTATTACTCTTCAAACCAGTTAAAAATATGTAGGTGGCGCCCACTATGAGTAGGGACGACGTTTATTTCATAAATTATTTGGAAAAAATTGAAATAAAAATGAAACTTATACACCCTGTATCTCCGAAACTAAAAATTTTAGGACATACATTTATACGAACTTTTTTACTTATTTTTATCTGCAAAATATGCTGCCAAAGATTCCGGAATACAGTTCGTACCACCCTGTATAATTAATTATTAAGTCTACTATTAAGGCTACTGAAAGAACAATATCGTTTTTAAATTTAAATGTAAATTAAATTAAACAGACTACTACTGTAGAGTATCTTATATTTTACCAGAAATATCAATGAAAAAGTGTGGCAACGCTGTAGCACATGTTCACATGGTCTACCGATAAGATGATGTGTCCCTAGTTGGAAGTAAAATACTTAATAGATTGTATCTTAGGATTGTATGTGAGATATTTAATCAAAGATTTAGTCAAACGCATATACGTATAAATTATTTATAATTATGCATAAGCACGCTTATTCTATGATTCCTACTGTATTCTATGAAGTAACAGTCTATTCTCGATATTGTATTTGGTATTTTTATTTTTACATTTCAGAACATGACTAATACGGTCTAGACTCCCATCAAATTACCCCCGCTCTCATACTTTGCCAGTCGTAAGTGGTCCACTGGAAAAGCTTATATTCGAAAATGCCTATCCCCCCACCCCACCGTTTTTAAGAAACTCAAAAAAATGTTGGATTCGATTTTCTGGCTGAACCGTAAGTCCCACAAAAAATGTTATGGAGCAAAAAACGAAGATAATTAAATTCTCTATATTTTGATTTCAAGTAACTAACCTCTAAAACCTACGGGGACAAAGTTAGAGGGCGCCAAAGTCACTCAAACGCAGGTTTTGTATTTTCCGGGTGAAACCATTTTTTTTACTGTCGCAAAGTTTTTAAAAGTACTTAAACCATAAAAAACCTATCAAATTGATGTGTAAGTTTTTTTACGTTTTACTGTTTACGAGATATATTGCATTTTTTCTTGTCATTCAAAATGTCATTCTATTGCGAATGCCATTTTCTGTCACATAAAGTAAAACAATATCGACGATACCATTTAAAAATCAAAAGTTTTAGTAATTTCCGCTGAATGCACTAGGCATATACATATTGATAATAAAGATGCGTGATTTATATAGTTTTTCTAAAATATCTTCATATATAAGATAATTTAAGTGTCCAAGTTAAAAAAAAGCTAATTTTATGTCAAGTGTGAAAAATGTTACTTTTACAAATTGCGCGACTAACTTGGCCAAAATGTATTGCCTTAAAAAATATATTGATTATAGAAAATATGTAAAAGTGGGCAACACTGTGCCGGTCAAGCTTAATCACGTGACTAAAAGTTTAATATGAACCATAAAATAATAAATACAAGAAGTGTCAAGTCAATGTTAAATTATGGAAACAGCGTGGCTGCCTGGGTAACTAATTTTCAGATATGGCGGCTGGGACATTTGACATGACTATGACATGACATAGACATGACAATTTCAATTTTATGAAATTTATTTCCGTTTCCGGTTTTTAATGGCGGGCTGTTCGGGAGGTTTAAATGAGGGTTAATATACTTTTTTACTCTTTCTAGTAGTAAATAATACAACAAAATTACTCAAAAATATTTATTTGGAATTTAGAACAATGTAAATATGCAAATCAACACAATTAAAGAGCTATAAACCAATAAACTACTGTATCAATATTAAATATTTAAATAATATCAGAGATGCTGTGTTAAAGCGAATTAGTAAAGTAACAGTGCATTGACTTACAGAAACTTGAAGATAAATAAATGTTTTCACAGCTTCACGGATAAATAACTGGAAGCAGGAAAAAGGCAACCGGAACCCACACAAAACCTGGAATCAAAAAAAATATGTAAAAAATATAAATATAGGTACCTACATAAGACTTTTGTGAATTAAATCAAACAGGACTTGAATGAAAATAAAATGAATAAAAAATATGATACATATACATCTAATACCTCATTTGTATTTTAAAAATAATCTACATACATAGATTTATAGCATTATTGCTATGAAAATACATAATAGGTACCTATGTGATATGTAATTACGCATTTCTGTTCATCTTGTAGAAATTTAACGTAGGCTAATAATAGTTCAATAATCATAATTTACCTTGTATAACTTGCTTTCAATTGCTCAAAATCACCGATCAGTCTTTAAAGTAGAGATACGGAAAAATCCTTGAAAGAATATCCCAAGATCCTTGGGTTTAAAGCTAAAAAAATATAAAAACAGTTAATATATTACCTATTTTTACCTATAATATGGCCCATACCTGCTACACGCCGAAACGTCGATTTCATCATTTTCTTCATGTAATTAATATCATATATACTTTATTAAAGTGTTAACAAGGAACTTTATATCAAAAAACATCTTTGTACTTATAAATTTCAGCCGAAATATCAGAAACAAACTTCCAATCAAATCTAAACGGCAAAAATTAAAATGGCGCCCGACCTTGCCAGAGGCCTCGAGGCTCACACTGACACACAGACAAAAGACAAAAGAACAGGACGCCGACGTGCATAAAAATGTTCCGTAGCAGAAATTGACAGAAATCATATAGAAATATTCAGATTTTTGTCTAGGACAGTCTAGAAGGCCATGCTTTCTGCCTGGGTAGAACCGCGCCACAACTGTTTCCAATTTTCCGGTTTACTGTCACCCCCCTGATATGAACTATAGACGCCTTAAAACTGTTGTCAATTTTTTTTCTAACGTCACAAAAGTATTAATTTTTGCAACGTGATTGACAATATAAAAAAGTAATTTTACCGCCTAAGCACAAAAGTACGAAAATATAGGTACTATTAAATTGACATAAAGTGTCAAATTCAACGATTCATTCTCGATATACCTATAATTACATACAAGGTATTACTTTTAAATATTTTTATATTATTTGGAACGTTTGAATTTGTTTAAAAAAATATTTGTGGCGTTTAAAAAAAATAGCATGTTCTATTCGGAGTAAATATGGCTTTTTGCGCCTCGCCTGTAATGTTTCAAATGTCTCTTTGGTCTGAGGTGGTCTAAGACCAAACGTACCGCCTCGCCACAAAAAGTGTTATTTTTACTCCTAATAAAACAATATATTATTGTACTATATCTCTCAGTAAAAAAGCAAAATATTTTTTTTTATTTAGGACAACAGAAAATGATGCAATGACAATATTGCAATGACATATATTTTTGTACAAACGTAAATAACATTTTATTTGCCCCTGGAGAAAAAATTGTACCTATATTGCAAGTTTTTCTGATAAGTACAGGAATTATATTTTGCAAAATATTATAATGCCAATTTTAATTAAAGTAACTATACAATGCGCACCTTTTCTCTTTTTTTTTCTACGTTTTTCTACCTTTTCTTTCATTAAAATATACTTTTATAATAGGCTAATTCTCCACTAGTATTTCGTTTTTATGACTTAACAATTCCTTGTCAAATAGGACTCCCATAACAATAAAAATATAAATATTCGGTTAGCTTAAATAACAATACGGTTATAAATTTAGTAAACACTGATGGAAATAAGGGGGGGGGGGGACAGAATTCTATAACCTTATAGAAATCCAAAAATTTACTAGAATATTGTAAATAATCAATAATCAAATGTAATTGGGGTTAATTAACTTAGAGACTATCAGATTTACTTTATGTGAAATCTACCTATACAGGATGAGTCTTAGTTAGTGAGTCTTTAATCTAGATAAAAAAAAACATATTTTCTCTTTACCGTTTTCCCAATAAGTCCAAAATAACCGAGTTATTTTATTTTGAAAATTTACAAAAAATAATATTTTTTCTTATATTTTGAGAACCACTGGATATTTTCTGGGCTTTCTTTCTTGTAAATTGAATCCATTACCCATGTTGCCATATTATCAAGAAATTATGTTTTTTAACCAAAAACTAAAAAAAATTCCAAATTTTTTGTTTCGCTAAAAAAACATAATCGTGTTTATTGGGTCGAAATATACTACCCCTAAAAATATTTGCACTTATTTAAGACTCACCCTGTATAATTGTTAAGAGGTATATGCTAGGTATATTTAAAAAAAATTGTCGGACATTATTTCTAACATTTATGGCTTAGTAAAAACATAGCATATAATTTAGAAATGAAAAAAATTGTTTTTTCTACAAACGTCAGTAAAAATGTAATTTTTAACGCATGCTGTCAGTGCCTAAAATGTGACATTATGTCACTGATTTTACCATCAGTCATTTTGGTTTGGTTTGGTTTGGTGCCAGTGCTAAAAGTAAGTCATGTGATTTACTTTTAACACTGCAGCGATAATTGTTACCCTAGCAACCATAAACTTCATAATTAATTTGATTTCAGAATGACATATTATGAATTATTCATTAACGTAAAAAGTAATAATACCTTGATATACAGGGTCCGGCAATAGTGCGTCGGGCATCTGTAGCGCCTAGAATAGAAAACTTCAGAATTTTGTTTAAGTGCAAACCTAGGCAAGTGCAAAGTGGCTCAAAATAGTGTGAGTGGATCTGGATGATTCTTTTTAAATGGAACACCCTGTATATTATTGCATTTTTGGTTTCCTTTCAGATCACTTTACATAATCCTAAGATATGAGTAAATCTATTTCGATAGTTTCAAAGATATTAAAAAATAAAAAATATATACATATATTTTTCAACCCTTCTTAAAAAATATTAAAAATACAAGAACGGTCCTGATATAAAAACTATATTAGGTATTTACTTTAGATGGTCTGTTCTTACTTTGCTATAAATATGGTAACCGTAAATCATACAGGATGTTCAATATTCCACACCAAACTTTAAAAATATAAAATAATTTTTCCTCGTTTTTTTTAAATGGGACACCCTGTATATTATTTTTTTATTATGTGGAAAATTAAAAAATGAACATTTTTTGTATTTAAAGTATTTCAAAATTTTTAATAGTTTTCCGGATACACGCAGTATTATTTCATATGGCGCTTTCAATGGTAAAATACGAAAGAAAAATCATTGGGTGACTTTGATAGAAATTTACTATGGAAAATGCCATATGAAATACAAAACCGGGATATCTGCGAAACCGTTAAAAATTTTGACATACTCTAAATACAAAAAATGTTCATCTATTAATTATCCATCTATTGAAGAAATAATTATACAGGGTTACATTTAAAAAAACTAAGAAAAATTATTTTATATTTTACAATATGTTTGGCGTAGAATTTTGAATATCCTGTTTGATATACGATTTACAGACAGACCATCTAAAGTAAATATATACCTAATATAGTTTTGATTTCAGGACAGTTCTTGTATTATTAATATTTTTTTTAAGAAAGGCTGAAAAATATATAAATTTTATTTATTTATTAATACCTCTGAAACTATCGAAATATATTTACTCTTGTCTTAGGATTATGTAAAATGGCCTGAAAGGAAGCCAAAAATGCAATAATATACAGGGTGTTCCATTTAAAAAAAATAATCCCGATCCACTCACACTTTTGTGAGCCACCCTATAGAAGTTAAAATATTTTCCTGAAATACATCCTGATACATACTTTAGGTTTGCACTTAAACAAAATTTCCAAGTTTTTTACTCTAGGAACTACAGATGCCCGACGCACTAATGCCGGACCCTGTATACGAGCGTAAACTTGTTTGTAGAAAAAATAGTGTATATGTGTGCTAAGAGTGATTTTATTTTGTTCGAAGAGGTGGGACACTCCACCTTCGGCGTCGTGTCCTAAGCTTCCCTTCTCACAAAATAATATACCACTTTTAGCACTTGTATCATAAATAACTATTAATAACAAAAAATATACCAAAAATAAATAATAAATTCAGAACTTAACTCAAAATGCTTTAAACTAAAAATAAAAAGAGAATTGTTATTTTTTTCTATAATAAAAATACACTTTTGGAAAAATATTTATCAAAGTTATTAAATAATTCTTTTATACCTACAGTAAGTATACCGGGTGCTATGCACCACCGTTGTTAGAAACATATTTTTTTTTATTTTTAAATAGCTTTTAAGTAAAAATAAATTAATAAATGTATTAATAATGAATTAACCCCTATTGCATATGATAATGAAACATCATTGCAGATGATAATGGAAACTAATGTCTATATAAACAAAATATTTAAAAAAAATACTTAGAAACTAGAAAGAATTTCAGTAATTTATTTTTCTAGTTAATATCTAGAAAAATAACTATATGTATATAAAAAAATTACCAGAAAAATAAATTACTTAGAACCTTAAAATAATAAACGCTTACCAATATAACACCAAATCTTAATGCACAACACCTCAATTAATATCACACAACATTTTATAATGGTATACATACAGACTATTCTTAAATACATGCGAATGCTGTAATGAAACATGAACTGAACACGACGGAAGACAGTATGATACTAAATAAGTTAACCGCACCCTTAAACCAGCACAGGTCTGAGTTATAAAAGTTATTACAAAATATACCTGAGTTATAATGTAAAATAAATTATGATTGGCCCATTTAAGGGAAAAAAGTAGGGGGTTTTATAGAATATAGAATTACAAGAAAGATACTTGTCACAACTTTGACAGTTAAAAAAATGTTGCAATTGAAAAAACTAAAATGTAAACTAAATAGAATTTTAGGGTCCCCTGACCTAAAATTGGGCATCGAAAACAAAAAAAAAAATACCGACGAAAAAGACCAGTTTCAATAAGTAGTTTTCAATAATAAAATTTGCAGACTATCGCGTATTTTTTAAAATATTAAATAAAAATGTTGGTGTTGGTACTATTTGACATTGCGGATGAATTTTGACCACAGAACATGCTTCTTTTGACAGGTGATACGAACAAATTATCACAAGGTTAGGCAGTGTTGCCGCTTATAACACGCAATTTCAGTAGTATTAGTTTTTAATTAATTTGATCATTGTTATGTAGTTTCATTTCCCTACTTAACCAAAACTCATTTTTATTATATGCATTTATCACAAACAAATAAAGATAATCAGTCAATATCAAAAAGTATATATACCGGGTGCATCTCAAAAGTGGCTCACCCCTATAACTTCCTGATTTTTTCAGATAAAACAACGAGATTTGGTATGTTAGTATATGACATAAATCTGGATTGATTGACATATTCAATTGTTTTCGGTCACTTCCGGTTTCACCGGAAATGACTACAACTTTTGATTTTTAAATGGCACCCTCGTTATTTTTTTACTTTATTCTAAAAATTAGTGTTTTTAGCACAGCCATATGGCACTCTAGATTGAAATTTAAAATACAATTTGTTTTTAAAATACAATCTGTTCAACAGTTGACATATGATATGTCATTCGATTCAGAATGTCATTGTCTATCGAATAAAGTAAAAAAATACCGAGGGTGCCATTTAAAAATCAAAAGTTGTACTAATTTCTGGTGAAATAGGAAGTGCCCGAAAACAATTGAATACGTCAATCAATCCTAATTTAAGTCATATACTAACATACCAAATCTCGTTTTTTTATCTGAGAAAATAAAAAAGTCATAGGGGTGAGCCACTTTCGAGACGCACCTGGTATTGTAAAAACCAACCAGATCAACCCCCCCCCTCATTAAATGTCATTTAGGACATAAATTAATATGACGACTTCAATTTTGAACAACTTTTAACGCTTTTATACTGTATATTTTTTAAAAGTAAGTAGCTATAAAAAAATACATGAATTCCGCTCATAAAGTAATTGTGTTGTTATGAAAATTTAGAAAAGATAGACATATTTAGCATGGGCAGTTTTCGTCATGATAACCGAATTTCAATATTGTTAAACTTTATACCATTTGAAAACAGTTTTATATTAGTTGTTTTAAGTTTAAAGCTTGATTTTCATGCATCCGTTGTCCGACGATACGATATTACTTTTATTGGTTGAATTTAAAGACTTCGATTGGTTAACCGTTTCTAACCAATCGAAGTCAATGAAAATCAAGCTTAACCCTGATAGACATAAATGTTTATACTTGAAATAATTTAATTATAAAACTATACTGAAATAATTTTAAATTTATTATAATCTAAGAAATTTTTAATAAATTTATTAATAATTAATTAACCTCTATTGTACATGATAATGAAACATCATGCCAGATGCCTATGGAAACTAGTGTCAATGTAAACAAAATAAATAAAAAGAATAATTACTCAGAAACTTAAAAATGATAAAAGCTTACCAATATAACGCCAAGTGACACAACACCTCAATAGTTATGCAGCACCTCAATTGATTTCACACAGCTTCTTTTAGGAACACAACTGAACACGACTGAAGACAGTACAATACTAAATAAGTTAACTGCACCCTTAAACCAGCACAGGTCAATTATATGTAAGACGAATTATGATTGGCCCATTTAAGGATAAGAAGTGGGGGTGTTAATTGTTATAGAATTACATCAAGAAAGATATCGTTACGCATTTGAAAGTTAAGAAATGTTGGAGTTAAAAATCTAAAATGTGAACTAAATAGAATTTCAATATTGTTAAACTTTATACCATTCGAAAAAATAGATTTGATTGTCTAAAAAAAATAATGTGCGCCACTGCCTTTTTTTCTTTTGATATCAAAATCGTGTAGGCCGTTTAATGCTAAATGCCAATTAAAAGTTATCTCTTGATATTTTGTGGAATCCTTGATCAAATAAACGCAATTTTATTAATCACAATTAATAAAATTAAATTAAAAATAAAATTAACAAATTACATATTTTACCTAATTTATTTTTAAATATTATTACTATTAGTTATGATTACTATTAGTCCAACCTACAGCAATTTCAAATAAAAAAATAATGGTATTTCAGATAATTACAAAAAACCTAATTTTAAAAAGTTTTAACATCCTGTAACTTTAAAACTATGCATTTCCATACCCATGTTTATAGGAACTTTTTTTCATATTTTTTGATGAGGAATCAATGAGTACTTATTTAAAACTTTTGCAAGTTAATTATATTATTTTTTTTTAAATGTTGCTATTAGACTTGATCAAAGCAAATTAATAAAATTGCGTTTATCTCATCAAGGAGGCCGAAATCGACAAAATATCAAGAGACAACTTTTAATCGCTATTAAACTGCTTATACTATTTCGCTAACAAGAGAAAAGAAAGTCAGTGGCGTACAATCCTTTTTTTAGAAAAATATTCCAGTGATAACCCATATGCACATCCCTGGTGAATATGTCGACACTTTTTTAGCTTTAAAATATGTCGCATTTATAGTAACCTTTATTTGTAATAAATCGAAAAAATATTAAGACTTTAACACCCTGTAACTACGAAAGAAAGCAGAATCGGACCTATGTTGATATGAAAAATAAGTCTTATTTTTATGTGAGGAATCTCCCCACGAGAGATGGCACATGTTTTTTGAAACACCCTGTATATTGTCCGCCACATACGTAATAAAAAATCATTGTTAGGTATTTTGTTTTTTTTTTCTATTTTCGGCCCAGCTACGTTGAAACACCGGTTCCCATTATAACACCGAAGTTAAGCGACGTAAGGCGATCCTAGTGGATGGACGGGTAACCGGTTCGAAACTCTGTATCGTGCTATTGTCCAAGGCAAAAGTGTAAAATCTATTGACACACACTGCTCATTCACGGCGCCGCCGCCGCCGGTTCGAGGCCGGATGAGATCGGATATCTCGTGAGTAAGAGTCGATTTTAGACACTTGCCAAGTCGGTAGGCCATTGACCATGATATGGCCTAGGACCGCGGTTCGGATTCCGCGTAAACAAAGTAGGCCCCGTCCAGATTAGCCCTGGCAGCAAAAAGGAAACGTTAACTGAAATCTTTACTTTACTTTTTATTTCGTTTTTCAAAACTTTAAAACAATTTGTATTCGTGTTATACAATACAGTATGTCTCCGGAGTGTCTTCACAAAAGAAAAAACTTTTTTATTATTGACATTTGAGAAAAATGCGTTTTTCATAAAAATTTTGCTTATTACCCTCTTAGAAAAAATTAAAAAAAAACATGAAAATATGGTTGAATTTTTTCTGTTTTAAAATCAAAACGCGCCTCAATGGTAATATAATTTCGTTTTTATTCTTTAATAGATTGTTATTGATAGAATTTTAATTAACCTCATATTTGCTGTTTTAAAATGTTAAAGAAGCACAACATTTATTTAGTTCAATGTAATGGACAGAGTGATACTAGTTAACGAAAAACGTGATTCTTTAACAGCAAAAGATATTACGTTAATCAAAATTAATAATAACCATCTATCAAAGAATGAAATCTAAATTATAGTACCATAGAGACGCCTTTTAATTTTTAGGACTTGGAGGGTCGGACTAAACGGGATTAACTATTATAGAACAAGCAAATTTTTTTATGGAGAATGCATTTTTCCCAGAATGTCAATAATAAAAAAGTTTTTCCTCTTGTAAAGACAATCCGGGGACATATTGTAGACTATTTTGTAAAAACATTCTACAGGGTTGTTCACCACATACGACACGGAGTATTGTAGCTAAACGTTTAGATTTTTACAAATTGTAAGTTTGGGGTTCGTTGAAGGACTATTAGAGCTACAATTTAAAAATATTTTTACAATATACAAAGTGTCCAAAATAAATAAAAAATATCAAAGTTGTATTTTTTTAAATAGAACACCCTGTATATTATGCTATTTTTGAATTCTACGATTGAAATAAAGGTAAATTTGATTAAGGTTTATCACACTTAAACCTTACCGTTTTTGAAATATTTTCAATTTTGTGAAATTGCAGTAAAATAATTAAGGCTTCATTACTCCAAGGGTGTCAAAGCTTTTAATACTAAATATTTACTGAAGATTATTTATTGATCAGATATTGTGTTTCAATAATAAAAATTATACCACCTCATACAGAGTGTCCAAAAATTTATATTAAATAATTACTAGCTTTAAACGGCAATAACTTGTTTAATTTAAGTGGAACACCCTGTATATTTTACGAGAATCAAATGTACAATTTAATTGTCTATCAAATTGTACTATACAATTTCTTACCTATCTCTTCAAGTTTTCGTAGAAAATGCATATTTTTATAATTTAGACCTCATTTATCAATATACCCATGGAATACTGACATTTTAGATTATAGATCTACCAAATGTTTAAAGAGTACAGATACTAATATTGTCAATATAGTTCGTTTATTTCATTAAAAAATAAAAAAAAACTGTTTAAATATTTGTTAAGGAGGACCAATTAATATGATTTCAGTATTCAAACTACATTAATTGACTGTTTACCTTCTTGGAAATATCCTCCATATCCCATATGGAAAAACAAACATTTGAGTACAGAATGTAAGTCAAGAATATACAAAACCTGCATACGACCAGTGATGACATATGGTGCGGAAACCAGAGCTGAAACATCAGTAACAAAGAGAATCCTACGAACTACTGAAATGAAGACCTTAAGAATCATAACTGGATACACATTGAGGGACAGACAGAGAAATGTAGACATAAGAGAAAAGTGCCAAACAAACGACGTTGTCAGATGGATAAGGCAGAGAAGAAGAGAATGGAACCAGCATGTCAATAGAATGGGCCCCGACAGAATGGCCATAATAATTCGCAACAACGTACCCCATGGCAGAAGACCTACTGGACGACCACCTAAACGTTGGCAAGACAGTTGGCAGTCAACCTCGCAAGAGTTGCTTAGACGAGGAGGGAACCGGAACTAAACAGGCGATACGCCTTCTAAAAGAAGTAAAAGAAGAAGAAGAAACTACATTAATTGACTGTTTACCTTCTTGATTGGTAATAATTACTCCAAATACTAAAAAACTGAATTTTGTATGTGTATTAGACAGTGTGGTAAAAAGTAACACCTTATAAATTTTATTTCATTTTTTGACGAATGCCTATTTATAACAACAGAGACTTTAACTTTCATAATTTATTATTACATTGATTTCTGAGTCAAATCCACATTTATTTAGAATAATTTATTAACTAAAAAACTAATTAAGTATGTAATTAACTAATTTTTGGGCGAAAGTAATGGTGGTATATTTAATTGATATACTCTTTTACAAAAATTTAAATAGTTTTCTTTTTGTAAACAAATGGGCTTACAATATTATTATTATTACAACCTGTACGTTCTGTAAATATGTATGTTGCTTTACAAAAATCTAAAATGTCAATATTCAATGGGTATAGTGATAAGTGAGGTCTAAATTATAAAAAAAGCATTTTCTACAAAAACTTAAGAGATAGGTAAAAAATAGTATAATACAATTTGATAGACAATTAAATTGTGCATCTAATTCATGTAAAATATACAGGGTGTTCCATTTAAATTAAACAATTTATTGCCGTTTAAAGCTAGCAATTATTTGTTATACATTTTTGGACACTCTGTATAAGGTAGTCTGGTTTTTATTATTGTACCACAATATCTGATCAATAAATAATCTTCAGTAAATGTTTAGTATTAAAAACTTTGATACCCTTGGAGAAATGGAGCCTTACATTTTTTACTGCAATTTTACAAAATTGGAAATATTTCAAAAACGGTAAGGTTTAAGTGTGATAAACCTTAATCAAATTCACCTTTATTTCCATAGTAGAATCTAAAAATAGAATAATATACAGAGTGTTTTATTTAAAAAAATGCAACTATAATATTTTTTACTTATTTGGGACACTCTGTATCTTGCAAAATTATTTTTAAATTGTAGCTCTAATAGTCCTTCAACGAACCCAAACTTACAATTTGTAAAAATCGAATCGTTTAGCTACAATACTCCGTGTCGTATGTGGTGAACAACCCTGTATAAATAAAAGGTGTGCGGTCCATGGAAGCGGGGAAGCTGATATAGAAACATCTCAAGCGTCTTCAAAAGATATACAGGGTGAGACTTAAATAAGTGCAAATATGTTCAGGGCTGGTAGGTCTCCATTAAATATTTTTTTTTCTCTTTACCGTTTTCCAAGGAAGATTTTGGACTTTTGGTGTTGTTTTACTTTGAAAATTAAAAAAATATAGTTTTGCGGTAATTTTGAGAACCACTGCATCTTTTCTCGGTATTATTTATTGTAAATGTAAACTACTACCTATATTGCCATATTATCAAGATATTTCTTTTCAAAAATTCCAAGCTTTCAAAAATGTTTTTGCAAAAAAAAACGCTGGGCGTATTTCTGGGACGAATTATATTACCCCTAAAACTATTTACATTTATGTAACATTCACCCTGTATTACAACTTAACATTTGAAATTATATTGGACTTATTTATTTATATTTTTTGTGGTACTGGTACGGATATTGTACGTACTACCTACCCATCAATAACTATTAAAGATCGAGCGTTTATTACGTATAATAAAATTAAGATAAACTATTTCGAATAGAAGAAAGTAAAGCCCATTAAGAAATTGTGTTGGTATTTTGATAAAAATGGGAGTAATGATAATTTATGCACAATATAATATAATACAGGGTCGCTTTTATGTATGGAAACGGTCGATTATTAGGTAAAATGTAGGAGATACCGCAAAAAGTTAAATATAAAAGTTATAGGATTTTTCAATATCTATTAGCGAGTAATAAATTTAAGTATACAAGGTCGTTCATAAAGTCGTGGCACGTCAAAGTTTCATTTTTTTAAATAGAACCCCCTGTGTATATTATTGCATCGGTTATTCCTTCAATTCTATTCAAAATACAACCAAAAACAATTGAATACGTCAATCAATCCATACGTCATATATACTAACATTCCAAATCTCCTTTTTTATCTGAATATGAAAAATAAAAAAGTTATATAGTGGAGTGCTTTAAGCCCTTATGATATACAAACCTCGGAATTCATTTACTGTGAACGAATTTTTATAAAACTTTTTGCATTGTATTGTTAATAAGATATATTACAAAGTTTACCCATTTAAATTCGTTGCTTTCACTTTAGTATTTAAATAAACACACACATAATATACAAATGCATACATACAAGATGGCTCCGTTTTTCCGGAAAAGCTCTGTATCAGGATTCCTATTTGAGATTTTCACTCCAAACCTTTTACAAAATATATGTTTAATGGTAGTTCACATTTCAAAAATATTTTTATAGATATACAGGGTGAGTCAAATATATATCATTTATTTATTCCAGTTTAGTGAATTTTGCTATAAAATTCTGGTTCCAAAAATACCTTAATACCATAGAGTGTACTAAGTGGTTTTTGAATTATGACCACGTCCATGAGGACGTCAATCTGGACGTCCGGGAACCTTCGTATGAGAACTTCCAATCGAGACGATCGACTTATTGTAAGTTTATCGCTAAGAAACCGCCGTTTGCCAGCTTTTCAAATTGATAATGAATTGCACTTAAGAACCGTACATATTAACTAACGGACTACAAGAAGAAGATTAAATGAAGCAAATCTTATGTCAAGAAGGCCTGTTTCGGGACCAGAACTTACTAGATGTGTTGACTAGGCACAAAAGCAAAGGCATGGTCTTAATGTAAAAATTACGAAAAATGTTAGTGCCTTCTTTACAACCGAATATTTCCAACAAAAATAAAGCTAATGAGATGAACCAAAAAACAAACCATCGAAAAAGGATGTATCTAGATGATAAAATAATTTTTAAATTTCTTGCTGTTTTAACGTATTTCACAGGGTGTTTCAAACTTTCATCAAAAATATCAACATTTTGTTTTCCCTCGTATAATTAACAGATGGGGAGTTTCATTTTTAATTTAGAAAAGGATACTAAGAAGTCAAATAATTTGGCAACACACTGCTTAAAACATCATCAAAATCGGCCCATTAATAAAATATATTAACCTTTAAAATACATCAAAGTTTTAAGATGCCCATTTTTCGTGCCGGTGAATGTATTTCAAAAACTATACATTATATAATTTTCTATATCTATAGTCATATAATTTTCTAATGAAACAAACCTTTATTTTTTTACTAGAATCCAAAAATCAATTAATATATAGGGTGTTCCTTTAAAAAAAACATAACTTTGATGTGTAACTTTTTTTGGGGACACCCTGTAGAACTCTACATCATTTTGGAAAATACTTTAAATTGACTTACATAAGCTCAGAAAATTTCACTTCAATACAAATTTTTGTTCTCCTTGCAAAAACCGCGTCGCATATGACACGCCACCCTGTATAATTCAATTTCAATCAAAATTTCAATGAGTAGAATATAAGCAGAATAGGTGCATAATACAGGGTGGCGCACCTCATTCACCTCGGTTGATTATACGAAAACGGAAAGATGTAGAAACAAATAAATTTTATGGGTATATGTGGGAAGGCAATGTGCATAATTTAAAATTATTTTGAAATATACAGGGTCAGGTTAAGATCCAAACCAAAGTTATATTTTTTCTTATGGAACACCCGGTATTTTATTTCATTTTTGGATTCTTGGACATAAAATAAGGCATTTATTGTAAGGGTTTAATATGTTCAAAAGCTTTGGTTTTTGAGATATTTAGAGATATTTAAATATGCATGCTATAATATAAAAGATTGTCAACACCTTGTACGTTGCTTTTCAGAATTAATTCTTGTGCTGACTTTCAAGCCAAAGAAATAAACTTTTCTGAAAAATTTGATTGATTCGTTTAATGTATACAGGGGTATAAAAATTGCTGGTCTATTTTAAATATTTATTTTACGTAAAAACCTCGTTATTTCAAATACACACCCTGTGTTTTTTAAAATAAATCGAAGCAGATTCAAAAGCTCTTTCAAGCTATATTAGGGTTTCCTATACCTATCTAGCACAGATTTTGAATAAAGAGCAATTTTTCATTAAAATGGCAACCAAGAGGGCTAGTGCCGTCATGGCAAGTTTCTAGTGACAGTTAGTAGCTATTATCAAAATCGAAATTAGTTTATGGACTTTATTTAAATTTATACCAGTTTACTTTTATTTAATTAACCTATAATAGTTTAATAAATAATATTTATTAAATATGTATTTATTATTCTATCAAGAAAAACAAAGAAGTAGTTCTAGTATCTAGTAGATATATGGATTTTCTATGAAAGAGCCAATTACGGCAAGTTTCTGCCTAATAGATTTTTTATAAACCACACTACCAGTTCTGCGAAATAGGACAAATAGTTTTTCAAAAAGAAACGCTTATTCCAAGAAGATATCCAAATACGAAGATTCCTATTTGGATATCTTTGAGCGTAAGCTCTTGAGGCCAAGAAGCAATTTTTCTCACAAAATAAAATCATTAGTAACATTCGTTCTGCTAGCAGATACTGCTTTATTTTTCTTGATAAAATAATGAATACTTACTTATTAAACTATTGTACATTTAAGTAAACTGTTATAAATCTAAATAATAATGTCCATAAACTAATGTCGATTTTAAATAGTTACACTAACTGTCACTAGAAAATTGCCATGGCGACACCAGCCATCTTGATTGCGATTTTATTGAAAAATCGCTTTTTATTCAAAATCTGAGCTAGATAGGTATAGGAAACCCTAATATAGTTTGAAAGAGCATTTGAATTTACTTCGATATATTTAAAAAAATACATGGTGTTGCATTTGAAATAACGAAGTTTTTATATAAAATAAATCCTTAAAATAGATCAACATTTTTTAGTACCCCTGTATAAATTTAAGGAAGTAATAACATTTTTCAGTAAACTTTATTTCCCCATTTTTAAACTCAGCACAAAAATTAATTCTGAAAAGTAATGTACAGGGTGGCAATAATCTATTCTATTGTAGCATGCATATTTAAATATAATTAAATATCTCAAAAACCAAAAATTTTAAACATATTTAACCCTTATAATAAATGCCTTTTTTTGGGCCTAAGAATCCAAAAATGAAATAAAATACCGGGTGTTCCATAAGAAAAAATATAACTTTGGTATAGATCTTAGTTCTAAAACCCCCTGTATATTTCAAAATAATTTTAAATTGTGCACATTGCCTCCCCACATATACCCATAAAATATTTGGTTTCTACATCTCTCCGTTTTCGTATAATCAACCGAGGGGAATGAGATGCGCCACCCTGTATGCATTAAAGATCGCGCACACTTTACCTACACGAAGAATCTACCGGTGAAGGTGACCGTGTTATTTAATAGAGTAGAGCACACTAGACCAGCACCAGCACGTACCGCCACAAGCCACGACCGTCAAAACAGGTCGTGTCGGTCAGGGACAAATATGACCAGCAATATTTATGCCTGGTCGTGCTGGTCCGACCTAATGTGCGCACCGGCGAACCAGCACACCTCCACAAACATGCAAATATTGAAGGGTTTGTCAGTATTTCGAGTACGCTAGCTGGCTCAAGTCGCATGATGTAGGTTAGATTTCGTTTATTTTTGTTCGAACCTTCAAATCGTTTTAAATATGAATGAAGAAAAGCTTATCTTACTGATACAAAAGTACCCAGAGCTGTGGGATACGAGCCACGCATTTTATAGAGACCAAGAAAGAAAAGATGCAATATGGGAGGAGATAGCAAAAAATAACTAATCAAATTTGATTTGTGACATTCGAAAATATTGGAAAAAACTTTTCTTCGAATCTTTTTAATTCAGGAAACAAATGATGAAATTCGCCATATTGCTTTCTCTTTTGATTTATAGGGTGAACCCAAAATCTTCTTTTTTTCTTAACTTCCTCGTCTTTTTCACACAACATGGCTAAAATAATAATTTCTTCCTCTGAACTACTCATTTTCAATACTTCTATGTTGCACGCTCTAGTAGTTGAGCCTTGACAACTGTACTTTTTTCGAAACTCTCGCTTATGTTGCTGGTCTGTGGCGGTAAAGTGTGCGACGTCTTAATAATTCAATAAATTTACTTAGAAAAAGAATTAAAAAAATCAAAATATTAAGAAGGAAATAATTAAGAATTTACTAAAATTACTAAAATAAAAAATTAAAAGCAACGAAAAAAAATGGGTAAACATTTAAGTATTTTATCTATAAAACACAATACAGAAGGTTTCACATTAATACATTCACAGTAATCGAATTCCGAGGTAAAAGTCTCTGGGCACTCCACTAATAGGGGTGAGCCACTTTTGAGACGCACCCGGTATATGCTTTTACGTTTTAATTGTGTTATAATAAGCAAATAAAAATGTTTTAATTATTTTGACCAGAAGTTTTGATTGGCGTTGTTGACAGGTGTCGAAATTTCTACACAAATAGAGCTAAATCGAAACATTTTGAAAACAAGGTTTCCATTCATTATCGATTTACTTTCGAAACACGAGTTTCTCTCTTTTTAGACACGAATATGATATAATGTAGATGATTTGTGTCCGACTCCATGTTAATTTTGTAAAAAAATAAATCAAAAACTAGCCAAAATGTTGGCTAGTGATAGCGTTTTTAACTACAAATATAGGTTTTTATCGCCTGTTGAGCTTTTAAACTCATAAGAACGCGTTCTACACATTTATATATTTTTATTTTCAGAAGCATGATATAGCAATAAAAATAAAAATTTATAAGTATTTCAAACAAAAATATTCTGGAGCAACAAATAATGGAAGAAGGAAGAAGGAAGAAGGAATGGAAGAATATATAGAAGGGGCATTAAAAATATGAAAGTACATTATTAAATTAAACGATGAATTTGCTTTTGCCAGACACTTTTTAAGCGAGAAAATTTAAAAACAAAGATCTTAAGACAAAAGAATTATGACGGAGGTCGACATTGTTGATGGTTATTCTCATTTTGAAATCCATACAGAGACATAGAGTATTCTAGTTTGGTATTTTGTTTCTTCACATTTAGAAACAGTGGCTGCTGAAAACGGGAACATTTTGGATTTTGAATTTTTGCAAATGCAGAAATTGTTTTGCCGTGGAAGCAAGAGCTCGACGGATGACCGTCGCGTCGAACGAAATCATCTGGACGGAGCACACGTGTCCCATGTGAAATTATTCATTTAAGCTCATGGTACTTGCTCGAACTCGCGGACGCTCCGGCGGACGCTCCGCTCCATCTGAAACAGCACTAGTTAGTGTACAAATTTATTTATTATAATGATTTCTCACCAAACAACAAAACATCCAAGCTGTTTTTATTTTGATAAGGTAAATTAGTATTAAGATAAAAAAGCCGATGATAAAATAATATCGGTGGTTAACCATTGTTTTTGCATACAACTGAAAAATAGTCAAAATATAGTCCGGTCGAGATATTAAATCCCGTGAGTTTTTTTAGGGGGCCTTTTTTATGATTCTAAATAAGGTGTTAAGTCCCATACTGACACTTCGCCACTTCGTCCCTTCACTACGTTGAAATTAAGCGTGGAAGTCACTTCAAAAATTTTGGAGTTTGGTAGCTACATTTAATTATACCAGCAGAAAAAATAAATAAAAGTGCAAATAAAAAAAATTGGCGCCGGGAGGCACGTATAGCCGCCCATACTAAAATATGTTAATAAAAAGTTGGTAGGCAGTTCTTTTAGTTTCAAAGTAAAGGATTTTTTCCAATTTTGGTCCCCGGTTATTTCCCCTATCCGCCACCTGGGGTCGCGTCCGATGGGAGTTTGGAGTTCTCCACACGGATTTTCTCAAAAACGGACTACGGAAACACGGAATATCTCAAAAACTGCGACTTTGACTGATTTTGATGTTATTACAAATTTTGTTGCAAATATTATTCCTAATCTTAAATTGAAAACCGCGATTCGCTAGCTACTGTAATTTTGGAGTTACGATTTTTTAAAATTTTTAACCCCTTCCCATACCCCTTTACCAACCCCCCACCCCCACCAAAAACTAATGGCCAGATTCTCGGGTGCCACAGTATTTTTGTGCCAAATTCGGTTAAAATCGGTTTAGCGGTTTTTGAGTTATCGTGTTACAGACGGACAGACGGACAGACGGACAGACAAACAGACAGACACCATGAAAATATTTTGTATTTAGGTCATTTATGACCCAAATAACTCATTTTGAGTGAAATTAAAAAGACTTTTTTATGCCGATTAGTCTACCATACCTGTTGGTATGGTCGGCTAATAATCCTCTCGGAAACAAGTATGAGTGAGGCTCTACGGATAGAGCTAGTGAAGCTCTGTATTCGCCCAATTAAAATTGTATTTCGAAAATACACAGTTTCCGAGATATTTGATTTGAAAGATTCCGATTGTCGATTTTCTGTCGAGTGTCGAGTTGTCGAGTTAATCACCGCGACCTTATAGATCTATTGTGTGTTCCCCTTTCTTGAGTTATAACGAGTTATAACTCATCATACAGTCTCAGGGCTTTAGCAAAAGCCAGTATCTGAGACGGCTCCACAGAGGCCAGCTCTCCATCCTCGACATCAGACGTACCAAAGTTCATGGCACGAATGGTCGTCGTCTCGGCGCACTCAGTGATAAGGTGTTCTGGTGTTTCCCCATTTTCCCCACAAAATCTGCATTCGCCGTTGTTTCTCAGCTTCAGCCTACTGAGATGTTCGTTGAGGAGACAGTGTCCTGTTAGAAACCCCGTGACAATCCGAAGATTGTTTTTACTTAAATCAGGAAGGAACTTTTTCGAGTGTCTTAAACCGTTGGAGGACACCCATTCCAAGTTACGGATGGATTCTTCCAGATTCTTCAGTTCCGCTCAGTTGGTTCCCGTTTGGAAAACAGAACGGTTCTGGTCCAGTTGTGGAGTGTTCGCTCCTTTTCTAGCTAGATCATTTGCTTTTTCATTGCCTTCTATCCCTTGGTGAGCAGGCACACCGAGTAAGAAGACTTTATTTTCTTTGTCTAATTTGTTGAGCTTCTCTAGGCATTCTTTGACCAACTTCGAATTGATGGTTACTGAGTTGATCGCGTTAAGTGCTGCTTGACTATCGGATAGGATGGCAATTTCCTATTTTCGATAGTTCCTTATCTAAGATAAATTGTACGCATCTTTCGATAGCGTAAATTTCTGCCTGAAGGATCCTGGGATAGGTGCACATTGATTCGGAGTATTTAGTTTTAGGCCCAAATACTCCTATCCCTGTTCCTGCTTTGGTTTTGGAAGCATCAGTATACCACGTGATGGTATGGTCTTTTATATGCTGAGTAAGCGTTTCTTTTCTTCCCCAATCCTTTTTATTACTCAATACTACAGTGAGGTGTTTCTCAAAGTTCTCAAGTAAATTCTTGATATGTCATCCACTGGGATTTGGAGAAGAGGAATTTTCTTTTTGAGGGTGTTCCAAGCCCCTGACCTGAAAATTCTCCCAGTACTGTTTCCGTCAATGGCCATTTTAATCATTGTCGCATTGGCATAACTACCGACGACAATGTGCAGTGGTGTTAGATCTAGAATGGCCTCCATTGCTGCTGTTGGACATGTTCTCATGGCACCTGTGATGCAGATACATGCCAGTCTCTGTACTTTGCACAGGATTTGCCTTGCTGTACGTTGCTCTAGTTTTGTATACCAAGCAACTGCTCCGTAAGTAATCATGAGTCTTACTATCATGGTATACATCCAGCGCAAAATGTTAGGGGCGCAGCCCCACCTATTTCCCGCCAGTCTTCTGCATATCATGAGAGCCTTTGTGGCTTTGCTGGTAATGTTCTTAATATGCCTGGGAATTTTTTCGAGACAACCCTCTAATTTATACCTGATACACCCAGGGTTCCTGGGCTAGTACCATTACATGTTGGTTTTTCTCAAAGAGTCTTGTGATTGTGGCGGAAGACCCTTTTGCATGGTGCAGGTTTATTTGGGATATCCCATGCACCAGGTTTCTGGGGTATGTAAGGATCCCCCTGTTGTAGGGAGCACAGGGTATTTCCCATACGACCCCTTTAAAAAAATCGAAGTTTTTATTTATTAACATTTTCCACATTTCTCATGGTACGGTTAGAAGTTAGAAGGCGTTAATGTAAGAATTCTAAATGGAATTTGACCCCGGTACAAAACAGAGAGGTAAAATATCACAAAAATATTTATGACATACTTAATAAATTTGTTGAGGATATTGCAAAATCCCCCCCCTCTCTCAGAAAAATGATAATATAGAATGTGTCATAGTGTCATTTAAAAAAATAGATTTATTTATTCTCTCTGTTTATTCTAAATAGGCAAAATTCATAAATATACAGGGTGTTTCAAAAAACATGTGCCATCTCTCGTGGGAAGATTCCTCACGTAAAAATAAGATTTATTTTTCATATCAACATAGGTCCGATTCTGCTTTGTTTCCTAGCTACAGGGTGTTAAAGTCTTAATATTTTTTTCGATTTAATATACTTTTCTTCAAAGCACTCTTAGCATTTCGAATGAAATTTTGAGGGTAAAAGTTACTATAAATGCGACATATTTTTAAGCTAAAAAGGGTCGACATATTCACCAGGGACGTGCATGTGGGTTATCAGTAGAATATTTTTCTAAAAAAAAGCATGTACGTCACTGACTTTTTTCTTTTGTTAGCGAAATAGTGTAAGCAGTTTAATGCTGATTAAAAGTTGTCTCTTGATATTTTGTCGTTTTTCGCCTCCTTGATCAGATCTACGCCATTTTATTAATTTGCCTTGATCCAAGTCTAATGGCAATCTAAAAAAATAATATCAATACCTTGAGAAAGTCTTAAATAAGTACTCATTGATTCCTCATCAAAAAATATGAAAAAAAGTTCCTATAAACATGGGTATGGAAATGCATAGTTTTAGAACCTGTAACTCTATTTAACTCTATGTTAAACTTTTTAAAATTAGGTTTTTTGTAATTATCTTAAATACCATAATTTTATTATTTGAATTGCTGTATGTTGGACTAATAGTAATAATATGTAATAATAAATTAGATAAAATATATAATTTATTAATTATTTCATTTTTATTTTAATTTTATTAATTGTGATTAATAAAATTGCGTTTTCCTCATGAAGGAGGCCGAATTCGACAAAATATCAAGAGATAACTGTCAATTGGTATTAAACGGCCTATACAATTTTGATATCAAAAGAAAAAAAGTCAGTGGCGCACATGTTTTTATTTAAATATTAAAGTGATAACCCATATGCACGTCCCTGATTAATTTATTGACACTTTTTTTGCATTAAAATATGTAGCACTTATAGTAACTTTTACCCTCAAAATTTCATCCGAATCACTAAAACTTATAATAAATCGAAAGATTATTAAAACTTTAAGACCCTGTAGCTAAGAAACAAAGCAGAATCAAAGCAAAGGTATTTCGCCCGTCGTTTGTCGCTTATACTTGCAACTCGTAACTCGTAACGCCAAGCAGGAAGTTGCGTGCACAGAGCACATATTCCTTCGGTGATGAATGGCAAGTAGCAAGCGACGAGTAATCACTAGATTTAGTTTACCAGGGGGATGACACTTCTTATGGGAGAACTGGCAATGGTTCAAAACTTGGCTACAAGCGATTTTCTAGGAATCTTGCTTACCGATAAATTATTGACAAGAGTGACAGATAAAACTTTGACGATCTTTCAGTAATTGAGTTCATCTGTTTTTCGTTCTAACGCGTGCGTATGGAGATAAACGATTTTTGGTGACCGACAATTTGTCATTGTGTTTGTCATTTTTCTGTCGGGTCGTTGACTTGCCGCCATTTTATTCTTTTGTTTACACGATGCACTTTGCTTTGCAAATTTAATACAATAATTATTTAAGCAAATAGGGTTTTTGATAAAACTCCTTGGACTAACGTGTAGGTAAGTGCTGATAAATAATGTGTACTATTTTTTTTTCATCTTAAATGCTCATTATTGTCATTCTCCTGATTTAGGTAACAGAAAAGGATCATCGAGTCAAACTGAATTTAATGTGTTTTTATCCCAGGACCGATAGTAAAATATATATTTTATGGATACCTTCCTAAATATCAACGAGATAAGCCATCGGAAGAAACGGACCATAGTACAAAACAGAAAGGTGTTTTTTTTCCACATTGAAATTATATATAGTACAATTCTTTTAAAAGTTCCTCAATATGGCCGACCTAGTTACGAAAATTGGTAATTTCTTTTTAATAAAATATAAGTTGGCGTTAGCGAATTACTCTTTGGTGAACAATAACATTTTTCAGGATTGTCAAGTTGACGTTAAAGTTAGGTTATTAGGTGGTTGTCATAAATCATAAATAAAAACATAGATTATTGAAATTATTTAATAAGAATAAAGGTATTTTACCGCAGATCCGAAGAGATTTTACTTAAAGGTGTTTTATAAAGTTTCTCAGTCAGAATATTAACTCCCCTGTTTCTTATATTTCAGTTAAAGGGACGTAAGAACTATAGGAAGTGAATTTTTGTTTTCATGTTTTGACGATATCTGAGAGTTCCTAGAAATCAAGATTATTGAATAATTATAGTTGTTTAATAAGTGAAATTAATAGAAGGCTTGGAAGTAGGATGACGCGTTTCATGTTATAGTTTATAGATCATCCCATTTCTCTTAATTTGTTTTTATTTCAGTACAGTTAATCACAAATTGAATTGATGTGTGCAAAAACAGCTATATATTTTCAAACATCTTATTTAAATAGTTCTTTTATATACTGTTAAACTGTATCAACTACAAAGTCTTTAGCGAAAAGTTACCTATAAGGTAATACATTTTGTAGATATAATTTATGAAAATTTGTATATAAAGATTAGAACACAATCCTCTGAGGGAGAAAGAAATACTAAAAAACTCATTAAATATACTTTATTAAAAATAACAACATACAAAAACATCCATGCAAACTGTAATAATCAGAACATTATTCATATTTACCTTTATTAAATTTGTGTTCACACTCTTCTCAGGAAAGACAGAAATGTTTGTTTAAATATTAACTTATTTTAAATTGCCAGAAACACATCAGAATATGTCACAACCACAACTATAGGTTTGGAATCAGTCCTAAATTTTATACCTAATAAGTGATGTGTCAACTAACAAGTATAGGATAAAAAAGAATTATTAATATAGAGTGTACTATACAATGTCCTTCTGCTTATTTATGAAATGACTTTCCTTTCAAATGTGAGGAATACCAGTAAAATAAAACATAATCTTTGGTTTGGTTTGGTGTTTGATATTCTAACTACATCTATTACAAACCTTAAGTGCTTTTAGTGAGTAACTGTATTTTTTATTATTCTTTGTGTATCCTGTAAAGTAAAAAAAACATTTTAAGAAATATAAAAACAATGCAATAGATATCAAACAGATTCATAAAAACTACTTACAATTATTGTACGTATTATATATTTCAAGTGTTACTTGATCTTTGGTCCCATTACCAACATTACCTTATTTAGGTCTTCTCTACTAACTCAACTTTTAAACCTGTTTTAAACCTTCTTTATATTTTAAAACTGATTTACAACAATCTCAAATGCCCGCGCTGTTTCCTGAAATTGAAATAAAAGTTTTAATCTATTTATTATCATATACATATTACAAACCTGAAAATTACTGATACGAGGAAACTTCTCAAAATAATTAGAGACCTTTTTACAAACATCTGGACTAATTTATTTTCACGAATTTGCGGACGAGTCAATGTTTTCTAATACGATTTTAAGCGTTTTACACATTTTGAATATCTTCCAGCCTATTCCTATCAGTTCTTGATCGGTGAAAAGATTATTTATAACTATATAATTAGTACTGCAGGCTGCAGGTTAAATAAAAGAACAAAATCAAGTAGAATTTGTGAATAAAAACTCAAAAAATAATGAAAATATTTAGAAAAAGGAAACGTAAACGTCAATGTCAGCCAAGTGTCAGAGTTCAATTGGATTTACCACAGATTATCAATTTGAACGATTTGAACCACAGTCGATTCCAGTCTAGAGATTTTCGTTTTTTAAGCCTCCCATACTGAAGTCCGCCATATTGGGAAGTTTTAAATGAATACAAGTATAGTGTATGTTTGAAATAATCGTCCAGTTGGCTTAAAAATGATGATCGATGACATTTCCAATATAATTTTATTTACAAAATTATGATATACACATATATTCAATTCTAAGCCATCTATGACGCCGTTTTTTCAATTTTGATATATAAATTATTTTGTCTCTTGATCTGTACTTGTTCTTTATCTATTTGTATCTTATCTTTTTATTTGTAACATTATTCTTTTAGTTTTATTAATATTTTGTGGATACATTATATTTTTGTTTTATATTTGATATTGATATTAAACATATCTTTAAAAAAATGTGTATTTTTTGTGTTTTTATGTATGTCACAAAGACTGTCATAATTGAAAATAACTGAAGAATTAAAATTTTAAATTTTTTAATCTTCCCTCCTTACGTCACAATGAAGTCCATAGTTCCTACAAGCGATATTGGGGGCACTAGTAGCGGTAGGCTTGTCAACAGTGTCAAATTTAAACGTCAATTTCACTTTCCAATTTCCAATATTTAACAGGGCGCTTGCACTTCTTCTGTATATGTGTTTTGTGTAGTTTACTTTGAAGATGCTTTGAAGTATTATCGATGTAGGTCGTAACATTTTGTAACGCAACGGATAACGTCGTATAAATTTGCTACCTGCAATGTAAGTATGTAGAAAATTCGCTCGGCTTTGTATCGAGTATGTCATATTAAAATGGAGTACTCAAGCGAATTTTCGCTCGAGTTACCCCATGACTAATTGAAATCGGGAATAGAGTTATCGTAGTCGGGAAACTTCGGCAACATATTCTACAAATAAAAATAAGTAAAAAAGTTCGTACAAATGTATGTCCTAAAATGCCTCGTTTCGGAGATACAAAGGGTAGAAATGTTATTTTTATTTAGTTTTTTTCAGATATTTTCTAAACTAACGTCGATATCTGGATGAAAATTAGAAGGTATCTGGATATTTTTACATGAGAAATTCGATTTCAATGTTAGTAAGACTCCCACTCATAGGGGCGCCATCTACAAGTACAGTTTTGAAGAGTACTAAATTTTCGTCCATACACTACTGAGAGAAAAACTATTTCCGCTGTTTTTTTTACGTAAAAAGGGGGGTCTCTTGATAAAAGTTAATAAACACATGTCATCATTGACAAAAAATAAACATATTGACTAGAGGTAGTTATTAAACTGACATAATAAATTTGCATTTTTTGTGTCACAGGTTCAACAAAAACTATTTTAATATACATTTTCCTAAAAAATGGTATGATTAATTTAAAAAGATGAAATGTATTGATTATTTCGATTTCAACAAATATCTTAAAAACGGTCGTCCATAGCGATTTTTAGCCAGAGAAAATGTATATTCTTTCCCTCAGAGCGTAATACAGGTATAGACAAAAAATTATTATACTCTTCAAAACAGTCAAAAACAAGTATATAGGTGACGCCCCCTACAAGTGGGAGGTGGGAGTCATACTAACATCGAAATCGAATTTCTGATGCCAAGAAACACCCAGACAACAAATTTCATCCTCAAATATCGACGTTAATAAATTATTTGGAAAAAACTTGTTACGTTAATTTACGTTAATTCATAAATTATTTGGAAAAAAAACGAAATAAAAATGAAACTTATACACCCTGTATCTCTGTAAAGAAGTATTTTAGGACATAACTTTATACGAACTTTTTTACTTATTTATATCTGCAGAATAGATTACCAAAGCTTCCAGATTATAATTCGGACCACCCTGTAATATCGAAAAATAAAAATTTTCGTCGTAAAATATTGTTTCTTGCTTGTATAAACGCCCCCATAACAACAACATTACAAGTCAAGAGTGTCACCATCATGGATCACTGAGCGATCCCTTCCTAACAAATACATCAGGAGTTAGGCAGGGATGTGTCTTAGCGCCTCTCCTATTCAACATATTCATGGCAACGCTCTCCATTATAGTGGACAGCAAACTGCAGGAGAGAGGATTAGGCATTAGATATAGATACGACGGCGGTCTGTTCAACATAAAAAGACAAAATTCATCACAGAACTTCAATACGTTGATGACTGCGCTCTAGTTGCAAAAACGTTACAGTAATTACAAGAAATGTTGAACACATATAACTGTGCATATGAGGCTTTGGGCCTTAAGCTGAACATCGATAAAACTAAAATCATGTAAACTCCCCCGGAAAATCACAACAAAGCTATTTTTATAGCTTTGTTGGAGAAGAACTATTGGAATATGTAGCGAATTTCAATTACATCGGCAGTTTGATTTCGGAAAAGGCCAATATCGACTCTAAAATTCAGCACAGGATTAGCAGCGCCTCAAGAGCATGCCGAAAATTACAAGGACAGGTTTTTCTACATGACTTAAGCACAAAAACGAAACCTGCAATGTACCGAGTAATAATAATCCCCACCATGTTATATGGAAGCGAAACCTGGGTGCCGATGCCGTAACGCCGACACATGAATGCATTAAACAAGTTGCAACAGAAACATCTTTGGACAACTCTTAGCAATCAAATAGTTCCATCATGTTTCAAACGTATCGGTCCTTAGAAAGCTAACTGCGAGAGTATTGAAGTCATGATTACAAAATGCCGCTTAAGATGGGCTGGTCATGTATGCAGAATGCAAGAAAACCGCATAACAAAATCTCTGATTTACGGTGAGCTTGTAGACGGTAAGAGTAGGCCGGGTGAACAACTCTAAAGGTATAAGGATATTTTCCACGAAAACTTAAAGGGGATTAACATGCAGAGTAAGTGGAAAGAAGCAGCTGACAATAGAACGCAATGGGGAAGAATTGTAAACTCAGTAACTGTAACAGCGACAACAAAAAGTAAAGAGGTAACATAACAAAGCAATGAGATTTTTGAATGTCCGGAGTGCGGTAGACAGATAACATCACGTATCGGGCTTTTCAGTCACAGGTTCATGAAAGAAAACGCCTTGCGTGACCATCTTCTGATGTGTGTCAAATACTCGTCAGCGAATGATGGCAGTATGTTTCAGAACCGAGAAATCCCGGTACCAAAGTACCAGGTTCCCGGTTCTTTTGAGACCTCAAAGACCCGGGACTCGAAATGATTAATTCCCGGTTCTTTCGGTACTTCCGGGACTCGGTAAGGGCCAAGTTTCGTTTAGCCGAAATCTGTTAAAAAAGAAAAAAAAAATTGTCATTTAGGTACCTCAGGGAGTATATTATTGAAAAAATTTTGCCGCGGAAATGCGTCACCATTTTTTGAATGCGGTCTAAAAGTATCGAAATGACATACATGAAAAATTAATTTTATTTCATATTTTAGACGTCTTTGTAAACACTAATACGAAAATGAAATTCCGCAGAAATGCACTGGTGCCATTTTTTTGAATATGGTTTAGAAGTAACAAAATGATATATATAAAAAATGAATATTATTTTATATTGAAGACTTATTTTTAAGCACCGCTACAAAAATGAAAATCCACGGAAAAGCCTTGTTCCACCACTATGCAGTGATCTTCTTCCCGACCTTTGACACTGATATATGAATAATATCTATTCTTATCAACTTAATATCGCTATGGTCAATAAATGCGAAAATTTAAAAAAAATTATCAATAAAGCATAAAAACGACAACTAAACCAAACCAAACCCTAAAAAAACAACCAAATCAAACCAACCAACTAAACCCACTATAAACAAACCAACTAAAACCAAACCCAATAAAAACAACCAAACCAAACCAAACCAACTAAAACCAAACCGAAAGTATGCAAAAAAGTTGAGAATACTATGGAAAACTTCGAAATATTGAAGATTTTCCATTACACCTCCCTTATGATCAATTTCCGCGGAAATAGTTATATAGAAAAGTCATAGCAAATTATTAATCAAACAAAAATATGTGGTTTTTATTTTCCTATCACATTTCGGCACTTCTAAACCCGAAAAAATCAATGAAAATTATTGTGATAAAAATATATTTTCGAATAAAAATTAGTTCACATCGTTATATTAAATGTTTTTACGTCATTCTAATAATGAAAAAAACTATTTAAAACACCGTAAAGTTTTAAATTTTAGTTAAAAATAGAAAAATTAAAAATTCGAGTTTTCTCAAAAACAAAGAATTTCCGCGACAAAAATCAAATTATGTAGTGCTAGTTTTCTTGTATAGAATCATCTTATAAACCGATATTCTATGTAACTGATTTCGGCTAAACGAAACTTGAGCCCTCGGTAATAATAATTAAAACATATTTTTTGTTACGTTCGAATGACTTTTGATATTTTCTAGCGGTCGAAATCAAACTCTTCTAAATAAGTAGTGATACTATCTCTTACTGTTCTTATATACTTCTGAAGTTATTTTGAAGTTTCTATAATGTTTATTAGCAATTATTGAAGTTTAAATATGTTATTTTATTATGTAGTATAATACTCCTGAATGTTTTAGTTATATTTTTTTGTGTTTTTTTTTATAGGCAGTTGGATCTTTGACTGAAAATATTGCAAATTTAATTAAGTTGATTGACGTTTTTTTTTTGAGTTTGATATAATTTTACAGCTACAAATGTGTTTTCTTTTTTTTTCGCTTGTGTTCATTATTTGTGATTTTCATTTATGTTTGTTTTCTCATGATTAAATAATTTGATATTGAAACTCAATTTTTTATCGATTTTACTTTTGAGAACCATTCCTTGCTTGCTAATTGACGAACTCCACAATCTATAACGAAAATATTTAGTACGGTTCCGGAAACTCTAATTAATACTACCAATTAGTGTTCAGATCACAAAACCGGACCTCGGAAACAATAATTATTTTTTATACTTTCTAGAGGTCGAAATCAAGCTCTTCTGATGCTATTTCTTATTGTTCTTGCTTTTTTTCTCTTTTGAAGTTCCTATAATATTTATTATGTTATGGTTTAATAGATATTTGCATATTTAATTCAATATTTTTGGTCTTTTGTCTCAAATTCAGTTAAGTTAGTTTATGTTGTTTGATGTGAAATTTAAGGTTACCTATATTTTTTTCTTTACTTGTGTTCATGTTAATTTTTTCATGACTGATTACTTAATAATTTGATATTATTTTCATTAAAAATCTCAATTTATTAACCAATTTACTTTGAAAAACCATCCCTTGCTTTGTGATTGATGAACTATTGAATAAACCAGTTAATTTAGTTTTTTTTTAGAATAACTAGTATGTATGTATATTTGTTACTTAAAAATACTATTTATTTGATTAGAAAGTGCCTATAGTAAAAATCCATTAAAAAAGTGCAAGACTTGCAAGAGTCTTGCAGCAAGACCAAGAACAAGACTACTATTAAGACGCATTCTCACAACTCGTGTACTTGACAAACATTTGTAATTTGTATACAGGGTATACACGGTGCATCGAGCATCTGTACAGAATTTCTAAGTTATTTATTATAGGAACAACGCCGCACTCCCGCCAGACCCTGTATGCCAACAAAAAATACTTGCCAAGTACACCAATGAGTCGTATACCAATTACAAAAAATGTTTGTCAATTACACGAGTCTTGAGAACGCGCCATAAAGACCAAGACAAGCGAGTTTTGGTCGTGCATTTGCTCATCACTAACAGAAGATAAAAATATATATTTTTTTTAATTTAACACATTAAGCATCTATTTCATTCTAAAATATAAACATATTTGAAATATTTGTTTGTTTTTGCTTTAATTTGAATAGTTAATAATAATATTTTTTAAATATATCTAAACGCGCAACGGAAACCCGTTTGAAAAACTCCAATTAATTTCGCGTACTACTGACATTGATTATGTTCATTGGACTATTAAACGGAGGTGAATAAACACTTGAAAAACGCAGAAAACTTGACTTTGGGTCATTATACCGTTAAAAACAGCCATCAAAAATACTAATGCGTAGAAAATAATCAGTGATATTTTCGTCAATATGTTTTTGTAATTTTTGGATTAAATTTATCGCCAATAATCAAAATATATTTGGCGAGTAACATGATATATTTCAACACATTACAGTTTAATGTTAAGCTGGGCTCAAACGACTCCTGTACTTGGCAAACATTATTTGTTATTTGCATACAGGGTCCTGCAGTAGTGCGTCGGGCTCTGTAGCTCCTATAATAAACAACTTAAGCCGCGTACACACTTAGCGAACGCATACGACCGCATGGTTTAGAACGAAGAAATTCGGGAAATGTGTACGTAGCAACGAACGCATACGTTCGCGTGCGGTTGCATTCGCTGACTTGGCGGTACTTCAAAGGGAATACTACCGCACGCAAACAGATGTATACTCTGTTTTTTTTCTCAGGTAAGATTTCGACAGACGATGACAGAAGAAAAGCAGATGACGTCCCATACCAATCTATTTATTTTACTGAAAAAATTTCTAATAATTTTTAAGTTATCTATGGATGGGTTTAAATATAAATCCGTCATACGTCGTGTCTTGTTGTTTTTAACCAGTTTTATTGGTTTATTTAAAAAATGACAGATCGTATTTCAATTTTATTGGTTTGACGGAACGATGAACGACAAACGGACGCCGATGCCCCAGATAGCACAAAAGGAACATTTACATTCTAAGAATATTCCTCCTAAGTTCTTATAAGTATATTCTTTTTTTAATAAGTATGGCATATGAATAGTACATTCTACTATGAATGTGATTTAAAGGTATATTATCAGCATGACCTTAGAATGTCTTCTTAAATTATGGTTTATAATAAATTATAAACCATAATTATTAAGTATATATTGTTTTTAATTAACTTTTCTTTGACCAATCTAATATATTTTTTATTTATAGGGTTCTTGGCTTTTGGTCAATAATGGTTTAATATTGACAAAAAGCCAAGAACCCTATAAATAAAAAATTATTAAGTATGTGCTATTCACGTTCTAAACATATCAATATCTGAATAAAAATAAGGGAGAATAAAAATTATTTCGAAATGAAAAAATAAATACAATACATTATATTTGTATATTTTCTTTACTATTAAATTTTTGTTTATTAAATAATTAGGGATTTTATATATTAGTGTATATAGATGCACTGTAAACAAATATTCAAGCAAAAATACAGTGTTTCTTATTCTAACAAATAAATAAACCTGTAAAACTGTTTAAATAAAAACGATCTTCCATTATGAAATAAAAAGATCGATTATACCAAAAGATAGTTTGATAAAACTCGATAGATTCTAATCGATTTTTTGGGTAAAAAGATCGATCTTCGATTGAAATCGATTCGAATCGTACATCCATAACATAACCTAACAAAAAAACAAAAAGTCAACTATAAACGTAAACGTGCTTCATCCAAACCTCTGATCCAAACTATTTTAATAACTAAAACACTGGGATAACGTAAAGGTAAGTGATGCAAATAATTATTTTAAGGATAGAATCGGTAAAATAGTTCTTGTTATGTTTGTGTTTTCAGTATCTATTTTAAGGGGAGTGAATTTAATGTTCTAAAACCATGAGACCTCGAAAAGAAATAGGTTATACTAAAAAATATTTTAAAATTCAACCAAAAAAAAGGAGCCAAAATCTTATTAAGTCAATGTTACGCAAATATGACTTCAATATTGTACATTAAACTGGATTCAGACTAAAGTGATTCTTTATTATCCTCCGTGCATCGTCAAAGTAGTAGTATCTCTGGTAGTATCATTGAAGATTTTGTTCTAATAAGTTCCCGTGCTGAAATTTCCTACAATGTAGTATTTATATAGGTATTTATTTAGGCTCTTCTATAATCATTTATTGTGTATTTTTTAAGAGAAAGATATTTTTTAGAATTATTAGGTTCGAGAATTATCTAGACTTGGTGGTTCAGGAATAGCATAAAGTACCTACAAGGAAAAGGAAAGTGATATACCTATAAGGTTCTGGGCAATGAAATTGCACAAAAATATTCTTGGGATGGGGCCAAACAGAAGAGAAGTTTGAAATCATTGTTAGTAGCCAAAAGCAATTTTAGGTAATCTGAACTTAAAGATATTTGGTGTTGCAAAGACTGTAATAACATATATTTTAGACTCCATGAAAGGTCAATTTCAAGAGTCAAAAGAAACCGAAATTATCAATATAATTAAAATATGGCTTGTAAAAACAAAAGAAAGATTAAAAAATACAAAGGTAAGTTGTGCAAATTTATTTGAACAGTATAATTCTGCTGATATTATTTCAGAAGGGTAGACAAGAGAATATAGAAACATAGACATAGAAGATAATATCAATGTATATCGTTATATTAAAATATTTTTAATTAATAAACATATATTACTCAAGTTCGTCTTTATCCTTACCTATTATTTTTAACCGTTCTATTTATTAGTTAATTTTTGATTATTACACACCAAATTATTTAATTTCAGCAAATTGTTTGTAGTGTGTTCCAGATATGAATGTACTGTATAGGTATCCTATAGATTTTAAGAGATAAAAAAATTGCTAAATATGAAAAAAATTGTATCTATATCTATAGTTTATAGGATATTGATACAGGGCATCCTTATACAGGACACCCAGTAGATACAGAGTTGAGGGTTGGAATCTTTGGTGTTACAACAGCAAATTAAAACACTAATTCACCACAATATACCAAAACACTTTACTTTTGAACTGGACGCTTGTTTGGTTAATCATCTTAGCGTCATCAGCAGATGATTAAAACTTAAATTTTGACCATCTGCTGATGATGCTAACATGGTTAGCGAAACGCGCGTCCTGTGCAAAAGTAAAGTATTTTGGTGTATTGTGGTAAATTAGTGTTTTATTTCGCCTCTGTAGATAATAAAAAAATATGAAAAACATATGAAAAGCATAAATATAGAATATTAAAAACATGAATATCATATAATTGGAATATTATTTTTAAATACATCCTTTTACGAACATATAATTCACGTTCATAGAATATATCTTGGAATGTGAAACACACTTCTATATCACTTGAATAGGGTGGAACGTAATCTCTGCTATTCATGTGCCATATATGTTCCCAATGAAAAAAAGGAATGTGAATAGAACATTGTTGTTCTCCAAAGTCACTTGCTTCGCATATGAAAAGAACGTAAATGTGCTATCTGGGTGCGTATGAACTCGCCTTTAGATTTTTGTCATTTTTGACGCTTGTCAAAGTCTTGCCAAATTATAGGTTAGAATTTTGTGTCAACTTTTGTTAAATACCCTGCGTTTTGGAAGATGATGCATGTTGATTCGTATTATTACGTGTGTTTTGTGTCTTTTGAAGTCAAGTGGAGGAAAAATCGAGTGAAAATTAACTGTAGACCCAGAGCACAGTTTATGGTTAATACTCGCTGCCCAGGCAGAAAGTCTTATACACCAATGAAGTTGCCATCGATAAAGTTTGTACACCATTTCGTCGTAGATAAGTGCATCTCGTATATGGTAGAAGGATCAAACTAAACACATACTAAAAACTGGAGTAGCTGTAAAATATCGACATCACACGATAGGTAAATAATGGATTTTAGTACTGCAGAAAAATAATGTCAAAAGGTACTGGTTTAAAAAAATTATGATTAAAGTTAATTAATCAACCTTTAAGGTATAAAATTTGGTAGGTGTTATTATTAATAAAATAGTTTGTTTTATTTACCTATGTTGTTTTATTTATTCCTGTGGAATATTACAAATTCGTATTTGTACATAAGTTATATTGATAAATATAATCATAAATGCGGGTAGTTTCATAAAGCATGAAAGTAAATAATAGTTCTTTTTTATATTTTTTTGGTATGTAGTGTCTTGTTCTTGTTTGTTTTGTTTTAACATATACCGTTTTTATTAAATAAAATAACTCGATTACATTTTTTCAGTTTTATACAGTTTTTTTCACAATATTTTGAAGTAATCACTTGTCATCTTGTCAATCAAATTTTAAATATATCCTGCAATGCGTTCCAGTTGTACCAACTTATTTCTTTGTAAAATAAAATAAACTACTTTGAAATTAAAATGACAGACACATCTATCACTGTCAAGGATCTTCTCGTTGGACAGACTATATACGCATTTCCGCATATGCGTTCGTCCGACTAGTCCAGACAGAAAGATCATTTTAGTTTATTGGTGTTTGATTTTATAACTATGGAGTGGAATAATACCTAATACCTTGATTTGTCTCTTATTGATGAATACCGATTATACGAATGCCTGTGGAATCCCACACATATTGATTATAAAAACAAATTAAAAAAATTAGACGCATGGAACTAGATAAGTAAAGAATTAAAATGTGCTGCACTCGCAATTGCAATTAAATCTTCATCTGATGACATGATGAATCTAAACTAAGTACAAGTTGTTCAGACTAGCAACTAGAAGCGGCTAGGGGCGAATGATTCCGGATGCATGCGTTCACTAAGTGTGTACGTAACAGCGAACAGCGAAACAGTACTTCAAACAAAATCACCGTATGTGTGCGGATTTGGTCGAACGTATGCGTTCGCTAAGTGTGTACGCGGCTTTAGAAATTAAGAAAATATTTTAACTTCTACAGGGTGGCTCAAAAATGTGTGAGTGGATCGGGACGATTTTTTTTAAATGGAATACCCTCTATATTATTGCATTTTTGGCTTCTTTGTGACCACTTTACATAATCCTAAGATATTATTAGGTAAATATATGTTTTGATAGTTTCAGAGATAGATAATTAATAAATAAATAAAAAATATATATTTTTCAACCTTCACTAAAAAAATGATTATAAATAAAATAACTGTCTTAAAATCAAATCTATATTATTAGTTATTTACTTTAGATGGTCTATACTTACTTTGCTATAAATATCGCAATCTTAAATCATACAGGATGTTCAAAATTCTACGCCGAACTTTCTAAAATATAAAACAATTTTTCTTCGTTTTTTTCAAATAGAACACCCTGTATATTATTTTTTGTTAGATGTAGAATTAAAAAATGAACATTTTTTGTATTTAAAGTATTTCAAATTTTTTAATGGTTTTGCAGATACACGCAGTATTATTTCATATGGCTCTCTCAGCGGTAAAATACGAGAGAAAAATCATTGGGTGGCTTTGATAAAAATTTACTATGGAAAATGTCAAATGAAATATAAAACCGCGAATATCTGTGAAACCATTAAAATTTTTGAAATGCCCTAAATACAAAACATTTTCATTTTTCAATTCTCCATCTATTGAAAAAATAATATACAGGGTGTTCCATTTAAAAAAACGAAGAAAAATTATTTTATATTTTAGAAAGCTAGGCGTAGAATTTTGAGCATCCTGTATGATTTACGATTACCAAAAAACGCAGCAATATTTATAGCAAAGTAAGTGCAGACCTTCTAAAGTAAATACCTATTATAGTTTTGATTTCACGACAGTTCTTGTATTTTTAAGATTTTTTTTAAGAAAGGCTAAAAATATATATTTTTTTATTTATTAATTAATATCTCTGAAACTATCAAAATATATTTACTCATATCTTAGGATTAGCAATAATATACAGGGTGTTCCGTTTAAAAAAAATCATCCCGATCCACTCACACTTTTTTGAGCCACCCTATAGGAGTTAAAATATTTTCCTGAAAAACATCCTCGTACATATTTTAGGTTTGCACTTAAACAAAATTCTCAAGTTCTTTATTCTAGGAGCTACAGATGCCCGACCCACTATTGCCGGACCCTTATATCGTAATCTTAAACCATACAGGGTGTTCAAAATTTTATACCAAACTTTCTAAAATATATCATAATTTTTCTTCGTTTTTTTAAATGGAACACCCTGTATATTATTTCTTTGTTAGATGGAGAATTAAAAAATTAACATTTTTTTTATTTAAAATATTTCAAAATTATAAAGGTTTTGCGAATATTCGTAAAATTATATTACGTATTACATATGAGTTTTTCAACAGTAATTTTTTAACAAAGCCACCTAACAGTCGGCACCCACGAAATAACATAACGTTATTTCGTTATGAACGCTAGGGCTGCTAACCGTTCCCTATTCCAGAGGACAGTCCATTTCAGTCAGACTTCTATCACGTATTGAAGAAGTTACCTTTTTTACATAGTAAACTCAAAATCTAAAAAAGTTTCGTCTGTCGCCACAATGCTTTAAAAATATGTTTTGCAATACCAGCAGAAATTAGCTGACCATACTTCGCAGCTTGTTCCTTGGAGGTGGACTTTTTTAGTGGGTAACATTTGACTCCCACACTGTCTGGAGTTCGTCTCGATGATGTCTCTCGAGATGGTGATGGGAACGAGCACCATTCGCCTATAAAAGTTTATTTACCACCCCCTCACAAAAAAAGCTCAGAGATGGAGAAAAAAGGAAAAATACAAGAAACAAACGGAACCCCAAAAGCCCCAATTTGCAAACCAGACCCATAGTCGCCCAAAATTATGGTAGGCTTCGTCCAGGAAGCATTGTTACCAATACTATCCACATTCAGCGCAGCGCCAGCGCACAGTGCTTCGTCCCATGGACAAAAATCGCAAAAAAAGTTAAAATTTACTAATATCTGAATATGTAATTTTATACTTATAGCAATATTCAATCATCCTGTATATTATTTTTCATAACCAGCGTTTTTTGTTAGCAAATATTTTCACTAAAAATAAATTTTGCGATCAGTATCTTATCAGTGAAAAGAATAACATTCATAGTAGTTCTGTATATTATGGAGTTAAACAGTACGTACTTAATTGAAAGCCACTATGGATATTGTTAAACACAAGGTATGTACTTTAAATTTATTTCTAAACAAGTTCGTGATTGTTTAGTTTTTATTTATTTTTTAAGATGATTCTTAAATGGGTATAAAAATTTTACGTTTTCAAACTTCAAAAAGACATAAAAAAACATATCAAAACATATCGTATTTATTGAATATTTTTGTTGTCATATTTATACACTTTTAATTTTTGTTTAGTTCACCTGCGTCTGCTTACGACGAACTTTATTTTATAATACTTTTCAGATGTAGTAAAATTGATAATCGGTGGATAAATTGATAAGCAATGCCGATCTGGTTAATACTTGGCTTGATCATAAGGACAAGAACTCAAAATTATTTGTATTTCAAAAAATGTGTTCTTTATTAGATATTGATGAACCTTCCAGTCAAATGAGACACCACTTGTGCCTGAAAAAGCCCACTATGTTGGAGCGAAACGTCGCTTAAAAAGTTTCCATCTTTCAATTTATTATAAAACCTCATACCCAAGAAAAGGAAAAAATAATATATGGAATGGTCTATTAAAGAGATAACTATTATTCAAATAATTCAAAACAATAAAAAATAGTTTATTATCCTAACGTAACGACTTACAAAAAAATTTGAAAATCGAGCAATTTTTAAAAGGAATCACCGAAATGCAAATTACTAATTTTTTAAGCTTATTAACAAATAACATGGATATTTAGCATCAATTCAACTGAAATACAATCCTTGTGACATTTTCACGAAATATTTTTTATTGGTGGGTTAATAATATTTCAAAATTAACAAAAATTGTAAAAGCTATCCTTTACTAAATACATGTGTACTAATAATGTGCGAAAGCAGTCTCCACCTTGTCCCGGTCGGGGCTATTTGCACTTAAACCAAGGTCTTATTGTAACCATTTTGTTAACAACTTCTTTTTAAAATTACAGTGACAGTTTGAAAAATTAGGCCACAGGTTGGAAGAAAAAAATAAAATGTAATGTAAACTGGCGACTTTCAAAACGTTGGAAAAAGATCCTAATCTGCGACAAAAAACATCCGTTTTTTTTTTAGATTCTGCAGCACAAAAATCTGAGCTAGTCGAAGCTGGAAATACATTCTTATTTTCATAGGCTAGCAAAAGATTTAGATCAGTTGAGGTATTTTAAATATAAAGCCCTTACATCTCGTCAGGTACTTATAGTAAAAATTTTGATTTAGCTACCTTACCTCCAACAACTAACGCAGCTGAAAATCATTATTATAGGACCTATTTATAAATGCAGTATTGGCTAAATAACGGAGAAGAGGCAACAGAATGTGGATGGAGTAAAAAAACGGATACCTTAGTTCCAACAACAATGTCAAACGCAGTGGCACCAGAATTTGTCTTGAAAATGATTGACTGTAATTGCAAATCTGGATATAATAAACTATGTATCATTGCGATAAAAAAAATAGTACAAGAATTAGTAGTCCCAGATAGAACTCCTGGTCTATAAGGATATTTGAATTATATTGAATTTTGGATTTAGCCAACAACTTTGTTTTTTTTGTTTATCGTTAATGCATCTGCAATGTCCCTTATGGGAACCCCATCCCTTAATCGCGTAAATATAATCGATTTTTGCTCTGAAGTTAAAGGCATTTTTTAAAAATTACGTGACACTGACACAAGAATATAGACCAGCATATTAAATCATATTTTGTTGTACTATTTTCTTTTAATCGCAATGGTACATGTTTAAAATCCAATATGCCATGTTCATGCTTGTGTGGTAACTGTAATGGTATTTCTTGCGAGAACAAACAAATATCGGTCGATGAAGAACAAATCGAATAAAATTGTAAATTTCATTTTTTTTTTCTAGAGATGACAGTTTGAAAAGTTAGGTTACAAGTTGGTAACACATTTTTATTAAAATGGTCATAATTTGAATTATTGTTATTCGATTTGTAGGGGTATGTTTATAATGTATTTATCATAATGAAAAAGTGTTAAGATCTTAAGTTAAGATCGTAGATGATATTTATGTCAAAAAGACATTCGCAAGTAGTTATTACATTTTATTTTTTTTTTCCAACCTGTAGCCTAATTTTTCAAACTGTCACTGTATTTTCAAAAACAAGTTGTTCACAAAATAGTAACAAAAAGACCTTGGTTTAAGTGCAAATAGGCCCGACCGGAACAAGGTGGAGGCTGCTTTCGCACATTATTAGCACACATGTATTTAGTAAAGGATAGCTTTGACAATTTTTGTTAATTTTGAAATATTATTAAACCACCAATAAATATTTCTTGAAAATGTCACAAGGACTGTATTTCAGTTGAATTGATGCTAAATATCCATGTTATTTGTTAATAAGCTTAGAAAAATAGTAATTTGCATTTCGGTGATTCCTTTTAAAAATTGCTCGATTTTCAAAAAAATTTTGTACGTCACTGCGTTAGGATAATAAACTATACTTTATTGATTCTGATAGAGTTTTTTATTCTCTTTAATTTTTACCTCTTGAAGTTTTTCGCTGTAACGCACCGTTTTCGAGTTATTTACATTTTTTCCCAAAAGGCACCAAAATTCAAGATGACGGCCGATTTTTTTTGATGACGCACACATCGGACAAATGGGGACTTTTAGTATGTTAATAAGGGTTACTAAGGCTAACTATTTTCAATGGTCGCAGCTTTCTAAAAATTTTTGCAAATTCAAAATTATTTGCACTGGCCTAATGTTCGAAAGAGTTACCACATTCCCTAATACACAAATTTATTTTTCGTTCAATCCTATTTATGGCTCTTTGAACATATTTGCTTCTTATACTTCTGAATGCATTTTGTTTTTTTTTTTCTAATTTCACTTTTACAAATTAAATCAAGTAACAGTAGCGTAGCGTAGGCACCGCAGCACCCGCAACGACGGGGGGGCCTCGTGATATTGGGGGCCTCGCCGGGGCATCACATTTTATTTACTAAATACATATATATGTGAACAGCGTCCCCTACAATTTCCAAAAATAAAAGGGAAAAATGAAAAATATGTTGGACTTGATTTAATTTTTAAGCTACATTGTTACCTTAATAATGTAGTATATTTTAATTTTAAACACATATTTTTTAGCCAAGTAAAACCTACATAAAGCTATATTATGTTTTTTAGTGTGTTTTTTTATTTTAATTTAAGGGCCCCAAAAAATCTTGCAGGGGGGCCTCACAATTGAAGTTACGCTACTGTCAAGTAAGGCCCCCGGAAGGGGGCGCCCCTGGCGGATATATGATATAATTATCATATTTATATTATTTATTATTTTGTTGCGTTTGATTTTCCTTATTCAATATTTTACCCTACGTCATTGTTAAGTTTGAAAGCTTATCTCAATATTATAACGATGAATAGATTAAATATTAAAAAAAAACAGAGCCGGTCTTGAAATTAGTTTAAATAAAATGTGTTCACATGTCCAAAACAAAAAAATATATTAAGTGTGGTATATCATTGTACTCAGGAGGCAGAGTTCTTTCAAAACCTGAAATAAAAAATGCAGGTCCGTATTTAAAAAAAATAGTTGGTCTCTGTATCTCACAAACTATCAGCTAGTTTGAAAATATAAAAATACTGTCAGATAGCCCTGATAAGAGAATGTGCAATTAGTTTTTTGATTTTCTAAAAAGTAACGTCAGGAAAAAGTAAAATTGATTTTTAAAAAAAAATTCTCAAAAAACTCAGCAATCCTTGAAATTTCTGAAACTTTTTTGATAACATGTTGGCTAACATCCCAAGGCGCAACTTTGCCCCATTTTAACTATCTTCGTATCTATTACGGTTTCCGAGATACCAATGCTCGTACCTCGAATTTGTAGCACCCTGTATACTATGTACCTAGACCTGTTTATTTGTATATTTTAATTTTACATTAAGTTCAAACACTTCAGTTAATTCCTCGTACTTTTGAAATGTTTTGTAAAATATGGAGGTGAATAAACACTCCAAACTATTCATATCATAAACTATATTCTTTTATGTATATCTATAAGAATCACATTAGTATGCAGGATTGTTCACTACAGACCTCTACAGACTATACACTTAGATTTTTACAAATTGTAAGTTTTGAATTAGTTGAAGGACTATTAGAGCTACAATTTAAAAATAGTTTTACAATAGAGAGTATCCCAAATAAGGAAAAAATATTATAGTTGCATTTTTTAAATGGAACACCCTGCATATTATTCTATTTTTAGATTCTACGATTGAAATAAAGATAAATTTGATTAAGGTTTATCACACTTACTCGTAAACCTTACGGTTTTTGAAATATTTTCAATTTTATGAAATTGCAGTAAAAATTTTAAGGCTTCATTTCTTCAAGGGTATCGAAGTTTTTAATACTAAATATTTACTGAAGTTTATTTATTGATCAGATATTGTGTTGCAATAATAAACAAAATGCTATCTTATACAGAGTATCTAAAAATTTATATTAAATAATTACTAGCTTTAAACGGCAATAACTTGTTTAATTTAAACGGAACACCCTGTATATTTTACTAGAGTCAGATGCACAATTTAATTGTCTATCAAATTGTATTATACCATTATTTACCTATCTCTTCAAGTTTTTGTAGAAAATGCATTTTCTTATAATTTAGACCTCATTTATCACTATACCCATGGCATATTGACATTTTAGATTATTTTTAAAGATGTAAGAAATTTTCAGAGTACAGATACTAATATTGTCGATATAGTTCACATATTTTATTAAAAGATTAAAAAACTGATTAAATATTTTTTGTTAAAGAGGGCCAAATAATATATGATCCCAGTATTCAAACTACATTAATTGACTGTTTACCTTCTTGATTAATAATAATTACTCCAAATTCTAAAAAACTGAATTTTAATGTTACTAAATATGTATTTGCAGTACTATGCACATCAATATTTAGTTTATAAATACATATATTTTTATACGTGGTAACTTAATTGCAACAAAATTGTCTCTGAATTAAAAGCCTGCAAATAAAACCGAAAAAAAATTGTTTTTACGAAAATTTTAAGTCCAAAATACTGTACGTCAGCCGTGTCGTACGGCTGCCGACGTGTCTCAATAAACTATCTTTCTCGCGCTTATGGATACTCATAAGACTTTTTTGTCGCGCTCATTTAAAATCTTTATTCGCGCCAGGCAAGTATTAAAACCCGTTGAATTCGTCTGGCAATTAACACATATTTTTTAATATTATCTAATAAACACGTTCTGAAAAATTTAGAATGCCTAAAGTATATTTTCCTGGTATAATAATTAAACATATTTGGGATGGTCGGGTTACAATTTAAACCCGAAAAAAAAGTCTGGCATACTTATTGCTAGGTTAAATAGATGCTAAAATTTAAGAATAAACAAATTTCAAGTTGCCTAAAGGATGTTTTTGGATTTATTTTTTTGCAAATGTAATGGGTTGCGCAGTAGCAAAATGACCACAAACCCCCTGCCCGACTTAGGGTTCTGGGTTCACCAGTTAATAAACTTTAATTTTTTATTATTTTAACTTGCCTAAAATATGTTCTCTAAATATGTCGTCAGCACTTAGACTATTATATTTTCTTATAGACACCATATTAGATTTTAACATATCTAAATAGATAAATTAATTGCGATCCTAACGATGTACGTGTAGTATGTATATGTAGTATCCTGTGTATGTATGCATACTTTCATAGTGGCTTTTAAACGTCAATAATTTCTAAAAATCGTTTTTTCAATAGGTAACCGATTATTACTTTTTGGTTGTGGCACAAATTCCCCCATAAGGTTGCGCATCTTCTTTTTCGTTCAAACAACGGTAGGTACTATATTTAAAAAGGGTAATGTCCTATATCTCCCAGACACATGTAGCAAGCTGTTTTTAATTATTCTAGGTATAATGACTACCTTATTTATATTGATTTATATCGATATTATTTATATGCGATGCATTACAAAAGAATTATCTAGTAAACGTACTTTTAAGATATGCTTATCACGATTAAAAATAATTTTGGTACTTATACAACATGCATTGCAAAACAACCTTAATAATTCATTATAAAGTAAATGTTTTCGAATAATACTTCTTTTATTTAGGCTTACACACAGTAAAAATGATGTGTAAATTTTCTCATTTTGTATACTATTCTTTTTTTATCGCAGGTTTCTCTGGAGTAATTCTTGTATGGGGTCGTACACCAACTTGAACGAGTCAACGGCCTGCCGATACTAAACAACCAAGCAATATATAAATAAATATAAAGAACTAAAAATTGCGCCTTCGGACATGTATCGCTCCTTGACTGACAGTATTTTTTCATTGTTTAGTACAGGGTGTCCCACTAAGAATAGCTCTCGGCTGTATCTCGGAAAGTATTAGCCGTAGCGGCTGCGGAAAAAAATATTTATTAAAGAGGCTATGGGAAATTGCTGGAAATTATTTTCAAGTTTGTAGAACGACAGCTAGGGGGCGCAACTGCAACAAAAAATAAGAAAATGGAGTTTTTACACAATTTTGTCTAGATAAGGTGTAATATAAGTAACAGCTTCATAATCTTCAGTTAATTTTGAATATTTTTTGTTAGAGCTATTTTCCCCTATCTACCAAAATAAAGTGGTGGGGGAAGGTTAGATCTGTTTTTATTTGAATATTAATAACTCCGGACTGGATTATCGGAATCCAACAAGCGAGGGCTCGTTTAAAAAAGCGCTTCTTACTCTATACTGTACCATATAAACAATAATAATAAACTTTTGAACGTAGACGCTAGGGGGCGTTGTCTTACAATTTAGCAAACATTGCGCGTTTTTTCAAAAAAATTAAATGCAATATTATATGTAATTTTAGCTGATAGTAAAGAGTAGTAAAAGCTTAAAAAGTCAAGGAAAACCGCATCTTGATATCTTCTTTCAAGCCGAAGATATTAGCAAAACTATAATAAATACCAAAAAATAAGCCCTTAATTGCCTTAGTTTTACAACACGGTATCAGTAGCCCTTTTGATTATGCTCATTCTAACCTAAAAATAAGATAGAAACAGTTAATTTATTTTAAAATCGCCGATATACCAGAATATCATAATATCAGATGTATTAATATCTAATAATTAAGATATTAATAATAGTGAACGAGAAACGATGATTCAGAGAAGTCATGGTAGGCTTTGGAAAAAAGTTGCTTTTGACGTAATAGTATAAACGTCAAATTGTTATTAGATCAATATTTTGATAGTCTTATTAGCAGCGTCTTTTATCTTTTGATTGCTTTTTCAAAATGCCAACAACTTCAACTACTTCAAATAATAAAGGCATTTTCAAGCATTTAAAGATAAAAAAGACTATCAAAATGTTGATCTAATAACAATTTGACGTTTATACTATTACACGAAAAGCAACTTTTTTTCAAAGCCTACCATGACTTCACTGAATCATCGTTTCTCGTTCACTATTATTAATATCTTAATTATTAGATATTAATACATCTGATATTATGATATTCTGGTATATCGTCGATTTTAAAATAAACTAACTGTTTCTATCTTATTTTTTGTTAGAATGGGCCTAATCAAGAGGGCTACTGATACTGTATTGTAAAAATAAGATAATTAAGGGCTTATTTTTTGGTATTTATTATAATTTTGCTAATATCTTCGGTTTGAAAGAAGATATCAAGATGCGGTTTTCGCTCACTTTTTAAGCTTTTACCACTCTTTACTACCAGCTAAAATAGCACATACTATCGTATTTTTTTTTTTTTTAAATGCGCTATGTTTGTTAAATTATAAGAAAGCGCCCCCTAGCGTCTACGTTCAAAACCTTATTATTATTATTATTATAGTATAATATAGAGTAAGAAACGCTCTTTTAAACGAGCCCTCGTTTGTTGGATTCTGACCATCCAGTCCGGAGTTATTAATATTTAAATAAAGATAGATCTAACCTTCCCCCACCACTTTATTTTAGCAGATATGGGAAAATGGCTCTAACAAAAAGATCCAAAATTTACTGAAGATTATCAAGCTATTATTTATAGTACCCATTATCTAGGCAAAATTCTGTAAAAAATATATTTTCTTATTTTCCATAGCAGTTGCGCCACCTAGCGGCCGTTTTACAAACTTGAAAATAATTTCCAGCAATTTCTCATAGCCCCTTTAGTTATAAATATTTTTTTCCGTAAGCCCTACGGCTAATACTCTCCGAGATACAGCCGAGAGCTATTCTTGGTGGGACACCCGGTACATAGAAGTTGATACAATTTGATTTAATCTTTCACGTTACAGTTCATTGTTCAACCATTCTCTACCTATTTTGATATCATTGTCATTCTCAATCTTTTCAACTTAATTCAGTTGACCGAATCTTTTCAATCCAGCTGGTTGAATCTTTTAGTTCACATACGAGATTCGATCTTTTAAACTAGTTCTGTCGTGAACTACACCACTCTAGTTCCATTCAGATGATTAAAAAAAGTCCAATAATTGGCACCTCCAGAATTCCTGTCCAAACATTTACCTCCTATCTTTATACTTGCATCCAATGTGGATTTGTTTTGGACCAGTAGTGTATATGTTGAATATTCACAACTTTGGTTGTTGTATGAAAAATGACTCAAACAATATAAACTTAATGCAAACTTAATAAAAACCCAACCCAAACTAAAACAAGAAATCGCAAACAAGTAAAATACGCTCAACAAACAAATTCAAAGACAAACATGGATAAATAGCAACTAAACGACTTTGACATAAAACTAAAGCTTAGATTACGAATCCGTATACAAAGTATCCGAAATACGAACGTTTTCTGAAACACTATAGCGGCGCGAAATTTGTAAAAAATAAAAAAAGTTTTATAATTATCGGAATTTCAGATGTTTTAATCTGACAACTATGTACATATAAGATCTACCAAGAAATTCGTAAAAAATAATTTGGTAAATGCATACCGAAAACGGTGTGGATCTGAACCGTGACAGGGCTACCACATTAAAATGTGTAATATCTGTAATATGTTTGACGAAAATACATCTGGATGAAAAATCTGCGTTTATGTATTGAAAATGTATTCGTGTTAAACATAAACGACAAAAATAAAAATTCTGGTACTGAATATTTCGTATGATCGAAAAAAGTCGTTTAGTTTACTTGGAAATGAGGATTATTGACATTTACCATAATATTTTACATATGAAATAACAGCGATCTTCATTTCCAAGCCAACTTTGATGCCGTTCTGTGTTTAAACATATAATATTATATAAAATTGTTTAATGATAGAAAATCCGTATTATTCGTACTGTACTCAAAATCCGTAAATCTACGGATTAATCAGTAGTTCTGGCAACACTGTCTCCGGCAACCACTCACTCTGTCGATTGAAAGCAGAACTACGGTACATTATTCTTTAACTGCTGCACTGTGATCGACTATCAGCGCGCCGCGGCGCAGAGCTAAACTAAATCTCGGAATTCTAGGACAGGCTGACGGTAACGTCAGCTACATCTCGGACAGGTTTTGTGCCACGAAATCGTCCATAAGATTGCGCATCTTCTTATTTTTTTCAATCAACAGTAGTGCGTAGTATAAGCTTGGTTAACCGCACCACATGTATTTATACTAATAAGTTTTAAACACATATCTACTGATAAGCGCTAATTAGTGCCGGTGTTAGTGCGTATAATTGCGATACAAACTAAGTTATGAGACGTACAACTTGCAGATAGAGAGAAATAAGGAGCAAACTGGAAACGTGGGTGTGTGACTGTGAGTTTGTTCCAGAACAACTGAGGATCAATAGTACAAATTGGTGTAATACATTTCTGTTAATTTCTGTAATTTCTGTTTTCCACTTATTTCTTTTCATCGAACTTGGTTTTTGGTTTGGTTTGGACTGCACCGATGAGCGCCAATTAGCGAGACTCGTGTGTTTGCGGTTAACGATCAACATACTACGTCGATTATTTTCACCTTCAATGATCTTATACTCATACAGTGGCGCATCTAGAGATTGAGTCTGGGAGGGGTAGTGTGAATATTCAAAAAAGTACTAAATTTGAATTAAATTTTTGCTGGAAGGTATTGTAACTGTGGAAAAAATCTACTTGGATCGGTTTGGATATTCTGTTTTAATTTGTATTATTAACTTTTTTGTAACAATTTTATTTTATACCAAATTTTATCTTATTAATTAATTTCTTTCTGGGAGGGGTAATTACCCCATTACCCCTCCCGTATATGCGCCCCTGTACTCGTAAAACAGAAAATTAACGAATAAGCGTCAGTTATGGATTTTTAAATTATTTATCAAATCACAAAGTTGGATATAAAAAATAAACTTTGTTCCTTTGTGTTACCAAAAACAAGGTGTTTTTAATATTTTAATACAGAAAATTACATCAATTTTTAACATACTCTGCGTAAATTTTTTTGCCACTTGGGTTATCTTTCGTCGTATCGATAAAGTAAAAACTGGTTCTTAAATCGCGTTTTTGACATAAAATCCAGTGGAGTAGTCAGACTGCGGCTATTATTCAGTGACTCGATGATTTGTCATTGTTAATTAAACCTTCCCTAAATTTATGTCTTTAATGAGACACACATTTTTTATATATTTTTTTTCTCTATTAAGTTTAGGAAAAGTTACCGGCAATAAATAAATACAGTTTCCTACCTGGTTTTGTTTTGAGAAAACTTATGCCACTTCCTGAAAGTCATCAAACTCACTAACCCACACACGGATTTCGAAATTAAAGCGCGAAGTAAAAACGTAATCGTTTTTTAGATACCTTAAATGAACAGTATACAATAACCGACCGTGCACCAGCATTTGTCTACACTATTTAATTAATAAACAAAGACAGCCAGGGTTTTCTCATTGGTCTTCGACCTGTTATCAAAACAATTGAAGGTCTGATTAATGCGAAAATTCATTCTTTGTTACGACTACGATAACACTGGCACCATGCAATTTTATTTAACCTTTTTAAAGGCAAAACTTTTTTAAAAATACCACGCTAATATTTAAAAAATAAAATAAAATACTGTCAAATATTAAATCGTTATACAAAAATATTTGTAAAAATATTGGTTGACTGCTGAATGTTCATTTTTTAATTCTCCATCTAATAAAAAAATAATATACGGGGTGTTCCATTTAAAAAAAACAAAGAAAAATTATTTTATATTTTATATAAGCTTGACGTAGAATTTTGAACATCCTGTATGATTTAAGATTACGATATTTTTAGCAAAGTTAAGTACAGACCATCTAAAGTAAATACCTAATATAGTTTTGATTTCAGGATACCTAGTTCTTGTATTTGTAATATTTTTTTTTAATAAAGGTTGAAAAATATAATTTTTTTATTTATTTATTAATATATCTGAAAATATCCAAAATATGTTTATTCACAACTTAGGATTATGTAAAATTATCTGAAAGGAAGCCAAAAATGCAATAATATACAGGGTGTTCTATTTAAAAAAATCATCTCGATCCACTGACACTTTTTTGAGCCACCCTATAGAAGTTAAAACATTTTCCTGAAATAATCTTTGTACATCTCCATTTATTGAAAAAATAATATACAGGGTGTTCCATTTAAAAAAAAACAAGAAAAATTATTTTATATTTTAGAAAGTTTGGCGTAAAATTTTGAACATCTTGTATGATATACGATTACCGATATTTATAGCAAATTTAAGTACATACCATCTAAAGTAAATACCTAATATAGTTTTGATTTCAGGACAGTTCTTGTATTTGTAATATTTTTTTTAATGAAGGTTGAAAAATATAATTTTTTTATTTATTTATTAATATATCTGAAAATATCGAAATATGTTTATTCATAACTTAGGATTATGTAAAATTATCCGAAAGGAAGCCAAAAATGCAATAATATACAGGGTGTTCTATTTAAAAAAATCATCTGGATGCACTGACACTTTTTTGAGCCACCCTATAGAAGTTAAAATATTTTCCTGAAATAATCCTTGTACATCTCCATCTATTGAAAAAATAATATACCATTTATAATAATACCATGTTTCCATTTAAAAAAAAACAAGAAAAATTATTTTATATTTTAGAAAGTTTGGCGTAACATTTTCAACATCCTGTATGATATACGATTACCATATTTATAGCAAAGTAAGTACAGACCATCTAAAGTAAATATCTAATATTGTTTTGATTTTAGGACAGTTCTTGTATTTTTAGTTATTTTTTATTTATTTATTAATATCTTTGAAACTATCGAAATGTATTTACTCATATCTTAGGATTATGTAAAGTGATCTGAAATGAAGCCAAAAATGCAATAATATACAGGGTGTTCCATTTTAAAAAAAAATCATCCTGATCCACTCACACTTTTTTGAGCCACCCTATAGGAGTTAAAATGACTCTGTATACTATTTAAGAAATCATAACTTTAGTTCATATCTTTAAAAATATTGTTTTAATAACATAAAATAACAGACTATGCCGCTGTATTCTACGTAAAATGTCCTACAATAAATAAGCTTTCATCTTCTCGATACCTTTCATAATAACAGAGATACGGGGGGGGGGGGGGGTAGCCTAAATCAAATCAAAATCAAAATTAAAAAATTGCAAAAATATATTGCAAAATTTTCAAAAAGACCCTGTAACTAGAAACGAAGGAAACATTTTATTTACGGGGTCTTCCGTTTGACAAAAAAGTGAACCAGGTTGTGCACAAACCGCATCCTTCTATTTCACTAACAATTCAAACCAAACAATGAACATACCGCATGATTTCAACCAAGATGGGACACCCCATAGATATATTGCAAAATAAATAAAATATTTACCTCATTGTCAGCATTATTTTCTATTGAAAAATAAAAATGTTAATATTTTAAATAAAAAACGATGCCAAGTTTTTTTCTAACTCTGTAATAAATATGGGATATTAATGTTGTTTCAAACGGTTTGCAGCTATTTACAGGATAAAAAATCCTCAATTTGATCGTAAGCAGTAGTGATGGCTATAGTTTAATTACTATCATTTTCTTTGTTAAAAAAATACAAAGGAATAATTGCTCTTTATCAGCATCAGGTAATAGGTAATTCGTGCTTTAAAAAATAACAAGATTTACGATAAACTTTTGCATACAGACTGTACTACCACAGTACTACAGTCGATAGAATTTAACACTTCTCTCATTTTGATATAAAGAACCTATTTTCTATTACATACAGGGTGTCCCAATATTCCGGAACGTAATTTTGGATTCAAAATAAGTTTATTGGACACAATTTACCTCTATACAAAAGTGCTGCGTTTGTCCGTTAGGGGGCATCAAACTTTAAAAAATAAACACATTTTTTAAGATATTATCTGACCCATTATTCCGATTTGAATGAGATATGAGGTGCCTGTGTTTTGCTAAGTGCTTTAACATTTAACTTTTGAACGGGAAGGTTAAAAATTGCCTCCACCCCTACATTTTTTAGTAGAAATATTTTCCAGCTCCACCAACGACCGATTTTTTTTCATAAAATGGTCCTTTATTCTAGTAGCTATTTACTCCATTTTTGTCTCTTGTAAAAAAACCTGCATAGTATAATTTTTGAAGCATACCTACAAAATATACAGAGAGTTCCAGTATTCCGAGGATATAGAACAACTACGTATTTTTTTAATCAAAATAAGTGAATTGTACACAATTTACCTATACTAGGGTCGGTATTTCTGGTCTTGGGAGCCGATTTTCGTGTGTACGAAGAGTACGGTCAACACGCTTAGTAAAATAAGATGTAGGTACTGAATAAAGACAGAAAGCAAGTATTCTCCCAAGCGCGTGGATTAGCTCTGTAGCGTCAGATTAAGTGATTATGTAATAAATACTTCGTATTTTTGCTCTCTCCGACTTACTAGATTGCCATAGAGATTCACTCCAGTAAGAGGCGGCTATAGGGGAGCGACTTGCCTGCACGGTATAGTTTGCGCAAACTAGAAGGAACACTGTGCGTTGTCCACACAATGCAAGTAGGAGCGTACATTCAGCATTATTTTTATTCTGAATTTGTGGTTCCGTTCGTGGAAATGTCAAGTGACGAATTATTGTTTTTTAATTGCTTATTGTTAAAGAAAAAACAGCAAAATAAACGGTATAGATCGAAGTGGAGTAAAAACTGGCTTTTAAATAGAAAACCAGAAGTGTCTAGCCCGAGGGGGAAACCGCTGGGGAAGTTTGTTTACCCGTTTACCTGGATATTTGCTATGAAAATGAATATTGCACATGGAAAAGTCGAATTGTTCGTTTTATAAATGCGTTCGGATTAAATCGTTTCATTATTTTGTGTCGAAATTTATTGGTGCAGGTTTAATCGGCCTAATTCAATTTTTTTATTATTCGTCTGCAGAAATCACCCTGTATATATTGTATAAACTTGTCTAGCTTAAAAAAATAATAAATAATAGGATTACACATCTATTTGGAATGTTCTATTCAAGTCTGTGCTCTATTCAATAAATTTGTCAAGCGTAACAGGATTTGATTTTTAAAAATGGAATAAAAAAATAAAAAAAACTTGTTGAAAAGAGTTATTAAATTATAATCTGGTTCCGTCACTGAACAACAGTTTTTCGATAAAATTAAAAAGTTCGCCACTATATGGATGCAGAAGGACGGCTAGAGCATATTAAACAAATTGTCGACCAACGTTCCAATCTGTATACCGATGCAACATACTGTTGCTTTTAGAGTAGATTTAAATAACTGTCACATAGGAAGAAAATTACGACAAAAAATTTGTCGACCATATGATCGACTAAAATGACAAATAGTGGGATGACTCTGTTGAAAATTTAGCAAAAGTTAAAAATTGAGCTTTAACTCAATGAAAATATGCTTACAGTATACACCTTAATCTTTTCAAAGTACAAAAAGGGGGAAGTATGCGAGGAAGTACGGGAAGTATGGAAGAAGTAGGGGAAGTATAGAGGAAGTTTAAGAAGTATTGAGGAAGTGAGAGGAAGTAATGGGAAGTACGAGGAAGTACGAAGAAATATCGAGGAAGTATTGAGGAAGTATGAAGAAAGTCCGGTAAAGTTCAAGAGAATTATTAGAAATTAAAAAGAAAAACAGAAGGATTTCCTTATATAGAATATAGTTGATCATAGAATCTGATCCCTACTTGAGCTACTTGGGCTTAGAACTGCTTTAAGTTGCAATTTAAATAATACATTTTTTTGTCTACGGTTTTTGAATATTTTTTACAATTGGCAACATTGTGGTTTCGACTATACTAGGCAGCAATTCTCTCGCGTTTGTCTTCGAGTTTTGTTTTAAAAGTGAATATTTTAGGAATCTCACAAAGGGCCAGCTTATTGTTTGTCAGTATATTGTATGGATAATACTTTTACATACAGAGATGGTTTTACAAGTTGGAAATATTTAGAGCAGGAGGCTAATTGATATGGAACAAAAATATTAGGTTTCTCTTCAGTGGGCGATACGGGACTTTTGAAACTTTATTTTCGACGAGTCAGTTGACGAAAATAATGTCGAAACGTCTTCTGTAATAAATTTTGAGCTGATGGTGGATCAAATTTTAAAGATTAATCGGTATTGGGACGTTTTTTTTAATGCAACACCCTGTATTTTATTGTATTTTGGCTTCCTTTTTGATCGCTTTACTAGACTGCATATAAAGTTTTCAGTTGAGGGTTGGAACCTTTGGTGTTACACAGCAAAATAAAAATACTAAATCACCACAATACACCAAAACACTTTTACTTTTACACAGGACGCGCGTTTCGCTGCATATAAAGTGATTAAAAAGGAAACCAAAAATGCAATAATATACAGGGTGTTCCATTTAAAAAAATCGTATTCACCTACTCACTTTTTTGAGCCATCCTGTAGAAGTTAAAATATTTTCCTGTAATACATCCTAATACATAATTTAAGTTTGCCCTTAAACAAAATTCCTAACTTTTTTATTATAGGAGCTACAGATGCTCGACGCACTATTGCCGAACCCTGTATAGGTAGGATAACTGATAATCTAGTGAATGCAAAGTACAAATTACAGTTTTTACAACAATATGCAAAGCACGATTTGGGGGATTTAAATGGCCAAAAATCTAATGCTGGAAGTACACACTCGCCGAGGCGACCCGAGGTGCGACAAAAATAACGGTCCTAGCCAATAACAATGTAGATATCGTTAATTTTGTGTCGCGCCTCCGGTCGCCTCGGCGAGTGTGTACTCGCAGCATTAACGTGCATTCTCACGACTCGTGTACTTGACAAACATTTGTAATTGGTATACAGGGTATACACGGTGCGTCGGGCATCTATACAGAATTTTTAAGTTATTTATTATAGGAGCTACGCCGCACTCCCGCCAGACCCTGTATGCCAATAAAAAGTACTTGCCAAGTACACGAGTCGTGAGAATGCGCCTTTAGATGTCGACGAAAATTATTTTTTTTAAGGTCCTATAAATTTCCTTAGCAACGACCCTTAAAAACGATTTATTTAAAATTAGTAGACACGACAAAGTCAAAATACAAAATATTTATAAAACGTTAAAAAAATTGATTTGATTACATATTTTTATTCCAGTTTATTTTTGTATTTATGTAAGTAATATTTTGTAATTAAAGAATATATTTTTGAACAGAATAATTTGATTCAATGTATTCATTTTTTTATTATTGAAAACTAACTAAGCATTTTAGGGCATACATTTATACGAAATTTTTTACTTATATTTATCTGCAGAATATGCTGTCAAAGTTTCCGGAATACAATTCGGACCACCCTGTATATTATTCGTTATATTATTTGAACGCCTGTAAACAATTAAATTTTTGCTATTAGGGCTTTTTTATAACGCTGCCTATTTTTGGTATAATTAATAGAGATATATTTTGAATTACATATTTTGGTTTAACGGGAAAGTATTAAGGAAGTACGGGGAAGTATTAAGGATGTACGGGGATATATTGAGAATGTATGAGGAAATATGAGGAAGTATGAGGAAGTATTGAGGAAGTATGAGGAAATATGAGGAAGTATGAGGAAGTATTGAGGATGTAAAGGAAGTATTAGGGATGTATGAGGAAGTTTTTGCATAAAAGGGAAGTTGGTGTACAAAATTTAGGTCAGCGGTTTCCCCCTCGGTCTAGCCCTAGCAGTCAACTTTTAAGCTTGACCAATCAGGTTGGTTAGCGTGGTTATTTGAAGGGTGTTAATTCATTTGTGTTTGTCAAAAACTTTAACGTGATTGGTCAGGCTTAATAGTTGCCTGCTAGGGTTAGCAAACCAGCTAAGTTAGAAAACCAGTTTCTTGTACAGTTTGACAAATATAGAAAGAGACTTGGGGATAGCACCGGTCGCGCACACAATAGAGAGAGAACGCATTCGGCGGAAGAGAGATGCAGTTACGCTACGAAAAATCTGATTAAAGCAAATTTGTGGGCTGTCCACTGCGCATCGAGGGGCGTCTCTTATTTCATATTTCTCCCGTCTCTAGCTATACTTGTTAAGTTGTACGCATTTTTTCTGTTTCTATCGGAATAATATTTCGATTTTATCTTCCATAGGCATGGCAACGATCAATATATTTCAATGAAACTCATCATAAACTCCTTATGGGAATAAGTACGCATATCAGACATTTTCTGAGAGTTGATAAATACTAAAATAATAATAAAAAGTCACAAAACTGTAGTTTGAACTCGCTGATACCGTCTACATGTATGATATCACCGCACAAACTGGTTTGCGCAAACTAAAATCTTTAGCAGCGCGACGTTTACGCAGGCCGCGCTTGTTGGTTTGTGCGTGCTACCGTTTTACCGTCTACACACAGCGTGTTCCTGATACAAACAGGTTTGGCAGGTAAGCTTATATGCAGATAAACTCTATACATGTAAAGGCCGACCGAAGGCTTCGCTTGCCAGCAGGGTATACAAAAGTACTTCGTGTGTCTGTTAGTGGGCGTTAGGCAAAAATAAGCCCGAACGTTAATAAATTTAAAATTATGGAGCTTATTGTCAAAAATCATTTGTGATACTAATATAACATTCCATATTTTCGCCAACTAGATTATTAGCGTATACTAGATTTTATGCACCTACATAGCTTGATTCCAAGTGGGAACCAACTGGAAGCGAAACTGAAGAACCTGGAAGATTCCATCCGTAACCTGGAATGGGTATATAGACAAAAAATGTAGTAAATACTAGAAGGACCAAAAAAAATCGGTCGTCGGTGGAGTTGGAAAACATTTCTACAAAAATTTATGTAAAGGTGGGCGTAGTTTTTACCCTTCCGTACTTTTTTTTTGTTTTTTTTTGTAAAAGTCAAATATTAAATGGCTTAGAAAAACACGGATACCCCAAATCTTATTCAAATCGGAATAACGGTCCTTAAAATATCTTAAAGAATGTGTTTATTTTTTAAAGTTTGATGCCCATTTGTCTGTTAGAACAAGCGAAGCACTTTTGTATAAGTAAATTAGATCCCAATGAATTTATGCTTCTTCTTCTATGGAAAGGTTCTATGACTCTGGGAACACTCAAATCCCGATCCAATCCAGATATGGCCACTTGCCCTTACAACATTCAGCCAGCAGTACACTTTATTCGAAAACTCTGGTATATATAAAAGAAGGAAACTAGGATAAGGTATAAGACTGTACTGTAGCATGTCCAGTAACTGTGTGTGGCCAAAGCCAAATTATAAAATAGAAAACAAATTTCTTGCAGTATAGGTACCTATATAATAAAATTATATAAGAATTCTTGCCACTTAACTGCTTATATAGAAATTTAATTCTACGCTGTGTTTGTCATAATGTTTTCTATTTTATAATTTGGCTTGCCTGAAAAAAACCTTTTACCATCCTTTTACTATCGATAGTTGCGCCCCGGTGGTACGAAAGTACTACCATTGTACGCAGGCCGCTATCTCCCGTCCGGGACTTAATATCTAACCGACACTTTTCGACAAGTCGGAATTAACTATCTCTGCGCTGTGGTTGTCATTTTGTGGATCTGCCCAAGCTCACCTGATGATGGAGTAGGGCTCCGAAACCGGTAGTGAGAGCAGGTTGATCCACATTATGACAAACACATCGTAGAATTAAATTTCTATATAAGCAGTTAAGTGGCAAGAATCCTTATATAATTTTATTATATACCTATACTGCAAGAAATTTGTTTTCTATTTTATTAATATTAATAATGAATACCATTAAATAATGGCATTGACATTTTGACAATTTTGGAATATAAATTTAATGATAAATCCATTAAGAAAAAATGTACAACAATCCACCCAAATTTAACAGCTTTAATCGAAAATATAAATTTTGAAATCACTCTCTGTATATTTAACATTTTAATGAAATTGAAAACATTTTAAAAATATGCGCTATAACCTTTGCCAGCAATGTTATAGAAAAGATAGGAGTGAAAATTGATCTGACAAAAAGTTGAAAACAGTTGTTTACCCTGTATATAATAATTTTTTAATTTGTTAGTGGAATAAATAAGTGGTCTCAATTAGCGTTGTCCTTTTAATTTTAATGTAAGCATTCAGAACGTCAGATATTAGTGGTTCAGACTAGTGGTAGTTTTCAATTAGTAGAAAAAGTCTTCAAACTTTAAGCTTCATTCAGAACCTCGCAATTAGTGGTTTCAATTAGCGTAGAAGATTGTTCCTTTAATTTCAATGTAAGGATTCAGAACGTCAAAATTAGTGGTAGAGTCTTTTTCAATTAGTAGAAAAAGTTAACAAGCTTTTGACTTTTCCACTAATTATACTTCAAAATTTGCGAGGAATGTCATTTTGGCCTTTCATTATCATCCGTCAAGAGAAATTCTGGTTGAAAATAGAAAGTTGATTGTTTTATAAGCTAAATATTAGGCTCTCTCTATGGATACAACAATGACTGAATGAACCTATGACTACCGCAAGCTGTTGCTAGGATTATTCTATTAATCTTAATTGTATTTTTTAAACATTGTGAATGATCGTAAACTAAAGCTTAATTCAGAACCTCGGAAAGTGGAATAAATTCGTGGTTTCAATTACACTTTATACTTTTTAGTTTACTAACGTTTCCTAGCAACGGCTTGCCATAGTTAGTTGTATCCATAGAGAAAGCCAAATATTTAGCTTATAAAACAATAAATTTTTGATTTCTAACCACAATTTCTCTTGACGGATGATAATCAAAGGGCCAAATAACATTCCCCGCAAATTTTGAAGTATAATTAGTGGAATAGTCAAAGGTTTGTTAACTTTTTCTACTAATTGAAAATGACTCTACCACTAATTTAAATGTTCTGAATGCTTACATTGAAATTGAAGGAACAAACTTCTACGCTAATTGAAACCTCTATTTTATTCCACTAATTGCGGGGTTCTTTATGGGATCTTTCATTCCAAGGTTACAAAATGACATCATAAACGATATATGATAATAATAGTTATTTGTGTAACTAGTGCAAAAAAGACACATGAATTTTTCTGAGTTCATTTTAATTTTAATGTCGCAGTTTAAAAAATTCACTAAGGTAATTGATGGACAAACTTCATTTCCAGTAGTCTTTTGAATTTTATTTTGATTTCTGCTCGTGGAGGTCTCGGGTTCTTTCTCTTCACTTAAAACTCTTTTCCGGAATGTTTCTGCGAGGTATCCAGTACTGGTACTTGGTTTATCTTCCAGGATTTGACAAATTTTACAATTTTTTTCTTTTTAGTTAAAGTCGTCATTAATAATGTCACCACAAATATATAAAGATCTATCGAAAATATACAACAGCACCCTTCTAAAATGTAATTTTTCACAAAAATATCGGATTTTTATCAGACACTAAGAAATGAGAGGCAGCTTTATTCAAACAAAAAGCCAAATTATTTCACCAAGCTACATCGCCGCTGGGGCAACAACTAAACAAGATCTGGCTGATGTTATAAAATAGGTATGTGTAAACTTAATAAAACACTTAATTTTTATGAGAGAGTTTTATTAAAACTGTAACAATTCAATATAACTGTATATTATAATACTAAATATTATCCGCATTTTCAATGGATATTTCGTTTGGATTAAACGGTCCAGAAAATGGAGAATTTTCTGCATACCACGCTTTTTTCAGAAGTTCCTGTTTAGCCATATCATCGGAGGTTGGCAAACCCAATCTATAGCAATAATAATTTAATATACAGGGTGGTTCGAACTGTAGTCTGGAAACTTCGGCAGCATATTCTGCACATAAAAATAAGTAAACAAGTTCATCATTTTGGAGGGACTAGGACCTCTAAGACTCTGCGGTGATGAAATTCCTCTCTCGGGGGAGGTCAAGTATCTAGGAATCACGCTGAATACCAAACTACCCAAGCAGCATTTGGACGTCGGGACAATGTTGTGTCACGCGACCAAACGTCGGGACGCAACGTCGGCACAACCTCGTGCCAACCCTAGTCTGCACTAGTTTGGAGAATAATTTTTGGACACCGACGTTGGCTAGCAGCCTAATTTAGTATAAACTGCAACGTTGTTTAAAATCCTAATTCACACAAATACAAAACTATATTAATATGGCGTCTAAGTCGCGTTTTATCCTAAATTGGGATAATTATAGAAAAAATATTATTTTTATGATTTAGTTAGAGACATATGCCAGATGGCAGTAAAGGAAAACAAAACAAAATTATTTAAGTGTGGAGGATGTTTGAAGATCATAATTATTGAAACACTTTAACCGACTCTGTAACTCGTTGCCCAAAGTAAAAAAGTTAAACACAAACAACTTTATTGATAAATGTATTGTTTCTACTTTGAAAAATACTAATGGGCCTTAAAATTAAAGAAGTTTTAAAAAATTTCTTGAATTTTTTTTTAGTAAAATGAGAATAATTTATTCGCAGTCGAAAAAATTGTTTCCGCGTGTTTTTTAGGGTCAAATATTTCAAGTTATGTATTCAAAAAGCAGGAATTGCTATTTTAGGAACGAAACATTTTCTTATTCAACAACATGGCGGCTTTCACTTTGTTGTTTTGGAGATTAAGATGGAGTAGTTCGAGTAGTCGCATACTGGACTAATAAAGTCGCAGTTCAGCCTAAACAGGTAGTATACTAGTCGCAAGATTGTCTAATTTAGTCATCCTAGAGTCTAGCTTGTGCGCCCTCTATAATCTCAATAAACGAGGGAGTGGATAAAGTATCGGCAATATGTCGATGTATATTTAAATTTAGTTTTATATGTACCTTTCTTATGTCCCATTTTAATTAAGTTTTTTTTATAAAAACAAAAACAGCACTGAACTGTCTGACTGAACAGAAGAATGAAGTGAAAATTTAAGATTTAAGGTTATGGTTCAATACAGTTGCAAAAAGGTAGTGGCTCGACGTCCTACCAACGTAAGAATAAGGAAATCTAAACAACGTTGGAATTAGTAAAACAGACGACGTTTGCATAACGTTGGAATAGGTCCTGAAAGTGACGTCGGAAAACTCTTTATTGCCCAACATTGTAACTACGTTGTCGGAATCACCTAAAGATCACTTAAGCAAAAAAGGTTACAAGACAACGTTTATTCGACGTCGCAGAAGCTTTTACTTTGTTGTAGTACTAGTTCAACGTCGGCACAACGTTACAACAACGTTTACATTTATTTTAATACCCAAGGTACGGAGCTAACTATTTTTTGTAAGTAATCCAACGTTGTGTTTAGTAAACATGTGGTCGCAAATCGTGAAAATGCTACTTGGGTAGTCTGGAACCGACATTTGGAAAATGTCACAAGGAGGGCGGTGACCACACTAGCGGTAGTCAGACAACTTCATGGAAAAATCTGGGGCCTCAGACCACAGATGATGCACTGGCTGTACACTGGACTAGTTAGGCCTTCAGTAACATATGCATCCTTGGTATGGTGGCCTAAGGTAATGCAACAAACAACAATGCTCAGCCTCAGGAAGGTGCAAAGACGTAGGGGCGATGAAGTCAACGCCCACTGCATCAATGGAGGTGCTTCTGGACCTTCCGCCTCTTCACATAGTGATCCAGGCGGAGGCAAGAATGGAACTCTATCGAGAACAAAAGTGTTGTCTCTGGGAAATAGGACAGAAACAGGACACTTAAAGATGGGGGATTCTATCGGGGGACCTCTACTCTAAATGAGATCGGACCAAATGACCCTCTTTATCACTACCACAAACCATTCGAGGTGAACAAAATGGACCGAGAAATGTGGACATATATAACATTCCTTCAGAATGGACTAACCTGGTACACAGACGGGTCAAAGACTGTTGAAGGAACAGGAGCTGGAGTATTTGGGGAAAGACCAAGGGTAAGCTTATCCTTTTCATTGGGTAATTACTCAACCGTATTCCAGGCAAAATCTTCGCCATTCTACAATATGTGAGAGAAAACAATAGAAGAGCTTATTCAGGTAAGCTTATAATATATGCTCAGACAATCAGGCGGCACTTAGGGAGCCCAAAGGTATCGTCGAGACTCGTCTGGGAATGCCTAGGTAAACTGGGAGCTCTGGCACGAAGGAACAGAATTAAATTATTCTGGGTGCCGGGCCACAGCGGCATCCAAGGCAACAAAAAAGCCGATGAGCTAGCTCGGCAAGAATCATCGGCATCCTATCTTGGTCCAGAGCCAGTACTGGGAATACCCAAATGTATGGCCCGTAGTGCACTAAAACTCTGAACCAGGGAAAAGCAGAATGTCCACTGGAGAAACAGACAGGGGCACAGGCACAACAAGGTCTTTATCCAAGGATCTAGCTCTAAAATCTAAATAACTTTTCGTCCGTCTCTATATACCGAGTATTACCGAGTAAAAAAGTCAGTCAGTGTGTAAAATACATGTGATTATTGACAAAAATTATACATGTTGACTGTATAGTTATTAATTTGAAATAATAAACTTGAAATATTTTGGTGCCAAAGATAACAGAACCTGTTTTATCTTATTTCTTTCTAGAAAAATGTATGATTAGCTTAAAAAAAAGTTCCCATAATTTATAATTTCAGTCAAATATCTATCTAGTGTTTATTTTTTGTCAATAAATGACATGTATTGATTATTAAGAATCCTCAAGAAAAGACATTTTTTAGGTAGAAAAAGCCACAAATGTATATTTTTTTATTCAGTAGTGTAATACAGGGACGGACAAAAACTTATTACTCTTCAAAACAGTTAAAAAAGATGTATATGGCGCCCCTTACAAGTAAAAGTCAAATTGACATCGAAATCAAATTTCTCTTATTATAAAACCCCCAGACACCAATTTTCATCACAATATTGACTATAGTTCAGAAATTATTTGGAAAAAAGACGAAATAATAATTAAACTTCTACACCCTGTGTCTCCGAAACGAAGCATTTTAATTTATCATACTTACTGTGTAACTTTAAAAATAAATTTTTCTCGCACCTTGTAATGGAAATTTTTCATTTTATCCTTAACGAAAATGTTACTAGGTACTTATTTAAATTATTTAAATTTTAGAAGTAACAAATAAGTCACTATTCTATTTAAAATAAGATTTCAAACTTTAAAATTGACATTTCTCAAAACATAAAAAAAATTACCTTCCCCCTTTCTTCCCTGCACTCTTCAATATTACTAAACATTAAAATGAAAAAAAAAATAATGTCCCCTAACCATAAAAAACTGACGTCGCGCACGTGATCTTCGATTTTTGTGGTAATCACAATCAAAGATAAAATTTACGAACTTCAAGGTCATTATGTTATGCTTATAATTACGATTGCGATATATAAACGATCGTATCTAAAATAATGGTTTTAACTTTTATGATTGTGACAAAAATTGTGATTATGATTCCGACTATGTTGTATAAACCCCCCATTATTTTTATGTGCAGAACATGGTTCCAAAGTTTCCGGAATACAGTTCAGTTGGTTAGCTTACTAACCAACCACCCTATACAGTAAGATAATTTTATTTTGTTCTACCTCTTCCTTTCTTGATTCCATCCCAGCTCTTCAATTTTGGCTTGTGCATCCTCAGGTAAGTCTTCAAAAGGCCTTGAACAATCTAGTTTTGTTATATCCAATCTAAAAACAAATCAATAGGTCTATAAAAAACTACTATTTTGTCTATTTCATATAATCACCGGTTCTCAGATGTAATTAAACGATCCCACCAAATTTCTTTGCATTTGTCTAAATGAATGTTAAGTTTTCCTTTATCCACAGACCAAATTGCATTAGAATATTTACATTTTTGACATAATTCTCCTAAAATATAGAAATATTCAAAATACCCTCCCATCATCTAATTTATTTCATAGTTGTTAAGTAGTAAATATAGATATCTAAAGGCGGACTCTGACGACTCGTGTACGTGACAAAGAATTGTGATTGGCATACAGGGTCCGGCGATAGTGCGTCGTAGCTTGGTCGTAGCTTCTATAATAAATAACTTAGAAATTTTGTACAGATGCCCGAAGCACTAGTGCCGGATGCAGGACCCTGTATGCCAGTAACAAATGTTTGCCAAATACACGAGTCAAGAGAATTTATCGTTGTACTAGCGTGTACCAGCGACTTCGTTCGCGTCGAATTAATCATTTGTAATGGTGATGATAAAACAAAGCAAGAATTTCCATTAACATACAAACTGGATAAAATTTTCTCACATTTATGTCAGCATGAGAAAAACAATATGGCGATATTATTATATAACTTGATAATATTTGAGGGACAGTTTCATCTCGTTGGAATTTGACTTTCGAAAAATCCGTTTGCCAAAAATAAGCTTTTTACGTCAAGCAGTTTAAGCAGAATCGTAGTTAAGAAATTACCCAACTTTTTGGAACACCCTGTATGATCTTTTAAAAAAATTCAAAATATATAAACCAAATAAATTATGATTGTCTAAGCGTTTTCCCGAAAGACTAACCGTTTTTTAAATAACAAATATTGTAATATTTGAGGGGCGTTTTCACCCTCTTGGAATTTGAGATTCGAGAAACCCCTCCTTATCGAACCTCTACACCCCCAGTCAATCCGTTTGCCAAAATCAGCTTTAAACGTCAAGCAATTTAAGCAGAATCGTGATTACTTAATGATCATATTTTATGAAACACCCTGTATAAATTTATAAAAAATCTTAAAATATGTAAAACAACAAAATAAAATATACGTGTTTAAGAGTTTTTCCGAAAAACTCACCGGTTTTTAAAATATTTTAATATTTGGGGGATAGTTTCGCCCCCTTAGAATTCGAGTTTCGAAAAATCCCTTCTTATCGAACCTGTACACCCTAAAGTCAATCTGTTTTCGAAAAATCAGCTTTTTACGTCTAGCGCTTTAAACAGGATCGTGATTAATCAATGACCAGATTTTTCGAAACACCCTGTACATATACATTTTTAAAAAATCTTAAAATATGTAAAAAAACAAAATAAAATATACGTGTTTAAGCGTTTTTGCAAAAACTTGACCATTTTTTAAATAAAAAATATTGTAATATTTGAGGGGTGGTTTCACCCTCTTGAAACTGGAATTTCGAAAAATCCCTTCTTATCGAACCTCTACACCCTAGAATCAACCTGTATGCCAAAATTGAGCTTCTTACATTGAGTGGTTTGAGCAGGATCCTGATTAATTAGTATGTCAGTCACTTAAGGATTTTATATATTAGTATAGATGATTTATTTTTGTTTAAAATTTATATAAAAATTATATTGAAATAATATGACAAATATTTTCAAAATAATAAATACACGTATTAGTGATATCTTGATTAAAAAATTTTAATAGTCTATATTTTTAGTAATTGTTGTCAACGCAGCGAAAAAACGCTCCAAGCTAGCTTTCATCTCTAATATCGTTCTGCGCATGCTCAGTAGCGTATTTAGAGAGAAAGATAGGTTTATACGATAATCTTGTTCTAGAAAAAAATAAATAGAAAAATGCATGTGATTGTCCCGTAAAAGTCGTGTGTAATATCTACATATGGCATAGCTTTATCTACGAAGTTTATAAGATCTAAAGGAACGACAAACGGACGCCAATGCGTATGAACTCGATTTTTACGTGGATGCATAAACGCCATACGATTAGCATTAAAAAAGATGTCTTCAACATCCGACATGCCATTTTCAAACCTTCTTTATTGCACTTATGAAACGTTCAATAGGTTTGTCTTTTCTGAGGACATTACCCATACAGCACGTCCAAATGAAATTACGTTTCTACAAGGGAGACACATGAAAAACAAAATATGTTAAAGTGATCCTAAGTGTTCATCTAGTTCTAACATATACATATGAGATACACGCAGGTTTATATTGATAGAATTGTGTGATACAGTGTTTACTAGTTGTATACCGTGTGCACACAGGATTCTAAAGAGTTTTTGTAACGTAACAAATAATTATTAAAATAATGAAATCTGACGTCGGTATATGAAACATACAATGTATAAGTCATACGTATGTGTGATACTTCGTATCATAGTTGTGCTTATAGTACACACCTTGTAAAAATGTGACGTATACACATAATATAAATATCTATATAGACACTTTGTAATAGTGTACTGTTGTGTCTACATTCTAGCATGAAATGAAGGTGTGCGCACGCGCGGATAGCCTCAGCGTAGATACACCGACCAAGTGTATCTTATGTGTACCTTTCTCCTTTCTAGCAGTGGTATGTGTTAGCAGCTATTATTGTTTTATCATTCGGAAGCTCTATATAAATGTTCTGTTTGTGTGTAGTTTAAAAGAGATTTAAAGGTAAGCACAAGTTTTTAATTGCCTTGTTACACCTTCCTAAGTGTATTATTAATATTATAGTAGCGACTTTTCCCGTACTCGATACCCAATTTACCAAATTTTGACTCCAATGAATGAAAACTCCAAATATTCTCGTATAATGATAAAGAGGTTAGCTCTGCAATATAATTTTTTTTAATTTGGAAATAATAAAAATCTAAATAGACCAGAGAAAGAAAGATTTAAACACTTCAAAGAACTTCTTACACTGATATTCGGTAAGTTATTGACGGATCAATATACAGATATGTTTAATATTCAATAATCAGTTTCATATAAAATTTAAGGGTGAGATTGTTAATCTGGAAATAAAATACAACAAAGTCCAACAGAGTGCTCGATGAATGTGTATGCTAACAAACCAACTGTTTGGAAGGAAAAGAGGAGAAAAAATTACTAAACGAGGTCCACCAAATCGTAGCGATATACCAGTGTAACCATTTTAGTATGTTGTTGTAGTAGGTACTTATATTGTTAATACATTTTGATACAAATTCTGTTCTTTTACAGTGTTTTCTATTGAAAAATACAAAGTTTTGCCTTCCTAATTTTCGTTCTAAAAAGATATAATTGGGATCATTGAATAAATAATTCTTAAAAAGAAAAAGAACGAAAAGTTAGGCATCAGAACTTGTATTATTTCCTAAATTCCTTCATATAAGAAGTAGTTTTATCTAGCACAAGATGGTTAGGTATACGAAGCAAAATACATACGTATACACGCGGTAGTCACAACTGCAATGTGTAAACAGAGTTTAAACGTAATACACAAGCACTATGTATCCTACGGCACACTGTGTATCCCTTACTTTGTGTATACGTAAATGCTATACTGTGGCTACATTGTGAGGCGGACGTTTAACCTTTGTGCATACGTGTTGAACTACAATGTGTAAAAGTGGCATATTTACATCGGGGGAATTGTGTCACCCTGTGTCTGCATCTAATAATGTATACACATCGTAAATGTGATTTTATGTGCTGTATGGGTACTTTGCGCATGCGCGTTAAAGTTGCACGTATTTCCAAAAAAATCAAACTTTTATAGCATGATACAAAGAATAGAAGGTATGATCGATAGCGGCTCCAATTTCGTTCAGTTTGCCAATCACCAGTGACATCATACGCCATACAAAAAATATCCATAAAAAATGTTTATACCTATGTGACGGATTCATCTCTCCAAAAAATCCTATATGGGTATTTCGCCACTGCAAGAAAATCTACAAAATAATATATAGGTATATATATTATTAATTAATAGTTATTTTTTGTAAATACTTCTGCGTTAATCCAAACGGAAACTACTTGTCAGAAGTTAGGTTTACAGATATACAAATTTGCCTAACGGACAAAAAAATGCCTAACGTTTCGGAAAGTTTATCTCTTTCCGTCGTCGGAAGTAAAAAAAATACAAAGAATAAAGAAAAAAACTATTTAAAATATTTATTCAAGACCACTTTAGTTTTTTAAAACAGATACGTCTACAAAAACCGTGGACGTTCTAAAAAATAACTATTTTATTTTGTAGATTTTCTTGCAGTGGCGAAATGTGGATGCATAAACGCCATAGGAGTAGCATTAAAAACGATGTCTCCAACATCACGACAGGCCATTTTCCAGCTTTCTTTATTGCACTTATGAAACGTTCAATAATTTTCTCTTTTCCAAGGACCTTACTTTGCACATGCGCATTAAAAGTTGCACGTATTTCCAACATAATCACAATTTTATACGGTTTAAAAAGTGTAAATTATACCTATACTAGTTGAAGCCTGGCGCATCTGCCACGACATAAGGAAAAAAAAAATACTATTTATTTTTTTTTTAATTAAATTAAAAACAAAAAATCCGGCGACGACAGTTTTTAGAAGAGCCAATTAGCTATCTTTTAGTAAAAAAAGCAACTTTCTAGAGCAAGTCGTTACTTCAGTAGAGACGACACAGATAAACATTAGCATTTTATATACTATGTAGATTGTTATGGAAAGCAACTTTTTATTGTCATCATATTGTCATAATCATATGTCATAATCTTATTACCATTGTGTAACAACGTTTGTTTTTTGCATTTTTTATTTTAAAAATTGTATCAATTACTCTTTTATCGATCGCTTTTATACAGCCAAGGATGCAAGTGTGTTCAGTGAGAAGTTAATTTTAAGTTTGTGCAATTATATTTCTTTTTTTTTTTCGTTGGACTTTTTAAATACTCTTTAAATACTTTTTACTACTAAATAGTAAAAATGACTAGAAAATGTTTGGTGTGTGGAAGTTCTAATATGAAGGTCCCCGAATTATCTTTTAACAGGCAAGTAAAGTATTCAGTTGTTCTTTTATTTATCTTAAACCACACATATTCTTCCTGGTTAGATTTCCTAAGAATATTGATATTCGTTCGGTGTGGCTAAATATATTTTTTATATAAAACAATTTTTTGTGACAGTACACATTCAATTTATTGTTTAAATATATGCATTTTACAAATTAAATTTTTAAAATTAAAAAGTAAAACCTCTGAAGGCGGGTAAGGGGACAAATAACTCACAATCTTTAAGATGTTTATTTAAATTTAAATGCTTCAAAGAAAGCAAAGGGGCGACATGTTTCGGGACTTAAAACTTCCCATCATCAGGCCCAGAAAGCTGAAACAATTACAATCAGAATAATAGAAAATTCCAATAGTCTCTCAAGGCACAATTCAAAGAAACTTACTTAAATATTAGTCAAATGTATTTTGAGGGATATTTTTTTTTATTTTTTGTATTAGTCATGTTAGTTAAGAATTATATGATTATTTTAATTTGTATATGTAGATATTTAATTTTGTAGGATAAATTTTTTAGTTATGTTAGTTAGGAGTAAGTTAAGAATTGTGTTTATTTTTATTAATTTGTATATGTAGAATTTTAATTTATATTTTAATTTATATATGTAGAAAATTAAGTTTATTTTAGTTTAATTTTTAGAAATTTATTTATTATTTTAATTTAATTAAACTTGTGTCCTTTAAAATAAAAGCATACTCACACAAACCCTAAGAAGTACCACCACTCGGAAGAAATAAAAATAGTTAGATTTGTTAACATTCACATATTTCTCTCATTGTAATTAGAAATTGTATAACTTTTCAAAAGGGAAACATTTCGTTGTAATATGTACTCACACTGGGTTAGAGAACGTTTAGTTTTTTTTTAAATTAATATTCAAATTTGGCACGCGGACGATAGGTCCTCGACAAGGATAGATAGAGCATGCGTAGCGTAGGAACATGCGGTGCTCCTACCGCGTGTGCAACAAAGAAAGAAGATAAATGTAAAGCGGCCCATACATTATCAAACAAATTACGCAACGCAGGCTGTTGCGCAACGAGTTGCCAATGTGTGGTAGTGTTCGATGCGTTGCGCAATTGTTTGATGAGTTTTAAGAATGTTTGAATTCTTTTGTGCAACAGGAATGTTTGCGCAACGCGTTGTGTAGTGTATATGTGTGTTGCGCTTCGTTGTGCAGTATTTTAGTTCTTTCATCCAAATTCTTTGTTTTCTTTTTCGTTTTTTGGTATCATCGACATCATCTAGGGTATATACGATAATAATTGACGCAATGGCAATTGAGGACATGATTGTTTCTCAAACAATGCACAACTTTTAATAAAAAGTTTGATCAAAATTTTACTAAGTGCATGAGTGATGCAGTTGTGCAACGGAACATTGTGCATCGCTTTGTTGCGCAACTTGTTTGATAGTGTATGGACCGCTGAATCAGTTGTGCAACGCAACGTTGCGCATCGCTTTGTTGCGCAATTTGTTTGATAATGTATGGGCCGCTTAAAGCTTGATTTTCATGCATCTGTTGTCCGACGATACGATGATACGATATTAATTTTATTGGTTGAATTTAAAGGCTTCGATTGGTTAACCGTTTCTAACCAATCGAAGTTTTAAAATTCAACCAATAAAATTAATATCGTATCGTCGGATAACGGATGCATGAAAATCAAGCTTAAGTCGTTATGTTTGCGACAGTTGTGGCAAAGTTTACGTCAGTGGCGGCTCGTGAGTATATAGGAAGGTGAGTTGCGTCTAGCCGTATCGTGCAACTCTTCAACTCCAACCCACAGTTCTCGCCAAATTTAAATCGTGGGTTATTTTCTTGCCTTTTATTATAAACTTGTAACTTTCGAGAGAAAGGTGAGGTTATATGCATCCGTAACGCGTCGTCCGTCGCTACAGCGCTGTCATCGAGATTGAACTGTTTAAACGCGTCCGTTTTGGCGCGTACGGCGCGATCGTCAATTGTTTAAAATAGCTTGACATTTTATTTTGTCGTTACAGATAGTAAAACTTTGTAGTTTTTTACAAGTAAATAGTAAATAATTTATAAGATAAGTGTTAAATGAATATAATGGAATCAACTATTAAAGTAAGAATAATTAATATTCCTTCCATGTAGTTTACCATTCCATATCACTTCCATGTAGTTTACCATTATGATTTTAGATTGTTTATATGTGCAGTACATGCAAAAATATTTATTTACATGGGACTGTTCATCAGTGCCAGGATAACGGCGAAGAAAATAGAACAACAAATAACATAGATGAAATAGAAGAAGGAGAAACGGAAACCGATTTTTTTGATATCAATGAACTTTTGATACGGGAGATATCAAAACGACGTCCATTATTCGACCATACTTTCCCATAGTGGAACGTTCAAAAAATCAAATTAATCATTTATGGCTCGAAATAATAACATATTTAAAGATAAAGATCATATTTGTGATATTAGAAAATATTTTATACCTATTTTTATAAATTTACATAGATTATTATAACTTTGGATGAGTTGAAAAAGCGCTGGAGGTACATACGCGATCGGTATGTCCGATGGCGGAAAATCGAAATGGAATATAAAAGAAGTGGTTCTGGAGCAACACAATTAAAGAAAAAATATAAATATTATGAATTATTGGGTTTCTTAAACGACACATTAGAACAACGAAAGTATGTATTAGTAACATAAAATGTATTTTATGATTTTTAATATTTTTTAGAACGACGTAAAGTAGTCTTCTGGAAGATACCACTTTTATAAATAATGTGCCAGATGAGGTGCTACATGGTAAATATTTAATATTTATGAAACATACACATATTATGTACCGACTTAAACTTATATTTTCCAGATGACTTCCTGAGTCATGCATACGAGATCGAGACTTTGTCGCATTTTTCAATAGTCAATAGTCAGATGATATAAACTAACAATGAAAACACACCCAAGCGTCAAATATCTCGCCTCAACCCTGCGATCGAGAATGCGTACGACCGGGGTCACATGATCTTAAATCGTCGCTGCTCATAGGTAGGCAATTCAATTAGGTTGTAGGCAATTTGTTAAGGTTGTTGACGTTTTCTTATATTTCTCATATTTATGTTTTTATTTTTTAATTTTGACATTGATTGATGTTTGTCAATAAAATTATAACCCTAAATCAAATGATAACAATTTCTGAAAGGAAATTTTGACATTGATTGAGGTCCGTCAATAAAATTATAACCCCAAATCAAATGACAATGTCAATTACTAAAAAGAATACACAGTAATTTACAAAATGCCTGAACAAACTATATACCTTCAAGTAATATATCATCTTTTAATCGAACTGAAATGTGATTTGTTGATATTTTAACTTTGAAGTCCTTATATCTGAATAGGTTGGGCAACTTTATAGTTACATCAATATCAGAAATAGTTTGGGACCAGCAATAATTGTTTACAACTGCTCCATTATAACTTTCACAATCTGAGAAACTATTCAAATAAAGAGAACATGAACTTCGCTCTGAAAACTCTGTCAAACTGTTATCTAAAACAAAATATACATATTAGGTATAATAATAAGGTAAAAAAGCAGATCTTTCTTCCCATTCTTGAAGTTGATATTATTTACCTGTTGCATCATTACTCAGAATAATTTCATTTTCAATGGGAATCTCATTTTCTTCAAAAATGATTTGATCATCACATTTTGGTTTCCATTTATTATACAAATGTTTGACCAAATTCTCAGCCAATCCCTCTGGTAACCCAACATATGAATCATTGTGACTTGCTGTATAATAGAAATCAGTCCTATTTAAAATACAATATTAAAAAAACTATCTAATATATAATTTATACATTTATACCTCCGTTGGAGAAATCCAAATATGCTATCGAAAAATTTCGGCAAAGTTTTACAATCTTTTAACATATTAAATAGTAATTCATCGTGATTACCCGATTCTATTTCTGACATACCTGCCTTAAAACTTAAATCACTTGATTAGAATTACCCTATTAGCACAGTATGTAGTACCTATAATGTGCCTTTTATTTCTACAATTAATGTAATTATTCTACTGTAATATTAGAATCACAATAAACGCGAATATTAACAAAAAAACAAATCAATTAATTCATCATAAATAAAATACCTACCTCTTATGAAAGCTCATTAAATGGTAACCCAGAACAGAGCCCAGAAAAAGGGCAAAAAGGGTTGTTTTGTTGTTTAGGTTAATTATAAAAAATTATAGGTTAATAAATATTTACCTGGTCAAAACATCTACTATTAGAGATGTGTCGGACATAAGCAAATGAGTCGAAAGAACTATTTGGTGAAAGAAACGCTTCTAACCATAGATGGATAGACCCGCGCTACGTGCTAATACGACATTCAAAGAATACGACCCTTATCCCGAGATCTTGCCCGAGATTAATCAAGGATAGGCGTTGGTAAAGGTGTGGATCCGGTGGCTGACCTTGAAGCCCATATTTGCTACATTTGATCATCGATACTACGCAAGCGCACATCGTCGTTTATTTTTGAATTATTTGCAGTTGAAAATTTTTTTTTGAGTGTTAATCAATAATATAATAATACAAATTCTATAATTAATTTTATAATTTCAGCTTTATCTTGATATCCAAAATTAAGGTAAGAAAGATAATGAAGATTGTGAAATGAAAGTATTATGAATATATAAAATTGTAATAATAATAACATATTTATTTATATATTTACATTAAAATTAAAAATGATCGTTTACGTATTTTTTCTTAATGGTTTTAAACTTATTAGAATTATTTTATTTCTTTCAAGTTATTTAATTTCTAGTTATTTACAGGCAACAATAGTTTTGATTATATGTATTGATGTATTGAAGTACTACCATGACGAATCTTATAGAACAATACACGTCAATGGGAGATAGAGGTAACATTTTACCTATAATGTTACTAATAGGTATAATATACTTTGATTATAATGTTTGTATCATAATTTCCATGATAATTTCTTAAAAATATCAAGTTAATGGAATAATAGCAATTTTAGACATATATTTTATCGAAGAGTGTGGTGATAAGACTAAAATAAGCTTTATGTTTTATCTTTTTCTCTTTAGAAGGGAGATGGTTTGTGTCGTAGAATACATTACAGTATTTAATATCGTGTATTTTGATATTCTTTTCTTAATTTACTGTAATTCTTGTTTCCTTATTTCCTATAATGCCAAATCTTGACAATATGGTGAAAGGTTGAGTTTTGATCTTATTAGTTTTATACCTGTGTTTATACAAGACCAAATTAAGACTTAGTTAGTTTGGGATTTATATTAAGATCTTTCTTATAATATTTGTTATGTCTTAATCTTAATACTATATTATAAAATAGGTAAATGTTAAAATATCTTAATTTTGCATATCCTATTCCATCCTTCCATTAGGAAAAATATGGTTTATAAATCATATATGCTATTCTAAATTAGGTGTAAGAATAGAGAAATCTTAAGGTAGCAGAAAAATTAATGCAATATATATATAAGCAGAGATTAAACAAGGTAACTGTTAATGTTGCTGAAGCTGATTCTACAATTTTAATTACGGAGGCTAAAAAGGCCTTTTAAGGCCTCCGTAGTTTGATGGAATGTTAACAAAAACTATTATGAACAAGACATGGAGCTACAGCATTTAAAAATTAAAAAAAAAAAAAACTTGGGCACTTCCCTTTTAATTTCCCGAATTTTTAATAAAGCCCTTTTAAACGTTGCATAATAATCTAGAGCAATTAGATTAATTATAGGAATCTAGAGTTTTATTTCTATTTAATTTTATTGACTATGAAAATACATAATAAGCGTTCACGTTGTGCGAAATATTAAAATAATATAAATAATATACCGTACTATGACCGAAAAAAAATAGCGTCAGCGATGACTATGAAAGATCGCTGTCATTTTTTATGTAAATTTATATAGGAAATGTCCTCAATCGTCATTTCCCAGCCAACTGACGCCGTTTTTTCGATCATACGATCATACAGGTATATATTGACAAAAAACACTGAAAAACACATATAAAGGAAAATTAAAATTATTTGTTTTCTACTGAAAATAATTCCAAAATAACTTGCACTCCGGCAACATCGACGATTTGCGCATGCGTAGTATCTGTGACTATATGCAGCAAAAACTCGTTTCAAGGTCAGCCACCGGATCCACACCATTACCTAGGCGTTTATTTAACTTTAATTACTTCTTAAATATTAATTGTAGGTAATGGTGTGGATCCGGTGGCTAACGAATTTTGCTGCATATAGTCAGACACTACACATGCGCACATCTTCGATGTTGCCAGATTGCAAGATTATTTTGGAATTATTTTCAGTAGAAAACAAATATGTGCTTTCAGTGTTTTTTTTCAACTCATATACCGTATGATCGAAAAACGGCGTCCAGTTGGCTGGGAAATGACGATTGATGAAATATTCCATTTAAAAATGACAACGATCTTCATTTCATAGTCATCGCTGACGTTATTTTTTCAATCATAGTACGCGGTATATTATTTATATTATATTTAATATTTCGCACAACACGTGAACGCTTATTATGTATTTTCATTGTCAATAAAATTAAATAGAAATAAAACTCTAGATTCTCATTATTAATCTAATTGCTCTAGATTATTATGCTTCGTTTAAAAAGTGTTTTATTAAAAATTCGGGAAATTAAAGGGGATGTCCAAGTTTTTTTCTTTTTTAATTTTTTAAATGCTGTAGCTCCATGTCATGTTCATAATATTTTGTTAACATTCCATCAAAACTACAGGCCTTAAAAGGCCTTTTTTAGCCTCCGTAATTAAAATTGTAGAATCAGCTTTCAGCAACATTAACAGTTACCTTGTTTAATTCTGCTTATACATATATTGCATTAATTTTCTGCTACTTTAAGATTTCTCTATTCTTACCCTTACACCTAATTTATGTGATTTTCTTAGCATATATGATTTATAAACCATATTTTTCCTAATGGAAGGATATGGAATAGATATGCAAAATTAAAATATTTTAACATTTATTTTCAGACAAAAGCATAATATAGTATTAAGATTAAGACATAACAAATATTATAAGAAAGATCTTAATATAAATCACAAACTAATCCAAGTCTTAATTTGGTCTTGTATAAACACAGGTATAAAACTAATAAGATCAAAACTCAACCTTCACCATATTGTCAAGATTTGGCATTATAGGAAACAAGAAATTACAACTAAATTAAGAAAATAATATCAAAGTACACGATATTAAATACTGTAATGTATTCTACGACACAAACGTCCAGTTGGCTTGGAAATGACGATCGATGACATTTCCCACATAATTTTACATATAAAATGACAGCGATCTTCATTTCATAGCCATCGCTGACGTCGTTTTTCTTCTTCGATCATACGGTATATTATATTAGTAAGAGAAAAGGTTAAACATAAACTTATTCCTCTATTTTAGTCTTATCGCCACACTCTTTGATAAAATATATGTCTAAAATTGCTATGATCCACTAATTTCTTATTTTTAAGAAATTGGAATTCAAACATTATAATCAAAGTATATTATATTAGTAACATTATAGGTAAAATGTTACCTCTATCTCATTGACGTGTATATTGTTCTATAAGACTCGTCATGGTAGTACTTCAATACATCAATACATATAATCAAAACTATTGTTGCCTGTAAATAACTAGAAATTAAATAACTTGAAAGAAATAAAATAATTCTAGTAAGTTTAAAACCATTAAGAAAAAATCCGTAAATGATAATTTTTAATTCTAATGTAAATATATATAATAAATGTTATCATTAGTACAATTTTATATATTCGTTATACTTTCATTTCACAATCTTCATTATCTTTCTTACCTTAATTTTGGATATCCAGATAAATTGTATTATTATTGATTAACACTCAAAAAGAAATTTTTCAACTGCAAATAATTCGAAAATAAACTGCAATTTGGCAACATCGACGATGTGCGCTTGCGTAGTATCGATGATCAAATGCAGCAAATATGGGCTTCAAGGTTAGCCACCGGATCCACACCTTTACCTTATTGTTTTTACTTGTAAAATGGTTTTCATTTTTTACACTGTCGTTCGCGAGCGATTATTGTGAGTAGATAGATTTCCAACTTTCCCCATACCTTTTTCTGAATAGTTCTTTTGTATCCAATTCGTTTTTTTTTGCTGTCTGGTTGTCTTGTTTCTTGTTTCTAGGTTCATGAGTGTGGTTACTGTGGTTATGGTGTGGTTTATGTTTATTATATTATATATTTATATTATAGTGTGGTTGATCTATGGTTAATATCGCAAAAAGAATTTGAAGTTACAATGTTATTGTTATACTAGTGATTTTATTTTTCAGTCTTTCGTGAGATTAATTGAAACTGTTGAAATTTTGTCTCGAAATTTCCTGGCTTTATATTTTCTATGACAATTTTTTGTCATCATTGGCTGTACCGGTATCATCTGTATCTGTGATCGTATAATTTACATTGATATATCTTGAACGATGTATAGGAGAAGAAATAAAAAATTCAATATATTACAAGGAAATGAAGAGCAGTCGTTAGAATTTAGTCGGAATGGCATTCGTTTACGCCAAACTAACATTACAGAATTATTAAAAATTTCAAAGAAAACCAATAAGTCTGTTGTAGTTCCAAATACAGCATTTACAATGGAATTGGATGTGAAGTCACTGGGAAATATTTCTGGTAATGCATATATCATGCATATAGGCATATAGTATAGGCACATAGTACCTATAGTCTGTCCAACAAGAGGATTCATGACAGTAACAGCTATGTCTGTCATTTTAATGCATGTCTCAGAACTTTGTACTGTCGTTGGTAACACTAAGTGACATTTCAAAAAACTGGGACCCGATCTGTAAACATATTTCCTGTCTAGTGACTCATCAATTGTATTCAAATAGCATAGGCTAGACAGGAAATTTCTTGCTACGGAGCTTATAGAATCCCACTGCTGAGATTTGTATAAAATTGAAACAGTTGTCAATTTTAAATTTAGTACAGCTCTCATTGGTTCTTTGAAATGTCAACCAGTCTCGCCAGTGACAGTATGAAATTCTGGGAATGGCAGTTTAAATGTATGATTGTGCCATTTTTTGAATGTTATCTAATGAATCTTTCCCAATTTATTATTTTATTGAACAGATTTTATGTATTGTATAAACATAAAGTCTTGTGACCAAGCATGCTTGCTTATACAACTTAGACAACAGTTAAAACAAAATGTAAAGTAATTTTCCATAAGAATTGTTTATCTGTCATCATTTCAAAGCACATTTGATCATGAAACTCTGGTCATCTTGTTTTGCATGTACGAGTCCTGACAACTAACTAATTAACCCTCTGAATAATTTGTTTCTCAGGGCTCGTAGGTATGAATTATACCGGGTGTTTCAAATTCAGAACCGATTATAAATACATAACTCAAATAAGGGTAAAGTTGCCTGTCAATGATCCCAGTGATAATCTGTACTGTAGCTGTGTGAAGTACCTAGTTAAGCTGAACTTTGTCACTTTCGCCGCTAAATTAAATTTCTGTTTTTATTTTTTTTAACTTTATGTTAGCAGTTCAATAATAATGTATTTCAGCTATCTCCCCAAAAAAAGATTTTTTCAACTGCAACATTCGTATCTTGTTTATAAAAAATTGAATTTGTAACTAAAATTTTTGAGTAAATAATACCATTTTAATTATGCATTTAGCCCGGTGGCCTGGTGGTACACCGCGCGTTTTTGCAGTGATGCAGAAACGCACGCGTTTCAACGGCACCAGCATCAACCATATAAACTACAGAGGGCCAGTGCTGCGGCAAAAACGCATATAGCATGTCTCATATTAAGTCGTGTGATGTCGCAATCTCTGCGTTTTTGTGGCAGCCGCGAAAACGTGGTGTATACCACCGGGTTTATACAACACATACATGCTGTTTGTTTGTTTATTTGTGGCAGCTAATGTTTAGACATACAGTCTGAATCAAGAAATATGACCGTTTAATGGTGGATTCACACAGCCAAATAAAATAAAATAAGAATAAAATAAATTAAAATAAGAAAGTTGGTTATATGAGATGCGTTCATACAGCCAAATAAAATAACATATAAAATAAGAATTGGTTATCTTTTAAACTTTTGGCTTTGCGCACGCTTAATTCTAACCTACAAATATTTTCAGTTTGGATTTATTTTATTTTATAATTTTGTATAAGTATAAATTTATAATATAGTATGCATCAAATAAACAAATATACTATAAATAGTAAAATTACTATAAACAATTATTAAAGTTAACTTTTATCCAGCTTCATCGTACTGCGCATGAGCAAATATATATTTCTTATTTTATTTTATTTGGCTGAACGATGAACGCTGACAAATAAGAATTCCTTATTTCTTATTTTATTTTATTCTTATTTTATTGTATACCGAACGGCTCTAGCATGGCAAGCTGTTCCTTGCTACTGTTGCTACTCCCAAGGCGTGAAACGCTATATACGGGAGCTATTATTATTTATTTTATTTTATTTGGCTGTATGAACCCGCCATTTCAGTTGGCAAGAGTTTTTGCAACTCGCAATTTTCTTGATGGAAGGCATGCGCAGTTCAAAAACAGCTGATCCTTTCTTGTAGTTCTCTTGCAGTTGCAACAAATACGTTTAAAATAAAGTATACGGAGGGTACCGCTTAAATTCCTGTCCCGATATTGAAGGATGGCTATAGAATTTCAATGCCTTTCCTACATAAGTCTATCCTTGGTTTGTAGGAGGTTTGACTAAACAAGGATGAACCTATGTCTTGAACATTCGACTCGATTTTCTGTCCTCCTTCAATACTGGGACGTAAATCCTCTCATTGCTCTTATGGGGAGGCCGTCGTATATTTTATTTAAACGTATTTGAGTTGCAACGACTTGGAGAAAAACGGCCTCGCGCGATTTCTATTGCAATCAAAAGAGCACAACTTTATTCATATTTTTCCCATAAGAACATTATATTCTAAATACTAAATTCTACTATGCTATGTACCATAAAAAAATTCGAATATGTAAGATAAAAGTATACTAAGAGCTGGCAAAGGTTAGTCTTGGGTCGAGATTTCCGTATGTAAGAAGAGTACAACGCGTTTATTAATGTACTGAGCAAAGAGAGAACCGTAAAAATGTTGCCAAACGTTTTGTCGTTATAAAAAAATAGACACCTTAACGATATCCTTATAATACCATTTCAGATGCTCAGAAACATATCTAATGATTTTATCTAGTTATCTTTTTGAAAAATTTTTTTTTAAAAATAAACGGTTTACGATCATGATTTTACTTTACTTGATAGGAAAAGGCGTACCTTTTGACTAGACTATATGACAGTATGAGTAAAATGAGAAGTAGGTAATTAATAATTATTAAGATGTTAAAGAAATTATGATAAACATTAGGGTATATTAGAATCACTATCCATAATATAAATCGAATTCATTACATTGAAAAAAATATCATGAACGCTTTATAATATGAAATATGACGTATACTATTGCGCGAGAGAGTGGGAATAAAATAAATTCACAAAAGAAACATACAGATTTTAATAAATATATTAAAATTATTTCAGAAACTGACCATACAGAAACGTCATCTCAATCGGAAGACACGATTATATATGGAGAAAACGAATCTGTTAACAACAATAGCACAAGTCTAGAAACTACAAGTCCAAGTAGTACAATTGTCATTCACGAACATGTAATTTTTAACGACCCTACTGATGTTTTATCTGTCGAAATTTGTGACGACTCTGATATCCCTTTGAGTAACACAGGAAGTGATGAATTAAGGTAAAATAAGTTAAGATAGGAATTTAATATTTATACGTAAACGCAACCACATCGACATAGAATTTAGTAATTATACGAAAAAATCGTCGATCACCGCTTCATCATAAACACCTGCTTATAAATAAAATACATGTATTTTTTTTCGCTGCTTCGCTGATAAAGATAATTTTTTTATTGTTTACCACAGCTCCAATATAATAAAAACTAAATCACCACAATACACCAAAACAGTTTTACATTTACACTGGACACGCGTTTCGCTAATCATGTTAGCATCATCAACAGATGATTAAAACTAAACTATGTACAAAATAAAGCGTTTATACTCGCTCAATTGGCTCTGAGTGGGCGTGACAAAACTGGCCAAGCGAATCAAAACCAACCGAGCGTAACAATGAATTACCGAAACTAGAGCAGTAGGAACAGAGAACTGGAAGGAATTGGGCCATTGTCTCTGTTCATACTGTCTTTACATTTATTAACTTTGACGCTCTCATAGGCATCTTCTAATTGCCTGTAATTTGAAACTTGTCTAACTAATTTTAAATTATTAATATCTATACAATGTCAGCAACGCAAGATTTATCCGGTCTACCATATATTATCTGAGCTATATGGTTTTTAAATCTAGTTAATATTGATGTTCTAGTTTGCCCAACATATTTCTGATTACAATCTTTACATGAAATTTCATAAATACCCGACCTTTCCAGTGGAGGTGTTTTATCTTTAGGATCACACCTAATAATTGTTGTATTTTATTATTATACACTTATTTAAATTATGAAAAAAGCTTATAATTGACATTCTTAAAAATTATTTTTAAACCACGGGATAACTCTCTATCAAACGGCATTGAAAAATATTTTGACGAGCCGTTTTTTCCCGATCATACGGTATGAACACAATCGAACGTCAGGAAGTGGTGTCATAATAGTAGAACAATACTTATTATATTGTCGCCGAATTACAATCAAAATTCAGGATTCAGTTAGAATCAAACGTCAGGAAGTGATTTTAATTCAGCTCGTAAGATTTAACTCCAACTAACATGGCAAATTAAATACTTAAACGTTTGAAAAAAGAGCTCTTAATATGTTTAAATGATGTAGCAAATTTGAAGCTAGGCTTTATCAGGAAATATTACAATATAAATTACACAAAGGCAACACTGCATAAAATTCTTTTAAATTTCGTTTGTAGAAAACTGTTTTCTTTTAAATTTATCGCCCTCTGTTATGTAGTAGTGAAACTACCACATCAAAATATCTGATTTGGAGACAGGCTCTTAAAGCCTGCCTCCTTTTGCTACCTACGATTGTATACATGTAACGAGGCTTCTGTTGCGTAGCTAGATATTCTGTGCTATCACCCATTAAAATATTTGCTCTCCTACCTTTTACACCCTGTATACATCCACATTAAAATTGGCTCTGATATGATTTACTTACCTTTATTACCCCAGAAACACAGTTACGAGATTTTTTTCGCGAAAAAAAAAATTTGGATTTTTTTTAGTTAAAAAACAATGTCTTGATGATATAGCAACATAGATAGTAGGTTAAATTAAAAAAAAAGAAAGAAAACCCGGAAAAGATCCAGTGGTTCTTAAAATTTTAGCCAAAAATTATTTTTTTTTGTAAAATTTCAAAGTAAAATAACTGGGGTATTTTGGATTTTTTATTTGAAAAACGGTAAAGCGAAAATATGTTCCTTTATCGAGATCTACTGAACCTGAAAATATTTGCACTTATTTAACACTCACCCTGTATAAATATCTTTATTAATACGTTAACAAATGCTTTACAGTTTTTTGAACTTTTATCACCCTTATTTTTGCAATTATGTTGGCACTTATATTTTTTTCTAAAAAGTGTCTGGAAATGTTCGAAATACAATCCAGTTCGTCTTAGTGGCCTTGGAAAAATTCCATATCCATTTCTTTACATGCTTTGAATAGTTATTTGATACCAAATCAAATTTTGTATGAACATCGACCATAAAACATTCACGGCTTTTAAATTCAGTCATTTCTATTTTGCAACTTGATCAAATTCAAAAAACGTATTACTTTCACTCATTTTGAATCTCAATAATGCAAATAATATAGGATATGTTTCACCTTAAAAACAAGACAAATACTTCTACCCGAGGGGTGTCTCACTATTGGAATTACCTGTACATTTTCTTGGCAGTCGCGGGCAGTCATTGGCAGTCGCTTAGCAGTGGAAGGATATTTTGGCAGTACGTGTACATTTTTTACCCGAGTAAGACACTCCTCGCTTCTACCGATACTATAAACGTTTAGCACTGCGCGCTGAATCTGCTTACGATTGGTAAATTGTACGATCGGGCGTGTTCGGCAAATCGGACTGCTGGCGCTGCGCTGAATGTGAATAGGATCGGTAAAATCAATTTAGTGCGTGTCCTTTTTTAATGCACACTATCCATTCCGTGTCCGTACCGTTTCCATGGTTACGTTCAATAGTGTTTTACTACAATCAAATTTTAAGGAAGATTACGGAAACGATATGGAACGGAAACTGAAGGTATAGTTGATATGTAAGCATTTACCTTACTTAATTTTGACATACATTAAAATAATACTAATTATTTTTTATATTAATATACAAGGTGAGTTTCGTACGATGTTCTCTATGAGTATCTCGGAAACTACTGGAGATAGAGAGTCGGTTAAACGGGGAAAGAATTGCAGTTTTGTGAGCTCAAAAATAACCGCCTTTCAGATTTTTGAAAAAAGTTTATGGCTTAGAGATATTTCGAAAAAAGCAAATTTCGGCTATTTTAAAAATGCTCCCTAATGCCATTATACTATACGTTAGACAAAAAGTTTTCACAGAAAAATTGTAGATAATCACATCCTTAATGAGATAGTGTTCTCGGTTTTTTTCAGTGGTCTGTCATTTTTCACATATGATACAAACATTTGTTTTTTTTTAAATGGAAACCATAGTTAGCCATGACATCATAAAAAGCACCATTTTTTAAGCTTTTCAAGCTATAATATGTTTTTTTCGAAAAATTACTGAATTATAGCCAATTCTTATCTGTTTTAACCAGAGTTGGAAAAAATCACGATTTTAAAAAAATAATAAAAAAAATCTGATTTTTTTTATTTAAATCAGATTTTTTTGATTTTAATTCAAAACAATATTTAAATCGGATTTCCAAATAACTAGGACTTATTTGCAATTAAAGTCCTGTTCTAAAGGGCTAAATCTTTTCATAACTCTGTCCATACCGATAACAAAAGCAGTACTACGGCGCGTGTCATGTTTCCACATCGGTCACCAATATATTCCGGAAAAAAGTCGCTCGCTTCAGATCAAAAGGATTTTTTTCAAACGTCTCAAAAGTATTAATTTTGTGTAAAACGCTTAGGCATAAAAGTAAAGAAATGTTATCCTAAGTACAAAAGTACAAAATTATATTATTAAACTGATATTAAGTGTCATATTCAACGAGTGTACAAATTGTTGCTCGATTACTGTTTATATTATTTGCAATGATTGAAAATTAAAAAATCATTTGTAATGTTTAAAAAAAATAGCATGTTCTATTCGGAGTAAAAATGTTCTTTTTGTAACAGGAGATTACTGTTACATCAGAACAGCTTACGATGGTCCTTCAAAAAAGTATAATTTTTACTCCTAATAAAAGAATAAACTATTGTTCGGAAATAGTCTTAACATAAGTCGAGAATGAAATTAGTATATATTATCTAATATCAAAATGTTAAGTACTTACTGCAGATCAAAATGTCGGTAGGAATATGGAAACATACAATCGTTAATCGTTGCAAAAAAAATATAAAACAACATATTTTCTGACAACGACAACGATTATAGATTCTCGGGATGAAGATATAGTCTCTATATCAGAAGAGCCTAGTTCTGGCACTAGACTTTGCGAATATGTATTCGAACAGTGATTTTTTGTCAATTACACACAAATTTTACTATATCCCTGCCTTTAGAAGTCTAATGGATTCACACGATATTACGTCAAAAATCGGTCCAACATTTAAATTGCTGAATAGATATGTTTATATAGTTTTATAACATTTACAATTATTTTTCGATTTATTCTTTCTTATATCTGTTATAGAAATATTTTTATAAACTTTTACAGTTATTGTTTGGTTTATTATAAAGTTACAATAAAATATTTTTTTTTATTTAAATCACATGATTAAAATTAAAAAAACCACTTGATTTAAATCACGATTTAAATCATGCCAACCCTGGTTTTAACTAATTTCACTTAATTCGCATGGTATTCTTCAATTATGATTTATAACTTATAAAAAGACAGAATATTTTTTATTAAGCAAATTAAAACTTAACAAAACTAATATCACTACATACACTTAATTTATTTTAGCAAATGTTCATCAATTTCAATAGCATCCGCTATTGTTTTGAATAGATAAAATGCATATTTATAAATGTGAATTTTCTCACAAATCGGCGGTCGACGTTATTAAATTTCTCCTGTATCGTCTCTTCGAGTGTCTATTGATTCATAAGTTCTCTGGTAAACCTTGTTTTTAACCATACCGCATAAAAAAAGTCAACGGATAGGTCAGGTGACTGAGGTGGTCCATGCAATTGGTCCTCCAGTTTGCATAATTATGATATAAATAATATTTAACATTTCTTTCAGTATGAAGGCGAGCGTCGTAATGAAAGTCATGTTGGAACGACTCTGTTGATGCATGGGCTCTAAATTTAACTTTTTTTACATGTCTTGAAAACCATTCTCTAAAAAGCGTAAGTGAAACCCGTCAACGTGTCCTCGAAAATCTATGGTTCAAGAATCCCACACGCTTTTCTTTATTTGAAAAATTCATATTTACAATTTAGTTGCGTCTCGATAAAATATTTTTGTTTAGATGTGACAATTTGACATCTCCGAGAGCAACAATGATTGAACTTGTTTCTATGGCTAACTGAGTGATTTTTTTTTAAATGATAAAATTTGGCTATCACTCAGAAATTTTTCGAAAAAAACATATCATAGCATCGTTGAAAAACTCAAAAAATGACGTTTTTATGAAATCATGGCCAACTATGGTTTCCATTTAAAAAAAATTTGTTTGTGTCATATGTCAAAAATGACAGGCTTTAGAAAAAAACGGAGAACACAGTCTCATCAATCAAGGATGTGATTATCTGCAACTTTCATCTGAAAACTTTTTGTCTGAAATAGATTATAATGGAACTAGGGATCATTTTTTTTTAAATAGCCGAAATTTGCTTTTTTCGAAATATCTAGTAAGCCATAAACTTTTTCAAAAATCCGAAAGGCATAGTTTTGTTCTCAGAAAACTGTAATTCTTTCCCCATTTGACCGACTCTCTAGCTCCAGTAGTTTCCGAGATACCTATAGAGAACATCGTAGAAAACTCACCCTGTATTATGTAATGTACCATTTGATCGGAAAAAAAACGGCGACAAAGTTGGCTTGAATATAAGGACCGCTATCGTATTATACAGGGTGGCCCATCGAAACCGTTCCACAAGGCATAACGGCTAGGGTAATTTTTTTTTCAAAAAATTCAAAAACGTCAATTTTGTTTGTGAGGGGGACCACTTTTGTCCCCAAAAATGATTGCAAAATCTTCAATTTAAATGTGTGTTTTTCGGATGAGTGTACTTTCTTTTTAAACGGTGTAGTTAATCGGCGCAACTGTCGGTACTGGGATGAGGACAACCCCAGAGTTTTTTACGAGGTGCACACACAAAACCCTCAGAAATTGAACGTGTGGGCTGGTATTTTTGGAAATTCTATTGTAGGTCAGTTTAACGATATTGAGAAGAACTTCAACGCACAAGTCACAGAACAGCTATCTAGCAACTACCGCACCTGATCGTTCAACCTTGTTGCAAGTGAAAAAATGCGTAAACATCTAGAACTAATAAGAAAAAACAGCAAATTGGTCGAAGAACTTTATCCTTATCATTTACTCTGATAAATGTTTAAATAAACTTTTCAAATTTCAATCCTTCATATGTTCTCAATGACTCGACCGATTTTCAAAAACGAAGCGGGAAAATATAGAGAATAGAAAGCTCTTTTCATTGCGGCGCCATGCCACTTGATCCCCCTTCCCATTTGAAAAAAGTTGGGGGATGACCGCTTAGAAGGTTGAAGATTTTGCAATCCGTTTTGGGGCAAAAGTTGTCCCTCTCACAAACAAAATTGACGTGTTTTTGGATTTTTTGAAAAAAAAAATACCCTGGCCGTTATGCCTTGCGGAACGTTTTCGATGGGCATCTGTATATGAAATGATATGCTGAGTGTCATCGATCGTCATTTCGAAGTCAGTTTTACGCCGTTTTTTTATTATGCATGTTAATTAATAATAATTATAATTTAAATAATATTTTCTTGCCTTTAGCTGTGTATTCTTTTCTAATTTCGAAAAATCGAAAGTAGAGAAAAACATAATAAATTAAAAATTGTTTTGCTTGTCGTAAAGGGGGGAACCAAGCTCCACTACCACAACCGGTTTCTGGGCCTACCCTTCACCAGGTGGGTTGTCCAGGGGCTGGTTCTTACCGATACGGCAAGCAAAACCTTTCCAATATCAATACACGATGTAGTAAAGTGTCGGTGAGATATTATCGCATCTCCCGACAAAAGATGGTAAAGAGCGTTTTTCCGCCCGCTCAAATATTATGAAATGAACAAAATTCTTAAAGGTGCCCGGTGGCATAGAGGTACAGGCTCTCGTCTACCAATCTCAAGGTAGTGGGTTCGAATCCCACACCCGGCATTGCATCAGCCGACTATTTTTATTAAAATAAAAATAGTTTGGGTACCTAGGTCGACTCAGCCTTAAATGAGTACTTGGGATTCACAATCCTGAGGTAATAATAGGCGGTTGAAGCGTAGTGCTAGCCACATTACCTTCCTTGTATACCGAACGGCTCTAGTATTGCAAGCTGTACGTTGCTACTCCCAAGGCGTTAAACGCTATATACGGGAGCTATTGTTATTAACAAAATTCTTACAGCTGTAGTGTATATTAATAAATAATATTTTCTTGCCTTTAACTGTATTTTTTTCTAATTTCGAAAAATCGAAAGTAGAGAAAAAAATAAAAAATAAAAAGAAAAATTGTTTTGCTTGTCGTAAAGGGGGGGAACCAAGCTCCACTCCCCACAATCGGTTTCTGGACCTACCCTTCATCAGGTGGGTTGTCCAAGGGCTGGTTCTCACCAATACGGCAAGCAAAACCTTTTCAATATCAATACACGATGTAGTAAAGGAGCGGGCCGAAAAACGCTCTTTACTATCTTTTGACGGGAGATGCGCTAATATCTCACCGACACTTTACTACATCGAGTATTGATATTGGAAAGGTTTTGCTTGCTGTATCGGTGAGAACCAGCCCCTGGACAACCCACCTGATGAAGGATAGGCCCTGAAACTATGGGGAATGGAGCTTGGTTTCCCCCTTTACGACAAGCAAAACAATTTTTCTTTTAATTTTTTATTTTTTTCCCTACTTTCGATTTTTCGAAATTAGAAAGAAATACACAGCTAAAGGCAAGAAAATATTATTTATTAATATACACTAAAGAAGTAAGAATTTTGTTCATTTCATAATAATTATGATTATATTAAACTCAATTATCATCTTTTATATGTGGTAGTTGTTTAAAATATGTATTAATATTTATTAACCAAAACAAACATGTTTAGCAGGAAGAAATATGCTAGATCGTTAACGTCAAAAAGAAAACTTATATTTGATGATACGGAAGAGCCGAGTTCAGTGTCCCCAAAGAAAAGGATGGAGTTAACAAATAATAGCACTATGGAAATGGATGTTTCTGGTATGGATCTTTTTTGGTTCCTTTAATGAGTCACAACTCACAACTGTTTTAAAAAACACCTGTTATATCCTTCCTAATATTATAAACGCGAAAGTTTGTCTGTATGTATAGATGTTTGTTACTCTTTCATGCAAATACTACTGAATGGATTTTAATGAAACTTTACAATAATATAGCTTATACACCAGACACATAGACTATAAATTAGGGGTAGTTCGGTACTTCAGTACCTCGGTAGTTCGTAGTTTCGTTGTTCGCTTTAAATATTTCAAAATGTAAAAATGAAGGAAATCTTAGAAAAAAAAATTGGACGATGTCAGTCAAAGTGTACATGAAAAAAATATCACTAAATCTAATATATTCGTGTAGTAAACCTGGGGTTGTCAACTTTCAAAATAAAAAATAGAAGACGCGGGTGTAAAAAAACGGGTCAGGCGAACAAATTTTTAAACCTCGCTCAAATGTCAAGAATTTACCCAAAAGTTATGTAAACTTTATACGGTTAATGGTCTTTTTTACTTTCTTAACGCATCCTAGCAAGATATGCTGTTATCAGATTAGCAATTTTATTAAGCATTGTTGCGATAGACGACATTTTTTTAGATGTTAAGGTTGGTGTGTAAAAAAGAGGATTGTGTCCTCTGAAATAGAGGACTGTTAGGTTAGGTTAGGTTTAACTAATTATACATTTGTTTGTGCATTTTTGCTTTTATTTACTACTTGTCAAAGATTAGATGTCAAAGAATTTAGATACGTCGATATGATTTACCTGCGATTTACCTTTATTTTTGTAAGAATTTTAATAACTACCAACATTATTTATTAACCACGTAAAATAAAACAACAAGTCACATATTTTTACACGTTTTGATTAAAATTAGAACAGCACTGATAAACCAGAATTTAAGTCGGTCATTTTTGGCCCCCGTTGCACCCGAGCTATTTTTTATATGCTCCTTCCTTAACCTTTTTATTCAAAGGTTTGTATGACATGTCGAAAACTGATATTCGAATCTCTCGTCTATGGATAGATTGGACAAGTTACCCGCTATATTGTCGTGAACGATCTGTCTCTTACGATAAATCGTGGACGACTAAACGACAAACAAGCGATTTATCGCTGAACGACTTTTTTGGTATGGCTACTGCAATGATATTTAATGTGTTTGAAATATTTGTTTGTCATTTAGTCGTCCACGATATATCGCTCGCGATAAATGGATCGCAAGCGTGGCCGCACCCTAAGACATGTCCCTACACCATTATCAACATAAATATTCATAAAGCGATTAAAATTATAGACTTATTTTACTAGCTTTGATATACAGGATGGTCCGAACTGTATTCCGGAAACTTCGACAGCATATTCTGTAGATAAAAATAAGTAAAACGTTCGTATAAATGTATGTCCTAAAATGCTTAGCTTTGGAGATACAGGGTGTAAAAGTTTCATTTTTTTACGATTTTTTCCAAATAATTTCTGAAGTAACGCCAATATTTGGATGAAAATTGGTGTCTGGGAGTTTTTTGACAAGAGAAATTTGATTTTGATGTCAGTATGGCTCGTATTTGTAGGGGGCACCACCTACATGTGTTTTAACTGTTTTGAAGAGTAATAACTTTTCGTCCGTACCTGTATAAACTAGTAAATGAAAAAAATAGCCCTCTAGATGTAGGCTAATTGACATCGAAATCAAATTTTTCATGTCAAAAAACTCCCAGATACCAATTTTTATCTAAATATTGACGTTACTTCATACATTATTTGGAAAAAATCGAAATAAAAATGAAACTTCTACACCTTGTATCTCTGAAACTAAGCATTTTGAAACATACAATTACACGAACTTATTTTTATCTGAAGAATATGCTGCCGAAGTTTCCGGAATACAGTTCGGACCACCCTGTAGAATGCCAATTTTACTGTTTTAAGCTCTTCTCGTTCGTTTTTAAAATTTAAAAATATTCTTTATTACTATATTATAACGAGTGTTTACAATTTTTTTATATTCTGCGAAACGTCATTTTCAGGCAAAACAAGACTGTCTGATGTATCACCTAGTAAGACTAATTTAGATAAATCTGTTTCAGCTCCAGTTGACGTTAATACTGCCGAAAATATCCCAACAAATACAAAACAAGATGATCAAGTACCATCATGTTCAAAATCACAAAGTACCAAAAATAATACCACTGCAGGTCAGAAAGGTAAATATATAGATAGATATTAAGCAATAACTATAAAGGTATTTTAAAAGTAATATGTAATTGTAAATTCTCGTTGAAAAGATGAAATACTGTTTATCTAAATAAAGAAAACGAAGTCGGGTTAGATGCTCCATTTATTATAACCAATGTCAAAGCGTACGTCTATGGCGGGTTGATTTCTTAAAAAAAAAATTGTTGGTTGTCCCCTGTGTCAGCATTGGTTCGTTTGATAAACGAACGCTATATTGTGGAAATTTCCATACTTGTATCGCCAAAGATGTTATTGTTGCTTGATATAACACAACCCGAGCCTACGAACTCTTTATTTTTTTTCTGTTTGAGCCATACATAGTCTCCACTACCTGACTTCATTGTTTCACCTCTTTGTGTATTGTTTTTATATTGGTTAAGTCGTACATTTACGTTACGACGTTTTGTCTCCGTAATATACGACTCACCGCATTCACTGGTACCTTAAATACACTCTTTTTTATTTAAAATTTTCCGGTCTGGTTTTCGTTAAGACGCTTTTTAGTGTAGTTCCAGACTTAAAAAGCAGTTATAATGTTATATTGCTTTTACATAGCAGGGAGGAAACAACAAAATTCATTTAGTATGCTATTGAACCACGATACAAAGAAGACAAGGTATGATCGATAGCGGCTCCAATTTGGTTCAGTTTGCGCATATAACCTGTGACGTCATACACCATACAAAAAATATCCATATTGTTCAATTGCCACTAATAAAAAAAAATAGGGAAAAATTAGAACATAACATAACCTAAAAAGTTATGTCAAATCATTGAGCTTGACATTTGAAAAGTAATTTTCACATTAGTGTCACCAGTTTGACGATTTGAAATTGGTGCGCGGATCTTGACGACCAATGCGCAATGGTGCAGTTAGCAGCTGTGAGGTAGTGACCAAACCTGCGCAGTATCATACCTTGTTTTCTTTGTATCATGCTACCACTTACAAAGAAACGTAGGATAGTTTGGTTTGAATTAAGCGGGCACACTAATACGATTTTGAATATTATATGGGGAATTACAGCAATGACGAATTAATTGTGAAATTCTTGGTAATTGAAAAATTATAATTAATACTGCATAGAACAAACATATTAGCAGGCTTTTTGCCCCTGTTTAACATGTTTATTAGGATATTTCTACCATTTTCTTACACTTTAAAGTTCAGACTACGGATTTAGGAAGGCCGTCGCATCGGTTCCAATTATTTTATATACTAAAATGTTTGGTTGATTATATTTTGTCCCTGTATCTAAAGAATGCATCTGATTCCAAAAACAATAAGATAAAAAATAATATTTGTAAATGTATCAGAGAAACTTATAAGATATATTTTTTAAATAGGTGCCCCGTTTATATTTCCTCGTACTATAACATTTATATTTAAATTATATATGGTTTTAGGATTATTAACACCGAGGAAAATTAATAGCACAGATTCGACGAATAAATCTAACAGGATATCTCCGCAGAAAAGTCCAACTAGTCCAAAATGTTTAAAAAAATTAAATCCTAAAGAGGGAAAGCAATTACAGGTAATACATATTTTCTTACATTAATACGTGTCTTTACAAAACAGTGTAGTCTGTCCATCGATACTTTAGGAAAGAGTATAATGCTATCCATGTATTCATGCATGGTAGACGGAGAGAGGGCCCTAGAGTGGGGATCTTTGGCAGTTCTGTTTGACAGTTCATTTGACACATTTGAATTTGATTTGAAAATTTGTCAGTCTTTACTGAGTTTTATGTTTTTTATTATTTAATCTACAAGAAAATTTTGTAGCAGAACATAAATTAATAGCGACATTATTGCGATTTATCGAGAAAGATTGTAAAATAGTTGGTTGTGTAGCGTGCGGTAGATCTCGGTCAAAAATAGAAGGAAATAATGGAAAAATAACTTCGTGTAGTAAACCGATCATTTATGAAATTCACTTAAAATTAACTAATTATATATTTTTTCTTGCATTTTTGCTTTTATTTACTACTTGTCAAAGATGTCAAAGAATTTAGATATATTACGCTCAATAGTCGAATTCGGGCAATTAATAGAGATGCGAGAAAAATACGCAAATTAATGCGAGAAAAATACGCAAATCTGGTTTTGAGCAAGGAATATTTCCCAAACCCGAAAAATCAATTTTATTCGATTATTTTTTTTTTGCTTATAGTGTGATTTGATTGCATTGGTTTCACTCTTTTTGGTTGGATTGGTTTAGTTATTTAGCGAGTTGGTTAGCGTGGTTATTTGGAGGGTGTTAATTCATTGGTTAATTGGTTTTTCGGGTTTGGGAAATGTTCCTTGCTCAAAATTAGATTTGCGTTTTTTTTCGGGCATTCCCGAATTCGACTATTGAGCGTAACAGATACATCAATTTGACTTACCTGTTTCAGGAGCGTATCGGGTATTTGTGTTAATAAATTATTATAACTTAATATAACTTATCTATTTTTATAACTTATCTATTTTTATAACAATTTTAATAACATAATATATTGATAACGTAAAATAAAACAACAAATTATTGAGTCTATCCTACATCATATTTTTACACGTTTTGAATAAAATTAGAACGGCACTGATAAACCGGAATTTAAGTCGGCCATTGTAGGACAAAAAGGTGACGTAGGAGACGGTATCTCTTAATCGGAACAGAGAAACCACTATTTAATTTATTTTGATTTTTATGTTTATACATACATTATGTCCTAATTTCAAATTGACATTTCTTTTAAATCCTGTTTTTTAAACTTCATTATCTCATTTCAACTGTCGATTGACTTACCCTTATTGGTGAAAGTATGTAGGTAGTCTATCGATCTATCTACCCTCCATAGATAGTCTATCGAAAGCCTGTTGTGGTGTACTGAATAAGCTGTGGTATTACATCTATTTTTTTAAAGACGCAGACCTCTAATCTGTAGTTTAGTAAACGTCATTTTATTGTGTACATAGAACTAGAAACTCTCTCTAGTAAAGTTTCGATATTACATCATGATATACCATTATATCATATGATAAAAAAACGGCGTCAAGATGGCTTGGATATGATGATCGACAATATTCGCCATATATGTGCCAAGACAGTATCCTTCGCCGAACTCTGACGCTGTTTTTTCGATTGTATGGTACTTGCGTGGCTTGAAATTAAGTATAATAAAATACTTATCTACTTACTCAGTTCAAATTAATTAATGATAATATCTTTGTAATCCGTAATTCTAGTACTAGCATTTGATATTAGATGTTTTCTTTGTAGATTAAGCAATTGGATGAATTAATCAAACTATTCAAGGGAGTTTCAAAAAACTGCTTCAAGAGAAAACTTTTAAATGAGGCCGAATACAAAATTTTAAAGAGATTTATTTCTTTAGAGGATAATAGAAAATATGTTGTTATGAAGCTTTTTGTTTGGAAAAAAATGTGGTACAATATATTTTCGTTTAGTAAAAAAGCTAATCTTATTGTGAACGATGACAAAGACATAATCGATATTTTTGAGAACTTAAAACAGGAGGAATTTGTTGATACTATGTACAATAAAGTGGAAAATTTATTAGAATTATTAAATACACTTGGACATGATAAAATTAAGGAAATTATGATAAAACTGAAAATAAAACCAATTAAATCGAAACCAGAGAATGTTAAATTAATTTTGCAAGTTGCAAGTAGACAAAGAACTCTACCAGGATCAAAATCGTTCAAAGAAGTTATTCTGAATGCTATAGAAAATAAAATGGGATTTAGTTTTAAAATTAGTGAGCAAGTTTGTGATGCATTTTTTAACGTTTGTTTACTTTCGACTTTCGTTAATCCAGAGTTTCAAGATATCCAGAAATACTTCCAAAGTATAGTTTACGATAAAATTGTCTTTCCGAAAGTTTCTATCGAAAATTATCCTGTCTTTGTGAGCAGACAGCAGTTTTTAGATTATGGGAAAGCATTAAAAGTTAAGTTATTATTGGATGACACATTAAGTAAAATAAAGGAAACTAAGTTAGGTAAGTTTTCTAGATATTAGAGAAATTTTATGTTATAAAAATATACGTATTACCTATGTGGCGGATACATCTCTCCAAACAAAACCCTTTATGGGTATTTCGCCACTGCACTCAAGAAAATCTACAAAATAAAATAGTTATTTTTTTAATAGTTATCTAGACCCTTAAATGGTTAGAATTAAAGAACGTAAAGATTATTTAAGAAAGGGAGATTTTCACAAATCTAAGATTTGTCAGCATTCATGGGACACAGGGCACAGAATAAATTTTAATAACGCCAAAATTATAATGAAAGAAGCGATAGTCTCTAAAAGAAAAATAAAAGAGTTTTTTTAATTCAATCTAATAAAAATAAATGTATTACTCATGCATCTGTAGATGTTAGTAATGTATGGCAATCGCTTCTTTGATTTTAAAGAACATAACATACGTAAAATTTAAAAATAATCATAAAGAAAGTTTGGGGCTTTTTAGTTTTACCTTATTAAGTAATTGTTATCAGGTAATAATTGTTAATTTTGAAGTTTAACTTGATATATAATGTCATTTTAACAGAACGTCAACGGTTTCTTGTACACGTATCTGTTTTAAAAAAGTAAAGCGTTCTCGAATAGTTGAATTTAAATATTTTAAATAGTTTTTTTCTTTATTCTTTGTATTTTTTTTGCTTCCGACGACGGAAAGAGATAAACTTTCCGAAATGTTAAGCATTTTTGTTAGGCAAATTTGTATAACTGTAAACATAACTTCTAACAAGCAGTGTCCGTTTAGGTTTAACGCAGAAGTCTTTACAAAAAATAACTATTTTATTTTGTAGATTTTCTTGCAGTGCAGTGGCGAAATACCCATAAAGGATTTTTTTTGGAGAATTTTATGTTGAAATAACTATAGCATTCTTGATAAAAGTATGTTTCTCTTGAAACTTCTATAATAATATGTTAATCACAAAATTTCAGTTTGTTGCTTGGTAGGTTAAAAAAAATTAAATTATATATAAGAATAATTAATTAAATGTTAGAAATTTAGTTAGCTAATAACTTAGTAGCTACCCATGATCAAAAAAAAGGACGTCAAGTTGGCTTGGAAATGACGCGATCGATGACCCTCCCCATACAATTTTGCATATAAAATGACAGCGATCTGCATTTCATAGCCATCACTGGCGCCGTTTTTTTTTTTCGGTCATATTGTACTTCCGCTTAAATAAAAAAGGCAATATTTTGTAGTGCCATTACTCTAATTTAGGCATACGAAAATATCAAAATAGCGTCTGCTCTAGTAGCAGATTTGTGGTGGTATTAGACATATCTTTCTAAAATATGATCGAAAAAAAACGGCTTGAACGATGGTTATGAAATGAAGATTGCTGTCATTTTATATGTAAAATTATATGGGGAATGATAACATCGATTATCATTTCCAAGCCAACCAGACGCCGTTTTTTTAGATCATGCGGTATTATCTACCTCTTCTAATATAATTTATTGTATATTTTACATTGATACATCTATGTTCAATTTTACTTAACAATAATCTTAACCTATTACAATAAATTCAAAATTTCTAAATACACCTAGGTGCAAAAAGCACCTGTATGTGTATAATAACAAATGTATTTGCGTAAGTTGCACATTAACACTAATAAGAACATATAATAACGCAATTATTAATAATAATATACGTGTGTATAAATTAATCCAAAACAATAATACATCATAACACTATAACAATCTAATGTTCATGGCATACACAAATCTAGAATAAATAAATCTACAAACCACAATAATTCCGCCAACAATCCAAATGTCATACAGACAATACCCGGAGGATACATAATTAAAAGACAACGTGAAATTAAGAAATTTTGTGGAATCAAAGACATCGTGAAATTAAAAGATATCGTGAAATATCCTGGGGTTTACAAAAATATATTGTTTTAATTCTGTGTTAAATTTGTATTTAGTTTTAAGCTTCTTTATTTCTGAAGGAATGCAGTTGTAAAGTTTAGGTCCAATGTATGTAACAAAACGATGTAAAAGATTTTTTTTACAATGAGGAATGGCGACATTAATATTAACTTTACTTTTAGTGCTGTACTGGTGAGATAGTTTAGGCACATTTTGGCTCTGCATGAAATTGCATACGGCCAAGACATATAAGGTTTTAACACTACACACTTCGGCACAGTATAGATCTTGAGTTGAAGCCAATTTTGATTTCCTTTTGATTATTCTAACAACATAGTTTTGTGCAACTCTAAGCTGCTGGAAATTAACACTGTACATACCACCCCAGACTAGAATACCATATCTAAGCAGTTGTTCTACAAGAGATTTGAGAGTAGTTTTTTATTTAAAAATTGTCGCAAGATGAAAAATCTGTGTATTAGACCCTATTTTTTTTGCTCAAATATGACACATGTAGGTTCCACTTTAAATGTTTATCTATTACCACTCCAAGATATTTCATCGAATCTACCTCTCTAAATGACACATCCAAGTCCTCCATTTTAATTTCATGAAAATTAGGCCTATTTGCCGATGTAATAGAAAATGCTAAATATGTAGTTTTCTGAAAGTTCAATGTCAATTTACAAGCATCTAACATATTTTTAATCTCAGCAAATCCGGACTTTAAATTTCGCTCAGCCATTTCCCATGTGTCGCCAGCAGATATTAAGACCGTGTCATCGGCATATGCAATTATTTGTCCGTCCACATTAAGTTCACACAAGGCGTTAATGTATATATTAAACAAAATTGGGCCCAACACCGTACCCTGCGGCACCCCACATTCAATTTTCAGTTGAGAACTGTACATATTACCAATTCTGACACACTGAGTTCTGTTGGAAAGATAGCTTTTAAACACGTCCAAAACTATGCCCCTTACCCCATAGGACTCAAGTATCTGGAATAAAATAGAATGGGACACCGTGTCGAACGCCTTAGCTAGGTCAAGAAACATAGCAAGACACTTCCTCCCACCCTCCAAATGCTGAGTTACTGCATTAACTAACTGGAACATCGCATCTACCGTACTCGAACCCTGCACGAAACCGTACTGGTTGGGAGAAAGCAAATTATGGGCAACAAAAAAAATTATTAGTCGTTCTTTAAGACACTTTTCAAATACTTTAAGGTTTGATATAATACTTATCGGTCTATAATTACTTACTTCTTCTTTATTACCCTCTTTATATATAGGAGTTACTATGCTTACCTTGAAGGTATCAGGTACTGTTCCCTTTTTAAATATTAAGTTCGTTATATGAACAAGAGGGCCAGCGACGTAAAAATATAACATTTTTATTATCCTGGCAGAGATATTGTCAAAACCAGAAGAGCTTCGACTTTTTAGACTATTGATGCATTTAATAATCTCCTCTCGGTACATTGGTTTTAAATACATTGAAAAAGGTCTATTATTGAGAGCAATATTTGTTCTCTTAGTCGTAGTAACTCTATTACAAAGATACTTCCCGATTGATATGAAATAATCGTTACAAAAGTCAGCAATTTGTTTAGAATCCTTGACAACTGTAGTGCCATTCTTTAACAGGTTTAATGTATTTTTTTTTGGAGCTTCATTTGTGGCATCCGCTATAATATTATAAATTTTCCTTATATTATGTGAGCTTTCATTGATTTTATTATTATAATATTCATTTTTTGTAAACTTTATTAATTTATTCAATCTGTTCCTATAATCTCTGTATTTAAGAATCTCTTGAGGAGAATTATTTGTTAAAAGTTCCTTTTTTAATTTGTCTCTTTTCTTTATGGAAACTATTATGCCATTTGTAATCCAAGGTTTCACTTTTCTTTTAAAATACAAGTCCAAATCATCCAAAAAGAAAGGTATACTACATGACGGGGATCTATATAATGCGTGTATATTATAGGTGTTATTGTTCAAATTTACTAATATATTAGTAATTGTGGCTCCTGATTGTAACAATTTATAGTTTTTATATTGTGGATTTAAAGATGTTTTAGTATATATAATAAGACCATCAAAAGCATTATAGTTTGCTCTATTATAATACAAATTATAATTTGGAATATTAAAATTATTAAGAATGTCAAACCGGTGGCACTCACTCAGGATTATAATGTCACAAAAATCCAGTTTGTATGTTTCTAAGAACACTAAGAGACTATCAAAGTTAGTAGTAATTCCACGTATGTTTATATGTAAGATATTTAATAACTTATGGGATAAATTTACCGAAAGTTGTATGTTGTCCGGTTCCAGCCTTGTTGATTCAAAAAGCTCCTCTTCTATGTCTTGTAGGACAGCTACTTTTTAAGGCGTTAAGGTGATACTTGTAAGTGGGACAGTTAACGTCAGTAGATGCGTGACATACATCGTAATTTTTTTGTATTTAGAATTCGCAAGAAAACAATTCTGACATCTCTTTGATTCACTATTGCAGGCCTGTGTATCGTGATCTTCAGTACAATTGGCACATGCTCTTCTATTATTACAATCAGAGTCCTTATGGTAAAATCCTTGGCACTTATAACATCTTCGTATCATCAGGTCTTCGTATACTGGAAATCAATCCCATCCAATCGCAATTCTTTTAAAATTAATTATTTTTTGGAACAACGTAGCAGAACATTCCGCAAATATTGTTGTTGTTTTCTTACTTCTTATGTAATTCATATAAGTCACAGTAAAGGTATCATTTTCGCCTGTCCAGTGATTTTGTCTCCTTATAGATTCTTCCACTTCTTCTATCTTATTTAGTTCTCCCTTATAACCGACCACTTTTATTCTAGGGTTTCTCAATTTCTGTATTTGCACCTCATAGTTATTACCCAACGTTTCTTCCATTGCCGCTTTCAAAATTTCAGTTTCCTCATTAGTAGAACACTTAACAACTACATTTCCTCGTTTTGCAGTATATATATTCTTTATTCCAACTTTAATCTCACTAGGACTTATTTTCCGTTTAATTTCATCCTGCGTTTGTTTAGGATCTTGTGGTTCCCTTGGTTTAACTATTATAGGTGGAATGCTAATCGTTTCCCTATCCTTTACTTTATTGATCAGCACATCAGAATAGGTCTTCTTTGAAATGCTACTTTCTTTCTCAAGTAAATATATTTTTTCTCGCATTAGCTGGATTATTTGATCTTGATCCCTTATAATCCTTTCCTTATCCTTAATACTACATTGCAGAAGATCTAGTGTGTCAAAACCTTTGCATTTTTTACATTTAAATTCCAAAACCCGTTTTGGAATTTATGACATAAAATTGAAATTACATATTTCATAAATGACTAAATTTGGCATATGACATACACAAAAATGTGTTTAGAATTTCACTTAGAATTGCAAAATAGAATTCTACATAAAATAGGCAAATTTAGTTATTTCTGTTTAAAGTGCCAGAAACTGAAAAAAAATTAGAAAGAAAGAACAACCATTCAACAAACGTTTAATGATAAGTTGTGTTAAAAATTTTCTATATCTAGATATGAAATTGTCTAAAGCTTCATTCAGAACCTCGCAATTAGTGGAATAAATTAGTGGTTTCAGTTACACTATACTTTTTAGTTGACGATCATTCACAATGTTTAAAAAACAGAATTAAAATTAATAGAATATCCTAGCAACAGCTTACCCAAGCAGCATTTGGACGTCGGGACAACGTTGTGTCACGCGACCAAACGTCGGGGCGCAACCTCGTGCCAACCCTAGTCTGCACTAGTTTGGAGAATCATTTTTGGGTCGAAACGACGTTGGATACCGACGTTGGCTAGAAGCCTAATTTAGTACAAACTGCAACGTTGTTTAAAATCCTAATTCACAGAAATACAAAACTAATATGGCGTCTAAGTCGCGTTTTATCCTAAATTGGGATAATTATAGTAAAAATATTATTTTTATGATTTAGTTAGAGACATATGTCAGATGGCAGTGAAGGAAAACAAAACAAAAGTATTTAAGTGTGGAGGATGTTTGAAGATCACAATTATTGAAACACTTTAACCGACTCTGTAACTCGTTACCCAAGGCAAAAAAGTTAAACGCAAACAACTTTATTGATAAATGTATTGTTTCTACTTTGAAAAATACTAATGGGCCTTAAAATTAAAGAAGTTTTAAAAATTTTCTTGAATTTTTTTTTTTTTTAGTAAATGAAATAATTTATTCGCAGTCGAAAAAATTGTTTCCGCGTGTTTTTTAGGGTCAAATATTTCAAGTTAATGTATTCAAAAAGCAGGAATTGCTATTTTAGGAACGAAACATTTTCTTATTTAACAACATGGCGGCTTTCACTTTGTTGTTTTTGAGATTAAGATGGAGTAGTTCGAGTAGTCGCATACTGGACTAATAAAGTCGCAGTTCGGCCTTAACAGGTAGTATACTAGTCGCAAGATTGCCTAATTTAGTCATCCTAAAGTCTAGCTTGTGCCGACCTCTATAATATAAATAAACGAGGGAGTGGATAAACTATCGGTAATATATGTCGATGTATATTTAAATTTAGTTTTATATGTACCTTTCTTATGTCCCTTTTTAATTAAGTTTTTTTTATAAAAACAAAAACAGCACTGAACTGTCTGACTGAACAGAACAATGAAGTGAAAATTTAAAATTTAAGGTTATGGTTCAATACAGTTGCAAAAAGGTAGTGACTCGACGTCCTACCAACGTAAGAATAAGGAAATCTAAACAACGTTGGAATTAGTAAAACAGACGACGTTTGCATAACGTTGGAATAGGTCCTGAAACTGACGTCGGAAAACTCTATATTGTCCAACGTTGTAACTACGTTGTCCGAATCACCTAAAGATCACTTAAGCAAAAAAAGGTTACAAGACAACGTTTATTCGACGTCGCAGAAGCTTCTACTTTGCTGTAGCACTAGTCCAACGTCGGCACAACGTTATAAAAACGTTTAAATTTATTTTAATACCCATGGTAGGGAGCTAACTATTTTTTGTAACTAATCCAACGTTGTGTTTAGTAAACATGTGGTCGCAAGTCGTGAAAATGCTACTTGGGTACGTTAGTCAGTTGCCTCCATAGGGAAAGCCCAATATTTAGCTTATCAAACAATCAACTTTTGATTTCTAACCACAATTTCTCTTGACGAAAGATAATCAATCAAAGGCCAAAATGACATTTCTCGCAAATTTTGAAGTATAATTAGTGGAAAAGTTAAAAGCTTCATTCAGAACCTCCCAATTAATGGTTTCAATTACACTTTATACTTTTTAGTTTACGATCATTCACAATGTCTAAAAAACACAATTAAAATTAATAAAATATCCTAGCAACAGCTTGGGGTAGTCTGTTGTATCCATAGAGAAAGCATAATATTTAGCTTATAAAACAATAAACTTTTGATTTCTAGCCAAACATTTTCTTGACGGGTGGTAATTAAAGGCCAAAATGATATTCCTCGCAAATTTTGAAGTATAATTAGTGGAAAAGTCAAAAGTTTGTTAATTTTTTCCAATAATTGAAAATTACTACCACTAATTCTGACGTTCTGAATGCTTACATTAAAATTAGGTGAGCAAACTTCTACGGCTAATTGAAACTACTAATTTACTCCACTGATTTCGAGGTTCTGAATGAAGCTAAAAGTTTGACAATTTTTTCTACTAATTGAAAATGTCTACCACTAACTTTTACGTTCTGAATGCTTACATTGAAATTAAAGGAACAAACTTCTAGGCTAATTGAAACCACCAATTTATTCCAGTAATTGCGAGGTTCTAAATGAAGCCTAAGAGTCACTAATTGACTTTTTAATGATGTTTTTAGGAATTTTGAATATTGGAAATCAAGCATATTTAGAATTACAACAATCAAAATTAGAAGAAAGAGATAAAGTTGCACCACATTTATATAAATTTCGAGCTGTACATGTCTATTCTAAAATTCTTTCATTATGTTGTAATCATATTTATACTAAAAAAGATGGTTTTCCAAACGAAGCCAAGAAATGGTTGGAATACTTAATTCAACGTTTCCCAGAATCACGTTATATAGGGTTTTGGTATCAAAAACTTATTTGGTTACATATGCGGCACTTAAATGAGATTTCTTATGAAAAAGTAAGTTGTATTAAATGTGTGAAAAAAAAATATTAATATTCTATTTTTAGGCTGCCAAGTTATTGATAGAGGTATTGGAAAATAAGGCTTACAAATTAAACATTTTATCAATTTATGAGCTGGCAAAACTTGGAACAAAATTAAAACAGAGTAAAAAATATAAAATTGATCAACTGTATCATGACAAGATAGCCCAATTGATGCCTAGAACAATTAAAGAGGATGAAATTCCTCAAGAGCAGATTGACTCAACTTCAATACGCCATTTAGAGCAAACAGGAGTTAAGAAGAATTATATCACCGTATCGTCTGACGAGATTACTATTCAGACAGTTGAACAAGTTGCTTTAAATTACTATGCTGACAATGGATATCCAGAAGGCATCCATTGTGAGAGTTCACTAGTGAATGGTCTTTTATTACTGTTTTTTTGGGATATTATCTATAATCCATCAATTAACATACCAGCCATATTTATTGAGCCAATTCAACAAGGCCCTTTGGACATTTTTACTGAATATTTCTATGACAACAGGAAAGACTTGTTTAAAGAAAGACTAAATGAAATATCATGTTGGTCTGTTGACAAATTGATTGATTTTGCAAAAAATAATTGGAAAAATCACTGCTATAAAGTCTCAATATTTGGTCTAATACAGAATGCTATAAGAAGTTTAGATATTATTCCAAAATTGATCAATGTTATTGGAAGAAAACTATTAACTAGTATATTTGCGAGACTAATTGAAGATCTAAGAATGTACAGAAGTGGAATGCCAGATTTGTTAATATGGAATATTGAAAAACAACATTGTAAATTTGTAGAAGTTAAGAGTGAAAATGACAGACTAGCTGTTAATCAGTTACTCTGGTTAAAATATTTAAAAGATAATGGTGCAGACGTTGCAGTTTGTTGGGTTCATTCTAGAGGCTCAAAACGAAAAATTATAAAATCTTCACCAGTAAAATCAAAAACTTAAATTATTTTTTATATATTGAGTAGGAAAATATTTTTATGTTTATTATTATTTGTATATGAGTATAGTATGTATTAGTATAAGTATGTATATTTTTTAAAATTAAATTAAGTCATCCCAAAACTGTTATACAGGGTGTGCGAAAAAGTTTCCAACAAATTGAACAAAATTTTATTGAAGTTTTAAAATAAAGTTTACGCAGAATTTTTTCAGCATATCCAATAACAAAAAATAATTTTCATATTTGAGATGCGACAACTGTTATGTAGGAAATGAGTAGGAAAAAAATATTATGTATAACACTATAACCTAATGTAAATGGGCCTGAGAATTGAGCTAGCGTGTCATTTTTTTTCTAACCTCAAAAAACCTATCACGAGTCATGATTTTCGAAAATCGTCTGAAGTCAAATGGGTCATTGATCGCGAATCTGACGTGGGGTTGGCAAAATTTAAGATGGCAGATCCCATATGGTCGATCTCAAGAACAGTGTGCTCCATCTCGAATTTTGCCAACCCCACACACGGTGTTTTGAAGTATAGGGGATAGTGGACAAAAATGGAAAATTCGATTTTCACCGCCAGAAAATGTATTTTCTTACATTACTAAAGGGGAGTTTACACAGTACAAGTTGCTGGATTAGCCAGTAGACAGTAGCTGAACTTGGCGAGTGGGAGACAAAATGAACAGCTGCTTACATATTTACACGAAGTAAAGTAGCTGTATAAACTGTCATTTTCTGGGCAGTCATTTGGTAAGTCTTGAAAAAGAGTACATTGTCGAAAGTACGAAAAAATGCGATTCGCAAAGTAATACAATGTGTTTCCATAATGTTGTGTGAAAAATTGATAGAAGAAATTGAAAGTGATCTGAAAAGAAGAAGAATAAAACGGATTTGGGTCAGAAAATGGTTGCAAAATAATCAACAGGAGCTTCAAATATGATTATGAAAGAGCTAGATTATCAGGATAATATATTATTAATATATATTATCCATAAATTTTCTTGGTCTCTATAAAGGTTAACAAATTTTATGTTTTGGTGGCTGCTCCAGCGTTCAGACATTTTAAGAACTTCGCCGTAATCGTATCGTCAAAGTCGCGTTAACGGCAACTGAACTGTCTAGCCAGGTACTGTACTCTTCGTTAAAATTAGGCAAATAGGATGCGAACTACTGGATTAATATCTGGTGGGGGAAGGCAAGTGGCCAGTAAAATCAAAAACTGTTGAAGTAACTTGCATTCAGTAACTGCTCATACTTGCCCAGGAACAGTAACTCGGCGGATATGTTTAAACGATTACAGTAGCTCGCATATAGTTACTGGCCTTCTCAACTGACCCGCTAGCTCGCACCGTGTAAACTCCCCTTAATAAAAGATAACAATATTTTATATTTTAATATACCTAATTTTTTTTTATTATGATATAAAAATAACCTAAAAATATTTTTGGCAAAAAAAAATTTAATTATAATTTTTATAAATATGGAAAAAATCTCCTGCAGCTCAAAGGGTAATTATTTCTCATTATTAGTAAATAACAAATTAAAAACAAAACGTTCTCCAACCCATTGTGAGTACATATCAAAGTAAAACCTCTGAGGGGTAGAAATAACTCACAATCTTTTAACATGTTTATTTAAATTTAATTTGCTTCAAAAAAAGAAGGGGGGCGACATGTTTCGGGATTTAACAATTCCCATCTTCAGGCCCAAGAAAGCTAAAATAATTACAATCAGAATAATAAACAAATTCCAATAGTCATACAGAGGTCCAAAAATATAAAATACAATCAGAAAAGAAATTAAAAAGTTTAAAAAAAATTTCAGAAAAAGGTTAAAAAGTTATTTCTATCACAGATAACATTATGGCAAGCTCAGTTTGAAAATTAAAACAATTAAATTAAAATCATAAAGGGCAATAATTTAAGTTCAACAAAAAACAAACAAACTTCAAGAATTAGAAAATTAAGATCCGTGCGATTTTGGAAATGCGCATCTGCCATATTGGATCCGCCATTTTGAATTCTGCCAATTCAACGTCAGATTCATGATCAGCGACCCAAAAAAAACCCTATACCGGTTTTGGTTAAGATCCGTGCGATTTTCGGAAACATGACTTGTGGTAGTTTTTTTGAGGTTAGAAAAAATATGAGACATGGTAGCTCAATTCTGATGGGGTGTTTTGAGTTTATCAGGCCTCTTTACATTAGGTTATAGTGTTATACATAAGAAAAATTTAATTTTTATTTTTTCCTGCTACATTTTTTTAAATTTTAATGGATTTTCAGCGAGTTTTTGAGGTTAGAAAAAAATGAGATGTGATAGCGGATTCGTGCTCAGCGTCGAAAAATACTATAGGATATAATGGTCTGGTAAAAAGCATACCCCATTTTTTGTGTGTGGCTGTGTTATTGTTTGTATATGAAGTATATTTTTATATTGAATTAAAACATCCTATAACTGTTATATTCCTATAAACTTTTTAATATATTTTATACTGAATAAAAAACTACATTGTTATTTGTTAAAAATAAAGTACCGCCTTTAGTTCATAGTGTGATCTAAATATTGACTCCACTCATTGCTGGGATTCGGATCAGGCAGTATCCATCCAATAGGAATTTTTGATCCGCTCTCATTATTTGGTGAAACCAAAAATGTATCCCAACTTTTCCTTATCGCTATAAATGTGTCCATATCTCGCTCGGCCGCCGTTAACGCCCAGTAGGTATGGTGACTTGAAGGCATAGAATGCAATTGACTGAACAAAACTACCTTCCACTTTTCCACTAATCTTTTTTCTTTTTTAAGTTTTGCCTGTCTAGAATCTTCAGTTTGAGTTTTTTCTACACAAAGAAGAAAATGTTATTATTTAAATAAAAAATTGGTCAAGTCCGAGTCGGACTCGCGCACGAAGGGTTCCGTACCATTCATTATCTATACAACATTAGGCACTATATTATTATAAACTTTTTTACCGATTTGGCTGAAATTTTGAATGCGCGTATAAATAATTAAAAAAAAATGAAGAAACACATTACCTACTAAAAATTGTATTAATCAATAATAAATTGTAAAAAGTAAAAATAAATGTCATAATTAAAAAAAAAGATTAAAAAAAAGTCGCCTTGACTAGGATTCGAACCTGTCTTACTACAGCTCCAACGTCATAGCAGCGTAAAGTCCTAACGCTTTAACCACGCGGCCACCGAGGACTTGAAAAATTCTATGTAAAATTCTTACTTAAAAGGTAATGTTTAGTGAAAGTACTTTTTTATTTATAAACATTTATTTAATTCTGTTTTTAGTATTTGTTCTTATAGCGGCAACATAGATACATTATCAGTGAAAATTTCAACTGTCTAGCTATAACGGTTCATAAAATAGACCTTAGTGACAGACGGACGGATAAGGAAGTCTTAGTAATAGGGCTCCCGTTTTTACCCTTTAGGTACGGAACCCTAAAAAAATGTGTATGCACTATGTGCGCATATTTGAAGTGAAACCTCTTATTAACAGCTATTAAATTGAAGGATTTGAAAGATATATATTTTTTTATGAATGCTTTTTATAAACTTCAAAAATATTAGAGTTAATATAAAACCGTATACTATTCTAGCTCTTTATCATTTTATGTTTTTTTTCTCAATTTTATTAAAAAACGATAATTCTATCACTTGACTGGGTGGCAGCTGTGGCCATTAAACCAAAATACTACTACATCTATATCTCTGACTACTAATAACTGCTACTAACCAACAATTTGTTTTGTGTGGTCTGTGGTCTGTTTTTGTTTAAATGTTTTGTTCATTATTCATGTTGAGGATTTATTTTTAAATTAATATTAATCGTTAGGCAACCAGTATTTCTTTTGCATAATCAAAATCGATACTCTAAATTTTACATAACCAAACTGTCACTCTAAAGGTTGTCGCCCACTAGACCGAGGCGCGACGCGGCGTGGCGCCATGTGGAAATTTCTTTTGTTTGCTTGCCATGTATCTAAATAGACCAACGCACATTAGAGCGCGCAGCGCCGAAGCGCGCCGCGGAATTTCGTATCAATGGTAGAATTGTATTTTTAAAGGTAAATTAGGCAAACAGATTTTCATAAAGGAATATGATATTTTTTCAGTCTTCCCTTAACAGATGGACGAAATGTTTTTCTATCAATGATTTAATATAATTAGGGGTGTAGAAGCAAAACCAGCAATCTCCACTTTTTGACAAAAGTGACAATCTCCAATTTTTAAATTCTAATTTCCTAAATATATAAAAAATAGGGGTTTTTCATCACATTACTAATATACACATCAGAATAAATAAGAATTATCAAAAGTCGCCAGCTAGAAGCGATTCATTATTGCATTATTAGTAATTTGTCTCTTCTGAAAAAAATATGGTGAGTACAACCTACCCGGTGTTTTGCTTTTAAAACCCTCAATTGAGGAGTTCGTAAAATGTTTCCTTTATATTTTATAATACTGAAAAAACGCTCTTGTCTTTTATTAAATCAGGAAAAAGATGGTAAAATTCTCCAAACTTCTTTCTTTTTTTTGTTAATCTTATGAATCCAAACTTTCCTTTTCTTCTTCACCTGCTCTTCCGCTCTTTCTCTGTTAGAAGAGCAAAAAAATACGCTTTTGTCCGTACTTGAACTCATTGCTTTAAAAACTAAACTACAGTAAGTAAAAAACACTTCGACTAACTAAATAGCGTTTCCGCGTTTCAAAAGCTCGCTATAGTGGGCGCAGTCCCTTCGCAGCCGGAAAATATTCTCTTCACAGCGCCGCGCCGCGACGCGGTCTAGTGGGCGACAACCTTAAATCGCTGTCTTTTTTAAACAGATGTCGCTTGTTTTCACAATTATTTAAGGCCGAGTGTCACGGCCTTAATTTTTTACTCCCAACGCGCTTAAAGAAGTTTCACTTCAAAAAGAAATGTACAAAACATACCCAGCATTAGCTTTAATCCCTGCTCTTCAGTGAGATAGACCTTGAGAGTATTTTCCCACATTTTGATTAATTTTTCAGTAGTAATGTTGAAGGCTCTTCTATCTTCAAGTAACGCTTTCTCACCTGTATGTATAACTCGAATGTCGATAATTATTTAAAAAAATATATAATATTGTTACCTCTCTGTGTTGCCACATTTTCTCTGACATTTCTTAACTTTATTAAAGCACTAATTAAGGACAGTTGCTTTCTAGCTTCAGACTTTTTCTTAGTTACTTCCGAAAGAACAGAATCCGCATCTTTTTGCATTAATTCCTCCATTTTAGCTTTTTCTACCTAAAAGCATTATTAATCAATTTACTTTTATAACATTCAAAAAGTCTTAGGTTTATGTTTCTACATTATTTTTGTCATAATCACTTGCCCCAATGAAAAAATGCACAATGTATCTCATTTTCATGTGTCTGGGTTCCTCTTTTCTTAGTAGAGATACGTACAAAGATGCGGTCTTCACGTCATTTTTTAATGAAATTAAGATGCTGCACACAGATTTGTACTAGTCTTCTTAGTACCTGGAATACAGGGCGAATTTCATATTGTTGCATTTTTGGAGGGGAGTTGCAACTCCCCTCGTATCTTAGTTATAACTTATCGAAAAGGTAAAAACTGAGTCCCATAGAGTTTTTCACATAAAATTTAGTGGTGTAACTAACTTTTCGTTGGGAGCTGTCATTCTTTATATATAAATATTACCCAAACTTATAATAGCTGTAAACTATAGTAAACGCCACGAATGTTTGGGAGTGATTCATCGGTCGCTACCTTTGAATAAGAAGACTAAGGAAGGAGCATAATGCTATCCATGTATTCATGCATGGTGGGCGGAAAAACCACCATAAAAGCACTCTAGGGTGGGGATCCTTGACAGTTCTGTTTGACGATTCATTTGACACATTTGAATTTGATTTAAAATTTTGTGGATTTGTCAGTGTTTACGGAGCTTATTTTATGTTATTTATTATTTATTCTACTAGTGATAGTTGTATAAAGGTAGTAAATCTAGATGGAAATTGTGGCAGAACTTAAATTAACAGTGACACTATCGCGATTTATCGAAAAAGACACTAAAATAGTTGGTTGTGTAGCGTGCGGTAGATCTCGGCAAAAATTGAGAGAAATAATGGAACAACTTTTCGCTAGTAAGTGACTATATAATATACATACGTGTAGTAAACCGATCATTTATGAAATTCACTTAAATTAACTAAATTATATATTTTTCTTGCATTTTAGCTTTTATTTATTACTTGTCAAAGATTAGATGTCAAAGAATTTAGATACGTTAATTTGACTTACCTGCTTCAGTAGCGTATCGGATGTTTGTGTTAATAAATAAACTTATTATAACTTATCTATTTTTATTAAATTATATATTTTATAACAATTTTAATAACTACCAACATTTATTCACAACGTAAAATAAAACAACAAATTATTGAGTCTACCATTTGTCTGGTTCTACATCATAGTTTTACATTTTTAAATGAAATTAGGAACGACACTGATAAACTGGAATTTAAGTATATATATTTGAGGCCCATCGCGGTGTACCTAAGATTTTTGATATGCTCCTTCCTTAGTCTTCTTATTCAAAGGTCGCTACCATGTGAACTAATCTGTTCAAGGTCACATAAAACTTAATTCCAGTGCCGTGGTCTTTCAAGTCATATAATAGTCAATATATAATCTGTTGTAATTTGTTGTTTTAACTGTCAAAGTCTTGTCAAAACATATATTTGGTTATAAATATAAAATGGAATGGCCCGTTGGTCGCACTGCAAGCACACCAATGAACTGACGCACAAAAACGAATCAATCAAAGAAACGCGATATAGTATCGTCTTTGTCAATCACGTAACATTTTTGAAGGAGTTGGAGGAGCGCAGGCAGATCTTATTATAACTTATCGGGCCTATAAAACCTAGTCCCATAAAGTTTTCACATTTAATGTAGTGGTGTAAGCGCGCCTGTCGGGAGCTAACATTCATTATATATGAATCATTACCCAAACATTCGTGGCGTTTATTCTATTAAAGTTTATTTGGGTTGTTAGGAGTTCCTAAAAATATCATACCGGGTGCGTCTCAAAAGTGACTCACCCCTATAACTTTTTTATTTTATCAGATAAAAAAACGAGATTTGGTATGTTAGTATGACATAAATTAGGATTAATTGACGTATTCAATTATTTTCGGCTATTATTACTACAACTTTTGATTTTTAAATGGCACCCCCGGTATTTTTTACTTTATTCGACAGAAAATGACATTCTGAATAGAATGACATATATATCAACTTTTGACATTTTTGCTTAAAACAAAAAATTGAATTTTAAATTTCAATCTAGGCGGTGTTAAAAACACTAATTTTTAATCAAGGAGCCTTGGGAAAATAGATTTGATCATCTAATGTTATTCGTGTCTTGTCCTGGCCGGTTAAAAGATGCCCAAATCGTAATTGTAATCATATCTTAATCTTTTGACGAATAATTTGGTACCACACACTTGGTGATTCGAGTCAAATTGTCGTTATGAATCGCATGTTGCAATTTCAAATAAACCATATTCGAAAATGTCAAAAGTTGACATATGATATGTTATTCTATTCAGAGGGTCATTTTCTATCGAATAAAGCAACAAAACACCGAGGGTACCATTTAAAAATCAAAAGTTGTAGTTATTTCCAGTGAAACAGGAAGTGACAGAAAACAATTGAATTAGCGATGGGAACTATCGAATGAATTAGACTATCGAATGGTTAATCTGGATGAATGATTTCAACTATCGAAAAGTTTTATGGAATAAAATCATTCATTCAGACGCACCCGGTATACTAAAGCATATGTGACAACCTCGTCCGTGTTTTGAATGGGACCGTTGAGCTTTTCGACTATCTGTCCCGGTGTCCCCGAAAGACGCTTCGGGACGCCAAATTGTCCCGTTTTTCAAGAAAATACTAAAAATCCAACAAACCAACAAATATTGATTGGTGCAGACCATCCGTGTCTGAAAGATATATGTGCAAGGTATCTTTGGTTGCCTAACTATAACAAGTTTTGGGTTGGTAATAGACGTTAGTAATGTTTCATATTATTATGTTGGTTATTTACTGTCGGAATATTTCTTCTTTGATAACCGCGTAATATTTGTAATCGTGACGCAACTAACGTTTAAAAAGTTATTAGACTTAATAAATAGTATTTAATCATGCCGAAACGTAAGTGCACTTTTAATGACAATTTAAAAGCAAAATATCCGTTTATTAAGCAAACAAATACTCCGTCAAATGTCAGATGCGAAAAGTGTCGTACAGAATTCAGTGTTTCCCATAGCGGTGCTGGTGATATTGAACATCATTTAAAATCTGAAAAACACAAAAATGCCGATCGCGCAGCTGCTTCAAGTTCTTCAATGTTAAATTTTTTTAAGAAGTCGAGTGTGCCAACTTCAAAGGACTTGGATATCGCTGCGGCAGAGGGCGTCTGGGCTTATCACACGATACAAGAAAACCATAGTTTCCGCTCCAATGATTGTGCGTCAAAATTAATCCAATCATGTTTCGATCAGAAATTTAGATGCGCGCGTACTAAAACAGAAGCTATTGTTGTAAATATTTTGGCGCAAACTGCGATTAAAGAACTGAAAGATGATCTTGGTAAGTCCAATTGCATTTCAATTTCAACCGACGCTTCAAATCATGGTAGCAAGAAAATATACCCTGTTCTAGTGCGCTTTTTTCAACCTTACGAAGGTGTGCAAGTAAAAATTTTGGACCTACAAAACCAACCGGGTGAAACTTCTGATATCATTGTCAGTTATTTAGTCCAAGTGTTAAGAGATAATAATTTGTCTGCTAAAGTCGTAGCGTTTTGTGGAGACAATGCCAACGTCAATTTTGGAGGGGCAGCAAGGCGAGGTACTAATAACGTGTTAGTGAAATTACAATCATCTCTGGATAAAGCAATAATAGGTATTGGATGCGGAGCTCATATAATCCACAATGCAATAAAATCCGCTGCAGATGGCTTACCCATAGATTACGAATGCATTATTGTAAAGATATATTCGTTTTTTTATATTTACACAGTCCGAGTTGAAGCTCTAAAGGAGTTTTGTACCGAAAGTGAAACAGAATATCAAAAAATGCTGGGCTACAGTAAAACCAGGTGGCTTGCGCTTATGCCTGCCATTGAAAGGGTATTAAAGATGTACCAGTCATTAAAGAACTACTTTTTGAGCATTGAAAAATGTCCTCAAATATTAAAAACCTTTTTTGAGAACCCAGCATCGGAATTGTGGCTTTATTTCTTACATGGTCAGTCGGCAAGCTTTCATCAAGCTGTTTTAAAAATTGAGGGTCAGACTTTATCGGCAATTGAAGCTGCGAAAGAAATAAACCTATTGAAAGACAATTTGGCTCAGAAACAGGCTAGTCAGTTTCTTCCATTTACAGTCCGTAGTTTGATGGTGAAATTGAAAGCTAGTGGCACATATATTGACGAAGTCTTTGTAAAAAGTACGGCCACAGAATTTTACAAAACTAGTCGTGAATATTTGGAACAGTGGACTTGGTTTACTAAAGAGTTGGATATATTTAATTGGGCGGATTTAAATAAAGTACCTGCATGGGAAGAAGTTCAAGGAGCATTGGATACGTTGATTGAAAAGGGATATCTTGATTCTGATAAGGACACAGAAGTGTTTGACGAATTTTCTCTAATTTCTAAATACGTCACGTCACAAAAAGTAACCGAATGGAATAATGGAAATATTTCGATGGAAAGTCGTTGGGTAGAAGTGTTTAAGCACTTTCAGTCGAACCAGCTTAAACATGAACAGTTTTCTATTCTAATAGAATATATTTTGTGTCTGCCTGGCACAAATGCAGCAGTAGAAAGAGTATTTTCTTTAATGAACAAATTGTGGACAGCTGAAAAAACTCAGTTACAGGTTTCCGTCCTCAAGGCGATGTTGGTAACTAAAGTGAATATAAAAAAGACATGCCAAGAATTCTATTCCTATTTAAAATCAAAACCGAACATATTAAGAGAAATTTGTTCATCTGACAATATAAAATTGATAATTAAGAATTTATGTTCAATAAATAACCAACGTTTTTAATGTATCTTTAACGCTGTTAGTAAAGCTTATTGAAAAATATGTGCTTTTTTTTTCTAATAATATGGTGAATGGATAAAAAAACCGATGTCCCGTTTTCAGTTTAAAAAAATATGGTCACGTTAGGTATACTTTACATTTATTTTCACAAATAAGGTAAAAAATGCATGATTTAACTTTTTAACATAAACCAACCTAATTTAAAAGAGTATTTATTTTATTATTTAATTTAACCAGATAATTTCGCTTTCCATCTGTTTTCTTAATAAACTGCACTGAAAATGAACTTGTTCAGCTTTAGATAACACGCTGCCAATCAGAATTATTGATATTTTTGATGCACATGTGCAATAATTTCACACACAGAAACTAGAGTGAAATTACCAATAACCCATATTTAACATCGAATAAATAATTTGATTTGGTTGTTTTCATTACCTAATTTAAACAACCGCCTATGTTAAAAAGTTAAATAATGCACTCTTTACCTTGTTTATGAAAATAAGTATTGAGTATATTATATTTTTAGAAAGCTCATAACAAGAGAAATAAAATAAAAAAGGAATATAATTTGGATATCCCGTTTAAAAAGCATATGTTTCGGTCCTATTTTAAGATCATTTCATTTTCATCTTTTCGATAAGTTCTAAAATAACCGAGATACTGGAGGAGTCGAAAAATGCAACAATTTCATATTCGCCCTGTATTTCTGGGCTAAAGCTAGGGCATCTTCTTTCAGGGCTTCTAGCCTACCTAAGTAGGCTAATACAAATCTGTGTATCATCTTTAGTTTCATAAAAAAGTAACACAGTGATGTGAAAACTGCATCTTGGTATCTCTAATCATAGACGAGAAACACCATAAAATACGAAAATGGGACACCCTATACATATATTGTTTTTAATTAATTTTTATAGATTAAAGGTACTCCGTAAAAGGCAATACTACACAAATATATCAAATATTCCAGGTTTTAATAAAACAAACCAGGAGAAGTGAAAATATTATATACTTATTATGCTGGGTTATTCGCGGTAAGTATCCTATTAGACATTTACGAAATATGAAATTTTGGTTGCATATGTAATCGACTGCGAGCTATCTGTATAAAATATGTTTAGCCTTGCAGTGTTGCCAGATTTACCCGTAGCCATAATAGGTTTCTTTTGTAATGGAACACCGTACATATACAGGATTAGTACATCCGTACATATAGTACATATTCAGCGCATTCAGGGGACACAGCGGCTGACCGTTGTTGTATGTAAAAATTGACCGTTCAGGGAAGTCGTTTTCTCAATTACTCCCATAAGGCGCTGACCATCCCTGAATGCGCTGATTGTATCTTCGGATTTTACTTTGAATTCCTTATTGATATGATATAACCTATATCTGAACTTTGCTACTAGTATACAACGGGTTAGTGAAATCACACTTACATTATAGATCAATTTTCATAAAACCCACAAGTATAAGATTGCAAAACAGCCTGAATACAACCCAGTTCTAAAACGAAACCAACTGCTACAAAAGCGCTACTAACAGAGGCGCAAGAAACAGACCTAGAACATCGTCGGATATGGCTAGCGGGGGAGTTTTTAGCACAAAAATAGTCACCACCATCTAAACACAGTGATACACAAATCAAGATTGATACATACAAAGAGTACGGGAAACTGGAGAGCGAAAAATACCCCATACCTGATGGAAAAATCTCGGTAGCTGGACCCGTATCATAGCAGGATGCATAAAAGACATCCATGGATCCATGCTATGACATTGGGTTGCGGTACCAGATCACACCAGTAGACCCCATTGATCTAAAAATAGATAAACGAGATTATACCCCAGGCAAATGTCGACGGTAAGACTATAAATAAAGACGGTTAGATATTAATAAGTTGTCATGCCAAACATGTCCTTGATACAAAGAAAACAAGGCATGATCAATAAGGGCTCCAATTTCGTTCAGTACGCCATACAAAAAAAAATATCCATATTGTTCAATTGCCACTAATAAAAAATGACCTAAAATAGGGAAGAATTAGGACATAACATCAAAAGTTATGTCAAATTATTGAGCTTGACATTTGAAAAGTAATTTACATACTACATATTATGTGTCATCAATTGACGATTTGAAATTGGCGCGCGGAACTTGCCGACCAATGGTACAGTTATCACCTGTGACGTAGTGACCAACCTGCGCAATATCAGATCTTGTTTTCTTTGTATCATGAAACATGTCTAGAATTAAGCAATCCAAACTAGTGTTGGGAAAATTCGAATTAAATAATTCGACTAATTCGATAGTAAATTCAAACTAACTAATTCGATTATCTTTTTCGATATAATCGAGATAAAAATTAGTATCTTATATTATATCTGTGGTAACCGAATTACAAATGAACACACGGAGGAATAAGAGAGGGGAGATGCTACAGCTGTTACAAAAAGAGGTTCACCCAGGGGGGTGACAGTAAACCGGAAAATTGGAAACAGTTGTGGCGCGGTTCTACCCAGGCAGAAAGCATGGCCTTCTAGACTGTCCTAGACAAAAATCTGAATATTTCTATATGATTTCTGTCAATTTCTGCTACGGAACATTTTTATGCACGTCGGCGTCCTGTTCTTTTGTCTGTACGCAGTTGTAGGAGCAGGAAAGGTATCGACTCGAAGAAACTCACCCGCGTAACATTTCACAGGTAGATAAACAGTGTGCAGGTCCGTAAAAGTCTTATTCCTCCGTGAAATGAACATAAAACATAACCTCTTATGGACGAATGTTAGTAATTAGTAGTATTCTTTCGTTCTGAACCAACTGAAAATTTTCACTTAAACTGATTTATAAAGGGAATCGACAAAGAAAAGAACGATCCGATATAGAAAAATCCAGAAATCATTGTTATTTCCTATACCACGTAGGAATAAATCAGTTTAAGTGAAAATTTTCATTTCGTTCAGTTGTTTTTTATTACAAAAACATTTAAAACCATGGTGTTGTGTGCTGTACGCAGTTGTAGGAGCAGGAAAGGTATCGACTCGAAGAAACTCACCCGCGTAACATTTCACAGGTTAGATAAACAGTGTGCAGGTCCGTAAAAGTCTTATTCCTCCGTGAAATGAACATAAAACATAACCTCTTATGGACGAATGTTAGTAATTAGTAGTATTCTTTCGTTCTGAACCAACTGAAAATTTTCACTTAAACTGATTTATAAAGGGAATCGACAAAGAAAAGAACGATCCGATATAGAAAAATCCAGAAATCATTGTTATTTCCTATACCACGTAGGAATAAATCAGTTTAAGTGAAAATTTTCATTTCGTTCAGAACGAAAGAATACTACTATTATTTGGTTCATTTCCATCTCACCCAAATTTCACCGAACACCTGCCGAACACTAAAATTAATTTTCTTCTTTTATCTAAATAATTATTGATTGCCACTAATAAAATAAAAAGAAATACGAACCGCACGTAAACAAGGACATACTTATATCGTTTTAGAAGAAGCTTTTATTTTAGAGAGGAGGTTTTCAATAGGAATTGAAATGTTTATAAAAGGCCATAACAATAACAATCATAAACTCGGCACTTTTAAATTTAAAACTATAAATTATGGTTAGGTTAGTTTATTAAACGGCTTCGGCACAGTTAATAGAATACATTGAACAGAGAATATTTTTTTTATTCTTTATTGAATGATAGAATATAGGTATGGCAATTGGCAATGGGGAATGGTTCAGATTTGTTTAAAATAGCCCCTAGACGAGCACTAGCTGGGACGAATTTATTTTTAGGTTAAATTTATAATTCTACTAAATAATTCGAATTATTAATTCGATTGTCAAATATGAATTATTACTAATTATTCGATGGTGAAAATAATTCGATTATTCCCATCACTATTCCAAACCACGTGATTCCAATATGGCGGCTCAGCCGATGACGGCGATCAGCTGTTTAACATACGGCTCATGTACGACCACGAACCTGTCGACGATTCAGTTTGTTCGCAGCTTTGTCCCACGTTTGTTGTAGCCAGCCGAGTGAATATTTTATTTAAAATGGCAAGCGAATATTTAAAAGATTTATTACGAGAAAATGGAGATGTTGGTAGGAGGTAAGTGTATTAATGGTATAGCATTTATAAATATATAATATATAATTTGCATACAAATATATAATTTGTATGCAGTTGGCTTAGAAATGATGATGCCATTCCCCATATAAAATGACAGCGATCTTTATTTCATAGCCACCGCTGACGCCCTTTTCTTCGATCGTATTTTATTTTCTAGTATAAAACTCGGTTTAATGAAGATATATGATATTTTTTAAACTAATTTTCTGACAATTATATTACAAATAGTCTCGGTGGGTTCATACTTCGAGACTATTAGTCCTAACCTTATCCTTACCATTAACCCTAATTATAACTAAGGAATTAACCTTAAGAACTTAAGAAAGTATCAATCATACTTTCCCTAGAATATTCTAGTAAGCGCTTGCGCTGATATGAAACATATGTTTTCAGCTAACCTAACTTCACAACAAATATTTTTAGAATTTTGGATCACTAAAAAGACTAATTTTTACATTGATTTCTAAACTAAAAAATAAGTTTATTATCATTCATAAACCGTCAAATTCAATATGTCAAATAATATTTCGAGAATTCTTAAAACCGCTAGTCTGGAGCATGCGCAAATCAGTTCTGAATTAACATTAGCCCTAAGATTAAAAAATATCCCATATTTCTTAGGAGCCGTTAGGACTAAGGGTAATGTAAACTAACCTTCGTTAATGTTGGTTCATATTCTTGAGATTACAACTAGGGTTATGATCGGAAACATGGACCCACCTTCATTTTACAGTACGTCTGTCCGTTCTGTGGCTACGGGGTATCCGTGAGAGGGGAAACGATATTCTCTCGATGTTTTTCGTAAAAAAATAGACGACGCATCCCATCAATAAAAATTCGACAAATTTGCAAGTAGCCAATAAAATGAGCGGGCGGAGCGATTTGAGGTGACGTACTCGTCAAGTCGACGTATAAAATATATTGCTGTTTATTTAAATGTTTTTTGTCCGCATTCCTTTCATAGACACAGATCCAGCAGACGAACTGTAAATTTCTATCTTCTTACATTAGCTTAACAGATATTTATTTAAAGTACTATCTGTGGTACTATAAACTCTTGTTATTTTAAGGATATATAAATATGCATACAGGGTTTTCACCTCATTCGACTCGGAGTAGCCTAATGATTAGATTTTTATGAATGATGGGATCGTTGGAGGACTACCAAATCTACAATTTAAAATTATTTTCAAAAGGTACAGAGTCTCCCAAATTAATAAAAAATATCAAAGTTTTATTTTTTTAAATGGAATATGTATATATTATTACATTTTTAGTTTCTACGATTAAAATAAAGGTAAATTTGATTAAGGTTTGCTGCACTTTAATCCTACCGTTTTTTAAATATTTGCGATATTGTGAAAATGCAATAACAATTTTAATGTTTCATTTCTCTAGGCGTATATTTAAGTGTTTAAAACCAAATATTGTACTAAAGTTTTTCTATATACTATATTTTGTGTTGCAGTAATAAAAATTATACTACCTTATACAGAGTGTCTAAAAATTTATATAAAATATATAAATTGTTTAATTTAAACAGCCCTGTATCTTTTACGCGAATCAAATGCACAATTATTTAATTCTCTATCCAATTATTGTATTATACGATTTTTTACCTGTCTCTTCAAGTTTTCGTAGAAAATGCATTTTCTTATAATTTAGACCTCATTTAACAATATACCCATGGAATATTGACTTTCTAGATTTTTTTTTAAAACAACACATGTACAGGTGCTAAAAACGATAATATTACTAGCCTATTTGTTTACAAAAAGAAAACTATTTAAATTTTTGTAAAAGATTATACCAATTAAATATACCACCATTATTTCCGCCCAAATATTAATTAATTAGCATTAAAATTATTACTGTATTTTCACAAAAACGTAAATATTTCAAAAACGGTAAGATTAAAGTGCGGAAAACCTTAATTAAATTTATCTTTATTTTAATCGCAGACACTAAAAACATAATAATATACAGGGTGTTCCATTTGAAAAAATAAAACTTTTATATTTTTTATTTATTTGGGACACTCTGCACCTTGTGAAAATAATTTTAAATTGTAGTTTTAGTAGTACGCCAACGAACCCTTCATTCAAAATTTCTAAAAATCTAATAGTGTGGCTACAATACTCCGTGTCGAATGAGATGAATAACCCTGTATAAATGTGCAAATTCAACCTTTTTGTACGTAAGCACAATAAACATATTTTTCTTTTTATTTTAGATACATCGAAAAATTGGGATTAATTAGCAATCTGGACCCATACACTATTCAGAATAGTGAATTGGACTATTCCTTAAACGGCATCCCTCCCATTACAAACATGGACATCATTGTGTATTTAGTGATAAAACACAGTTTTTTTAGCCATGAACCATGAGGTTACAAAAGTTCACAAGCCTTTAAGTATTTTCAAGGTGGATTTGTTGTAAATATTGGGACGAAGATAATTAACAATTATTATGTTTTACTGGGCAAGGTAATTAAAATATATTCTTTTTTGATATTTGTATAATTTCTAGTTGTAAATGTATGCCTTAAGAGTCCATTTCGCTAGTCCGAAAAAGTAGCAAAATAAGCGTTCGGCATTTAACGTTTTATGTAAAACTGGCTAGGTATTTTTACACAAATGAAGAAGGAAATTAAAGATAAAGGATTATACTATATCCGTATTGTAGCACATTTTTAGACAACTTCTTTATTTTTCAGATTTTGATGGTCAAACATCAACAAAATATTCCTGATGTGTGGACTAAATTTTCTCGAAAATAAATATAATAAATTAAAAGAGCCATAATTTAAAATTCCGTTACAATGCGGAAATAGATTGAAGTTTTGTGATTATAATAAGTGCAAGTATTTTAACTTGTAGTATAGTTCAACCCCAGAAATACGCCTATAAGGTTTTTTTCGCGAAAAAAAATTTGAAAATTCGGAATTTTTTGAAAAAATTTTTGGATTTCTTTTAGTTTTTAGTTAAAAACATAATTTCTTGATAATATGGCAACATAGGTAGTAGAATAAATTTACAAGAAAGAAAATTCAGAAAAGATCCAGTGGCTCTCAAAATTTGAGCAAAAAATCATTTATTTTTGGATATTTTCAAAGTAAAACAACTCCGTTAGTTTGGACTTATTTGAACAACAATAAATAGAAAATATGTTTCTTTTATCGAGATCAATCACCCCTTAAAATACTTGCACTTATTTCTGGGACACCCTGTATAATTGATATGGTTTTGTAACAAATTGCTCGCTATTTTATGGCAAATGCTGAAACTCTGCAAACCATATCAAACCTTAATCATAGCACGTGTGTTTGGAATTTTGGGTGTGGCTTAACACGACAGGATCGGGCTAAGGCTTAGGCAGATTTCTGAAATATAATATATATTTCCTTCGGCCACACACCCGCTTTACCCGAGAGCAACCCGAAAGTACAGCGTAATAGACTCGAAAAAAAAAATTGTTACTGAGGTATTATAATATTCTTCTGCAATAACTTTATTCTTTTCTAGGTAGAACACTCTCAAAGAACCACGACAAATCCCTCGGAAGCTTGGTGCATTATTGCGAAAGATGGCAGTGTGTTGACTGCACATTGCACATGTATGGCAGGAAACGGTGAAGTATGTAGCCACATTGGTGCCTTATTATTTACTGCCGAATATGCGAACAGTCGTAAAGAGGCCATGTCCTGTACCTGTACAGATGTACCCTCGCTATGGCCTGTCCCTTCATTGGCTACAAATGTCCCTATTGTACCTGTACATGATATGGACTGGGGAAATGAACCAGCTTCACAGGATGCATTAGAAAAAGATATTCCGCCGATATCTAAAGTTGAACTTCATTCAATGCTTAGAAGAATGGCCGATCTCTCATTAACCTGTCCTTTAATGAGAGTTACAGAACCTTTTGCCTCTGAGATTGAGGCAAGGAGGGGCAGTGGCAATATTTAAGGAAAATACTATATTTAAATTAAACTTGCGTTGAAAGGTATTGTTACTGCGGAAACAATAAACTTGTATTCATCTGAATCTTCGATTTTGATTGGTCTTATTAATTTCTATTATAACAATTTTATTTTATACTACATTTTATCTTATTTACAAATTTCTTCCTGGGAGGGGTAATTATCCCCTTTACCCCTCCCGTATATGCGCCCCTGGATAATATACAGGGCAGGGTATTTCGTTCAAAAAAAGAAAGTTTATATATAAGGTGGTATGTATTCCGGGAACTTCGGCAGCATATTCTGGATATAAAAATGAGTAAAAAAGTTCGTATAAATTATGTCCTAAAATCAAAATAGAAGAAAAAAATAGAAGTTTAATTTTTATTTCAATTTTTTCCAAATAAGTTCTGAAGTAACGTCAATAGTTGGATGAAAATTGGTGTCTGGGAGTTTTTTGACATTAGAAATTTGATTTTAATGTCAATATGACTATTTGTAGGGGGCGCCACCTACATGTGTTTTAGCTGTTTTGAAGAGTAATAACTTTTTTCGTCCGTACCTGTATAAAACTACTGAGTGAGAAAATATGTATTCCCGTGACATTTTACGTAAAAAATGTCTCTTAGCAAAAATTGCTACCGTTCTCAAGTTATTTAGAATGCTAATAATCAATACATATCATTATTACAAAATGTGTGAAATATTTATTTTTTTTTAAATTAATAATAAATATTTCTGCGAAAAAATTATTGTTATAGTCTATAAAATGAATAACTTTGAATTCTGACCGTTATTTTTTACCAACATGGCAAACATAAAATCCCTCGGTCAAAAAAGTTACTGATATTCTTTAAATTGAGTGCTTGAACGAATCAGATAAATAACTCTTTTTACTTTCGTGAAATAGAAAAGGAAAATAATAAAACAAGTGACAGTTCCTAAAACAAACAAAAATCCTAAAACTTAAAACGCGTTTCTATGGTAATATAATTCCGTTTTCATTCTTTGATAGATTGTTATTGTTAGAATTTTAATCAACGTCATATTTTTGCTGTTTTAAAATGTTAAAGAAGCACAAAATTTATTTAGTTCAATGCTATGGAAGGGGGGATAATAGTTATCGGAAAATGCGAAACTCTAACAACAGCAAAAAATATGACGTGAATCATAACTATTAATAACCATCTATAAAAGAATGAAATCTAAATTATATTACCATAGAAACGCGGTTTGATTTTTAGGACTTTTTGACAAAGGACTTCGAAAAAAAATCAATATATTTTCATGTTTTTTTTTTGTAATTTTCTCTAAAACGGTATGGAAATTTAGAAAAGTATAAACGGGATTAACCATTCTAGAACGAGCAAAAATTTTAATGAAGAATACATTTTTTTCAAAATGTCAATAATAAAAAAGTATTTCCTCTTGGGACAATCTGAACACGTACTGTAGATATGAGAAGATCTGGCTACAACCTAACCACATGATCAAAAATATTTTAAAGATAGCTCATATTCGTTTACCTAATAGTATGAGAGCTAGCAACTTCGGAAAAACAAGTATTTTAAGACGTCTGGCTCTTTGATATACCTATCTTTTACTATGCTCTCTAGAACAGCATGCGGCCCGTCTGGCTGGCGGTAAACGTTGCGTTCTCTACTGCCCATTGAAAGAAGATCCTATATTTTCATTAGTCCTTTAAATTCTAGTATTGAATATTAATCGAACATGTCTCCATAGCGCAGTGCGTAGAGTTTCCGACCACGAACCGATGAATCAGAGTTCGAATCCGGGTCAGGTCAAAGACTATTTTATTTTCGTTTATATTCTGATAGTAAAGTATTAAATAATTCTGGTAATTAAAAAAAACAAATATTTATATCAAAATATAAACGAAAATAAAATAAAAAAGTCTTTAACCTGACCAGGATTCGAACTCTGAATCATCGGTTCGTGGTCGGAAACTCTACGCACTGCGCTATGGAGACATGTTCGATTTATATTCAATACTAGAATTTATAGGACTAAATTAATAAAAAATATAGGATCTTCTTTCGATGCGCAGTAGTGAACGCAACGGATATCGGCAGCCAGACAGGCCGCATGCTGTTCCAGAGAGCATAGTAAAAGATATATCAAAGAGCCAGACGTCTTAAAATACTATCTCGAAAACGTTGCTAGCTCTTAGACTATAAGCAACAAAAATTTCAGATATTTACCATAAGTAATTCTCCTTAATCGTCTAAAAAAGATAATTAGCCGTAAATGATCCTATATTTTACTTATGGGATATTGGATAATTTAAAATACAGGGTGGCGCACCTCATTCTCCTCGGTTGATTATACGAAAACGGAAACATGTAGAAACAAAATAATTTATGGCTATATGTGGGAAGGTAATGTGCAGAATTTAATTTATTTTAACCTACTAATAATTATATAAGACCCTAATAATTATACAGGGTCGCTTTTATGTATGAAAACGGTCGATTATTTAGGTAAAATATAGGAGATACCGCAAAAAGTTAAATATAAAAGTTATAGGGTTTATAAATATCTATTAGCGGGTAATAAATTTAAGTATACAGGGTCGGTCATAAAGTCGTGGCACATCAAAGTTTCATTTTTTTTAATGGAACGAAATATGCAATAATATACAGGGGTATTTTTGCATATTTCGGTTCTTCCTTCAATTCTAAACAAAAATCGAAATAGACACAATGTACCGTACCTCGTTCCAACCGCTTCCGAGTTATTGACTTTTGAAAATACATATTACTACAATTTGATTTAATTAATTTCAATATGTTCAGTTTCATTTAACGATGCCATTTTGCTGAAACTGTGACACTTAATAATATTTGACATTAGTTCTCAAGTTAGCATTTATAGATGTATAAAATGAGAGTAATAGCAAGTCTGGAAATTACAAAATTCTCAATTCTTTTCTCTCTCTCTCAATTCTTCAATTTATGTACATTGTGTATTACGATTATTGTTTAAAATTGAAGGAAGAATTGAAATATCCAATAATATACAGGGCCCTGTATTCTTAAATTTACTAGTAGCTAATAGGAATTTAAAAACCCATTACAACAGTATCACAGTTTCGGCACAATGACATCATTACATCAAACCAAACACATCGAAATTATTTAAATCGAATTATTGTTTAAGTGATATTTTTAAAAGTCAATAACTCGGAAACGGTTGCTTTGAGGTACATTGTGTGTATTTCGATTTTTGCTTAGAATTGAAGGAAGAATTGAAATATGTAATAATATACAGGGTGTTCTATTTAAAAAACTAAACTTTGATGTGCCACGACTTTATGAACGACCATGTTGTTTGCAGTATTATCCAACGGAGAATGCACCAAGCCAATATGAGCATCATTTTCTCACAATTTTAAAATGAGAGATTTTTTCCTCTAGTAGAATATTTAGAACGTTTATAGAACACTTTATATTCGGAGTGAGTTTAACGTCAATCGTCAATACCTACAGACTCAATTTAAAAACCCCATCAGTAAAAGTTAATTTAAAGAAATTATTACAGGTACTAAGAAGAAATCTAATAACTTTCAATTCAATTATTACCTCTTCCTTCTTTCTGCTTAACCAATGATAAATTTCCTTATGTAACTTTTTTCGGTTCTCAGTTTCCTCGTCCTTTTTTGCAATTCTTAATTCTCGTTTCCGTTTTTCATTCAACCTCTTTTTTTGTCTATTTTTCAAGGAAATTTTTAAATGCTTCATAACTTCTGCATTTTGAAAGATGCACATTATTTTGGTAAAATCATCCTTAATTCCTCCTAAAAAAATCTTATAGAATTTCACTAAAATAAAAAAAAAACGTTTTACCAATTTCAATAGTTTTTTCTTTCCATTCGGCAGTTGAAATAGTAGTAACATTCTCCTCGAGTTCCTTCTGACGTTTACTTAGCTTTTGTAGAAGTGAAAGACAATCTTTTATGTATAATTTTGCTTGATGTATGGTCATCGCATTGGGTGGAACATTAATTTTTTTTAGTTTAGGTATAGGCTGATAAATATTATTTTGTTGAAGCCACGACTCTACCCACAGCTCATCATTGGACTTATTATAGATGGTTTCTGAAAATACATAGTTATAATTTTGTGAATAGGTTTTTAAAATTTCATTTATTTTTAATTTTTTTGTATATTTTTGTTCTTTTGGCTTAAATTTTACGTTTAGCGAACGATATATTGAATAATTAGCTAATTTATTAATAACGTTTACCGTATAATCGAAAAAGAAACGGCATCAAAGACGGCTGTCGTCGTAAATAAAGTATAGTACCTAGTATGTAATGGACCACGGAAGTGATGACGATACGTCGGCCATTTTTGTTATGATTTAGTTCTAAACAAAACAAAGTGCTGTCACTGTCAATTACTGTGTCATACTGTGTTTTTGTATTTAAGTATATACCCTGCTGGCAACCTTTGGGTCGGCGTTTACATGTATAGGAGTGAGTCGTTATGGCAATCTAGTAAGTTGGAGTGAGCAAAAATACGAGGTATTTATTACATAACTACTTAACCTGACGCTAGATTCCAGGCGCTTGGGAAAATACTCGCCTTCTGTCTTTATTCAGTACATCTTATTTTACTAAGCGTGTTGACCTTACTCTTCCTACACACGAAAACCGGCACACAAGATCAGAAATGCCGACCCTTAGTATGCTTAAAGTTATTTATTAACTCAAAATAAGAACACTGGTAATTTAATTTAGAATATTCTTAAAGTGAAGTTTTTTATTTTTTTTTAATAATGTCATATAAAATGAGCTGTAACTTAAAGTAAGGTTATGGGTTATGTCGAATGAAATGAACAAAATGATTATTCTAAAATCATTGTTTTTCAACAACGGGAGGATGCGTGACAGTGACTGTTGTCAGCTGTTGTGTCATTATAATTCACAGGCATATCGTATTTTTTCTCATCTGGTTGTCTTCTGTTGAAAATTTCCTTGATTTGTTACACACTATAGTCGAAGTTTACAGATATCTTAAAAGTTTTCAATAGTAAGATCAAAGTTTACAGAATAATTCTATAGAATTCTGTGAACTTTGGTAAGACTCAAACAGAACAACAAAAAATAACATCTAACATAATGAAACTAAGAACTAAAAACTACAATAATTATGAATATACGTATATTGTTTATGAAACCACAAGCTCTCTGATAAAATTAAAAAAAGGAACAACGAAAAATTCTAAAGAAAAAAATCAGACTTTTTTGTTTAGTCTTCAGATTAAACAGAAAAAAATATTCTAAGTCTTCAGATTGAATATTGTCTCTCATCTTCAGGGTAGTAAGTACCTTCAGGGTAGTAAGTACCACAGGGGAACTGTTTACATTTTGTGCGAATGCCAAAATCCTATTGTTATTGTTTGGTATGTTGCCAAGTCTATCTCCGCTTTTGTTTATTTTTAATTTTGTATACGTATACTTTGGGGAAATCTTAAGAAAATAATAATATAATTAGCTTACTACTTTTCAAAATTTCGACATTTATAATTTTATTTAGTACTTATTAAGATTCAGTCAAGATTACAAGAAAAATAAACTTGAAATATTTGTAAATTTCGTCATTTTTCATCAGCCGTTAGGATTAATTTTTAATCTGACAACGCCGCTCTGTTGTTATAGTATTGTTACGTTTTTCGTCGGTTCCGTGTGGATAGAAAGTCACAATTTATTTAAACACTATTTATTTAACACTAATTAACAAAAACAATAACGATAAAAGACTTATAGAACTATTTACAAACGATTTATAACTAAGAATTTATTTTGAATTTTCGCGCGTCAACTGCACTGGTATATTTATAACTGCCCCCTGTAGGCCACAGCCGCCGGCTTTTATACCGACAGGTAAAGAACTCTAGAATAGTCCATAGATCGTTAGGTGCGTAGAGAAGGTTTTCGAATGTTCTCGTATGTACTAGTCCATTCCAGTGGGACTCGATTCTTCTCGAACGAATGAATCATTACGGTGTCTATTCTTTAATGCGATGTTAGTGTGCAAACACAGTGCAAGCAGGTTTGCCGCTTACCGGTAGTCGGCGTCAATCTGGGTACCTATTCTTGACATCATTCGCAATTTTGCGTATACGCATCACGTGTATTGTTATAAACAGGGTATCCCAGAAATAAGTGCAAGTATTTTAAAGGCTGGTAGATCTCGATAAAAGAAACATATTTTCTCTTTATCGTTTTTCAAATAAGTCCAAAATAACGGAGTTATTTTACTTTGAAAATTTCCAAAAAAATTATTTTTTGCTAAAATTTTGAGAACCACTGGATCTTTTCTGGATTTTCTTTCTTGTAACTTTAATCTACTACCTATGTTGCCATATTATCAAGAAATTATTTTCTTTAAATAAAAACTCCAAAAAATTTTCAAAAATTCCGAATTTTCAAAAAAATATTTAGAAAAAACCTCATTGGCGTGTTTCTGGGGTTGAACTATACTACCAGTTAAATATAAAATACTTGCACTTATTTCTGGAACACCTGTATATGGGTACATCGTAGCGCCGCGCCGCCTCTCGCGGTTATAACCTTGAAAAATTAAAGCGTGTTATCAAATCGGCTAGTTCACAGTGAAAGCAGGCAGATGGCAGGCAGGCACCGTCAACCAGCGTTCATCGGCGTTCTCGCTTTTACCGGAACGAAAATTTATTTATTTCTGCTTTTGCACGCGCCGACGGCACACAGAGGGTATTAAGAACTAAAAGTTGGCCAAAATTATGTTTTATGATTTTTTTGCTTTTTTGCTTGTAATATTAATTATTAATTAGAGGAGAGGTTGCTAATATGGAACCCCATTTTGTTTTTCCTACACAATATTTTTTCCTCTACTCTGAAACCCTTTCCACCGATCAAATAGGGCCATTCTGTGCAAAATCAAGCAATTGGATGAGGATGCTAGAACAAGAAAGTAATTTGTATATTATAGACGATATTTGAGCGAGGATGGGTGTTATAGGGTAAAGACTATTTCCTTTAAGAATCTATTTAAATCAATGTTTTTTTGGCAGTGGCAAATATTGGCAAGATTTTTGTACATATTCCAAAGCTGGAGACTTTAAGCATTGAACGGATACTAATTTCCATGCGGAATATTGCCGAATAGTCTTACACCTTATAAAAATGCCTCTGATTTTTTAAATATAAAACATTATAAAGAAATAGAATAGAAGAAAACGTTATTTGATAGTCAACTTACGACTTAAAAAAAGCTAATAAACGCGCTTACATTTAGTATTTATAGATTTGTATTCAGTTAAGATAAAAAATGAAAATAAAAATATTTCACTTTTGGCCAGGTTTATAGACCAAATACCCCTATATGTGCGGCGCTGGCGCGGCGGGAGCGGCGTTTGAATATAGTTAGTAGGTTAGTTAATCAGGTAAATTTCCTCTTAATTAACTACTTCCGAACCCTGCTCGCATCTCGAAAAAAGCCATATAACAATACACGGCATATACGCAAAATTACGCATCACGTGTATTGTTATATGGCTTTTTCGGAGATGCGAGATGTGAGCGATATTTGAAGATGCGAGTGGTCAAGAATAGGTCCCCAGAGACGGCGCTGGTTGCCGGAAAGCAGAAACCTGCCTCCACTATGTTCGTACCCTTAAGGTCATCCGAGGGCGGGACATATAGTTAGGTTAGGTCGAGTTCACACGGGTCCGCAACAGTATTTTCTATAGTAGGGGAATTGGACGCGGTCAACAGTGTCAATACTGTCGATAAACAGCTGATTGGCATGATCAGCTGTTTGTCGTGCTTTTATTTTTCCATATTTCTTAACTATATCTATAGCTTGCAATATATTTCCTAAGGTTTTCAAGACTGCAAAGGTGGTTCCCCTCTTTAAAAATAAGGGTTCAGTTGATGACTGTAACAACTATCGCCCGATATCTTTGCTGCCAATTTTAACTAAGGTTTATGAACGTATTCTAAAGAATCAAATCAATGAACATTTTGAGTTTAATAAACTATTCGCCATTAATCAATTTGGTTTTCGAAAAAACAAAACCACAACATTAGCGATTGACAGGTTTACCAGTGGTATATTGGAAGGGTTTGAGAGGTGGCTTGATACTCTTGCATCATTTTTAGACCTTACCAAAGCTTTTGACTGTGTTACGCACATCATATTGTTAAAAAAATTAATATCCTACAACTTTCAGGACGATGCTGTTCAATTACTAAAGTCATATCTCTCTGACCGTGATCAATATGTTCATTTCAACCAATGCAACTCAGAAAAACAGCCCCTGAAGTATGGTGTACCTCAGGGATCTGTATTAGGCCCCTATCTTGTTCCTTATTTATATAAACGACCTAGCATACTGCCAGGGAGGGGGGAGTCAACACTGTTTTGTTTGCCGATGACACAAATAACCTTTACATAAGTTACCACCCCTTAGAGATTGACAATCTTGATTATCACACTTCACTAGAAAACCTAAATCAATGGTTTCTAGCTAACCGTCTTATCTTTAAATCACTCTAAATCGCAAAGTATGAACTTTACTCTAAGAAACAATATTAATTTTGATCACCCTGTACTTCATCACAGCATAGTTTAGAGCCAAGTTTCTTAGAGGTGCACTTAGAGACAGAACTGACCTGGGAGAACCACCTCAAGTCAACCTGTCAAAAAAAATTATCAAAAGAACTTTTCCTGTTTAGAAATCTGCAGTGCAGATAACCTCAAGAGAAACTCTTCTCACAGTATATCATGGCAACTTTCATATCCCATCTGACTTATGCTATTCTTTGCTGGGGTCATTCTTGTCATGTTGTGGATAAGGTTTTTGCGCAGCAGATGCAAGTGCGCGTGTATTATTGCAGGGTGGGTTACAGGGAGTGATTGTCGTAATTTATTTAAAAATTTAAGATTTTAGCTTTGCCCTGTAGTATTTATATTTTGTATTATATATTTGTGTTAGCTTTTAAGAATTTATTGACTATTCCTATACAATTGTACATTGTTTTTATATGGAAATAAATAAATGATTGATTGATTGAATAAGTTAAAACCATACGATCTAGGAAAAAACGGCTTCAAAGGAGACTGGGAATGAAAATATGATAATTTCAGCGTCAAGCCCAGAAGTCATTTTCTTGGCTCGCATTTTTAAAGGCGCTCTAAGGTTATAAGTGTTTGTTGTTCGTCAAGCAAAATCTTGATCTATACAGGTCACATGAATATTTTCACAGCTACCCAACAAGAAATAATAGCAATCTTGTACCGGACTTTGCCGGCTTGGAGATCCAAGAATGGTTCAAGATATTTGAGCATAAAGTTTTATAACCTGGTACCAGCTAGAATTAAGGCTCTTAATTTTAATCAGTACAAAACAGAAATCAAAAACTACCTTATGATTAATGCATTTTTTTCTTTTGAGGAGTACTTCAGTTCCAGCTTTAGTCTGTGATTTCATTTATTTTGTCTATGTTAGTGTTTGTGTGTTGTATCTGTTCATTTATAACATATATTTGACATACATATTTGTTTTAATTTTAAGGTTTTAATGATTTTCTATTGTTTAATTGTATAAATTTTATTTTATCAAATTTGTGTATTAATGATGCAATGTAAAAACAACAAAAAAAACTGTAGAAACTAAATTTTTATCAATTTTTATCATTTTATATATATATATTTTTTTTGACTTGTAAAAATACTTTTCTTGTATGTTATTACTAATAAATAAACTAAACTAAACTAAACTAAACTAATACTATCTAAATAACAAGACATCTTATATAATAGATCCATTAACATTTTAGTTTATCAATTATCAATCACTATACGATATACAATACGTATAATAATATCTTTTAATTAGGATTATATCTAACTTTTAATTATTGAATATTTAATAAACAAATTTTTTATAGTGTTTGTTAAATATTTTATAGCATATAGCATATACTATTATGTATTTATAATAATTTTTGCATGAACATATTTTCAAAATTTATTATTAAAAAAATATTTTATCTTTGCCTCTAACCACCTACTTCTATATCTCTGGCTTTTACTTTACTATCAGCAATGAATCTCAAGGTTAAATTCTGTTTTGATGCTCTTCTGCTGTAAACTCCCCTACCACTTTCCTCTTTACCCCGCTGTCCATAAACTATGGTAGTGGGGGCACTCACCGATAAAACGATGTAGGCACCTCGATTTTGTGAATTTATGAATGACTTGCTCTATCTATTTTTATTCTTAATCTAAGGTAAGTACCGACACAGAATAGAGAGATAGCGCGCGAACACATATTAGTTTTAACACTGATAGAATTTAAAGAAAATAGAAATGAAGAAACCTCTAAAGTGATAAAAACGGCTTTAAATAAACAACATTAATATTCTCAGATATTATAACTGCTCTATACCATTTTATTACCTGTTCTCAAGATTTATACATTTTCTACTTAATATTCTATATTTTCTACGCACTTTTCTAGATACACGTAGAAAATTAATTTTTTACGCGTCGTTACCCAATCCTGGATAATGGTGTTGTAATAAATATAATATTTTTATTACAAAATCATTATCCTTAACGTAGTATAATCATACTTCTTTCTTTTAATTAAACTAATCTATTTACCTTTTATATAATTTCTCGAATATTGATATGCGCAAAATATTCTCGTAAATTTTACGAATGCCAAAGCACACACGGACGTGTCGTCCAGATAATAAAATAAATTAAAAATAAAGACAACTTACCTAAAATATTGGACTTGTCTAAATTTTGTTTCTGGAATATTTGAGCGGCCACTTCCGAAGCTTGACGGCTTGTAGTAGGCAAAGAGTGAAAATAATAATTAAAATTCATTTTTACAAATACTTAATTCTAAAGCTATAAAGTTAACAATAGAAATCTTAACGACTGAAAATTCTTAAAAAGCACTTATGTTATTTAATAATTAGAAATTACAAGTATATCCTTAGTATGAAATACAAAATATAAATAATAGAACTTACAACAGTATAAAAATGTTTATATAAATTAGATTTTTTTATTTAAAAATTAGATATAAGGTAAGTAAATTGAATTGAAATTAACACATGTGCAGTTCACCAGGTCCTGGCAATTGCAGTTTAGCTTCATCTAACACTTTTTGGGCAGTAGAATATTCTTCAGTTTCTTTTAAGTCTTGTTCTGACTCTAGAATACCTAAAAAATACTATTTGTAAAGTCTATTTATTTAAGAAAGATACTAAAACGAAACAATGACCACTGCATAATCAGCGCTTGCTCATCTTGCAGTGGTCATTGATTTGGACCATAGACTTAAAATAAAATATAGACTGAGCATCTCATTCATAAATAGCTGGAAAATGCGGTCAGACAATGTCTTGTTATTGTTGTGTTGTTGTTTTAGGTTCTAACGAGTGCGACACGAGCGATAGATAGGTTGTCTCCGTCGTAACGGTCGTTCCCTGACGACTCTGACGAGAAATACAACACTGTCTTTAGTTTCTGAGTACACCTGAACTCCCCGTATCATAGCCGGGTAATTTTTTTATTTTAATGAAGCTACAATTCAATTAAAAATATATCGTATTTAAACTTTTGCATATTTTATTAAGATTTAGGAGAGGTTCTTTTAAATAAAAGTTTAGAAAAAAAACGTCTTGGAGTCCAAAAACGATAAAAATAATAAAATACATGTTATAGAAGAAATTATAATAATCGAAATTACGTATTTAATTTTTGAAATTAATAATAAATTATTAATTTTAGTCAAACATTTACAACCCTAATATTAATCAAAACAGGATCTATTCTATAGATATAATAGAATCGGCGACACGGAAAGAGAAAAAACTTCATGATTTTTTTTTGGTAAGTGACGTATTATTATGTAAATTAGGGAAAACAGAAATCTGCTCCATTAAAGCAAGCTTAGAGGAAGTGGATAAAATGAAAACTACATTTATTTCACTCGGTACTGTCTATATTATACCGGGTGCGTCCCAAAAGTGGCTCATCCCCATAATTTTTTTATTTTTTCAAATAAAAAAACAAGATTTGGTATGTTAGTATATGACATAAATTAGGATTGATTGGCGCATTCAATTGTTTTTGGTCACTTCCTGTTTCACCGGAAATGACTAACTTTTGATTTTTAAATGGCACCGTCGGTATATTTCTACTTTATTCGATAGAAAATGACACACTGAATAGAATGACATATCATATGTCAACTTTTGACATTTTCGTATATCAATATATTCATAAAAAAAATGCTTTTTCCAAATATGCTAATGAGTGACCCTTGTTCCATTTGAAAAAACTGACATATGATTAAAAATACGATTTGCGCATCTTTTAACCGGCCTAGATAAGACACGGAAAACATTAGACGATCAAAACTATTTTTCCAAGGCTCCTTGATCGCCATGGCACCCTGGATTGTAATTTAAAACACGATTTGTTTTTAAGCGACAATGTCAAAAGTTAACATATGATATGTGATTCTATTCAGAGTGTCATTTTCTATCGAATAAAGTAGCAATATACCGAGGGTGCTATTTAAAAATCAAAAGTTGTAGTCATTTCCGGTGAAACAGGAAGTGACCAAAAACAATTGAATACGTCAATCAATCCTAATTTATGTCATATACTAACATACCAAATCTCGTTTCTTTAACTAAAAAAATAAAAAAGTTATAGGGATGAGCCACTTTTGAGAAGCACCCAGTATATTAAAAAATATTGTTTCATAATGTAATATCATTTTAAAATTCTTGTATGTTATTTTAGATTCTGAAGATAGTTTTAGAATAATAACAGGGTTATAATTATGATTTTGTTACAAAAACCTTTATAAAAGGGAAATTAAAACGATGTACTTAAACAGCCGTTAAACGGTAGACTACTAAAATGCCGTTAATAGATATTGTGACGTCGTTCATATCGGCGGAAAGTAATGCCTACCTATAAGCATTTTGCAAGAGGACCTGTGGCTCCGTGGTTGAGGCTCATGGTACAAAGAATACAAGGTATGATATTGCGCAGGTTGGTTGCTACGTCACAGGTGATAACAGGCGCTATTGGTCAGCACGCTCCGCGCGCCAGTTCAAATCGTCAAGATATTGTTATAAACCTGTTTTTTTGTTTATATACTGTCATTGAATTATCGCTAAGCAAGTTACTGTGGAGCAGTGCGTAAGGAGTCGGGCTAGGAAGCGAGAGACCGGAGTTCGAATCTCGGCCGGGACATAATTTTTTATTTATTTTTTTAAATACTGTTGTATTCTATAGTTTATTTTTGTAGTATAAAAAAAAGAACTATTTATTCTGTGATTTTTTAATCTCCGGTATTAATATAAATTAATTGTTGGTACAATACCTCATTTACTATAAAATAATATTCTACTTTTTGAAATGTATCGGGCCCTAATTGTACCTAAAAGTAAAATATATTTTTAGTGATATACCATATTGTAAACTATTTAATATTTCAGTCACTTAAAAAGTTAATTTGCATTGAATAATTGCCTACCATTAAGGAAATTTGAGCTATATAATCCTTGATGGGCATCTTCCTCTAAATTTTAGGTTTCGTTCAACCGATTTATTCTCAAAACCTGAAACATCTACATATAAAAAGAAAAGCACAGGTCACTAATTATAATAAACTTCACCCTTGGAATTACTTCCACTAATTATAATAAACTTCACCCTTGGAATTACTTCTATCACAATTACAATACATTCATCTGCATTGGCATTTTCTACTGTTCGATGGGAAACAATAAACTTTCCAACATTTTTTAAATGATGTAACAATTCCTCTTGTGGTTACTTTTCCATAGATATCCTCATCTCTGTCCTCATGTGAATTCAGAGGCAATGAACATGAAAATTATTTACCATAAACATCGCAAACTAAAAACCTAATAAACAATTTTATACCGAATATAGAAATAAATTTAGTATTCTTACCTATTATCGTCCAAATCCATGTTAATAGATAATTATTATTTTTAAATGTATTTTTGGAACTGATGGTTTTAGTAATTATTAAATTAAACGAACTAAAAAGTCTTAAAAATAAACAATTCTTAACCATAACCGCAAAAAATACAGATCTCCTGTCAACTTTCTTTATTTTTTATTTATTCATTATTTTCCTAGTGACGTCACAGGTGGTATGCGCGAACTGAACGAAATTGGAGCCGCTATCGATCATACCTTGTATTCTTTGTACCATGGTTGAGGCTATCGCTTCGTGAGCGAATGGTCCGTGGTTCAAATCTCACGCCGACCAAGACTTTTTTTTTTTGCTAATAGCGTGATCTTATTGCATTGGTTTCACTCTTTTTGGTTGGATTGGTTTAGTTATTTGGCGGGTTGGTTAGCGTGGTTATTTGGAGGGTGTTAATTCATTGGTTAGTTGGTTATTTGGTGGGGTTGGTTGGTTTTTACTAATTTATATTTGTTTTTTATATATTTTTATCAGTGTCGAGGTTAGTTGTGTTGGTTAAGTTGGTTATTTGGTGGGGTGGATAGCATTGCGTCCTTATAAAATTCCTATATTTCATAAAGCTCGTCAAGTGCGTCACATCAACGACGTCATACCTATTAACGGCATTTTAGTAAGCTACCGTTTAACGGCAGTTTAAGTACAGCCAAATTAAAACAACTTTGGCTGCACGTCATCAATGACACCATGCGTCGTCTTATGGAGTTTGCTGGTGGTCGTATTATGATGGGCAACCAAAGTTATTTTAATTTCTCTTAATATAAATGATTATGTAATAGAAAAAAATCAGATTTTACATTTCACTAAAATATTATCTAAATAAGCGCCTTTCTACAACAACGCCACTGACTCTCAATTGGTAAATTGAGAATTGCCTACCGGTCGAAAGTCGTTTCAAGACTTAAATGGATTATTTAAGTCAAATTTCTAGCAAATTTGGCACCATATTTTATAGTTCTTGAATAGAAAAAGTAAATAAAAAAACACTTAAGGACTACAAATTAAGAAAATGCGTTAATACAGCCGGGGACATAGCGGCAACAAAGCTTTACTGCACACGTGCGACGCGTACTACAAGATAATAAATGAATTAATAGGCAACCTCACGTCTAATCGGTGTTGCCATATTGTAAAGAACTTAGCCTTTTTAAATAGTATCGGACTTATAATTTAGTAGTATAAGGACTATTTAATACATCTATGGAATATTAAAACCTACTTTATTAGAATGTAGTATTATGTGTATAGTAAGATATATATGTGTATAGTAAGAAAAAAAATATTAATAATATTAAAGACGTGACAACATAGGCTGGATGAGGAAGGCTCGGTCGGCTGTACCCAGAAGTAAACATGTGTACAAAAAAGATTGATTGACCGCGTTTAGATGTAAATCGTGTAGTCTATATTTTATTTTAAGTCTATGCTTTGGACCGTTTATGGCCCAAATCAGTCGAGCCCTTATACGTCACCAACGAAAAGGCAAGTGAAATGAGAGAACGACATTTTGAGAGAAGCTGTGCGTCAGCTCGGGTTTATGAAGAAGCACTCCGAGAATAAAAACTAAAGTAAAGTATTTTAAGTTAACGTCTCCTTTTTGCTGCTAAAACTAAACTGGACCGGGCCTTCTTTGTTTACGCAGAATCAGAACCGCGGTCATCGGCCATATTGTCATTGGCCTACTGGTGAGTGTCAAATCGATTCTTACTGACGAGATATCCGCTCTCATCCGACCTCGAATGAGCAGTGTGTACTAACGGATTTTACACACTTGCCATGGGACACGAAAGTCTTGTTTTCAGGCAGCCACGCGTCCATCGCCGTGACCATCGAGTAAACGACCAAAACCCATTAAGCAAGCTATTGATTTTACTAAAACTATTAAACTATTCATTTTTGCCGTTTTTAGACTATCCTATAAAGCATGTCTTAATTAACAAAAACGAAACTAAGATTCTGAGCTAGGATAAACCAGAAGGTTTATGAGCATGAATGTTTATAAGAATAATAATAATAAAATGCCTTAATTTCACAAAAAAATACATGAAATTGCATTGCAGCATCAAAAGTCACACTTAAAGAGTATTACATGAATTGAAAAACTAATTAATATTTTTTTCTAAATACAATGTTATCAAAAAATAGTTTATAATCAAGCGAGCTTTGAATGACGACATGAAAATTCTTATGATTATAAAAGTTTTTCATCATAATGTTACCTACCAAAGAGAAAAATACTGCAATATGAAAATTTTCAAATTTAATATTTGAAAACATTTTTTAAATTATATGAAGGGTGATGGAAAAAAACAAACAATGTCACAGAACTGACTTTTACAAAGAAAACTGATTTAATGTTGCAAAATATCATGTTAAAATACAAACGGATACGTGATACGTATCTTTGCGTGCTTTTACGTATGTACAAAACGCAAACGTATCGAACCGAAGGAGTTTCGATTTTACCCGATTGATGCCGAACGTACATAGACAAAAAATGTAATACCTGCCTCTCTGACAATAGCTAGTTATTAATAGTTATTTGAGATATTTCAGAAATGTTTGGTCTTGAGGAACAGGAAATGGGCCCATTTTAATATAATTAATTAATCATTTGTAGTAATAAAATTCTGATAAAGAACAAAAATTAGAAAAGGATTTTTTTATATTAATAGCCAAATGATAATATAAAAAATTATAATTAACAATACTAGTTGTACCGTATGATCTAAAAGAAAACGGCATCCAGTTGGCTTGGAAAAGGATCGATGACATTTCCCATATAATTTTCCATACCGATTTGGTCATTTTAGAAGTGTGGTCTGGATTTTAACGTGTAAAATAGAGAATAATATAAATGACCGGTTAACAGAGACAAAATGCAAAGTGGCATTCACTGTTGCTGGTTTTTACGTTTGTAGGAAAATTTGTGTAAAAAAACTATTTTAAAAACTTTCATGTATACTACTGAAATGAAGATAATATATCTAAGCTAAATATAATCTATTATATCTGTAGTAAAATGAGTAACTAATTGTGAAAAATAAGGTTCCAACCCTAGATGCGACATTTTCCATAAACGCCTACTGGTGCGGTTTGAACTTTTGATGCAAAATCCGGCAATAACACATAAAAGAAATGGATCAACCCAACTTTTATCTCTTTTTAATACATTTGATTTTCCATTAAATTGCCTACATCACTGTCTTACACGTTAAAATCCAGACCACACTTCTAAAATGAGCAAATTGGTATAAAACGACAGCGATCTTCATTTCATTTCATCACTGACGCCGTTTTTTTTTCGATCATATATACAGGGTGGTCCGAATTGTATTCCGGAAACGTCGGCAGCATATTGTGCAAATAAAAATAAGTAAAAAACGTTGTATAAATGTATGTCCTAAAATGCTTAGTTTCTGAGATACGAGGTGTAGAAGTTTCATTTTTATTTCGATACTTTCCTATTAATTTCTGAGAGTTTTTTGTCTGAGAGTTTTTTGATACAAGAAATTTGATTTTGATGTCAATATGGCTCCTACTTGTAGAGGGCGCCATCTACATATCGTTTTTAACTGGTATGAAGGGTAATAAATTTTCGTCCGTCCCTGTAAAAAACTACTATGTAAAAAAATATACATTTGGTACATTTTTTACGTAAAAAAGGTCTCTTGGTAAAAATCGCTACGAGTAGTGGTTCTCGAGATATTTGGAGTCGAAATTATCAATACCTGTCATCATTGCAATAAATTAAACATGTTGACTAAATAGTTATTAGACTGAAATCATAAATTTGATATATTTTGTGTCAAAAGTTCAACAGAAACTGTTTTATCGTCATTTTTTAGAAGAAAAATTTATTATTAATTTAAAAAAAAATAAAAAGTTCCCAAATTTATCATTTCAGTCAAATAACTATCTACTCAACACATGCTTATTTTTTGTCAATAATGACATGTATTGACCATTTCCATTCTAAATATCTTGGGAACGGTTGCTCGTAGCGATTTTTACTAAGAGACATTTTGTACGTAAAAAATCACGGAAATGTATGTACATTTTTCATTCAGTACTTTTATACAAGTACGGACGAAAAGAAATAGGAACTCTCCAAAACAGTTAAAACACATGTAGGTGGCGCTCCCTACAAATAGGAGTCATATTGACATCAAAATCAAATTTCTCATGTCAAAAAACTCCTAGACACCAATTTTCATCCAAACACTGACGTTACTTCAGAAATTATTTGAAAAAAATCGAAATAAAAATGAAACTTCTACACCCTGTATCTCCGAAACTAAGCATTTTCGGACATACATTTATACAAACTTTTTTACATATTTTCATCTGCAGAATATGTTGCCGAAGTTTCCGGAATACAGTTTGGTTTGGATATTGATTGGTTGAAATATAGATGTAATTATTGAATTAATAAAATTAAACTAATTTTCACCCTTTAAGTCCTCAAATGCTTTAGCCAATCTTCTTTGACAATCTGGAACCATCATCAAACTTTCTTGGAGAACCTCTTCTTGCTTTTTAATATCGTGTTCATCGCGTCCTTCAGCTTTATATTTTTCAACTCTGAAAAAAATAATGGATTTAAGACAATATCTTTTCACACAATCAAAGTTAGGTCCAATATACATAACTGTTTACATAGGTACCTGTAACAGTTTTGAAGACTTTTATTTAAAGGACTAATAGCAAATTTCTTGGACGAAAATCAGCCATACCAATTGGTTTAGACACTTTAGAAATGGGTATAGTTATATATACAGGTGGCGCACCTCATTCGCCTCGGTTGATATACGAAAACGGAAAGATTTAGCTTGATCAACATTCGGCTATTTCAAAAAAGGTATAAAACACTTTACTTTAGCTTATCCTTTGACATTGATTAGTCCTCGGGAATAAAAAATATAACCTGACATCAGAAGAAACTAGTCCTGCACTAGAGTCTGCGAATGAAATGTATTCAAATACCAGATTTCTGGCAAAATCAAAATATCTGCCATTTAGAAGTATAATGGATTCACATGAAATAACTTCAAAAATCGGTCCAACATTTTAATAGATGAATAGATATTAGGGATATGTGTTATATGTTAGATCTTTTATAATTATTTTTCGATTTATTAAAGTATTTAAACGTTACAACAGCAAGTGTAACTTAACTGTATTTATTTGATAACGATATAGGGTATATTTGATATAGGAATACTTTTTTATAGCTTTATAGGACAAGTTTTTATAACGTTCTCCACTTTATCAGGGCTATCTGATATTATTAATACTTAAATAATAAAAAATACAGGCCCTTTTTAAAAAAATTAATTTAGCCTATGTATCTCACAAATTATCAGCTAATTTGAAAATCTTAAAAATTATCGTTATTCGTGATAAAGTGGCTATGAGATTGTGTAAATAGTTTTTTGATTTTCTAAAAAGTTACCACAGGAAAAAATAAGGTTGATTTTCAAAAACATCTGTTTTTTCCAAATAATTCAGCAACCCTTAAACTTTTTTGATGGCATCTTGGTGAACATCCAAAGGCGCAACTTTGCCCCAATCTAACCATGTTTGTATCTATTACGGTTACCGAGATACCAGTGCTCTTACCCCGAATTTGTAGCACCCTGTATATAAGCTATATAGCAATATAAAAATAACTCAATAATCGATTTACAGAATGGTAATTATTTATAAAAGATTGCTGATGAATCATTGTGACTGCTGAGTGACGCATATCTGACTAACAACAAAAGGTAATATCTTTATTAAAATTAAAATAGATCAAAATATTGTTCAACATGGTTGGCTAAAACTGATTTTGGAGATATTTTCATATATGTATTTTTGTATATGATAGTATTTTTTGATAGTATGATAGATGTATATTATGTGTATGTAAAATCATGTATTATATTATCTAATCATTATTTAAGTATTTATTTAATATGGTAATTCAAATATCTATATTAGGGCACATATTTAATTCTATTTTTGTTATATTTGAGTTTAAATATCTTTATATTGTTCCATTGATAAATATTTTTATTCCAAAATAAATGAAGGCATATTAGTGAATGTATAAATTGTAATTTTTCAACTGCAGTTAGAACATTTTCTCTCTATTAAAGTATGAAAGTGGCTTTATTTAAAAAATATCCCTCCCTCAACATAAGTTAAAAAACTTATTTGAGATACTGAAAGAATTGTAGAAGCAAAACCAGCAATTTCCACTTTTTAGTAAAAGTGACTATCTCCAATTTTTAATTACACATTACCTAAAAAGTATCAAAAAGATTAGGGTTTTTTCATCACACAAGTAACATAAACATGAGAATAAATAAGAATCATCAAGTCATCAGCTATAAGCGATTCGTTGTTGCATTATTTGAAAATTTTCTCTCCTGAAGAAATAGGGGGAGTGGAGATAGCCGGTTTTGTTTCTATACCCCTCATTTGTGTCCTCAAAGCAACAGTAAATATTTATCTAATAATATAAAAAATAATATACAATATGTATTTGAAATTTCTTTTATAGAAATATAATAATCTTATAATATCCAATTTTTAAATGTATCCATCGTAGAGTACCTAGATAATCACGATGGAATACTACAATATACCTATTTTTCTGTTGATTAGCTTCCTTCTCGTATACGGTTTTTTCTTTGGCCAACCTTCTTACAACACCTGTTTTGATTTTTAATGTTTTTAATCTTGGATCAGCCATTATTGAATTAAATGTACGTTGAAAATTATGCAAAAATTATGACAAGTACTTTTGACAAAAGAGGATTCAAATAATGACTCATTTAGTTTAAATAATAAAAAGTTCTTACTTTTGCTTTTTCAGCCTATGGGATGGGATTTATCAGGATTTATTAAACGCCTTGGTTTTTATTTTTCCAGTACTAGAGATGAGCCAGAAGATCTAGTAGAACTACGAAGGCCCGCTCTTCATTAACGCTCACCTAGATCTATTGAATATGTATGTGATCTATACATATACAGTACCTATTCCCAGAATATAAGGCAATAAATAAAGGGGTTGTTAATTAAAACAACACAGAAAATTTCCTAATAGGCAAGACTTGCTGTATTGCTGTTTGCTGTATAAAAATATTTGTTTGAAGGAAATCATAGATAAATGAAACCACTATCGAAAACCTTAATATACATTAGTTTCATTCCTACTAAGACCTTGGTACATTTGAACTTCGGTATGTCATGTCAAACAGCTGATTAGTTTTTTGCGGGTTTTTTGTTTACATTCATGTCATGCGCCAAAAAAATCAAATAAGCCGTTTTTGTACTCTTCCAAATTTAAGTCAGATCTCTGGTCAGATTTAAAAGTATCATTTATTGTGTCTATGGTACTGCATGCCTCTGGGAAACATAATTCGTAAAAATGGCCCAGGAAAAAGTTAAAGAATTTTATTCCAACGATATCGTATACAGGTTTGATAAACATAAAAGAATCGTATTCGGAGTCGTCGTAGATTCTTACGAAGCATCCAGCGATGATGTAGACGATTCACAAGCTTTGCAAAAAGGCCAAATTAGAGTTTTGTGGAGTACGGGACCGCGAGAACAAATTTGGCGTCAGAATAAGGTAAGTTTTTATTAGTTATGTATTGCTATTCTAGTGCTACTCCAGTGCTCTCTTGGAGTATAACCATGATACCACCTGACACTTTACTCGGTATTTTTGGAAAGGATATTTCCATAGTGTTGACTGGCATTCAGTATTCCTCGTCAACAGTTGTACCGATGCATTTGTTTATATGGAAATAGCAATTTAGACATCAACCGAAAACCGTCCTCACACAACTGGAGAGAGGGCAATGTCACCTGTTGTCTCAAAAGAAAGACAACAAGACCCCTATAATTTACTTCAACTGTCAGGAGTCGATTTGTAGGGAACATCAGGGACAGATATTTTTATTAAATATTACCTCTAATGTAAAATATTCTGTGTTTTGTGAATTATCTAGACTGTAGATTGATTTGTATATTTTGTGCACTTTTCTAATAAAAACAAGTACATGAAAATATATACAGGGTGTCCCAATTTCACAAACTGTTATTCCGATTTGAATGAAATTTGGGGTGTCTATGTTTTGCTAAAAGCTTTAACATTTGACTTATACAAATATCAAGAAAAAGTAAGGGAAGGGTGAAAACTACTGACTCTACTGACGACTTTTTTTATTGTAAAATGGTCCTCTAGTATTTTACAATATTTATTGTCTCTTGTAAAATATCGTTAGCGCGCATGCTTTTTGAGAATAAAAATAGTTTTTCTTCAGCTGACTTACTGACCTACCCATTACCCAACTAAGAATGGACGCCGGCTGTATGTCAGAAACTTACAGTTGGAGGACTTTTGGTGTTACACAGCAAAATAAAACACTAAATCACCACAATACGCCAAAACACTTTTATTTATACTTTTACACTGGACGCGCGTTTCGCTAACCATGTTAGCATCTTAAGACTGACTAAAAGTGTTTTGGTGTATTGTGGTGATTTAGTGCTTTATTTTGCTGTCAGAAACTACCTATCTTACAACTTTGGGAAAAAATTCTAATACCTAAGTAAATCGGCTACGAGAAATCGCTGGAAGTTTGTAAAATGACCGCCAGGGGGCGCAGTTATCATAACCAATCAGAAAACGGGATTTTTCTCAAAAATATGCACGTGATGAGGTATTTTAAATATTGCTATTGTAGTCAGTGGATAATTTGTATTATTTTGGCATAGAGTATTCTGTTCTATCTCATAAAATAAAGTGGTGTGGGAATATTAAACTTGTTTTTATTAAAGGATAACTCTGGTTTAGGTTGCTGTTTGACAGGAGCTTTTTGACGTCATAACAGATAGGTACTGCGTTTTTGTATCAAAAAGTTAAATAGCAAACTATTGTATATTCATTTTTACAAATTTAAGCAGGGTACAAAATTTCCAAAAAGTCAGCGCCAAACCGTAACTTTCTATACCGGGTGCGTCTCAAAAGTGGCTCACCCCTATAACTTTTTCATTTTTTCAGATAAAAAAAACGAGATTTGGTATGTTAGTACATGACATAAATTAGGATTGATTGATGTATTCAGTTGTTTTTGGTCACTTCCTGTTTCACCGGAAATGACTACAACTTTTGATTTTTAAATGACACCCTTGGTATTTTTTTACTTTATTCGATAGAAAATGACATTCTGGATAGAATGTCATATCATGTCAATTTTTCACATTCTCGCTTAATAAAAAATTGTATTTTAAAATTCAATCTAGAGTGCCATGGTACCTATGTCAAAAACACTAATTCTTCATCAAGGAGCCTTGGAAAAATAGATTTGATGGTCTAATGTTGATGGTCTAAGAGTCTTGTCCTGGCCAGTTAGAAAATGCTCAAATCACTTTTTGAATCATATCTCAATTTTTTCAAATAGAACGAGGGTGGCTCATTAGCATATTTGGAAAAAGCATTTCTTTACGAATAATTTGATACCACACACTTGGTATTTCAAGTCGAATTTTCGTTACGAACCGCAAGTTATAATTTCAAATAAACCATATGCCAAAATGTCAAAAGTTGACAAATGATATGTCATTCTATTCAGAGTGACATTTTCTCTCCAATAAAGTAAAAAAAATCCCGGTGGTGCTATTTAAAAATCAAAAGTTGTAGTCATTTCCGGTGAAACCGGAAGTGACCGAAAACAATTGAATACGTCAATCAATCCTAATTTATGTCATATACTAACATACCAAATCTCGTTTTTTTAACTAAAAAAATAAAAAAGTTATAGGGGTGAGCCACTTTTCACCCGGTATAGTTGCGGTTTGGCATTTTAACGGGAGATATTGAGAGAACAAATTGGTAGGCTGTGTGTCCAGATTACTGCAAAGTAAACCAGCCGAAGCAAAAAATTATTTCAGAATTGTTAAAATATCCCCCACGATCTACTTTCTCAAAAAGAATCATTTCAATCTTAACAGACGAACTAAGATCATCTTCGCCCTTCGAATTTCGTATTTACTAATTTCGAGGTTCTGATTGAAGCTTAATATGAGGAAATTCAGAATAAAATTTAAACAAGTAACTGATGATTTTCTAAACCATATTATTTATGCTAATTATAAATTCTGGACATTTGCTCGATTTTGCTCGTTTATTCTCTTTTATTCTCGAGGAACGTTCTCCATAAATAAACTCAAATATATTACAACCCGTGTTACAACACTGCATACTTAATCGAAATCAGAACTTATACCCAACTTATGCTTAAATTTTTTTATTACAGGTTAGGTTAATTAACCGAAGTATAATTCCTGGAGATATTGTGCGTAGATTGGAGAAAGGTAAAGAGACCCAGAGGGGTTACTGTAAAGAAACTAAGCAAATTGCAACTGTTCAGATTGTGGGAACTGATAAGGTACAATCACACATTGCGTAGGTTATTTAAAATAATTGTATTTTTTTAAAGACAATAATTATAAAATAACAGAAAATATTGAAACAAATTGTTTATTTTTATAGGTCATTGAACACGTTTCCAGCGAGAGACTACACAGCGTTAGACCTTATGATGTCGATGATGCTGTTTGTTTTGGAAATAAGTTCGGAAGAATTGAAGTAAGTGTTTTTTAAATTATTCAGTAGTTTATTAATATTTGATATATTTTTCGTCGCCGTTTATTATACCGGGTGCGTCTCAAAAGTGCCATTACTTTTTATTTTTTCAGATTAAAAAACGAGATTTGGTATGTTAGTATATGACATAAATTAGGATTGATTGACATATTCAATTGTTTTTGGTCCTTTCCTCTTTCACTGGAAATGAACGAATAACGATAATGTAATAAATATATATTACTTAGGATAATGTAACAAATATTCGCATTTGCAAATATTCTCAACTTTTTGGTATTCGTATTTGCAAGCGCATACTAGGCGAAAGTGAATTTTATTTTTGAAATAGATATTCTGTAACTTTGAAAACGCTAACCGCTTTTAGACGCTCCGCGTATATGACGTTAATTTTCGCTGTGCGCGCACTTAATTAACGATTTGGTATTCTCGTCTGACGCGCTTAGCGTCTTTACTGATTGCGCTGAGCGCTTTGAAAACGGTTGCCTAGGATCGTTTTGCTTGTCAAACTGTCAGTGATTTTGAATTGTCAAAATTGTGATTTTGTGCGTTATCTTGCTCTTTAGTGTAAATTACTACTTCTTCTATAAATTCCTCAATAAATAATTGATAGTTTACGATTTGGCAGCTATAAATATTGTTCAAAACATCGAAAATGCTGAGAAGCGTCTTAACAACTTCCCTCGTATAATAAGAATAAGGACATATCCATAGAAAAATAGCTTGACAAAACTCAACAATACGTTATGAAATTTACTTAACATTGACATTTTTCATAGTTACATCCGTCATTTATCAACTTTTGACTATTACCTACATTAGAAATTGTGATGTTGCCAATATGTGCTCAACGCGTATCCAGAACACGATTCGCATGGCAACGAGAATACCAAAATCGACTGCCTTGCGTTTCGCTGATCGAATACTTGCGCTCACCGCTTTGAAAATGTAACGTTTTGATGTCAAAGTTACAGAATACGGGCCCTGGGCCGGAATTCTGTAACTTCGAAAACACTAAGCGCTTTTAGACGCTCAGCGTATATGACGTTTTCGCTGAGCGCTTTGAAAACGGTTGCCTTAAAGGATCGTTTTGCTTGTCGAACTGTCAGTGAAAATCGAAAAAATTGTGTTTTTTCCTCAATAAGTAATTGATAATTTACGACTTGGCAGCTATAAATATTGTTCAAAACATCGAAAATGCTGAGAAGCGTTTTCAACATTTTCTTGGTATAATAAGAATAATGACATATCCATAGAAAAATAGGTTGACATAACTCAATAATAGGTTATGAAATTCCCGTAACATTGACATTTTGAAATTGCGATGCTGTCAATATGTGCTCAACGCGTATCCAGAAAACGATTCGCACGGCAACGAGAATACCAAAATCGACTGCTTGACGTTCCACTAATCGCATACTTTCGCTCACCGCTTTGAAAGCGTAACGTTTTTATGGCAAAGTTACAGATTTCGGGCCCTGCATGTGTCGTTTTTGGTTAGGTTAGGTTTTTTTATACCTTAAAATGGTAAAAAAGTTGATTCACAGGTACAGTGAGCGTTTATCGCTAACAATTACTTTTACTATTCTACGTTGACCTAGAAACTGATCGCTAAGTAACTTTGTCTTAATTTGAATCGTTCTAAATCTTTAGGCCGGGTTCTCACCATATCGGACCGACACCAATCGTCCAGATTTCGATCGCGCGACAAAGATCTTGCACCTAATCGCAAATAGGTACGTGCCCACTGACAAGATTTCAGTCGTGACCGATTTTAATCGGGCGATATTAGTCGTACGCGACGCTGCTTGCAACGTCTTTGGTCGGCAGTTATTTCTTCCACTGACACACATTTTGTGTAATTTGTATCTCGTTTGGAAATATACGCCCGCACCATGTTACATAGGAGGTTAAAGCTGTCTTTCGACATGCGGTACATAGCTTTAAACTTGTCTTTCTGGCATGTCAATTCACGAGCGCAAATGAAAGCACCTCTGTTTTTTCGCTATGTACGGATGTACCCAAAACCGGCGACGACGGCGGCGTCTTCGTCTTATACGCGCGAGTGCTACAACTTCGTCTTCACTTGACGACATCTTGGAGAAGACTAGGTATCTCCACTTTAAAATAAATCTGACCATAATCGTCCCGATGCAATCCGATAAACACATTCAATCGATTTCGGTCGGAACGACCACAATCGAATCGATCTGGACCAGGACGATTATGGTCGGTCCGATTTGGTGAGAATCCGGCCTTACAGTTTTCAAAATACCAATGGTGAGAGTTGAATTTAAGACACCTGGTATAGAATTACCGGTACAATTAACATTAGTTAAAAGTATAGATATAAACAGAAATAATTTTTATATTTATATCTATTTTGTTTCAATATTTTAGCATTTGCATTTCCGAGTCATTTGTTTACTAACTTTATTTTTTTCTCAATAGAATATTGATCAACTTATTTCAATGCAGTCCAAAGATGGATCGGTAGTTGAAGTTTTAACAAGCATTAATAATGATTTAGATGATTATTGGCTCTCTAAAAGAAATAGAATCTCATTTGATACCTATTATCCCGGACAAGAAGTTGTAAGTGTATCAATTATTAATTGTTTTAAAAAAATTCTAAGATATAAATGAATATTTTTTTACGATTATAGATTTGTGTTCCTATTAATTTCGAACAACCAAATTGGATAAAAAAATCCAAAGTAATGAAGAGAAACATCCAACAGCGCCAAAGGTTTACTATCCAACAAGTTACTGACGTTATGATAGAGGTTGCTTTGTATAATCATACAGGTTATTCTAGGATATACGAAATATCAAATGATGATGTAAAAAGGTAGGTTTATTGATGTATTTTTTATTGCTTATTGATTGCTAGATGATCCGGCTAACCTCGTATGCCTAAAGCTTGACTCCCATGCATCCGTTATCCGACGATACGATGATACAATATTAATTTTATTGGTTGGACTTCAATTGGTAGAAAATTACGCAGTTTTCAAATTTATTGCATTTTCATACTTTTGTTCATCGGATATACAATTTGCTTGTGATTGGTGTCATTTTATATTTTCATTTCCATGAGGATTTCGCTGTTTATCTGTTCACTACTGCGCATCACAAATTCGCCCTGTATTTCAGGAACTAAGGAGGTTAGGACGAACATATGTGTAGCATATTAGTTTCATAAAAAAGTAATGTGAAAATCGCATCATTGTATCTCTACTCATAAACAAGAAATCCCCTAAACCATACGAAAATGGGATACCCTGTACAGATGCGATGCGCAGTAGTGAACCGCAGTAGTCTACCGGCAGCCAGACGGCCCGCACTTTGGTCAGAAGAGCATAGCAAAAGATATATTAAAGAACCAACTTCCTTAAAATTCTCGTTTCCCTCTCTGCTTAAAGCTTAATTTTTATGCGTCCGTTATCCGTTGAAACGATGGTCCGTGGCCGACGGCGCGGCGCACAGTGGATCGACCCAATGCAATTTGCATGGGACATTCAGCAATTATGCAAAATTTCTAACTTAAGACATTTTTTGAATAAATGTGTTCTAAAATCTTCAAATTTGTTAAAAATGGTCATACCTTTATTATAGATAACTTACTGAATAGTGCAGGGGTGTTTTTCCAGAATATATATTTTATTTGAATTTCCGGATTAAATTGAGTATTACAAATTAAACTGCATAATTTCATACTTATTTCAAAACGTAATGAACTTTTTATTATATTTTTATTCTATATGAATTATGACCTTGCGATTTGTCTAGTTCTTTAATACCAACATGTATTCAATAACAATAATTTTCAAAGTCTAATTATTGTATAGTGTATCACTCAATTTTCCATAGCCATCGGTGCTGCAAGCGGCTACAATAAAACTTTGTATTCATAAGTTTAGCATAAAATAGAGATGTCATACCCACATCACAGGTATACAACCTAACCTAACCTAACCAACGATAATTACGAAAAAAAGACGCAAACTATAATAAGTTTCGCTGAAAAATGTATATTTTCACGGAAAATAGAGTTAAATAAACACCCAAGTGTTTCAAAATTTCTTTTAAATTATTCGTTAAAATATGAGCTAAAACTTTTGTATGGGGCACATGAATTAAGTCCTTTAATCCATAATTTGCTCTGTAAATTTCCCACATGTTAAATATGTTTAACAAGAAACGCATATATTATATACCATAATATTATATAGCTTTGGGTGAATTTTTCAATAAAATTCGATTTTAGTTGATTAAATTATGGCTTTCTAAATATGTATTTGAAGAAATTTGTATTAAAAGTGTAAATACGATTTTAAGTGTTATGTCCAACGTCAAACATACGATTGTTCTACTGTGCGGCGCCCTGATTGGTCATAGCGTTTTCGCGCCACTTTTCATCCATAAATTTTTTACTCCAGCCCGTCAATGGAGAAAGACCGTACGACGACGGACGTTTTGACACTTTTTGACAAATTAACCTTAATAAAAATATAATAGTGCAAGAACTAGCAACGTCGGGAAAACGAGAATTTTTAAGAAAGCTGGTTCTTTCAGAGGCCTACCCTGACGAGCCGCCACTGGGCTATACAGTTCAAAACTCTGAGATATCGTTGCATGTAGGGCCTTTTGTTGAAGAATTTCAAGAAAGATCTTGAAGTGGTAATTGTAGATTCCCTCCTGTATTATTGAAATTATCTGATTCAGAAAAGAAACTCTATTTGTGACTCAGAAAAACAACTAAATCTAGATTGGTTTCAAACTGTATCGGTACTACTGCTTGAGAGCACCAAATCCAAAATTGAGAGTAATATTCAAATTACTCTCGAATGTGTAATTAATTTCAAAGTGGATCCAGTACACGTCGCAAAAAAACTACTAGGGTCAACAACAACACGTATATTGGCAAATGATAAAACTTTAAACACGGTAAATCAAACTGAAATTAAACAAATTCACTGCAGCTTCCCATTAACTTAAAGGTAAACTTGATATATAAAATACCTACAATAAATAGGTGAGAGAGAGAAATAACATTACCTAACTGAGGCGAGAGTAATATTGCGAGAATTAGCGAAAAATGTACAATTCAGAGACTAAATTAATAGGCGTGATGCTGCCTGAGAGGGTTCACGGGCGTCTCCTCGTGACAAAATAGAAAGTTAAGATCTGCCATTCGAACAAGACAAAAAAAACACATGGCCGTCAAGGGTGGTATTTTAAGTGTTTTGCAGGTCAATTTAGCAAAGCGTGTGAAAGCATCCCTTCGTGATCAACTTTCTATTTTGTATACATTAGGTAGTAGGATAATTTTAACATATTTACAAAACTAATACTAGGTGTTTATCAAAATAGTAAAAAAAAACAAATGCGTTTGAATTGTATTCGAACATACTCCCCGCCTTAAAGGCTCTGCCTTTAACCGCAAACAACAGGGTAACTGAGGTATGATGAATCATCAATTGCATTTTTACAATATATCTAAACAATCTAATTCTTAGCCGTACGCGACAAACTTAAATCAAAATTTAAAGGAAACATACTATAAAGAAAATTATTTTATGATTAGGGCTAGTTATCGAGTTTGGGTAGGGGACATAATTTAGTGACGTTTCTTGTTAAAATGCCATTTTTAGATTTTACTTTAACAAGTCTAACATTTCCGTCCTTACTGGGTATAATTTCAAGTTCCCTAGCCAGAGGCCAGTCTAGAGGTTTAGTGTTAATTTCCTTTAAGAAAACTATGTCGTTAACTTGAAGGTTTGGTGCGGGGTATAGCCATTTTGGTCGATTCTGGAGAAGATTGAGGTAGTCTTTAGACCATTTGGACCAAAACTGTTGTTGAATTTTGACACATCGTTGCCAGCGATTAAGTCTATTTTCTGAAATATTGGAAAGGTCTTTTTCTGGGAAAGAGGTCAACGAAGTTCCTATCAAGAAATGTCCCGGGGTTAAACAAGTAAAATCTGAGGGGTCAGAGGATAAGGGGAGAAGAGGTCGTGAATTTAATATTGCCTCAATTTGTGTGAGTATTGTATATAACTCCTCAAAAGTAAAATTCTGCTGTCCTGCTAATCGCCTTAAATGATATTTGGTACTTTTGATTCCGGCTTCCCATAAGCCGCCCCAATGGGGAGAATGTGGGGGAATAAACTTCCAGTTTATCTCATTGCATACCAATAAATCATTTATCTGTTCTTGGGTTGACTTAGACTTGAATAGAGTGTAAAATTCTCTGAGTTGGTTTCGTGCACCTAAGAAATTTGTTCCATTGTCACTAAAAATGACATGTGGATTTCCTCGCCTTGAAATGAATCGTTTTAATGAAGCCAAAAATGCTTCTGTAGAGAGACTTGACACCAATTCTATATGTATAGCCTTGGTAACCATGCAAACAAATAATGCTATGTAGCATTTTTCGGTTTTTGAGCGTCTAAGACTCGACGATTTCACAAAAAAGGGGCCACCAAAATCTACACCTGTGCGTGAAAATGGCCGAGAGGGAATGACTCTGTCTTTTGGGAGATCAGCCATCAGCTGTTGATGGTTTTTTATTTTGAATCTACAACATGTCATACATTGCAAGCATTCCTTTTTGATTTCCCTTAATCCATTTAGGGGCCAATATCGGAGGCGAAGATTTGACAAGACAGTTTGAGGACCAGCGTGTCCGAGTCTAATATGCTCTTTAAGTAAGAGTAGTTTGACAACGCGATTTTTTGAGGGCAATAAAATGGGAAATTTTTGATCATATGGGACTAGAGCTTGTGATAATCTTCCTCCTACTCTGATTACATTTTCTCCATCGATAAATGGATTTAATTTTAATATTTGTTTGTCCGATATCTTCCGAGCTGGACTTTTTAACTCGTTTAGTTCTTTTGAGAAATACGTAGACTGAATTGTTTTTATTATGAAAAGTTCAGAGTTTCTTAATTCATCAACAGTGAGAGGTCCAATGAGTTTTTGAGAATTAGCGCGACTATTATTAATAAACCTTAATATAAATGCAATAGATCTTCGTAATTTGGAATAATTGGAAAATCGGTCAAACAGTGTTTCCCAGAAATTATCATTCCTGAGGAGTAAGACAGTACTTTCCTTTCTTTCTTCTTCGTGAGTTGGAGGTACCTTGATATTTAGTGAGTCTAAGTCGAAATCAAAGGTTTGTAGAAACTGTGGTCCATTCCACCAAAGAGAAGAGTTCATTATTTGCTCAGAAGTTGTACCACGAGAGAGGCAGTCAGCAGGATTTTCTGCACCAGGGATGTGCCGCCAAACATAATTATTAGTGAGAGATTGGATCTGCGATATTCGGTTAGCAACAAACACATTGAATCGTGAAGAATCAGCCTTTAGCCATGCTAGAACAATCTCTGAATCTGTCCAAAGATTCACGCTATGAAAATTATACCTATCCTTAAATATGGATTTGACACGACTAATCAAAGTTGAAAGCAATAGAGCACCACAGAGTTCTAATCGGGGTATTGTAACTTCCTTGATTGGAGTTACTCGAGATTTTGAAGTAATTAAGTAGCATGATACAGAATTATCAAGGTAAATAGTTCTCAGGTAGACACAAGATCCAAAGGCCTTGCGACTGGCATCACAAAATCCATGAAGTTCAACAGAAGATATCTGGTTATCGTGGAATATATACCGGGGTATTTTTAAACACTTGAGTTGAGTAATATTTTGAAAATAAGAATTCCATATTGTGAGAAGACTATCGTTCAAATATTCGTCCCAGCCAATCTTTGCCTTCCAAATATCTTGCATGAATATTTTAGCATTAACTATTATAGGGCCAATTAATCCTAATGGATCGAACATTTGCGCGATTTTTGATAAAACATCCCGTTTAGTGGCTGATGTGCAAATTGCAACATCGGGTAGCGATATAGAAAATACGTCAGCTTCTGAATTCCATGAAATACCTAGAACTTTGTTTGAAACTCCTTCTACTTTAATGTCATATGCCTGTACGTCGGAGGATACATTAGAAGAATTAACGATTTTTAAAAGAGAATTCGAATTTGAGCACCACTTGTGCAGCTTGAAATGCGCGCCTTTGCATATTTCGTTCAATTGAAAATACAGGTCTTTTAACTTATCGAGAGTGTCTTGACCACACAAAAGATCATCAACATAGCACTGTGAGAGGATTGTGTCAGCGGCAAGAGGGTATTCTTCCTTATTTAAGAATGCCAGCTCGTTTAGAACACGAGTGGCTAAATATGGAGCGGAGTTAGTACCATAAGTCACTGTTTGCAGCTCAATACATTGAAAATCATGAGCGGGATTACTACGCCAGAGGATATTTTGCAAGTATGTCTGACGTGGGTTCACTCGGACCTGTCTGTACATTTTCTCAATGTCGGCAGTGAGGACGAATTTGAAGCTTCGGAATCTCAGCAAAATATCATAAAGATCAGGTTGAACTGTGTATCCTTTGTACATTGTATCATTTAATGATAATCCTGATGACGATTTCATAGAGCCGTCAAACACTACTCGCAATTTCGTACTTGTGCTTTGTTCGCGGATAACACAGTGGTGGGGTAGAAAATATTTGTTATGGCCGTGAATGTTTTTTAATGAGAGAGGAACGACTTGCGCGTGTCCTAAAGAGAGATATTCATCAATAAAATTTTTATATTCCTGAAATAAATTTGGATTTTTTTCGAATCGCCTTTCTAAATTAAGGAATCGTTTTTTGGCGAGAAAGAATGATTCTCCCAGAGGAAATAATTTTTCAGGAATTTTGAGGGGAAGATTCACTTGAAAAGAACCGTCATTCAAAATAACGGTAGTTTCGCGAAAATTAGTTTCCACAAAGTTATTTTCTGGAGATAAAATTTTCTCCGAGGATTGAGGGCAGTTCTCCATGTTCCAAAATTTTTCCAACAATGAATCAAGAGCAAGATCTGAATTCCGAGCAAGAAGACAGCTGCGGTTGTTGGTGACATCAAATATAGCCTGTGTTGAGAAAGTATCCGGAGGAATTAGGCCAGACAAGAGATATCCAAAGTGTGTTCCAACCAAAGTGAGGGAGTGTTCATTAATTTTTAATAGGTCACCTGATAAAATCTTATAATAAATATCAGCACCAAGTAACATATCTACACAAGCAGGTTGATCAAACTTAGGGTCAGCAAGTTCAATGCCTTGAGGGATCTGCAAGTTACTTTGTTTTACTCGAACTCGAGGACTGACATCAGTAATTTTATTTAAGATGCAACAATTTGCATCGAGAGAGAAATTTCCTATCAACGAGCATAATGTAAGTCGAATTACTTTGCTCGTGTGTTCAATTTTTCCCCCAATTCCTGAAATTTGAACGTTTTGAGTTTCCGGGGTATGATTGAGCATTTCCAACAGTCGTTCAGTGATAATGGATATAGTGCTGCCAGAATCAAGTATGGCTCTGGCAGTAATGGTATGTCCATTTTTGGCAACGATGTTGACAAGGGCTGTTGCCAACAATACTTCGTTATCTTCTTGTGTAAAAACAGTGAGTGTTTGGTGACTATTAGTGGTTTGCTGGGGTAGATCATTGGGGTTTGTTTGGGATGGCTGCTTAGGTTCAGGGGGTTGAGAAGTAGAGTTCATGCCTTGGTTACTCTGACGAGCATTGTTTTGAGAATTGTTCTGTTTGAACCTTTGAGTGGGGTGACTAGCAGAATGCAGCAACGAGTGGTGTCTTTTCTTGCATACTGAGCAAGACAAGAGTGACATGCAGTCACGAATATGATGTTTCGAACCTAAACAGTTTATACATAATTTGTTCTGATAAACAAAATCACTTCTTCGGTTCAAGGGCAATTGAATAAACTGTGAACAAGAGTAAATTCTGTGAGTGGGTAATTTACAAAAAATACAATTAGTGGGCCTAGAGGTTCCAAATTTATTTGAGATATCGTGGGATGAGTGAGTGTGGTGAGAATTAATTTGGCCATTACCACCTGGCTCATTGAATCCTTGAGCAAGGTGAGTAGCCCTATAGAAGCTACTATGGGCAGGGCCTCGAGGGGGACCGGTTTGAGTGTGAGGGGATATTTTGGGTTCTGAGAGGTCTTCCAAAACAGAGCAGCGTGATTCAAGGAAACTGAGTAAGTCATCTAGTTTTGGAAAGGTACCTGATGTAGCCTTTGATATATGTGCCCCTCGCTCAGCAATGTACGCCTTCCGCGTGCCATAATCTAGTTTTTGGGAAAAAATGTAAATGAGTATTAAATCCCATTGGTCTACTGGGATTCCTTGAGTTTTGAGAGAGTCGAGATTTTGTTTTATTTTTACGATAAAATCTCTAATAATATGAGCATTTACCTTAGTGAGAGAGGGTATGTCAACTAAATTCTTAATGTGCGAGAATATTATTGACAATTGATTATCATAACGTTGTTTCAGGGTTTCAATGGCAATATTTAAATTTGAGTCAGTTAATTGTAAAGTGTCAATGAGGTGTAGAGGCTCTCCTGATAGGTATGATTTCAGGTAAATTAACTTTTCTATATTTGAAAGCATATTGTTGTTAACGATAAGCGTATTAAATAATTGGTAGAATGCATTCCAACTAGTGAGGTCTCCATTAAACCGAGGAATATGCAATTGAGGCAGATTAACGTTAGGTTTTTGACCCTGATGATTTGATACGGGTACTGATGCCTGTTGAGTTTGCGATTGAGGCGAGAGCGTTATAATTTTACCCCTTAACTTTGCTCGACATGAGCAATACTTATCATCTATGTCATCCTTGTCTTGGCTGTTGGAATCTATGTTCATAATTTGCATATTAACGGCTTCATACAGCGTGAAAGCTTGGGTTAAGCAATCTAACCTAGCTTCAAATTCCAAATAATCGGTTTCTGTGGTTGCGTTTTTATTATACCAATTTATAATTTTCGATATTTTTCCTTTATAAATTCCGCGTTCTTTAACCAAAGCTTCCAAACTTGCAGCCATTTTTTTTTACCAAGGCACGACAACTATTATAAATAAAAAAAACAATTTAGATAGCTCGCTATTACAATAGTTAGAATACCTGTGGGTTAGTGACGTTATATCTAGAAAATTTAGATGACAAAATGACCTACAATAAATTTAGAAACAATTAATTTACTAATCTAGTAGAGAAAGAGTTATTCTGAGTAACTTACTACAATATCAACTTATATGGGAGGCTAGCAGTGTAAATCTAGTGCGAAAATAACAACAATAAAAAAAATGAGGAAAGAGAGCAATATAATATGGTTTATATGATTTTCTTCGGGAGAGAGTCTCTAAAAAAGTTTATAGTCTATCGAGGACGAGATAATAGAGATTGTGGAGAATGGAATCCTGTTGAGACAATTTGCAAGACTACTTGTCTTACCTGGGATACTTCCAGCTTACACCTATCTCTTTTTAGCACACTATCACACACACGCGTTGTAGTCGAGTTACACTGTCACACACTCATCACTTCTTGTAGTTGTTTTAATGTCCAAAATACTGTCACTGTTTGAATTACCCTTTTATTGGAGCACTTCTACTATTGTGAGTTTTTTGTAAACATATACCATCACTTAAGGACCTTTTAAAGATCCGGCTCGAAGGACCAGCTTTTGTATCGGTACTACTGCTTGAGAGCACCAAATCCAAAATTGAGAGTAATATTCAAATTACTCTCGAATGTGTAATTAATTTCAAAGTGGACCAGTACACGTCGCAAAAAACTACTAGGGTCAACAACAACACGTATATTGGCAAATGATAAAACTTTAAACACGGTGTAAATCAAACTGAAATTAAACAAATTCACTGCAGCTTCCCATTAACTTAAAGGTAAACTTGATATATAAAATACCTACAATAAATAGGTGAGAGAGAGAAATAACATTACCTAACTGAGGTGGTATTTTAAGTGTTTTGCAGGTCAATTTAGCAAAGCGTGTGAAAGCATCCCTTCGTGATCAACTTTCTATTTTGTATACATTAGGTAGTAGGATAATTTTAACATATTTACAAAACTAATACTAGGTGTTTATCAAAATAGTAAAAAAAAACAAATGCGTTTGAATTGTATTCGAACACAAACATCAGATCATTCCAGAAAATTCACGTATCACAGTTTTAATGACAACTTAACAAGTATAGCTAGAGACGTGAGAAATATAAAATAACACGCGACCGGTGCTATCCCCAAGTCTCTTCCTATATTTGTACAACTGTACCATACTTTTGCGTAACGGCTTGACCGATTTTGATGAAATTTTATATGTATATTCAGTAGGTCTGAGAATAGGTTATCTATTTTTTATACCCCTAGGTAATAAGGGTGGTCTACTCCAATTTTTTTGTATTTTTTGGACGAATTTTTTTTATTATTTTTTATGATGTGGCATTAAAAAATACATACAACCCTAAATTTTCACCCTTCTACCATCAAACCCTATTTTTTAAGCGATATTAGTAATTCAATAATTTTCAACCCCATGAATAAAAATGACTGTTGTCCCATAATAGTATATTATTCAACGAGCATATAATGGCGGCTGTTATTCACGCGGATATAAGTTTATTATAAATCATCCAATTGAATAACAGCCATTATATGCTAGTGGAATACTATACTTTATCCAGGACTATCAAAAAAATTTAGATAATACTAATATAAGTTTTTATTTTTAATATCAAAAAAATATTGAACGGGTATAACGAGTAAGTAACATGGAAACAAAACACTGAAATTTTCTCTTGTTTGGAATATGGATTGAGATATCCGTGGAAGCGGTGAATAATGAAACCATTATTCACTAGTGAATAATGAATATTATTATTATTTTATAAACTCATGTATAATAATCAAATTATAGACGAGTCGTGAATAAAAAATATTTATATGGCAAAACAACGTTTGCCAGGTCAGCCTAGTGATAATATAATATTTCGAATAGTATTGATAATGCAGAGAACCACCGGCACCGTTGTGATCAGTAATATTGAACCACCGTTTGCTTTTTTAGGTTGAAGGTGTTTGAACGTTTAAGCGACGCATGTTTGGAGTTGGCTGAAAGGAGACTTCTAAAATTGAATTCACATGATATACTTCTGAAGAAAAAGGATTGGGTTAGAAAATTGTCTTTAATGTATCGTCCCGATGTTCCGAAAGTCCGCCATATTGTAAATTGCAGTTCCAAAATGTAAGTGAAATGTTAGACTTTTTTTCTCAATAACAAGTGGCCGGAAACACTGCGACCTGTGAGTAGTGATATTAATATTTCGGAAACTTTTGATTGTTGCAGGAAATTTCCGAAACTTTCGGAAATTTTACAATTTTACATATTTTTTGTTGATACAATGAATAAATTAGATAGACATTTGATACCAACATGTAAGTGGAAAAAAAACAATAAACATAATATTAGTTGTTATATTTTTAATAAACAATACATAACTCCTAAAAGTCATAAACATAACATATAACAAAAATTATTTTGTAACATTTGTACTTTGTACATAAACCATGAACTATGACTATGAACTTAAAAAAAAACAAAAAAGCACGAAATATAAATTTAAAAAACGTAAAACACAAATAACTGAATTATTCTATTCCAGAATACTTTCAGGCGCCGAGCTGGTCCCATCTTCATAGAGTATTATAATAGTATAGTAGTAGTACTGTCTTCGTCAGTTTTTATTTCCAAATTAGGTATATTTGATGTATCATCTGGTTCTGATTCTAAAGGATGGACCTCTACCTCTACGGGTTCTAGTAGTTCTGGAGGCGTTTCATGTTGTTGCATATCATGTTCCATATCCACTTTTTGTTTTTGTAGTAATAATTTATTGTTATGAGCTACGAACATTATTTTGCCAGCTCTTTGTGCAGTTAAGCAATTCCTTTTTTAGTATGGATACAACTGTAAGTACTAAAACTTCTCTCAGTGGCTGCAGATGACGTTGGTAAAGACAGCAGAGCAACAGCTAAATATTTCAACTGAGTATTTTTACATATAGCTTGCCACCAACTTAGACAGTCTACATTTTTAACTGACATCTAAACGTAGTCGAGAGCCCATAAACCCGATTTGGCGCAATAATTTGTTACATCTGTAAAAATGGCTTCTTTATTATTGACAAACTGAGGATGTTTGTTGGTGATATTGTTGATAAATTCCATAGTGGCTATGTGTTATTCATTGTTAAGGTGCTCTTCCAGGAAACAGAGGGTGCCAAGGGATTCGCGGCAAAATGCATTATTTTAAAAGCCATACGTTTTCTATTTTGTAAGGCGGAGAAGCATTCTTTTTCTTCTGATTTAAGAATAGGCATACTTGATACACTTTCGTTAAATTTTTGCTCAATGTCTTGAATTTTGAAAAGAAATTTCTTGCAAAATTCGGATTTTTGCGAATATTCGCGATTTTGGGACCGAATATTTCGGAAATTTCTGAAATTTCCTGCAAAATTCGAATGGAAATATTCGCTACCAACATCACTACCTGTGAGGCCTATTGTGTTTGTCTCCTTTCTGTATCTGCACCCATTCTCCTATCCCTGTGCCCTGCACTAACTTATGCAGGTCCTTGATAGGATAGGAGTGATAGGTTCTTCCGGTTCTAGCCTAGCTTTCTCAAATAAAAGTGTCGCTTGCGATCCAAAGCCTCGCAGTCACATATTATGTGCTCCGCTGATTCAGTATCTTTATCGCATAGTCTGCAGCAAAGACTTCCTTGATACAGGTTGAGCTTGTTCAGATAACACTTGACAGTCATGTGCCCTGTCAAGAGGCCTGTTGTAATCCGCACTTTATTCCTGCTAAGCATTAGCAGTTCTTTTGCGGTTGTAGAGCTAGGCCCTTGGATAAAGGCCTTGCTGTGTCTGTGCCCCTGTTTGTTTCTCCAGTGGACATTCTCATTTTCCCTGTTCCAGAGTCTTAGTGCCATACATTTAGGTATTCCCAGTACTAGCTCTGGACTAAGATAGGATGCCGATGATCTGTTAGACTTAATATGCTTGATAAACGGTGTCTAAGTTATTTATACGGAGCAATCCCAAATGATTAAAATAACCGGCTATTCCGATGTTCATTTGGTTGGCCATAAATTTAATAAATTTAAATATTTATCAGCTGTTATCAGAAGCGGCAAAATAAACGAAAAAGTAAATAATATGATTTCAATATGAAGGATTTCTAATTTAATTTTTGAATAAACTCTCAAAATAAATAAAAAATAGATGTTAGGTTATGTACTCGTAATAAAGTTTGATAATGCATACTAAGGTTTCATAAACTGGTTTTATTCCAAAAAATGTGTGTTAGAAGGTATCCAAAATAATCACCTGCATATTATTGAGAAAAATTCCATTTTCTGATTGGCCATAAGAGATGCACCCCCTAGCGGACATTTTTCGAACTTGAAAATAATTTCCATCTATTTCTCTTCGCCGCCGATTTACTTCTTCCAATTATTTTCCCAAAACTATACGATAAGTAATTTCTGAGATACAGCCGGCTTTCGTTCTTTGTTGGCCACCCGGTACATTTATATGATATAAAATAGGAAATCCAATTTAAAACATTCAAAACATTAATATCTTGATTGAGCAAATAATAAATAATTAGTACTTACTTTTAATCAGCCTTAAAATATAACTAATAATATCACTGATACTTTAAGAAAATACCACGGGCACTGGGTGTTTTATGAATGAAATCGGTCATGTTTTGTTACAACAGCACTCCCCTTACTTGTTTCTATTGTATTCCATTTGCTTCGTAAATTTTATTTGGAAACCCGCCAGGGCAGTGGCGTATCCAGGATTCATGCCTGGGGGGTCAATAACTCAGTATTATACCTAAATATATATTTTTTTACATTAACAAGTAAGTACCTACCTAATTACAGCTAGGTACTATGATAAATAGTAGGTATAAATAAATAACAAATATTTTTCTTAGGATAATGGTTTAATAATTTTTCTATACTTTGCTAAACTGTTGACCGAAGAAAGGACCGAATACCAACAAACATTGCAGCCACAATCCGACATTCAAATAAGAACCGCAGCCTCTCCAGTGGATCAATATCAAAGAAGTAAAACAAATTTGCCAAACCCTGAAAAATAGAAAATCGCCTGGTCCAGGTGAAATTCCTCCAGAATTACTCAAGTATGGCACGGATAAATTATATAAGCAGCTCGCTAGTTTTTTCCAAAAGTGCCTTAATGGTGAAAATATAGCGAAAGAATAGGAGACATCATATATAACAACAATACACAAGAAAGGAAGTAAAGACGATTGCGATAATTATCGAGGAATCTCCGTGTTGAGCTCTGTTTCAAGGGTCTATGGAAAATTGGTCAAAAAAAGAATTGAGGAAGAATACCGGGATATGGAGGCTGAAGAACAAGCGGGGTTTAGAGCTGGTAGATCCACGGTCGACCATTTATTTACACTGACACAGATAATTGAGAAAAAGATGACAAGAAATCAAGAAATACATCTCCTTTATGTAGACCTCAAGAAAGCATAAGTGTACCCCAGTCTAAATTGTGGGAAGCCCTCGAGAAAACGAATATCAGCAAAACATTAATTAAGGCTGTCCAAGAACTTTATAAGAACAACACTAGCCAAGTAAAGAAAGGAAAACAGTATCAAAGGGATTCAGCATAAACAAAGGTCTTAAACAGGGCTGCTGTCTATCGCCGACACTGTATAAAATCTATTTGGAACAAGCTCTGAAAACGTGGAAAAGGAAGTGCGAACAGATGGGGATACCACTAAACGACTCGATACTTTACACTCTTTGTTTCGCTGATGATCAAATAATACTGGCTCAAGACTACTAAGTAACATTACATCACAAAAAAAATAATCATTAACACAAAAATTAACTAAAAATTAAAGAAACAAATAACAAAATAAGAAGAAACAAACAAAAGGCCAAGTGAATAAAGTAAAAGCACAGATACAAATAAAATTAAATAACAATATCCAGGCTTTTTTGCCTGCATTTCATTAAGTACCTCCTCTGTACTAACAGATATTTCTGGATACATATACAAAAGGGATAAGCCATTTAGTCTGTCTTTACTTACGGTTTTACTGACGTAGGACTTTAACAATTTTAGGGTTGAAAATTTCCTTTCAGGTGTAGCCGTACTAACGGGTGAAGTGCAATTTTTTTTTAATAAAATAAATATGTTAGGAAGTAGTTCTTGGTCAAATCTTAACAGAGCATCGAGTGCGGAACTTGGGTAATCTTCTGGTGCATAGTCTTCAAATATTCTATGCTAGAGCTTAAATTCAGCCGAAACTACAGAAAATGAAGAGTTTTCTAAATCGTTTTTATAAAAATCTATAGCATATATTTTAAATGCGATACTTCATAATCGGATTTTATTTAGGGAGGGAATATAAGAGAGCTAAATGACCGTAGTTTGTCTTTGTATTTAACAAATCGTTCTTCCAAATAGATCTACGTAAATCTTCTACGTAATCTAAAAAAAGAATAAAGATTGATAATCTATAATAATCTTGAGCAGTTTCAGTTTTAAAATTCGGCCTGTTTTTTTGTCTACTAGTTATTCGGTTTTTTTTATTTCCTGTCCAAACAATTCGTTCATGTTTCTGTTTGCTTCTGTAAAAATATCTGCGAAGCTGGTATTTAAATTATTGTTTAAAATATAAATAGGACCGGCGCGCGTCGTGTCTGGAGGGGGCAATTGCCCCCTTTGCCCTTACTTGGATACGCCACTGCGCCAGGGTTTATTATTAATGACATGTATGTATTTTCCAGAAATTTTCGAGTTCCTCGTATTCGAAGTTCCTCGTTGTTATTTTCTTAGCGCAAAAACGGGTTAATATTTTATAGCTTTTTTGCCCTGAATATTTTGTCGAACCATTTTTGCGCTGATTAATATTCGATTCACTTTTGCCCAAAGTTGTGATGTATATGCTATTTTTGATCTTAGAGAAAATTTAAACCCACTTTTGCTTTGAACAAAATTTTATCCCATTCTTACTTTCGACCTCTCAGTTATTGCTAGGTAGGTTATTTTATTTTATAAAACATTAATTTCAAATTCGGTATAATGGTGCCTCTGATGTGACTTTTTTGAAATGTACCATACATTGCCAGAATACACAAACTTTGGCAGTCATAGGGCCCCGCTAAGTCGAGAATAACCTTTTTATACTCTGTACATATATTTATTAACTAAAGAATATCGACTCCAAATTGCACTCTGTGAATCTCTAATAGTTTTTGAGATAAAAAATAAAACATATATGTGAAATTGACAAAAACATGATTGTGAATAAGCATTGATAAAATCATGAATAAGGTATTTTTAAAGTTGAAACTTGGGTTATAAGTTAAGAAAAGTCGATATACTCTTTTTTTCTCAGGTAAGATTTCGACAGACGATGACAGAAAATAAGCAGATGACGTCCATACCAATCTATTTATTTCACTAAAAAAAGTTTCTAATATTTTTTAAGCTAACTATGGATGGGTTTATATATAAATCCGTCGTGCGTCGTTTCTTGTTGTTTTTAACAAGTTTTATTGGTTTATTTCAAAAATGACAGGTCATATATTTTGAATATTATTTGATTAACACAACGATTAACGATATACGTACGCATATGCGTGTGAACCCGACTTAAGATTTTTGACGATTGTCAAACTCTTGTCAAATTATAGGTTATAATTTTGTGTCAAATTATGTCAAATATCGATTTGCGAATTGCTTTTGCATTTTGGTTCGTGTTATTAGTAGTATGTTTTGTGTTTTTTGAAGTTCAGTGGAGGAAAAATCGAAGGAAACTTAACTGTAGACCCAGAACACAGTTTATAGTTAATATTCGGTGCCCAGACAGAGAGTTTTATATATAAATAAAGTTACCATCAGTAAAGTTTGTATACCATCTTGTATATAGTACTAAAAACCTATAAAATAACATCACACAATAGGTAAATAATAGATTTTAGTACTGCAGAAACAATGTCAAAAGGTACTGGTTTAAAAATTTAAGATTAAAGTTAATTGATCAGCTTTTAAAGTATAAAATTCAGTAAGGGTTATTATGAATAAAATATTTTGTTTTATTTATATGTTGTGTTTTATTTATTACTGTGCAATATTAATGTTTTTTATTTGCATATAAGTTATATTGATAAATATAATAAAAAATGCAGGAAGTTTCTTGAATCTTGAAAGTAAGAAATAGTTCTTTTTATATTTTTTTGGTATATGTTGTTTTGTTTAAAATACATGCTTGTTTGTTTTGCACACATATATTTTGCTTGTACACATACCGTATTTTTTTTTAATTAAATAACTCGATTGGATTTTTTATGTTTTATACAGTTTTTTTCACGATATTTTGAAGTAATCACTTGTCACTCAAATTTTAAATATAGGTATTCAATTGTACCAACTTATTTCTTTGTAAAATAAAATAAACTACTTTGAAATTAAAACGACAGACACATCTATCACTGTCAAGGATTTTGTCTTTGGACAGACTATATATTCGATCTGTCTAAATAAACCGATTGGATATTACACAGGGAGAGCAAAATATTATTTATTTTCGTTTGTTATAAAATTGCTCAAATCTTTGTTATTTTAAATCCAACCCTATGTATATTATTTAAAAAATCAAAAGACTAATAAAATTACTTTCCAACAATATATCATGTTTCTATACCTCAACCTTCCGAATTCTTAAGTACAGCTATTTAAAAATTAATAATTCTATTATTATAGTTTCATTCAAAGTTTCATTTCAAGAATTCGTTCCCCTGACAAATTTAGAAATTTAACACGTATATTTGTCATGGTAACAATAAACGAAATAATTATAATAGAATAAATTATTATCTTTTAAATGGATTTAAAAGATAATATTATTTTTTATTTATTTAATTTATTGAAGAAACCAGAAGGTTTAGGCATAGATATATATTATTTGTGTTTCGATTTTTTAAATAATATACATAAGCTTGAATTTAAAATAACAATAATTTGAACGATTTTATAATAACCGGAAATAATTATTATTTCTGACCTCTCTGTTTGATATCCAATTAGTTGAGTTAGACAGATCAAATATGTCGACTTTCGTTAACCTATAAACCAAATTTTAACTTTCAATATATACCCCACACCTATAAATGTGCACAGCATATTTTTAACGCCAACAAATACTAATGAAGTAATACAAACAATAATATCTTTAAAAAATGGCAAAACCCCTGGAATTGATGGAATCAAAAGCGAAACATTCAAAGAACTAAAAGATTTTATATCACCACCACTTGCCCACATAATTAACACATGTTTTGAAACCGGAACTTTTCCCAAAACTAGAAAAAGAGCAATTATTAAACCTGTATACAAAGCTGGAAATAAGACTTTACCTTCAAACTATAGGCCAATTTCATTACTTAACACTACCAGCAAAATTGTAGAAAAAATAATAAAAAAATAGGCTTTTCAATTTTTTAAAAAAACATAATGTTTTATCTGAAAATCAATTTGGGCTTCAAGATAATCATTCGGCTGAAGATGCCTTGGTCAAACGCACAAGAACTACTGTATGATCGAATAAAAACGGCGTCAACGATGGCTATGAAATGAAGATCGCTGTCATTTTATATGTAAAATGATATGGGAAATGTCATCGATCGTCATTTCCAAGCCAACTAGACGCCGTTTTTTTTCGATCATACGGTATTAATAATTCATTAGATAGTGGAGAAAAAGTATTGTGCGTTTTTGTCGATTTGGTCAACGCATTCGACACGGTGGATCATGGAAAATTAATAGAAATCCTTGAGAATTCTGGTATACGAGGCACAGCTCTCAAACTGTTTAAAAGTTATTTGTGTGACCGCACCCAAAGCATAAAAATTGGTGAAACTACAAGTGCAGAGACTGAGGTTGAATACGGGGTTCCACAGGGGACCGTTTTGGGCCCGATATTGTTTATACTTTATATAAATAATGTGTTCAACATCGCCTCTTCTGGGGAACTAGTATGTTTTGCTGATGATTCTGCAATAATTCAATCTATTCAAATCAAGATTAAAAATATGGCTACTAAATCAGGGAAGAAATAAAATTAATGCCCTTACGAATAAAAAGTATGGATAATTAATATCTACACTTTTTTCTAAAAATAAATTATTTAAGTAAAAAAAGCGATTTAAAAAGTCTTATAATTAAGTGAATAAAACAGAAATAATTATAACCCAATTCAGATCCTATTCCCAAACATGACTTTATTCCTGGCTAGAAATAAAAAACCTTATTTTGGCACAAAAATCCTGATCTAGACACGAAAAAAAAATAACTTTGTCATTTCTTTATCCCCCTTATCTGTTTGTATACTTGTTTATTTTCTTCATTGCTAAATGGAAATAGTTTTCTCACCGACAAGATTTATTTCTTTGGTGAGCAACTTAGTTTATTTATCAAATTAGAAAATCTATAACTAAGGAATTGCTTTATTTATTTTTATTTTATTATTTTTCAAGAACTTTAGTTTTATTTTTTATTTTATTAAAATACTGGATACAGTATTCGTTAAAAATATATTTTGTTATTACTTTTTTTACCTTTAAAAATATATATCGCAGTCGAATCGGTGAGGGATATTTTGACAACTGTTCTCTCAACACATTGACGTAGTCCTACATCGTATGAAATTTGATGAAAGAATAAAAAATTAGAGAGTGGAAATTTTTGACTCGGTTAGTTTATAGACAAATAGATGACAAAATCACAGTCTTGCCATACATATATTTGATATGGCCAAGTGTCTGCCATCCCTTTTACATTTTTCGAGAAAAAACTTATAAATGAATTTGTAGTTATTAAATTTTCTAAAATATTATATACTTAACAGAAATTGTAAAAATTGTGATTTGTTCATAATTTTTGCAAGTTTTATAATATTTCTAATAAAAAAATTGCCGCTTGGCACATCATAAAAAGGAAGTAAATGACAAAGTTGTAGAATACTTAATTATCGTCAATTTTTGTACTGTTCAATTTGCGAAGTTTGAGTCTTTTGTCACAGATTGTCATTAGTTCTTATCCATGTTTATCACATGAAATGGAAATTTTGTGTCAAACACGTAAGTCCATCATATTTCTTACATCGTACGATTATTTTTTTCTTTTTACATACGGATCACCTTCATTACGTATAAAGGATTGTACTTTCTTGTCCAATGTGCACGAATAGAAAAAGGCAAACATCGTATTTGTATTACCCGCCGAAATCGAACAAAACGAATCGCCGACTGTCAAAGTTGTCGTTAAATTTTAACGACTCTGATAGTTTCCCGTAAATTTTTGTGGGATTTTCTATGTTTATTTAGTTATTTATGATTTAATTTGTGTTTAAACTGCCGTCCCGTTTTAGTGAAAAAGAACAACGGCTCATATTAAAAGTTATCGAGTATTTGAAACTCGAAAAAGATGCTGGAAAACCCCTTTTACCTGTGTCGGCTGTTTACGATGTAATTGGACCACTACCGAGTTAATATTTTGTAACTAAATCGAAAATATTCACATGTTTTATAGAGAACATCGGAGGCTTTAGGAATTTCATGCTCTACTATGCAAAGAATAAGTTTCAGAGGAATCGTAAAAGATAAAAAACAAAAAGCAGCAAAACAAGTCACAACATTCGTTTGTTCCGTGGAATTCCTGCTTATAAGATCCATGGACATATTATTAGAGGACGTATTTATTCATTGTATACTGCGGGTAGGCTAAAATAAATTTGTCATTGTTATATATAACAATATTTTGTTATTATATTTGTTATTGTTAGTTTACAACCAGAGATATAAACAACTCATGGAACAAGTCAGGAAATACGTGAAAACCAATATGGCGCCGAAAATGATGACGAAAGTTTCAAACTTCGCAAATTGAACAGTATAAGAAATATTTTTGTTCACGACGGGAAACGCGCTGAACATGTAGTGTAGCGGAAGAAATTTAAAACTCATCACGGACCGTAGTTTTCAGTGTCGTTTCTGTCTCACTACAATGTTTAGCGCTTTCCCGGTCGCGTATTTCTATAATATACCATGTAGAGAGCATAGGGTCTCTAAGCTCCGCCTCCAAGCTTAGTTTAGCATTGAAGATGTCTTTAACGCGGTATAGAATGGAATAGGATAATGCGCTAAATGTGGTATAGTATATAGTCGCTTTCTCAGGGGGGTTACAACGTGATATATGTCACATTCTTAGACACTTTTTGTATTTTGCATTGAATTAGACAGTTTGCGACCGTTGCGAATTGTAAACAAGTATCAGGATGGCTGAGCAATGTACGTTAGAGATTATGTTAACAAATATAAAATCTGAAGTAAAATTGTCGATATAAATAGTAATTCGGCTTCACAAGAGACAACAGCTATTCACCAAAAAACAGTGCTGTGAGTAAATAATATTTGTCGGGCTGGAAGAATTTAAGGAAGACAGTTTTGAAGACCAACATGCTTTATTGAAAACAAATATAGAAAAAAGTACTAAGTACTAGGTTTAACACAAAAATAGAAAAGTAATCAGATGCTAGAAATATTAACACGGTTTAATAATGTCACATCATATTGACACAGTGCAACAGTTAAAAACATTTCTCAAAAATACTACAATAAACTGTAAAAAAAGCAAGTAGTATATTAAAGTACAACCAAGAGCTTTATCCAGAAGAACTTGCTGTTTGCACTCGAAAAAAAGAAGGCTATCAATAAGGCTATCCGAAGAGAACAGACTAAAAAAATAGAGCTTGAGAAAAATATTACCAAAAATACACTAAATACCAAAAGACATTAATATTTAATACTTAAACTAAACAATACAATCTAACAGGAAATAACAATGTTTATTTTTTTTATTTTTTAAGTGGCTGATATTTTAAAGAAATTAATACCGTATGATCGAATAAAAACGGCGTCCAGTTGGCTTGGAAATGACGATCGATGACATTTCCCATATAAATTTACATATAAAATGACAGCGATCTTCATTTCATAGCCATCGCTGACGCCGTTTTTATTCGATCATACGGTATAATATACATTATTTAATAATTAAATGTTATTTTTGTTGATATTTTCTTTGTTTTATATTTTGTAGTCATGTTTTTAATGTAATGATAAAGAATAAATATATACCGCATGATCGAAAAAAACGGCGTCCAGTTGGCTGGGAAATAAAGATTGATGACATTTTTCATTAAATTTATGTATAAAATGACAGCGATCTGCATTTCATAGCCATCGCTGACGCCGTTTTTTACCATACGGTATTATTTTTACTACGAACTATACCCGATATTGGCGCATTTCCCATTTCGTTCTATACCGTGTTAGAGACATCTTTACTGCTAAACTAAGCTTGCGGGCGGGGTTTGGAGACCTTATGCTCTCTACATGGTATATTATGGAAATACGCTTCCCGGTCGGTAAATTTGAATGTGATGAATTGTTAAAAAATCGTTGATAACTAAATAACCAAAAAGAGAGTCCCAGTTATCGTTATTAATATTGTTTGATTAATATGTAAAATATAGTATTTTTTTAGGTGGTAGTGGTGCGTCTAGCCAAGATGCTTCTGTGGTGAATGTAAATACAAAAAATCTTCTGAGAAAAAAACATTATCCTCCGAAATCATACGAACTTAATTCTGGACATACTTTGCCAGTAGAGGTTACACATTATATATGTAACTATGTATTTTATACATAAAATCCCATTTCAGGTTATTTGCGTTGAATCTAAAATAACGGTTATATGGCAAGATGGTACTGAAGAAAAAGATATTCCATCTACTCAGCTATATTATTCAATATCTTTAGATGACCACGAATTTTTTCCTGGCGAGTGGGTTATAAATTACAACAAGATTGATGACAGCGCTTATGGTGTGGTACAGCAAGTCAATTATATAGAACGAACAGCGACAATAAAGGTTTGCTACCTCGTTACCTTTTTTTCTACATATACAGTAATTTACTTTTAGTGGTTTAGATATTTAGAAGATGATAAAAAACCGGAAGCGTTAAGTACTGAAGAGCTAAGTGTTTATGACTTGAAGAAACATTCTAAATTTGGGTTTAGACCGGGAAGTGTAGTAAAATCAAAGCCTACTCAGGAAGGAAAAATGGGCAAAGTCATAGACAGTTGTATTGAGGTAAATCGTAAAAAAAACCTAATGCATATAGGGTGTTCCAGGCTGAGCTTGCATTCGAAATGTGTAGAGAACTAAAATGTCTATATCGGAGCTTTTTTGCATATCATTCTCTCACAGCAAGATCTCTCGAATAAAAATATTTTCAATATGGCAACACTTCGGGAAGTACCGGAAGTTGACAGCAACTTTCTTATTTTAAATTGATACCCTCCTTTATACCTTATATATTTGAATTATCAACGTTTCTTATTTTATTTCTTATTCAATTTTTAGAGCTACAATTTGTCTGTCAAAGAAAAATGATGTAACCTGTACATCATTGTTAGTGATCAGTTCCAATACTGTATCTTAAAGAGAAGACATGAAAATACCTATTCCAAAAATAAAATTTACATATATTTGTATGTCATTGGCTATAGCAGTCTTTGAATCAGACATTCAAAAGGTTATCATAACTCATTTTTTCAAATGAAAATCCACCATTTTTATTTTATTAACGAAAAAGTTGTTTTTAATTTGTTGGTTTTTGATATATCAAAAACCAACAAATTAAAAACAAATTAACAACCTTACAGATTGAAAACCTAAACCTAAAGTACCCCGTTATTAAATTATTAAAGATTCGTTTTAAATTACATGTTTTTCTTGATTTTATCTAGTTACCTGTGACATTAAATGTCAACTAATGCAAAGCAATATATATCCTTCAGTCAAAAAAAATTATCAATTCAGTTTTATATATTTAAAATAATGGAGAATAAAACTTTTTAAATATTTCTGGCATTATTATGATTAATGATGTTCCTATTTACGATTTTTTCAATCATTTAATATAGTTTTATTCAACCAATAGTCTATTTCATACCAATAGTCTGATTTTAACACAGTAGTAATATACCGTATGATCGAATAAAAACGGCGTCAGCGATGGCTATGAAATGAAGATCGCTGTCATTTTATATGTAAAATTATATGGGGAATGTCAACGATGTTCATTTCCAAGCCAACTGGACGCCGTTTTTTTTTCGATCATACGGTATTATAATTTCATAAACACAGATATATAGTGTTTTACATTATTTGACGTTTAAACTCATAGGCTACTAATCAAAAATTAAGAAAAATGTGTTTTAAAACGAAGTACTAAATTACTTGAAAACAGGTTACGTTATCAATATAAACATATATCAGAAAAGATTGTTACGGATTCCGTGGGTCCACTAATAATGAGATAAAAAAGTTGGTTTCTGTTTGGAAAAAATGAGTTATGAGTATGAGAATTTTTTGATGAATAAATTTAATGACATATACAGCCAATGACATGAATTTTGATAAAATGTATTCTTTGTAATATATCATTACATGCCTTTTTTAAGATTTGTACAGGGTGTCCCACTAAGAATAGCTCTCGGCTGTATCTCGGAAAGTATTAGTCGTAGAGCATGCGGAAAAAAATATTTATAACTAAATAGAGCATGAGAAATTGCTGGAAATTATTTTCAAGTTTGTAGAGCCGCCGCTAGAGGGCGCAATTGCTATTAAAATAAGAAAATAGAGTTTTTACACAATTTTGCCTCATTTTCTCCTATCTGCTAAAATAAAGTGGTGGGGGAAGGTTAGATCTGTTTTTATTTAAATGTTAATAACTCTGGACTGGTTGATCGGAATCTAATAAGTGAGGGCTCGTTTAAAAGAGCGTTTCTTACTCTATATTATACCATATAAACAATAAAAATAAGGTTTTGAGCGTAGACGCTAGGGGGCGGTCTTACAATTTAACAAACATTACGCGTTTTTTCGAAAAAGTTAAATGCGATAGTATATGTATTAGTTGATACTAAAGAGTAATAAAAGTTTAAAAATTCAGCGAAAACTGCATCTTGATATCTTTTTTCAAACCAAAGTTATTAGCAAAATTATAATAAATACGAAAAAATAAGCCCTACCGTGTTAAAAAGATTAATTACCTAAGATAAGGTAATTAATCTTTTTAACACGGTATCCCTAGCCCTCTTGATTTATGACCATTCTAATAAAAAATAAGATAGAAAAGATTATTTCATTCAAAAAATCAACAATGTACCAGAATACCATAATACTAGGTGTATTAGTATCTAATAATTAAGATATCAATGAGAATGACTAAGAAACGACGCCTCAGGGAATTCATGGTAGGTTTTGGAAAAAAGTTGCTTTTAAAGAGATAGTATAAACTCAAAATATTATTATATCAACAATTTGATAGTGCCAGCAGCGTTTTTTATATTTTGATTGCTTTTCTAAAAATGCATTTCTTCAAAAGAGAAAAAACGCTGCTGAGACTATCAAAATGTTGATTTAATAGCTTAATTCGGATTTCTCTTATTACCGATTCTGAACCGTCCTTGAAATGTGATGCGTATGCGCAGTAGGAAATATGAAGACATTATTTTATTTCCGCATGCGCTGCAGAGTTCTAGGACGGTTCAGAATCGATAATAACAAGAACCCGAACAAAGCTAATAACTCTTCTAAAGCCTACCATGACTTCACTGAGGCGTCGTTTCTTATTCACTGTCATTGATATCTTAATTATAAAATATTAATACATCTGGTATTATCGTATTCTGGTATATTGTCGATTTTAGAATAAACTAATCGTTTCTATCTTATTTTTTATTAGAATGGTCATAATCAAGAGGACTACTGTAACCGTGTTAAAAAAATAAGGTAATTAAGAGCTTATTTTTTCGTATTTATTATAATTTTGCTAATATCTTCGATTTGAAAGAGGATATCAAGATGCGGTTTTCGCTGACTTTTTAAACTTTTATTACCCTTTACTATCAGCTAAAATTATATATACTATCGCATTTAATTTTTTTGAAAAAACGCGCAATGTTTGTTAAATTGTAATACAGAGCCCCCTAGCGTCTACATTCAACAGCTTATTATTATTGTTTATACGCTATAATATAGAGTAAGAAGCGCTCTTTTAAACGAGCCCCCGTTAGTTAGATTCCGTTCATCCAGTTCGGAGTTATTAATGTTTAAATAAAAACAGATCTAACCTTCCCCCACCACTTTATTTTGGCAGATAGCGGAAAATGGTTCTAACAAAAAATATGCAACATTTACTGAAGATTATGAATCTATTATTTATAGTATCCGTTATCTAGGCAAAATTGTGTAAAAACTCCTTTTTCTTATTTTAATAGCAGTTGCGCCCTCTAGCGGCGGCTCTACAAACTTGAAAATAATTTCCAACAATTTTTCATGCTCTATTTAGTTATAAATATTTTTTTCCGCCAGGTCTACGGCTAATACTTTCCGAGATACAGCCGAGAGCTATTCTTAGTGGGACACCCGATACAGACATTTTTATGATTTTTGAGACACTATTTGTACAGATCACGAACTGAAACGTTTAAACTGTATTACTTTTCTTTGACAGCCAGTTTTTAGCTCCAAAAATTTTAAATATTTTTTTTTTCAAAAAAGGATAATTTTAGATACTGAGGTTTTTATATCAAATTTTATGACATTTTACAGAGAATTTAGATGTGTAAGAAAAGGTAGGGGTATTAATTTTAAATAAGGAAGTTGCTGTCACCTGCCGGTACTTCCGGAAGTGCCGCCATATTGAGAATTTTTTTAATCGAGTAAGTTACACGATCTCACAGTAATATCGATTTCGCAGTTAAACATTGATATGCAAAAAAGCTTCGATTTAGATACTTCTAATGCTCAGTTTGGGACACCCTGTATATTATATATACATGTGTGTACACATCTTTGTACAAGTCTTGTGTCTGACCAGTAACACATTAAAATGTTTGTACATATCACAGAGAAATAATGACTTAAAATTGTACTGAGATATGAAGAAAAGAACTAACCACCAAGCAGTTAAAAACTATTTTTCTAAAAAATTACTTACTTAAAAATTTTAAAAAAATCAAAAATTGAAAATAATTAAATTATTACAAAATATTATCTGACATTTGAAGACAAAGTATGATCCTAATTAAAACTCTGACTTCGTTCTTGCGTTACTGTTATAATATTTTGTAGCGATTGAGGTTTCGTACACTACAAAAAAAATACAAATTAAAAAAGTTATTTTTTATAAACGCCACTGCGTTGATAAAGCGGAGACCAATTTGTCAGTGGTATTTTACTAATAAAACAAATTTGCCTAACGGAAAAAAATACTTAATGTTTCAGGAGGTTTATCTCCTCTCGTCGCCAGAAACAAAAAAAAACAAAAAAAACGTCAACGGTTTATAATAGACTTATGTAAAAAAAACTAAAGTGTTCTTGAATACTTGGATTTAGTGGTGTTTCACATGGAGCAGACTGTCCGCTCGGACCATCGTGTGTATTTTTATAGTGCGACGGAGTACTTTAACCGGTGCTATCAATCTGCGCATGTGAAATATGGTTTTTAATCATATAGCAAGTCCGCGCGCCTCCTTCGAAGCAAGAGCTTGATGGATGGCCGTCGCACGAAATCATCCGGACGGGTCATCCGCACCCATGTGAAAATACTCATATAAACTCATGATATCGTTTCAACCTTTGAATAAGAAGACTAAGGAAGGAGCTTAATGCTATCCATGTATTCATGCATGGTGGGCGGAAAAAGCGCCATAAAAGCTCTCTAGGGTGGGGATCCTTGACAGTTCTGTTTGACGATTCATTTGACACATTTGAATTTGATTTGAAATGTTGTGGATTTGTCAGTCTTTACGGAGCTTATTTTATGTTATTTATTATTTATTCTACTACTGATAGTTGTATAAAGGTAGTAAATCTAGATGGAAATTGTGGCAGCACTTAAATTAACAGTGACACTATCGCGATTTATCGAAAAGACTCTAAAATAGTTGGTTGTGTAGCGTGCGGTAGATCTCGGCAAAAATTGAGTGAAATAATGGAACAACTTTTCGCTAGTAAGTGACTATATAATATACATACGTGTAGTAAACCGATCATTTATGAAATTCACTTAAATTAACTAAATTATATATTTTTCTTGCATTTTAGCTTTTATTTATTACTTGTCAAAGATTAGATGTCAAAGAATTTAGATACGTTAATTTGACTTACCTGCTTCAGTAGCGTATCGGATGTTTGTGGTAATAAATACTTATTATAACTTATCTATTTTTATTAGAATTATATATTTTTATAACAATTTTAATAACTACCAACATTTATTCACAACGTAAAATAAAACAACAAATTATTGAGTCTACCCCACGCCTACCCTACATCATAGTTTTACATTTTTTAAATAAAATTAGAACGACACTGATAAACCGGAATTTAAATCGGCCATATTTGAGGCCCATCGCGGTGTACCTAAGATTTTTGATATGCTTCTTCCTTAGTCTTCTTATTCAAAGGTTTCAACCAACGGACCAGTGTTGCCAACTATCTGAAATAGAATTTCCCACGAAGACACTCAAAGTTTCCCGTTTTTTTTTCTAAAAATTCCCACGAATTACTCAAAATAAATCATAGCGTCGAGTAATTCATAGTCCAGACACAATTTTCGGAGGAGGGGACCTTTCGTTGCTGGGCCCGAATTCTGTAACTTTGACATAAAAACGTTACGCTTTCAAAGCGATAAGCGAAAGTATTCGATGAGTGGAACGCCAAGCAAGATTTTGGTATTCTCGTTGCGAATCGTTTTCTGGATACGCTTTGAGCACATATTTACTGTCCTCCATTCGCGCAGTTGTGCAGCTCTGAACTGTTCAAGAACGCAATACTCTCACTCCATTCAATTGAGTCATAAAGTTCAGAACTGTTCCGCGCCATATGGAGGCACTAGGCTATCGCGCACAGCTCCTTTCAGAACCGTTCTCGAGTAGCCCAGGGCGTAAAGTTCTGGAACTTGAAATTCGTGAAAAGAGGACAGCAATTGACAGCGTCGCAATTTCTCAGGTATCTAATTGTCAAATGTGAATAAAACAATGAAAAATGTCAATGTTACGTGAATTTACCTATTGTTGAGTTATGTCTACCTATTTTCTATGGATGTCATTAATCTTACTATACGAGGGAAATGTTGAAGACGCTTCTCAGCATTTTCGATGTTTTGAACAATATTTATAGCTGCCAAAGAAGAAGTAATTTTTACTAAAGAGCAGGATAACGCACAAAATCACAATTTTTTCGATTTTCACTGACAGTTCGACAAGCAAAACGATCCTTTAAGGTAACCGTTTTCGAATCGCTTAGCGCAATCAGTAAAGACGCTAAGCGCGTCAAATGAGAATACCCAAAACAAGCGCTTAAAATAAAAAGCGCTTAAAATAAAAATAAAGCACTTAGCGTTTTCTAAGTTACAGAATTCGGGCCCTGTTCATTTACGCTTTCATCCGTCGTACTAGACATTATACTGCCTGTGTTAACGACAACCCATTTATTTTCGAAAAATAATGCAACGTTATTAATATTAGTTAATTAGTACATTAAAACGCTTCAACTCAAAAATAAAATAAAACACCACAAATATGTCCCTGCCTAACTGGCTCAAATCCACTAATGAATTGAACGAGAAAGGGAAGAATTCGACAGTTCGACATCCAAAAAATGACGGAAAATACAATTTACCTGTGAATTAAAATAACAGACACGACTGTCACTGTCATGGATTTTCTCGTGGGATAGACTATAGCCATCTAATTGTTCTACGCGCTGCGTATTGCGTCCTGTATGAGAACGGCGGTGTGCGATGCGCGAAATTTTATTTTTATCGAGTTCTTACTCTTAATTTATATCTATTTAATTGCGATAATGCTTTAAGATACCTTACTTTGAAATACCCAAAAGCTATTTTCACAGGAGAAACAAAAACACTTTTTCAAATGAGTTCTATTCCTATTAATTATGGAAAAATTGTCCACGGATAGCGCAATAATCAAAATAATTCGATTTTTTGTCTTGCAATACAATAGACTATGATAGTCTAAGATCCGGCTACATGATTATTATGCTCATGGTATTTTTAATCAAAACCTAATTTTTACGTACTAGGGGTTGCCACGTTTCAAAGCTTTTCCTACGAGCCCGGCAACGCAAAGTCTGACGCACCTGTAGCTCCTATAATAAAAACTTAGGAATTTTGTATAAGTGCCAAACTAAATTATACCGGGTGCGTCTCAAAAGTGGCTCACCCCTATAACTTTTCTTAATTTTTCAGATAAAAAAACGAGATTTGGTATGTTAGTATATGACATAAATTAGGATTGACTGACGTATTCAATTATTGTTCTCGGTCGCTTCCTGTTTCACCGGAAATAACTCAATACTTTAGATTTTTAAATGGCACCCTCGGTAATTTTTACTTTATTTCATAGAAAATGGCATTCTGAATAGAATGCCATATCATATGTCAACTTTTGACATTCTCGCTTAATAAAAATTGTATTTTAAATTTCGATCTAGAATGCCATGGCTAATTTTTAATCAAGAAGCCTTGGAAAAATAGATTTGATCGTCTAATGTTTTTAGTTTCTTATCTTGGCCGGTTAAAAGATGCCCAAATCGTATTTTTAATCATATCTTATTTTTTTCAAATGGAACGAGGGTGGCTCATTAGCATATTTGGATAAAGCATTTTTTACGGATAATTTGGTACCATACACTTGGTATTTCGACTCAAATTGTCGTTATGAACCACATGTGGCAATTTCAAATAAACCATATTCGAAAATGTCAAAAGTTAACATATGATATGTAACAATTGAATACATCAATCAATTCTAATTTATGGCTTACCTTAACATACCAAATCTCGTTTTTTTATCTGAAAAAATAAAAAAGTTAGGTTAGGGGTGAGCCACTTTTGAGAAACGTATTTCAGGAAAATATTTTAACTTCTACAGGGTGGCTCAAAAAAGTGTGAGTGGGTCGGGATGATTTTTTTTTTAAATGAAACACCCTGTATATTATTTCCTTGTTAGATTTCGAGAATTAAAAAATAAACATTTTTTATATTTAAAGTATTTGAAAATCTGTATTTTGTGTCATTATTAAGCCGGGTCTACACCAAAACAAAATTTGTCGGCGACTGCGTCGCCGACTAGTGTTGTCGACAATGTTGCTAGAGATTCAATAAAGTCGAAAGACGTCTCCACCGAATCAGTAACTTTATCGGGTATATTTTGCCATTTGTACTCGTGTAGTTCATTGCATCTCGATAATTTGTGCCCATTTTACAAATCCTGGGACCTATCATTTGGAGCAATGATTCAAAGTCAGCAGAACTCATTCTTAGAAAATTCTTGAAACTACTTCTTATTTCATTGTGGAGCCGATTTAAGTCATCTGTACAAAGATCAGTGAGCAAGTCACTACTACTATATAAATTTCTCTTCCGGAGGCTAGGACGTATCTAAAAACGACGTTGCCGTCTGGCTTGACGACGCTCATTTCGCGAAATAATAAGGAATGCGGCTGAGATTAAAATTACATCCTCGTCGTTCCACATGTTGATAAACACTAAATAGACTTTCGCTCTTTAGTCGAAAAATAAAGTCGATCAACAATATTTCTTTGGTAGGTACAATCTGCATTTCTCAACAATGTTTGTGAAAATAGTAACAAAAGTTGATGACAATGTCGTCGACATATGTTGCTTTGGTGGAGACCCAGCTTTAGTCTGGTATTTATCGAAGAAAGAGCCATATTTAATAGAAACGCGAATATTTGCGAAACCGTTAAATATTTTCAATTACTTTAAGTATTAAAAATGTTCATTTTTTAATTCTCCATCGCAAAGTACTAATATATAGAGTGTTCTATTTAAAAAAAAATAATTCTGATCCACTCACACTTTTTTGAGCCACACTGAAGAAATATTTTCCTGAAATACATCCTAGTATATACTTTAGTTTGGCACTTATACAAAATTCCTAAGTTTTTTTAAATTATGCCCGACGCACTGTTGCCGGGCTCATAGGAGAATCTTTGAAACGTGGAAACCCATAGTTGCGGCAAGTTTTTGATAGGCACCCTCTGAAAAGTATATTTTCCTATTCATTGATATACGTAAAAATTAGGTTTTGATTAAAAATACGATGAGCGTAATAATCATGCAGCCGGATCCTGTACTATGAGGTCTTTGTCGAAATAGGCTATAAATATTACTTTTTCCAAAAATTGAACTTACGAGGTTTTTAAGGTATATATTATAAGTCCGGTTCTACAGCGTGATCCGCCTTCCGGTTCCTTACCGCCATTGCCTTCTAGGTTTTTAAAGTAAGGTATCGTTTTTCATTAAGTCCAATTTACTCAGTTTGCGGAATGCGTATACAATAATGATGTTTTACAAATAATACATAAACTTCCCACATACAGAATTTCTCACGAATATGGTGTTTTGAGTTAAAATATCCCTTTTTCCTCTGGATCTCGAAATTTACCATGAATTGGGAAATTTCCACGAGTTGGCATCACTGTAACGAACGGTCCGCACGGACTGTCCAATCCATGTAAAACAGCACTTATACTATTAACAACTATTAACGTGATATTTTAAATAGTTTTTTCTTTGCTCTTTGTGTTTTTTTTTGTTCTGACGACAGCAGGAGATGTAACTCCTGAAAACTTTTTTGTCCGTTAGGCAAATTTGTTTTATTAGTAAAATACCATTGACAAACTGGTCTCCGTTGGATAGACGCAGTGGTGTTTACAAAGAATAATTTTTACTTTGTGGCTTCTTAGATATTTGTTTTGTTTTAATAGCGACGGAGACCCTAGAGATAGGGTCTCGTAGAGCCTTTTTAAGATATGAAAATATTGTTACTTTTAGTCTGATAACTATCAGTAATTCAACTTTTCGAAACATCGCTACAAAATTTAATAAAGGAAACGCGAAGTCCGAACTCAAGAGTTTTAATGAAATATTTATCTTATGCAGTATTATAGGGATACGTAATTGTTGAGTGGCTTGATAATAAGCAAGAAAATTGTTGGCCACAGGACATTGAATTAATACCGGACACCCCAGATTATGAATATTCTGATTCGGGAGAAAGTTCTGATGAAGAAAAAGTATGTTTATTTTTATCACAAAATATCCCCCTTTAGAACTTCATCTGTCATGTTAAGAAATGAAACTAAATAAAGCGCCTCTCGTGTTTGTTCGCATACTAAAAGTTTCAATTAATGCCTGTATATTAATAATATATTTTTTAAATTTACATTTTTTTAACTGTAAAGTAATATATTACATTTAAATGGAATATATTACATAACAGTTAGGTATGTCAATTACAGGCTTATTTTCTAACAATTTGTTAAAGAAAACGAATTATAAAATCTTCATATCGTCCCATTGCTGCCAAAAGTAACTAACTTACTTTTTATTACTTCCGAGAAAAATGCGTCTAAAGATGAATTGCATTGCATAAAGATGTTATAGTTAGTAACTATTCGGTATTAAAATAAAACATAAATAGCCAGAAATCGTAGTTAATGACATTTGCAATCGATTCTCCGATTCAAAACATAGTTAGTGATTGAATTTGGTTGTTCGGAAAAATGTTAGTTAGTGACTTTTGGCAGCAATAGGACGATATATAAAATGCTAATGTTTATCTGTGTCGTCTCTACTGAAGTAACGACTTGCTCTAGAAAGTTTTTTTTATACTAAAAGATAGCTAATTGGCTCTTCTAAAAACTGTCGTCGCCGGATTTTTTGTTGTTCATTTAATTAAAAAAAAATGAAAAGTATTTTTTTTCCTGATGTCGCGTCGTGGCGGATGCGCCAGGCTTCAACTAGTTTCAGTATATTTATGTATATTTGTCATAGGTATGAAAAAAGTAAAATGTAAAATGAACAAACGCTTACTTACATTGCAATAAAACTGCCACTTTTAGTTTTGCTATCCAAACACAATATTTCTTTTTCACAAATAATAATATCTTACCACACTAAAATCACTGAAACTTCCGCGGCTGACAACGAAAACTGAAAAATATAACAGCACTTTTTGTTTTGAACCTGCATATCAAAATTACGCTGTACTATTGTTATATTTTTGTTTTTGAAATAATATAAACTATAACTGAATTGTCTAATTACTAATTATAACTTCTGAATTTTAATATTTTAACTGTCTCTGACTCACTAACTTTTTGTTATCAAGATGACATTTTACAGCGCTTTCAGATGGGGCGGACCGTCCGTTCTGTTTTTTTAAGATAGCCGTCTGACGAACTCCGTCGGACGGAGCATACGCACCCATGTGAAATTGTTCATATAAACTCATGGTACTTGCTCGAAGTAGCGGACGGTCCGTCGCGGACGCTCCGCTCCATCTGAAAGCGCTGTTAAATGGCAACTGACATATATGTCATAATATTTTAATTTTAAATATGTATGTAATATAATTTAACTTAATATATGCAACTTTATGCTAAGAAAACATTTATACATTCACAGAATACAACAAAATCTAATAATATAGTTTGAAAACAATGAAAATTGAATTAAAATTAAAAAAAGTTAAGCGTGACCCCTTGTGTCAAAATTAGATGATTAAATTTTCGCAATTTTTCCACCATTTGATGACCGGTGGCACCTTTAGTGTTTGTTCACACGGTTCGTCTTTTACTTCCGTTTATAGCTATTAAGGAAAAAGTTCTAAAGGGGAATGTTTTGTGATCTTTATAAAACAATTCGCATTTGACATATTATTAAATAATATTTAAGGTATCCTGGGAAACTGAAAGCGTGGAGTCTTATGCTGGAGGAGATTTATCTAACGAAACAGTATTACAGAATATGGCTGCCAGATTAGATTTTGTACGATCTCGAATAATATATTTAAAAGAAGCTTTTAAAAATCATTCAATTATAGAAAATTTTGCAGTAAGATAGTTGGTCAGAATAAACAGAAATAATTCTAACTTAAATTTGTTAATTTTAGATACTTAAGGACTTACTATTAGTATATGAAAACTCTAGTTATTTAGACAAACTATTAGGAACATCATTTTTCAGTTTGAAGAGCAAACATTTTCAGGTATCTGACATTAAGAACTTCTATAACATAGTTAAGTTTGAATAATAGTTAACTTTACCAGTTTGACGGTTTTAGGCTTTATTAACCCAAGCGAAAGAAAGAGCTAAACAACAAAATATAGAACTTAGGGGCAGATTGTTTTCAAGTGATGAAAAGCGGTTAAGCGGGACGAAAATAAAGGTGGCAGAGTCTGACAACATTAAAAAAATGATTAAGTTGGAGAATAAAATTAATTCAGAAATTGAAAAGAAAGAAGGGAATAAAGAAACGACAGGTAATTGCTTCGGATCAAATTTAATTTTATTATTTCTGCTATATAAAAATTTCTACTAATACTGAAAAAATATTTTAATGTGTAGGAAACACATTCACTTAGCAGTGACACTATTGCAATTTATTGAAAATGGCTGTAAAATAGTTGGCGGTGTAGCGTGCGGTAGATCTCGGTCAAAAATCGAGGGAAATAATGGAATAACTTTTCGCTAGTAAGTGACTACGTGTAGTAGACCGATCATTTATGAAATTCACTTAAGATTAACTAATTATATATTTTTTCTTGTATTTTTGCTTTTACTTACTTGTCAAAAATTTGATGTCAAAGGATTTAGATACGTCAATTTGACTTACTGCTTCAGCAGCGTATCGGATGTTTGTGTTAATAAATAATTATTATAACTTATCTATTTTTATTAGAATTATATTTTTTATAGCAATTTTAGTAACTACCAACATTTATTGACAACGTAAAATAAAACAACAAATTATTGAGTCTACCCTACATTATACAAGGTGTCCCAGAAATAAGTGCAAGTATTTTAACTGGTAGTATAGTTCGACCCCAGAAATACGCCTATTTTTTTGGATTTTTTTTTGGTTTTTAGTTAAAAACATAATTTCTTGATAATATGGCAACATAGGTAGTAGATTAAATTTACAAGAAAAAAAAATCCAGAAAAGATCCAGTGGTTCTCAAAATTTGAGCAAAAAATATTTTTTTTTTGGAAATTTTCAAAGTAAAATAACTCCGTTATTTTGGACTTATTTGAGAAACCATAAAGAGAAAATATGTTTCTTTTATCGATATCTACCACCCCTTAAAATACTTGCACTTATTTCTGGGACACCCTGTATTTTTACACGTTTTGAATAAAATTAGAACGGCACTGATAAACCGGAATTTAAGTCGGCCATTTTAGAGTCCCGTCGCGATCGATCTAAGATTTTTGATATGCTCCTTCCTTAATCTTTTTATTCAAAGATATTGACCAAGCTTTTTGGTTTTAGCTACTACTCCTTTAACTCCAGATAGCGTTGTTGACGTTTCTTATATTTCCCAAGAAAATTTATGTATAGAACTTTTATCTACGTTAAAGGTTAGAATGGATTTAGCATATGCAGAAATCATTAGCAAGATAGGTGGTACACAAGCTTTAAGCGTATTGACCAAGGTAATGATTGTAAAAATTAAGTGGAAGCATACGTATTACGTAAATATTTTACTTAAATATTTTTAGGCAACGGATAATTTTGCTACTCCAGCTAATTCGACACCTTTACCTAGTTGTCCCACTACCCCAGAGGATTCATTTTCAATTCTTAGTCCATTAAAACCAAAAAAATGTTTAACGGTACAAACAGATGATCGGCCCTCCCTAACTGTGCATAAACTCCAAACTGGAGAGAATGAGTGGTATAATGTAATAGATGAAGCCCCATTGACGCATCACTATTATAGCAGTAAATTTGATCCAACCGATTACCAAAAGTACGATTCGTTATCTGATCTGTCCGACAATTAGAATATATGATTTTGACAGACAAAACATTCAAAAAATATCAGAAAAACAATCTATTTAAGAAATAATATGATAGAATACTGTCAGTAATGTCATATATTCATTCGTCAGATGAATACATGCTTAGTTATTAAACTACTTATAACTAGAGGGTTGAGAAGCCAATCAGTGTAAGTCATTCAACAATTGCATCGAGATAATGAGGTTTAAAAACAGTTTTTATAAGTGTTACAACTTTGATTTATATTTTAAAAATTCATTATTTACTATCCTCAAATTGACTCTCATTTTTTTAAATCCTGTTTTTTAAATTTCATTATCTCAGTGCAATTGTTGATTGACTTAGTGATTGGCTTCTGTTTAGAAGAGGGTTTCCTCCAATTATACATACATATTTACATAAAGTAATCGCAAAATAATTTCCGATGCACGTGATCAACTTTGAGTGACAAGAGATGACGACAGCGCTGCCAGATTGTGATGGATTTATGAAATGAATCTTAATGTAAAATTGGGAAACAATATATTTATTATATAATTTTTTAAGATTTTTACGTGTTATTTTTAATTTAATAATTCATATTTTAGTAATTAATTTATTTATTAACAGTAGTCACCAACACTAGTAAAAATATTTCAATTTAAGGCAGCAGCTACTCCCTACAAATCGAAATCACTAGAAATAACTTTGAAAGTGACTGACTGCAGTCAAGGGTAATAAAGTACCTTTATTGTCACGTTCTCGTTCAAAATAGTTTATCAGGAAAGCTACAAGCTTTGCTTCGACTGTTTAAATGCTTCGGCATATTTTCAACACACAATTTCAAGAAATGCAATACAAAAACTCGAAAATTTAGTTTTTAAAACTACTGTTTTTAAAAAAAGACTATGAAAATCGGCAAAAAAACGAGAATTACTTCCAATGATTCATCAACAACATGATATACAAAATAATGACTGACATGATAATTGTCAAACAATAAACGACAACGATGCTGATCGCGGCGCAATGTAACCAACATGCCGATAATAAAAATCGTTTTAAACTAGTTAATTATAATAAAAAACTAGTTATTTAAATAAAAAGTGTGTGTAATTTTTGTAGGTTTAATCTAACATAAGTATATGTTACAATCATTTGCTCTATAAAGTAAAATGAAGATACTGCTTGGTATATTAAATTATTCAACAAATTTAAACATTTTTGCCAAAATTTTATTTAGTCAGGTTTATAGGTTTTAGTGTCAATTTCGATATGATTGATGACGTGCATCGGAAAATGTTATGCGATTACCGTATTATAAAGACCTATATAAAGTCTACTAAAGCTTACGTCATTAACTATTTGTAATATGCAGTACCGCCACATTTTTCAGAAAATATAAATAATGGTAGTAGAGGAAAATCCAACTATGTCAAGTACACATTAGACACTATTAGAGCTTAAAAAGACTAAGGAACGAGCCTAATACTATTTTCCTATAAATTATACTAAATAAACTTTTAGTTAACGTCATTAACCTCGACCGGCACAGCGTTGTCGAGATATTTTCCTTAAATCAAAATACTTATGAAATATGAAACAAAAGTGAATTAATTATAAAATGTAAATATTTATTATTAAACATTATTTCAAAGCTTTATTTTCTTGTATTTAAAAACAATTCAATATTGCTTACTTGCACACGGAAAAAACGATGATTGTACACTCATCATTTAAAACGATAAATGTCTAGAAAAGCGTTTTTTAATACAAATTACGCATGGACTCTTTTTATCGTTTTTCCCATTTTTAAATGCCTATTTCTATGTGACCGCTATCAATATTCCCGTTTATTTAGGTACCAAAAGGGGTAGAGGTTTTTAAGACGGAAAATATTATGCATTAAAACCAAATTCGCAAAAAATGGACTTTCGTCTTTTTTCCCGTGTGCTCTTCATTTATAAATCATCAGAAGAAGAAAAAATAAAATTCGGTACCTACTTACAGCCACTCTAAAGATTAATAATTATGAATATTTGAACACATCAAGAATATTTTCCTTTCTAATAAATATTCTGAGTCAATGACATCTACTAGAATCACTAGAGATGGAGATTTCATTACTTGTTCCCTGTTATCGGTTGTGTCTTCGGTATCTAATGGAATTCTTTCACATTACAGGGGTAATAGATTCCAGTGCTTTCCAGGTTTGCTTCCAGATGCTTGGCAAAAAGTTCTAATAGGGATGCCGATGAGTTCTTAAACACTAACAACGGCTGTTACGCTACTTTGGCATTATAAGCTGGTGTAAAAACAACAATTTTCGACTTCAAGGTCTGCTAGTAAAAAGTTTAACCTTAAAATATCACAATTCACTCAAAATCGTACAAAACTAAACTGTCAAAATAAATCACAATGTCATTAAATAAATAAATGTGTGGCAATTTGACATATTTCACATCAGGGTCCAGTTAATCAGCCCCCCAGCGTCGAATATATCCATGGTTGGCAATAATGAATTTAATTGACATAACTAAAAGTTTATTTGGTATAATTTATACCGGCGTTTTTGAAAAGTGGCTCATCCCTATATAACTTTTTATTTTTTTCTGATAAAAAAACAGATTTGGTATGTTAGTATATGACATAAATTAGGATTGATTGACGTGTTCAATTGTTTTCGGTCACTTCCTGTTTCGCCGGAAATGACTGCAAATTTTGATTTTTAAATGGCACCCCCGGTATTTTTTACTTTATTTGATAGACACTCATATACATAGCATGACATATCATATGTTAACTTTTGACATTTTCGATTAAAAAAGCCGTATTTTAAATTTCAATCTAAAGTGCCATGGGTGTGTTAAAAACTCTAATTTTTAATCATGGACTAAGACATTTGATCTCCTAATGTTTTCCGTGTCTTGTCCTGTTAAAAACTGCCCATAAAGGCCGGTTAAAAGATGAAAAACGAACAGAATCTATAAATGAACTACTTATCTTTTTATTCTTACATATTTGTATTTATTTAACAGATTGTCAAACCATGGTAAGAAACTATGGTTCCCGAAAAATATCGGTAAAGTACGGAACAGTTAAAAAAAGGGATAAAATAATAGAAATGTGAAATATAGACTTTTTTAAAATTTCAATATCTTTATTACAGAATGCTTCTTTCCTGCTTTATTCATCTTTTCGATGGAGTTTAATATTAAAAAATACATTTCAAGACACTTCAGACGGTTTATAAGTTTTTTCTATGATCTGCGACACAAATAAACTAGTGATGGGATCACTCGAGTGAAAAATACTCGATCATCCGAGTATTCATATCCTCGGTATGTCTCGAGTATTTTTGTCGATCCTCCAGGATTACTCGGCACGCAACAAACATCGGTTGTGGAGTACCGTCCTCGCTGCTCGCGACGATACAGGCGATTTTACGATTTATGCTGAAACCTTTTATAGAGGACAGAGGATAACCGTTTAATCGTAATAATAGTCGGTTTTCAGAGTAGTAACCTGCATTTTTGAATAGAAATGCATTACTTTTTTTTTACTATTAATTATAATATTTATTTAAATTATAAAGATTTTTTCTCCATACTTTATATTTTAAGATTTATAGTTTTTTAACCATTGATATAATAATAAAATGTTGTTTTTTCTGTGTAATTCAGAATTGAAACATCGAAAATTCATAATACGTCAGTTTTCGACTTTCAAAATTCTATTTGACAAAACCACAGTTGTTTATTTGGGCTAAGGCTTTGAAAATTTAGCTTTTTTTGCATTTTTAATTTTCAATTTACGTGTTTTCTTGTAAAAAAACTATATTCTTATGAAAGTATAATCGAAATTTAGTGTGATTGAACGTAGATATAAAGTGAATAATTTACGGAATTTGCCAACAAGAACAATAACAATATTGCTTTATATTTTATTTCATTTTTTTCTCAAACAGTTTTTAAAGCGATAGATGACTCGTTGTAAGCCTTAAGCTCGGCCTTAAGTAAAATTTTATTAGTTAATATTTTTCTATTATGAGGATTCACAAGAGAAAGAGGTTGAAAATCCGAAACAATCATCATTAACAATTTTTTTTCGATTATTAGTTAAGCTGTGCCCAAATAATACAGTTGGTAAATTCAATTTTAAAACTGGATATTATGTCGCACAAAAACTTAAATACAATACTACTACAATTTATTAGGTACTGCAGTTTATTTTCTGTGAAAGTACGCTATTAAAAAGTAAAACAAAATATATTTTTTATCTCAATGACCGACCGCCGACAAATAAACAATAAATAAGAGCCCTTTTTAAAAAGCCGCACGTATTTCCTAGAATTAATTGGTTTTATTTAGCCTGAAAGTGTGCTGAAAGGTTGCCAGATTAGCCTCAAAGTCCGAGTTAAGAAACAAGATCAGCACAATTTAAAGCAAAACCTATGAAAATTTTATTTCCCACATGAAATTATACACGAACATATTAAAAATTATTAAAAAAGTGTTTAAAATAATTAGTATTTATTTTTATTACAATATTATTTAAGTCATTCAAGTACATGGCAACAGTGTGTTAAAAACAGCAAGCAAAATCATTCACACCCAGCGGCGAGTATTATTCAGGTTTCGATCGAGATATTATACAGAGAAAATTTTATGACCGAGGATTCCTCGGATGATCATCCGATTACTGGAATCCTCGAGGATCAATACTCAGGATTAATACTCGAGGATCAATACTCGAGGATTGAATTCATCCGATTTTTCCCAACACTAAAATAAACCCAATCAAGGACTACGGACTAACTAGAAAAAAACAGTGTGTTTTGTGATAATAAAAATTTTAGGCAATTTATAGAAACGGAACAGAAAACGATAACCAAGGTAGAACGGAATACAGTCTCTGTTGTTTCAGTGGCTTATCTGTATTTTTGTTATTAATTATTTATATTAATTTACATTTCTCGTAGAAATATATATTTCTTAACAATTTTAATTACTAATATTTGTTGACTGGACGTAAAATAAAACCAAATTGTTGAGTTTACCCAACTTTATACAATTTTAACATGTTTTAAAAAAAATCGAAGGCCACGGATAAACCGGAATTTAAGCTTTATTAAAGTATTTTAAGCTTCCTTCAGAACCTCGCAATTAGTGGAATAAATTAGTGGTTTCAATTACACTTTATGTTTTTTAGTTTACGATCATTTTCACTGTTTAAAAAAACACAATTAAAATTAATATAATATCCTGGCAACAGCTTGCGTTAGTCAGTTGTATCCATAGAGAAAGCCTAACATTTAGTTCAAGTAACATTATTCAAGTAAATTGATTCATGAAAGAACCAATTTACTCGAATAAATGGATTTAAGTTAAAATGACAAAGAGGATATAACAAAAACACAAAAAAAACTATAAGAAACCATCTTTATTGAACTGAATATAGTAGTATATATTAATATAGTAAAATTTATCTAGATCTGTAAGAATTAGGGCAACCTATTTTACAATTAATTAACAATCTCAAAGGAAGGGAAACTATCTTGGTTTATACTATGTAACACGTGTTAACACTTACTATTTGATCCTTCGGAAACAAAAGCATTTGGGCATCATTTTGGTAATGCTTACAGCCAGTAACACAACACTTAACAACCATTGTCTATAGATAAAAAAAATATGAAAAAACACAAGAACAGAGCCGTATACAAATCGAAAACAAATTTAAAACACGATCTACGGATAACGGGCAAAATAAAAATATAAATTGACAACTGTTGATAGGTTAAATTTTACATTTGACGGTAAAAACCAGGTAAAAACAGGTAAAAATTTAAATTTTGTTGCTAATTGCGCCCCCTCGTGTGTCTATTACTGGACTATCGGCTACAACCTGTCACGTCCATAAGAGTTTCCTAGGCATGTTTCTAACTACAATTCCTCTTGACGGGAGATAATAGGCCAAAATAATATTTCTCGTAAAATTTTAAGTAATTAATGGAAAAGTTAAAAGTTTGATAACTTTTTCTACTAATTGAAAATGTCTACCGCTAATGTGACGTTCTGAATGCTTACATTGAAATTAAAGGAACAAATTTCTGCGCTAATTGAAATCACTAATTTATTCCACTAATTGCGAGTGTCTGAATGAAGCTTTAGTGTATGCTTCTTCCTTAGTCTTTTTATTCAATGAGTAGCAATGTAATCAGGGACAAAACAGTAATTAACGACGTAGGCGTAACATTATTTGGTTTTATCCATAGAATAATTTTAGGCTCAAACTTTTTTTTCAGATTTATTAAGGCTGTTATGAGGGAATACAAACTTCTCAAAGAATCTTTACCAGACAACGTTTGGGTACGTTCATATAGCAATAGAATAGATCTCTTAAGTGTTATGATTCAAGGTCCAGCTAAAACACCTTATGAAGATGGGTTGTTCTTGTTTGATGTTCAGTTAGGTGTTGATTACCCTAGATCTCCTCCATTAGTTCACTATATTAGTTATAGTTCGGAAAGGTTGAATCCTAATTTATATGTTGAAGGTATACAATGACATTTTCTCTATATTTTAGATAAAAACATTATTAGTAGAAAATTAAAGCTAATTTCCTTTTGGTTTTGATTTTTTGGTAACATTTATCAATAATGATCAATGAAAAATATTTCTATTTACTAAAGTTAATGTTTTATACTGTTACGTTTTTTCGTCGGTTCCGTGTGGATAGAAAGTCACAATTTATTTAAACACTATTTATTTAACACTAATTAACAAAAATAATAACGATAAAAGACTTATAGAACTATTTACAAACGATTTATAACTAAGAATTTATTTTGAATTTTAGCGCGTCAACTGTATATTTATAACTGTCTGAAGGAATTTGCATAAATCGTTCAGTTAGGAGAGCAGAAGCGTAGTGCGCAAGCGTGGATTTTGAATTATCGATCAGATAACTAGACCAATAAGAGATTAGATACTAGCATTATCTATACAGGGTGAGTCTTAAATAAGTGCAAATATTTTTAGGGTAGTATATTTCGACCCCAGAAACACGATTACTAGTTTTTTCTGCGAAAATTTATATTTGAAACTTTGTTTTTGGAAATATTAGTTTTTAGTTAAAAACATAATTTCTTGATAATATGGCAACATAGGTAATAGATTAAATTTACAAGAAAGATAGCCCGAAAAAGATCCAGTGGTCCTCAAAATTTAAGCAAAATTTTTTTTTTATGGAAATTTTCAAACTAAAATAACTCGGTTATTTTAGATTTATTTAAAAAACGATAAAGAGAATATATGGATCGAGATCTACCAGCCCTGAAAATATTTGTACTTACCCTGTATATATTGTACTCACCCTGTATATATTGTTACGGATTCCGTGGGTCCACTAATTTAAACTCACGATAAAATACTTAACAATTTATTATCTCACTTTATACACACAATAACTAAGTATTTATAAAATTCCTTCACCAAATTGTCCGATTCGTAATAATGTAAAGCGCGGTATATTCAAACTTCAAAAACTGCCAACTGTCAAAGCGCGGGCCTTATATAGCCCCTGGCAAGTGTTTCTGGAACGTTCTAAAGAATTCTGTAATTTTCTTTTACTTTCTGGCGAATTCGCCAGGTTCCTAAATGCACGTTGCGGTTATGTAGCAGTAATGTAGTTCTGCAACCAGTAATACAGTTTAGCGCTACATACACCTTGACATTTTAATAAAAGATTAATTTGAACTACTTTTCTTCATCTAACTGTATACCTTCAAAATTACTAAGTGTTAGATTAAGGTTAGATTTTTGAAATTGGATATTGACCTATACCACTATGACATTTACCGATCTATATTTCATATAAATTAAACTTTTAGTTACGTAATCGAGGGCGCGATTTTTACATTTATTGTTACCAACCATGGACATATTCTGCACCGGTCTGACTAAAATTTAAATTTTGCGCTGGGATTCAGGTGGTAGCTCTGCTGTAAAAAAATGTCAAGTTGCAGCATTTATTTATTTATTTCCTGACATTGTCATTCGTTTTGGCACTTTAGTTTTGTATTACGAATTTTGGTTTAAATCAAAGACATTATAAAGATAGACCGAACATCTCATTCATAAATACTCGTTGGAAGTGTATCAAACATTCCAATGTGTCAAACAAGGACAGCAGAGACAGAGAAGTCTAAAATTTCCGACCCCGGCAACTAGGCGCATTTGGATTGTTCTGATAGGCCATTGGCGTATCGTTTTTGGAAGGAATTTAATTAGTAAAGTAAAAGTAAAGTAATTAGTAGTAACATTTTTACTCCATATTAATATACTACATTAACACTTTTTCGTCAAATGAGTTTTGTTATAAGGTCTAATATAATAATATAATTAATATCCCATATATACTTATGTTGAAACGTTAGTAGGTAGTTTTCGAAAATCGCTCCAACGTCGATTTTCAATTTAAACTTTTCAGTTACTTCTATATAAACTTTCAGTTACTTTTGAATATTTACAGGGTGACTCAAGTTTCTGAAACAGTTCTATATTAGGTTTTGTGGTTGGTGACTTTTCTTTCAATTTTTTTTCAGAATATGGAGGCAATGGTAAAGCACATTTTGGACATTTTTGTAAACATAGGTGGCCGGAACATATTTTCAAACTAAAGTTGTAGATTTGCCATTAAATTTCCACTCCAGAAATACCTAGGGTTGCCACCTGTCCTTTTTGAAAAGGACAGTCCTTTTGGAATAACTTGTCCTTTTGACTTTTTTTGACTTAAAAAGTCATTTTTATTTACGTGTTTTCCCTGAGAAAATTACCTACAGCAAACAGAAATATTCTTTTCGTCCAAATTTAATTAGAGATGTTATAAAACTTATAAATAAATTTTTCTTGTTTAGAATAGGCAACATTATTTAGACCTTCCCGTTTAATCTCAAATGATAGTTTAGGTTTTAGTTTTACCTTTTTTGATCTTAAAAAGAACTTTTCAAAATTAGTAATTAGTAACGATTTAGTTAGTTCGCAATCGATAGCTTCCTGTGAAGTACTGTGTAATAGTTGTTTAATCTTATATTATTAATAACTTCCTATACCTAAAATGAATATTTAATGAGAAAATTGTGTTTTTTTGAAAATATAAGACAAGATTTGACTCTTTCGGTCTTCTTCTTGTATTAGGATGGCTCTGATACTAGGCAATTACCTTTTAGTCTCTCAATAGAAGGCATTTATCATTAAAAGTATCAAATCTGTGTGCTACAGTATGGGATTTCTGTCGCATAATAATGAATATTACATTTATTTACAAACCCATTACTTTTAAAGGTAGCTTCATCAGACAATCAAATTTTAGTTAAATGTCTCAATCTTCATGAACTGTATTAAGCATATATATTGCGGTTTGAATCACCCTGTATGTTGACAAAAATATTTTGAAAATGTGCGTTACAATGGCCCCCATCTTATGAAAAAATTTGAAATAAAAATCACAAACCAAAAACGTAATAGGTAAAAAAGCTTTTTTGGAGGCCTGGGTCACTCTGTATATAGGTATGTATAAAACTAGTAGCCTAAAAATTATTTACAGTTCGTCCCATTCTAAAAAAAAGGTAAATACACCGTACAAATAACTCTAGGAAGAGGTATTTGTACGGTGGTAAAAAATTGTCTAAACAAGGCCGAAGGGAGGCCTTATACAATAAAGCAGTAAAATGTAAAAAAGGTCGGGTAAACACCTTTGTTTATTTGTTGAGCAAAATTCCTTTAGAATATCGTATATAATGACCAAAATATGGTAAGCTAACGTAGTACGTTAAGCTAAACGTAGTACGCTACTATAACGGATCAAGGGCCGTCGCGAGTGTTGGTGGGACGGACGGCTCATTTTCATTCTGGAAGACTAGCAGCTGCGTTGCCAATAGTTCTAGACGTTTCAGCACATTAAACAGTAAACATGTCCTTTAATAGTAAAGTATATATCCTCTGGTTAATAACATATTATTACGCATGCTTCTTTAAAAATAAACTATTAATTTAATTAAGAAATTGAGATTTATTGATATCCGGTGAAGGTTTTAAAGTCACCTTTTCTGCAAATCAAACTAAGTAGATAGGCGCAAATTTGAGATGTGGCAATGTCGCCTTCTCTATCTCAGTTGGTTTTTACAGTACGTAGTCAACCTCCGATTATTTGATCGGGTTAAAATGCACAATGTGATATCTGTTCTTACTAAATCTATGTGTACAAGATAGCTTAATAGCCGTAAAAAACTCGTCGCAACTTTATTAGAATATTTTGAACGAGAAAGCGGTATTAATAACTCTTTATGTCCCTTAAGTGCTGTTAAGAAGGTGAGTTTTGTTGATGTAAATAATAACTGTTTATATGTTTATAATTAATTTGTTGTTGTTTCCTAAAATATTTTTATTAAAAGAAAATATATAAAAGTGGACAACGCTGTGCCGGTCAAGCTTAATCACGTGACTAAAAGTTTATTTGGTATGAACTATATTTTGTCACTCTTCTGATCTCCAAATTACGTTCTTCAGTTCTATCCATTTCAAAATGTTTAACTTGGACACTGGACGAGGGTTCAATAGCTCTACAATGACTTAGAGCCCTTTGTCAATGACTTATTATTGCTTAATACAAAATACAAAGAAACATGGCTATAACAACATCACCATTTGCTATATGAATCCTGTCAAAATTTCAGACCGCTGAACAACATTTTAGATTGTTCTTTTTGTACTGCTTTCCAATTAAACCAAATAAATTTATTTTGATTCTTCTAGTGTACCGTTTCTTATTTATGAAATAATAAGATAAAACCATCTATAGACAAATTAATTTTATTACTATTTATAAGTATTGATTAAGCCCATTCATTTCTTAATTGAAATAAACTTATTATTTTAGGCAAAGTATGTATATCTCTTCTTGGTACATGGGTAGGTAAAGGAACAGAAGTTTGGGGACCCGAGAGTACATTATTGCAATTGATAGTTTCAATTCAAGGCCTTATTCTCGTATCAGAGCCATACTACAATGAAGCTGGTTATGATAAACAAACTGATACGCAACAAGTACATATAAAAACGTTTGTTTGGTGCAAAAAAATGAATTCTTATATTTTAGGGATATGAAAATTCTAGAACTTACAATGAACTTGTGATATTAAAATTAGTACAGAGCATGACAGAACTGCTCTCTAACCCTCCAGATGTATTTAAAACTGAAATTCTGAGACATTTTACACAAAATGGTGAAAAACTGTGTCAACGTTTAGAGAAATATTGTGATAGCTTGGTAAGTACACTAACCAACAAAATAAAACACTAATTCACCACAATACACCAAATTAAAAGTAGTTATTAATTTATTATGAAATTGAGTTATGAATTATATTATGAAATTAATAAATTAAAACTAGTTATTAACTAGTTTTCATTTATTAATTAATTAAAACTAGTTATTAACTAGTTTTAATCATCTGCTAATTGTCTAACATGGTTAGAGAAACGCGCGTCCAGTTCAAAAGTAAAGTGTTTTGGTGTATTGTGGTGAATTAGAGTTTTATTTTGCTGTTGCAGCACCAAAGGTTCCGACCCCCAAATGGAATACACCAAGACAAACATACCGAAGACCTTAAAAATTTTAACTGCTTGGTGTTAGAAGACTTTATTAGTTGAAGACTTGAAGCAAATAATGTTCTAAGTGCCAAAAAATCGGTTTTTCATATTTTATTTGTAAAATGTCCATAACCAACAACATAATAAGAGCTAAGTAATATAAAGTATAAAGAGCTTAAATTGTATTGTTTTTGGTGTTTCAAAAAACATGTGCCATCTCTCGTGGGAAGATTCCTCACGTAAAAATAAGATTTATTTTTCATATGAACATAGGTCCGATTCTGCTTTGTTTAGTAGCTACAATGTGTTAAAGTCTTAATAATTTTTCGTTTTATTATAATTTTCTTCCAAGTACTTTTAGTGATTCGAATGGAATTTTTAGGGTAAAAGTTACTATAAGTGCTACATATTTTAATGCTAAAAAAGTGTTGATACATTCATCAGGGACGTGCATATGAGTTATCACTGCAATATTTTTCAAAAAAAACATGTGCGCCACTAACTTTTTTTCTTTTGATATCAGAATTGTGTAGGCCGTTTAAAGCCAATTAAAAGTTATCTCTCAATATTTTGTCGAATTCGGCCTCCTTGATGAGATAAACGCAATTAATAAAATTAAAATAAAAATTAAATTAATAAATTATATATTTTACCTAATTTATTATTAAATATTATTACTATTAGTTATTATTAGTATTAGTCCAACCTAGAGCAATTTGAAATAAAAAAAAATAATAGTATTTAAGATGATTACAAAAAACCTAATTTTAAAAAGTTTTAACATCCTGTAACTCTAAAACTATGCATTTCCATACTCATGTTTATGGGAACTTTTTTTTCATATTTCTTGATGAGGAAGCAATGAGTAGATACTTATTTAAAACTCTCGCAAGTTAATGATATTCAAATTTTTTAAAGGTTGCTATTAGACTATAAAATTGCGTTTATCTCATCAAGGAGACCGAAATCGACAAAATATGAAGAGACCACTTTTAATCGGCCATTAAACGACTTACACTATTTCGCTAATAAGAGAAAAAAGCCAGCGGCGTACTTGCTTTTTTTTAGAAAAATATTCCAGTAATAACTTATATGCACATCCCTGGTGAATATGTCGATATTTGTTTGGCTTTAAAATATGTCGCATTTATAGTAACTTTTACCCTCAAAATTTCATTCAAAACGCAAAAAGCACTTGGAAGAAAATATAATAAGTCGAAAAAATATTAACACTCTGTAGCTACGAAACAAAGCAGAATCGGACCTATATCGATATGGAAAATTAATCTTATTTTTACGTGAGGAATCTCCCCACGAGAGATGGCACATATTTTTTGAAACACCCTGTATAACAAAAAATGTTGATTATCTCGAAATAATGTTTTTGGCTCTTAAAATATTATTTACTTTCGACAGTGCTCCTATTGGTCGGTTGTAAATACTTTGACACCAATTTTTATCCGATATGTTTAACTAATCGTCACCTCATCCTCACTTTTTTTAAACATTGGTTTTTAAAAACAAGTTTAGTGGGAAGTGGGCAATTTCGGGATATTTGGCGAGGAAGTTATTTTTATAAGTGTTTCTCCAATAATACATGACATGAATAAACATAAGTCTAATTAGGCTTATTTAATTCGGCATATTTTATTACTTCAATATGATAAGAGATTGTTTAAGAATTACCTCGGATTCCTCTAAGAACTCACTTTCTACTTCCTCAGTTTGAGAGTCATTTCCATGTATATTACCTAAATCACTGGTAAATTAGCTAGCTAACTATTAATCTTAAATACAAATTGAAAATGGAATTTATTATGTTTTGTATAACCAAATAATACATAACCATAACCAGGATTGTCTCTGCCATAACCAAAAATTAATAATGATACTGTGGACTGTTGATAGGAATGACAGGTCTAAATGTCAAAACCGTCAAATTTCGGAACGAACTTTCGGATGTATGTGCCAGGCTTTTTTTATTTCACAGGATAACTTCAAATTTCAGATGTCGTACCATCGGATTTCGGATGCATGAGACTCCGGCTTTAAGCTTGATTTTCATGCATCCGTTATCCGACGATACGAGGATACGATATTAATTTTATTGGTTAATTGGTTAACCGTTTCTAACCAATCGAAGTCTTTAAATTCAACCAATAAAATTAATATCGTATCATCGTATCGTCGGATAACGGATCGAAAAAATATTGTCTAGCTAGCTTGATTTTCATGCGTCCGTTATCCGTTGATACGATGGTGCGAAGGTGCTCTGATTGGCTTAACGTTTTCGCGCTACTTGTCATCCGTAAATTTTTTACTCTAGCCCGTCAACGGAAAAAGATCGTACGATAACGGACGTTTTGACACTTTTTTGACAAGTTTAACCTAACCTTAATAAAAATATAATAGTACAAGAGCCAGCAACGTCAGAAAAACGAGAATTTTAAGAAAACTGGTTCTTTAATATATCTTTTGCTATGCTCTCCTGACCAAAGTGCGGGCTGTCTGGCCGCCAGTAGACTACTGCGGTTCACTACTGCGTATCACATCTGTACAGGGTATTCCATTTTCGTGTGTTTTATGGGATTTCTCATTTATGAGTAGAGATACAATGATGCGATTTTCGCATTACTTTGCTACTTTTTTATGACTATACTATTCATATTTGGATTCGGGATATTTTACATAAGCATATCGGCCAGAATTGTGTCAGGGCCGATTTTCTTGCAGCGTTATCAAACTTTTAATTTCTTAATTTTTTTAGGATCCATTAAAACCAGAGTTTCCATTGCTTCCAGTTAGTAAAGGATTAAAACTTTCTTTAGCCACTGCATTAAAATTATTTAGGGATGTATTGATTAAGAAGACGGAGAAGTTAAATACTGAACTGAGCGACGAAAAAATCTGCTCACAATAGCAATGCAAATATTCACACAAACACATATAACAAAGCTGTCAGACGAACTATCGTTACTATGTTGTTGCATTAAGATAAAGACATTCACAATGGACTTTTTATCTGGTACTAAAATATTTGTGATACTATCTTTTCTACAAAATAGTATAGTGTTATATATTATAAAAACGAAAAAAAAAATATTTTTTGTCATTTTCTTTGTTTTGTTTTTGCATTAATAAATGTTAAGCCATTTTGTATTTACTTTTAAATCGTTCATGTTTTTGTAGAAATATTTTTGGTATTATAACTGCTTTTTTAATTTCTAGTTTTGTGAAAAATTAAAAATTTCTTTTTACTTTCTATTATATAAGATGTTGTTACTATTTTTATATTCTGTTGCATGCCAAATAAAGAATAATCCTTTATTTATATTTATTTCGATAGGAGATTTTTATTTAGTTCAAGAGAGTTGAGATTAATATTTATATTTATTCTTGCATGATAATTATTAAGCACATTTCCTATAAAAGAGCGCTCTTTGGATATTTTTTGCATTATAGTTCAATGAGCGGTTTTTGAAGTGATAGTTAAAAGACATTTTTTGCTAGGATATTTAACAAAAATAAACAAAAAGCAATCTATTAAGATATTTTTAGAATTTTCTGCGTAATCTGGTAGCAATTTTATGCTTCATTATAATTCATAATAATCATTTAAGTTAAAAAAATATTATAAATTGTAATGATAATTAAACAAATTAAAACAGTTTTAAGAAAATATTCAGCCGTCCAAGGGATAGTAGATATAACAGATTAGTATTGTGCTTTAAATAGCATATGTACTCAATTATAAGTGCACAAAGAAACATTAGTTTTGAGAAATGATCTTCCTAATTAGAATAAACAACTTGTTATTTAATTAATAAAACGTTATTGTTTATTACCCTTGTTTATAGCTATAACTATTATCAGGGGCGACAGCTTTTATAAAACCTCGTGGGTGCCCATCGAATATGTGTAAATGTAACAAATTTCCAGATAGTTACATTTGTTGTATTTATTATACCTTTTTACATATGTAACATACATAACAAAATTAGGGAAATACCATATCAATTTATGTCATTTTTGCAATTCTTATTGAGGGTAATTTGAGTTATGCAGAAAAAAACTTTTTAGTTCAGATACCAATTTGCGAAAATATTCATTATATCCATTACAATTGTGTAAGGGCAGGCAGTAAAACAGACAGATACTGTATTTTATATAGAGATTCAAAATGAATGAAGATAAAAATTGCTGAGAAGAGCTGCTAGTGGAGGGATATTGAGAAGCTTAGGGTTTCGATCGAAGAATGTATCAATTTTCTGTGATTTCTCTAAGGCTTTCGACTGTGTAAATCATAATATCTTAATTAACAAATTGCAATACTTCGGATTCAGGGGAGTGCCGCTCGAATGGCTTAAGTCAAATCTTGGCAACAGAAGCTGTGAGCAGCTTGTGAGCATTGATACGTCTGTCTTTTTACAAACGATTTATAACTAAGAATTTATTTTTAATTTTCGCGCGTCAACTGCACTGGTATATTTATAACTGCCCTCTCTAGGCCACTGCCGCCGGCTTTTATACCGACAGGTAAAAGAAATCTAGAATAGTCCAAAGATCGTTAGGCGCATAGAGAAGGTTTTCGAATGTTCTCGTATATACGCGTCCATTCTAGTGGGTCTCGATTCTTCTCGAACGAATGAATCATTGCGGTGTCTATGCGATGTTAAGGTCATCCGAGGGCGGGCCATATTGTGAGGTTAGGTCGAGTCCACACCGGCTCGCAACAGTACTATAGAACCTTTTGTACTTAATAACACCACCATTGACGTCGTGGACTCTGTGAAATTCTTAGGACTTATAGACAACTCGTTAAAATGGGACTTTCAGATCGAAGTTCTATCAAAGAAACTAAGCGCTGTCTGTTTTGCGCCAAGATCAACTTATCAACCTCTAGAATAGCCTATTATGCCCTTTTTAAGTCACATCTTGGTTATACCGTTCCATTCTGGGGTACTTGCTGCGCAACAAAATTTGATCGTATTTTCAGACTTCAAAAGAGAGCAGTTCGATATTTATTGGAACTGAACAATAGAACTCACTGCCAGAATTTCTTTTAAAATTTCAAAATACTGATTCTTCCTTCTTTATTCATTTTTGAATCCGTTTGCTTAATCCGCAAGTACATATCTGCTATTCCCGAAAGGCCATCTCATAACTATCCACTTTGGAATACGGAGCACGATCTTTATCTGCCAACCACGAGCTCAGAACTAGTTAAAGGTTCAATACTGTACAATGCCAAAAAAATGTACAATCATCTGCCTTTGAATATCAAGTCGCTTTCATTCTTTCCCGCATTTCGCAAAGCTCTGAAATCATACTTACGGGAGAGAGCTCTATATGCGGTAAACGACTTTTTTTGTTGATGTTTAATCATGAACAATTTTGAATTTTAAAATTTTGATCATCTCACAAGTCGATCATCTCACGATCATCATTTCGATCTCACGTTTTCATTTTTTCATTTCATCTTACATTTCGATCTCACGTCAAAGGTCAAGTATTTAATATTTTATAACTCTTAAAATTATATCTATTTACAATCTTCCTATTGTAAAATTTTATTGATACGCCTTTTTTTGTGTTCTGAAATTGTCCACGTATGTTCTATTTGTAATTTTAATGACTTATTTTTTTTTGAATTGTATGATTTGTATTGTAAGTATATTTTTTTGTGCTTTTGTTTGTTTTGTAAATTCTTTGTCGATGAAGCTATTTTGGCTTTTTGCCACAATAAAGCGTTATTTGTTGTTTGGTGTATCCATCAAAACTAAAAATTCTCAAAAATAAACACAATATAAACATACACAACGAGTCATATAAATGCATCCAAATCACATGGCACATTTTATACAGATTGTTAACTGGACGGTTACTTATTGGGGAACAGAATGGCAACACTGTCTCCATTCCAAATGAGTACTAAGCCAAGCTGCCGACTCGTCCCGTTGCGTCGTCTCTCGACGAGCGGGCCGAGGTTGCCATATTTCAACCATAAAGCTCTTGCCGCGAGTAATAAACAAATTAACAACCTGTATACCGTATGATCGAAAATAAACGGCGTTAAAGACCGCTGGGGAAGGACAATTGATGATAATTATGGCGAGGTCAATCTCGAGGCGTCATTTAAAACATAGAACATAAAACTTAACGCTAGTTATAGAAAAATTAAAAAATGATTGGACGTTTCGAGACACACAAATCTGTTTCCAAAAAAATATATTTTTTTGAATTTACCATTGAACTACACCATTTAAAAACATTTTTACTCAAAACAAAAATAAATTACAACCTTTTTCAGGCCAACGGTCAATCTTCTACGGGCCCAGTAAATAACGTCTAGAGACTGACCTCGCCAAACATCATCGATATCGTTATTCTCTAGCTCGTTAACGCCGTTTTTTTTCGATCGTATGGTACTTAGCCAGCTAAACTGTTAGAAAAGGATTCAGAAACACGTGCGTATGCGTCAGTTGACTGAAAGAATTGGGAAGATACGCAACCTAATGGGCGAATTCATGACAAGGCCGATTTGACTTTCCCTTGCGTCTCAAGTGTTGTATGGTAGAGACACCAATCGTTCTGCGGGCAACGCATAAAACACTTTATTTTCTCTAATTTGACCAATGAATGCGGTTACATCGAAGACAGTGTGGAACTGAAAGCGACAATGTTGCCATATTAAAATGTTTAATATCTGTAATAAGTTTGACGAAAATATCTTTGGATGAAAAATCCGCGTTTATGTATTGGAAATTTATTTATGTTAAACAGAATAAACAATAAAAATAAACATTCTTTTATATGCACTGAATATGTCGTATGATCGGAAAAAGCCGTTGAAAGCCGTGTTTGGAAATGACGATTTATTATAATATTCTGCATATGAAATAACAGCGATCTTCATGTTCAAGCTAACTCTGACGCCTTTCTTTGTTTAATTATATAATATACACACCAGAAAAATCTAGGGATATTTTATTAAAATTAAAAATAAATGTTTTGAATGAACAACCGCATATTTCTAGGCCGATTCTTTCTACTTCGATTGAAACGAAGTAGACTGTAACACTTGTTATTTCTAAATTTCGCATATTTGCAGAAGTTTTTGTGCATTTGTTGTCAAATGCACAAAAAGCACCTAGCATCAATTGTTCGAATTTAACCTGTACTAGCTATGTTTTTATGATAACTGATCAGAATTCATTCAAATAACTTTGTATAGTATTAAACAACGTTATGGAGCGTATACATCTTAACAGAAACCAAATGGTAAGGGCCGTGGGTATGCTCGAAGCTAGAATGCGCGAAATCGACGTAGCTAGAGTATTAAATACAACGCAAAGTGTAATATCGCGATTAAGTGCACGCTACCGTAAAAGTGGTAATTTTGCTGAAAGGCACACAGAGCGACATCGCATTACTACCCCTCAGCAAGATCATTTTTTATGGTGCAAGTATACACTCGGCGAGGTGACCCGAGACCGAGACGAGGCGAGTGTGGAGATACCAAGTACACGCTCGCCGAGGGGACCCGAGACGAGACAAGGCGAGTGTGTACTTGGAGCTCTCGTCTTGCCTCGGTGCCTCTCGCCTCGTCTTGGGAGCGCTCGGTCTAGAGGCGGTCTCCAACACGAGTCAAAGGAGACGAGAGCCACAGAGAAACTAAATAAAAGAGAGACACAATAGATTCTATATTTCTCTATGGCGAAAGCGTTAAGTAGGAAGTCTGACGCCTATTTTCGGTATTTAAATTATTAAAATATAAATATATAATTAATACAGTGGATAAACGACTGTAGTCAAAGTACCGAAAAATCTGTTAAGAGAACTATAAAAAATATTCCTTAATGGTCAATTTCCGGGCGGTTTAAGAAAAAAAAACACGTCTATTAAAAGCTATGCACGAAGTTTTCATTCAGTTTGATGGAAAGTCCTCAAATTCGAATATATGACTGCCAACCTAATATAAACATTCATTAGTTTCTATAAGTATCTACGTTTATTTTAATAATTGAGAAGCGATCAAACAAAACGAAATAAATCCATTTTGAGATATTAGCAAAAAACGTGTCTTTATTGGTATAAACATATCGTTATTGCGTTCTTTAAACAAAGAAACTTATAATGTACGTGAAAAATATTATGATACAGGCTTTCTATACACTGTTTTCGCTTTTTTGTCATCATTAACATAAGAATTATTAATCTAATTAAAAATTATTGATAACAACTTTTTATCCTCAGTTAAACATTTTTTTATAATCTAAAATAGTTTGTTTTAATATTACCTAAACTAGCAAATATTTTACGTTTTTATGCAGGATTATGTTTTTTTAAATTTTAAAGATCGCGCGCACTATACCTACACGGACCGGCACGGACCAGACCAGTAAAATCTACCGGTGAAGGTGACCGCGTTATTTAATAGAGTAGAGCACACTAGACCAGTACCAGTACGTACCGCCACAAGCCACGACCGTCAAAACAGGTCGTGTCGGTCAGGGACAAATATGACCGACAATTTTTATGCCTGGTCGTGCTGGTCCGACCTAATGTGCGCACCGGCGAACCAGCACACCTCCACAAACATGCAAATATTGAAGGGTTCGTCAGTATTTCGAGTACGCTAGCTGGCTCAAGTAGCATGATGTAGGTTAGATTTCATTTATTTTTGTTTGAACCTTTAAATCGTTTTAAATATGAATGATACGAGCCAAGCATTTTATATATAGAGACCAAGAAAGAAAAGATGCAATATGGGAGTCGATAGCAAAAAATAATAATCAAATTTGATTTGTGACATTCGAAAATATTGGAAAAACTTTTCTTCGAATCTTTTTAATTCAGGAAACAAATGATGAAATTACACGCACACTTTGCTTCCTCTTTTGATTTATAGGGTGAACCCAAAATCTTCTTTTTTTCTTAGCTTCCTTCTCTTCCTCCTCTTCTTCACACAACAGGGCTAAAATAATAATTTCTTCCTCTGAACTACTCATTTTCAATACTTCTATGTTGCACGCTCTAGTAGTTGAGCCTTGACAACTGTACTTTTTTCGAAACTCTCGCTTATGTTGCTGGTCTGTGGCGGTAAAGTGTGCGACGTCATGCAGGATGCAGGTTTGTGCTGTGCTGGTCCGTACTGGTCCGTGTAGGTATAGTGTGCGCGATCTTTTAATACACCTCACCTCGGCAACATAAAGTCGAAAATACAGTTTGTTTCGATCCTTGGCAGTTACGTCATCATTTTCGACGGTATATTGGTTTTCATGATTTTTTCATGACAAACACGGACAATAGAATGATAATCTGTGACGTAAAAGCCAAGTATCAAAAAACAAAGCGTATATGAGTATGCTTCTATAAAATACCAAAAATACAATGAAAACAAAAATAACCACAGGCGGATTTTTCTTTTTCTGTTTGAAACTAATATATTCAATTTGATTTTGTGGATTTCACTGGTTTTCTTTATTTTCTCGACTTTCAGGACGGTTTTAAATTGGATTTAAGAAAAAATTTTGCCCAAATTTTCCCAAAAGTGTTACTAAATTTATCTCGTTGAGCGCCTGATTGTTTTTATTTTTACAAAATTATTCTTCAGAATATATTTATTTATGTACTGCAAAATTTTATTGGTGTGTTTTTGCGCTATGTCTCGGGGCGCCTCGCTGGACCTAGCATTTTTTGAGACGCCTCGGGTCCCCTCGGCGAGTGTGTACTTCCAGCATTACAATTAAATGCTCGACGCCGCCCGACTCTTACAGCACCAGAGCTTAGTTTAATTCCCCAGGAAACACATAATGTAACCATTAGTCTTGACACTGTTCGCAATAGATTAAGAGAGGTCAACTTAAGAGCAGACTCCCCTGGAGAGCTCAACCCTTAACGAGAGGAAATCGAGAGGTACGATATTGGTTGAATGAACAATGGGCCAATGTTCTCTACACGAATGAGTCACGCTTTGGAATCCATCCGGATTCGAAAAGGCTTAGGGTATGGACAGAATCAGGAAACCTTATTCGGTTGCATCATGTTCAGGAAGTGCACCCTTATCAAGGTGGAACAATTATGGTCTGGGGATGTGTCCAGTTAGGCCGAAAACCCGATCTCGTTTTTCGTGAAAGGTTCCTAACAGGAATCACATACCGTGATTTAATTCTTGAGTCTGTCGTGTTACCATATGCATAACAATGCACGGCCTCATAAAGCCAGAATGGTAAGTGAGTTTATCAATGCTCATCAATTAAACATCTTACCCTGGCCGGCACAATCTCCTGACGTCAACCCCATCGAGCACGTATGGGACGCGGTCCAAAGAAGAATTTTGAGTATGGGTATGCCTTGTGAAAGTCGTAGGGAGCTGGTTCGGGCTGTGAATGCAGCGTGGTAGGTTATACCTCAAGAAGAAATCGACAACCTGATTAGGAGCATGGAGACGATGTAGGACTGTAATGAACAGTAGAGGAGGCGATACCTTTTATTAACTAAAAATGGTTTTATATTTTTTTTAATTCACAATTTAGAATAAAAAAAAATTGTGTTGAGTTCAATAAAAATCAAGGTAAATTTGAAAATTTCGGTAAATTTCGCATTTTTTTTTAGAACAAATCTTTATTAAACCAACAAACTATTACAGTTTACAAATTTTTTTTATTATTTTATAGTTTATTATTTTATTTTTATTTGCCAAAACTTCCTCTAAACCATTATTTGTTTATTTTAATTTTATTATATCAGAAATCCAAAGAATAAAATTACTGACGATGGCTGGATAAAATTGTAATATCCCTAGACTTTTCCGGTGTGTTTATATTAAATTTTTTAATGATAGAAAATCCGTATTATTAACGTACTGTACCTAAAATCCGCAAATCTACGGATTAATTGGTAATTCTTATCCGCTGCGCTGTAAACGATTAGCAGCGCGCAGCGGCACAGTGCTAAACTAAATCTCGCCAGCTACATCTCGAACAGGTTTTGTGCCACGAAATCGCCCATAAGGTTGCACATCTTATTTGCTCAATAACCGATGCGTCATAGTAGTGGCGGATTTTTCGTTTGGAATAATGTATGAGATCAAGACTTTGAGTCTTTTTTTCTTTTTAATTTAAAAATCAGGCCTCTTTGTATTTGGTGTTCCTAAAGTAGTTTACAATTTGCTTCCAATTTAGAATAATTGGTTTAACTACCTAAGAATGGAGGAAACTTACTTAAAACTATTGAAATTGATTTGTTCGAAAAACTACCACTGTTGCAGACGATGAAAGATGTAACCGACAACCGCGACGAAGCAAAAATCTAATAAATAAAATTATTAAAATGTATATATTACACAGTAGTATATAAAAAGTAAAGTATTTTAAGTTAACGTCTCTTTTACGCTCTCAAGGCTAATCTGGACGGGGCCTAATTGGTTTACGTGAAATCCAAACCGGTCCTCGGCCATCATTGACAATTTTAGGCAAAACGCGTCTACTTGTCTAGAAACGGAGCGCCACCGTCCGGTTCCATTTTTATAAAATCTTAATCTCTAATTTCACTTATTTCCTTCTTATCACTTCCTTATTTACAAATAAATCTTCGGTATTTCTGGAAACAATAAAACATTTAAACACAATATGTATCTACAATAAGATAAAAAAAAACGGCGTCAGAGATGGCTATGAAATGAGATCGCTGTCATTTCTTATATGTAAAATTATATGCGGAGCGTCATCGATCGTCATTTTTCAGCCAACTGGACGCCGTTTTTTTTTCGATCAAACGGTACTAGTAAAAATATATTTAAAAAACATACTTACAGTCATCGTGCATGTCATTATCCAAAACCGGACCGACATTATCAGGTTCTATTTTAAAAAAAATCTTCCGTTTTTACTTCATTAGTCGCAGGTAGACATTCAGCATTTCTAAAATGAATAAATTACATTATTACATTTCATTAGTAAAAATACACTTTAAAATATACCTAAAGTCATCTGTAAGCGGAGCGTGATCATCAATTTCTATTTTTAAAGAATCTAATATCACTTCATCAGTTGAAGAGATACAATTAGCATTTCTGGAAACAATAAAAAATTAAAATGGCGAGTTCCAATGACAACATTTCTGTTAAAAAGTAAAGCGTTTTGGTGTATTGTGCTGAATTAGTGTTTTATTTTGCTGTTGTAGCATCAAAGATTCTAACCCCCAACTGTAATAATTTAGAACTGTCTTGATATTTTTTCTATTAGGTTTAGCAATTGATTTAATTATAGGGGCATTATATTCATCAGATCAGGCTGATTTAGTGATGTGTTGCTATTTGAGTAACGCGATTTTGGAACGGTATTTTCCTGTAACGTCGAGTCGCACTCCGCAACGATTCAGGGCCCTGTTACTGAAGAATGGCGATCATATTATTTATAATTTGCAAATAAATTATTTATAAACGCTCTTAAGGTTGGCTCGAACCGCAGTAACCGCACAGCGACGCGTTTCGCTCCAGACGTCGCGCTCCTAGGGTCGCGATTTCGTCGGTTGCGAACAGTAGTAACTGGTAACTACGTAGCGACGTACAACCTCGACCGCACCGTGTTTTTCTTCAGCTGCCGCGCTCCTGGAGTCGCGTTTTCATATATCGCGTACAGATGTAACTGGTAACGACCCTAACCTAACCTAATCGCGACGGGTTTCGCTCCAGTTAACTGCTGGAGCGCTCCTGGGGTCCAGTGTTCGTCTGTCGCGTCTTGGTCGGTCGCTATAGGCGTTGATGCTCCCCTTACAGTCGTTACGTTACTTTCGAGATCGTAATTTTCCGTAGGTCTAGGTATTAGGCATTTTTGATTGATAATAAATAAATGTTAGATACATTAGATAGTTCCAAATAAACATTTTTACAAAAATAAGAAAAAAATAAAGAAGAAATATGAAGAACAGTGAAGAGATATGACGAAAAGAATATGAAAAAAAAGGAAATTTGTAAAGTTCAATTGATTAAAAATATAATCCCAATTAGAGTTATACAGGGTGACTCTTAAATACGTGCAAATAATTTTAGGGGTAGTATATTTCGAATAATGCCATTTTGGCCTTCGATTAACATCCGTCAAGAGAAATTGTGGTTAGAAATTAAAAGTTTATTGTTTGAAAAGCTAATTATTAGGCTTTCTCTATCGATACAACTGAATACCGCAAGCTGTTGCTAGGATATTCTATTAATTTTAATTGTATTTTTTTAGATATGAATGATCGTAAACTCTTAAGCTTCATTCAGAACCTCCCAATTAGTGGAATAAATTAGTGGTTTCAATTACACTTTATACTTTTTAGTTTACGATCATTCACAATGTCTAAAAAACACAATTAAAATTAATGAAATATCCTAGCAACAGCTTGTGGTAGTCTATTGTATCCATAGAGAAAGCATAATATTTAGCTTATAAAACAATAAAGTTTTGATTTCTAACCAAAATTTGTCTTGACGGGTGATAAAGGCCAAAATGACACATTCCTGGCAAATTTTGAAGTATCATTAGTGAAAAAGTCAAAAGTTTGTTAACTCCATTCCAAACTTTCCAATAATTGAAAATTACTACCACTAATTATGACGTTCTGAATGCTTACATTAAAATTAGGTGAACAAACTTCTACGGCTAATTGAAACTATGTACTAATTTATTCCACCGATTTCGAGGTTCTGAATGAAGCTTTAAGCTTTATTCAGAACCACGCAATTAGTGGAATAAACTAGTGGTTCCAATTATACTTTATAGTGAAAGCTTCATTCAGAAGCTCGCAATGAGGAAGACGCATATATTTTATTTTTCGCCAGAAACTGTTCAATTTATTAGAATAAATATGTGTAAATGCAAAAAAAACTTTTTTCTTGAAAGCAGTACCACATTTTTATAAAACGGGCCATTAAAATACTATGGATAACGCAAACGACGCCTCGCGAATTGAAACGATATTCTATTGGTCTGACGTCACCCGCCGTTCTCGTCGACGCGCGATGGCCAGCAGCAGCCAGACGTGTTCCGTTTATGTACATATTTAGGTGGCGTACTAAGACATTTTTGTTGCTTTTAGCGTTGATTGAAGGAGTTTATTAAAAACATGCATTTTCCTCATCAGTGAAATAAATTAGTGATTTCAGTTAGCGTAAAAGTTTGTTCCTTTAATTTCAATATAAGCATTCAGAACGTCAAAATTAGTGGTAGATATTTTCAATTAGTAGAAAAAGGTTATCAAACATTTAACTTCTTAATTATACTTCAAAATTTGCGAGAAATGTCATTTTGGCCTTTGATTATCTTCCGTCAAGAGAAATTATGGTTAGAAATCAAAAGTTGATTGTTTTTATAAGCTTAATATTACGCTTTCTCTATGGATACAACTGAATACCACAAGCTGTTGCTAGGACATTCTATTAATTTTAATTGTATTTTTTTAGATATATGTGTGTACTTATACTCTTAAGCTTCATTCAGAACCTCGCAATTACTGGAATTAATTAGTGGTTTCAATTATACCCCATACTTTTTAGTTTACGATCATTCACAATGTTTAAAAAACACAATTAAAAATAATAGAATGTCCTAGCAACAGCTTGCGTTAGTCAGTTGTATCCATAGAGAAAGCCTAATATTTAGCTTATAAAACAATCAACTTTTGATTTCTAACCATAATTTCTCTTGACGTAAGATACTCGTAATCAAAGGCCAAAATTACATTTCTCGCAAATTTTGAAGTATAATTAGTGGAAAAGTTAAATGTTTGGTAACTTTTTCTACTAACTGAAAATGTCTACCACTAATTTTGACATTCAGAATGCTTACATTGAAATTAGGAACAAACTTCTACGCTAATTGAAACCACTAATTTATTTTACTAATTGCGAGCCTCTGAATGAAGCTTTAAGTATAAAGTATAATTGAAACCACTAATTTATTTCACTAATTTCGAGGTACTGAAGTTTAAGGTTAAGAATGAAAAATATGGAGAACATTATTACAAAAAAGGTATTAAATTCATCATTATCAATATTTCTTATAATAATAATTAATTTACCTGGAATCAACATGAACACGCTTGAGGTGGCGTTGTAAGCTGCTGTTTGTCGTATATTTACTTTTACAGTGCGTACAAGCAAACAACTGTCGCTCTTCCGGTGCCCAGTGAATTTGCTTGTGTTGTCTAAAGTGTGCCTTTCGTTGCGTTTTGTAGTTACATGTGGCACATCTATAGACTATATTCCTAGAAAATATAATACAAACCTTAATAAAAACTTGTTAGTTAATATAATGGGTTAGCTTCTTTGTTGTAGCAAAATCAGTCTATTTTTGTATCTATTTTGATTGAAATGTAATTTTTACTGTGCATAATCCATTCGTAGGTGGTGGTTCGATACTAACTCTAATTTTGTCCTGTACTATTTATTTTCACTATACATTTTTGTATTTATTTATTCATGCCAGTAAAAAACTTACGTAAGTCGGAACGTAGGTAGTTCCTAAGGACACCAGAGGCGCTAAAGCTGCATAAATCATGATGCGCATGCGTAATAATACCACAACATTTTATCAATTGGCGATTGGCGTCACCTGGAAGTTCGCCATTGGCACCCGTTGGTTCGTTCTTGTGCTTTTGACTATGGAGGGTAGAGGTAAGGAGAAACAACTCTTATGGGACTTTTATTGAAAAAGTGGTTACAAAATGGGAAGAATAAGGGTTCACCAAATAACCACAGTGGCGCTAAAAACGCGTAAATCTAAAAAATTAAAAGTAACCACAGATAAGAGAATAAAAATCACATAACCAAACATTACACCAAAAAAGCTTTGTTTTTATTTTTTAGAATATAAAATAATTATTTTTTATCCATATTTTGTGCTTTATTTATTATTTAACAATGGTTAAAGTACGGTGTACGGTTTTATGTACGGTGGTTAAAGTGTGTGTGGTGCCTACAGTATGTAAAGTACGTATAATTCAGTATTATTTGTATTACATATATGTAAAAAATAGAGTAAATCAAAAGTGTAGTAAAGATTTTTCGTAAGATTATTGACATACATGTTACAAAGTATATTTTTACAACCTAAATAAAATTTATTTTTAATGATTTTAAAGTTTGACAGGCATGCACAAGTTGTTGGCATTTTTTTAAACAAGTAAAAGTAGGAAATACATTAAAAATTGTACTTTCAAGAAATATATTTAACTATAAGTGATATATTTTAATAATCATTTTAATCAAAATCATCGGGATAAAATTAAGTATTGATTTTCAGACAAGAATTAGATTACAGCGATGGTCAAAACCATTAGATATTGCTTTGAAATCTACAGATAAGGTTCATTTTAAAGAACAACAACAACAACAAAAACATAAATATCAACATTTTGTAGAGCAACAAAAGAATAAAAGACCAAAACATGAACACCAGCAACTAAAACAGGAACCATTAACATTAAATGAATATTAGACGCGTAAGTACAATTTGATCGAAAAAAACGGCGTCAGCGATGCCTATGAAATGAAGATCGCTGTCATTTTATATGTAAAATGATATAGAGAATGTCATCGATGTTCATTTCCAAGCCAACTGGACGCCGTTTTTTTTGATCATACGGCATTATTATACACATAAAGAGTAATATTACACACATAAAGATGCCTTGATAAAGATCAACATTTTGTAGAGCAATAACAGCATGAAATAATGGAAATAATGGACCCTGTTGCTCAAATCAAAAACAAAATATCAGCATTACCACTTTATTGGTTATATCAATAAACATAAAGAAATTGAGTTTATAAGTCTAGATCCTACAAGCAAGCAGATCTTAAATCACATAATTTTAAATGAAGATTTATCTATTATAGTATGTATAAATACTTTGCATATTTTATTCAATGTTGTAATGAATTAACAAATTGCAGGTAATTTATTCTAATAACGAAAAAAAAAACTTTGGATCAAAAAATACTTTCTTCTGATGAGGTTTATGAATATTAAAGTCTGTTGAAGTTTGGCCATTATGTGTTGGTATACAATTTATTTATGATGTTACAGTAGTTAAACAATCCGAGTACGAAACATGTTTAAAATCCACTATTCTTAATGAATGGCAACTACCAACTTGAGAGGAAGCTAAGAGCAAGGTTCTATTGGGTTGACTACAAGGAAAACATGAGGATCTGAAAGGGCTACAAAATTACGTCCCAAGCCATGGGACAATAGGAAACAAAATTCAAAGGAAAAAATTACAATACGTGGGATGCAAATTATACTGCAAAGAATTGAGCAAAAGAATTATTAAAAGTAGTTGAAAGTAGTTAAATGTTACGATAGTTAAACCATCTGACTACCAAACATATTTAAAATCCACTATTCTGAAAGAATGGCAACTACCAACTTGAGAGGAAGCTGCGAGAATGATTCTATTGTGTGAACTACAAGGAAGACATGAGAATCTGAAAGGGCTATAAAATTATTTTTATTCCACGTCCCATGTTGGAATAGCTGGGAGTGAAAAAGAAGATAATATTGCACACGATTCTTGTCTAGAAGTAGTTGATGTTAAGGTAGTTAAGCCATCCGACTATCGAACATTTAAAATCCACTATTCTGAATGAATGGCAACTACGATGGCAAAACGTAAATAAATACTTGTACAGTATAAAATTACATTTTATTGGCTTAATTTGGTATACTAAATAAAATGTGTTACGTTATTTTCGACCTGCATTATATTTATTTAAATCCCATATCATCAATTAATTACTTTAAAGTTTTCCCAATTATAATTAACATTAATTTTAAACTAAAGTTTTTTCATCTTGAATGAGATTTACGAAGTAACTTATGAGAAACAATAAAAAAGAGGCCCAGTCTATTGCTTCTGAATAATCGATAATAAAACCATATATTGACTTAATTTTTATACTAAATAAATGTATAAGTTATTTTAAAGCTGCATTATATTTATTTAAAACCCATCACCAATTATTATTTTAAATAAAATTTCCTTAATTAACATTAATTTTAAGCTAAAACGATCACAATATTTTTTCGTCGTCTTGAATGATATTTACGTAATAACTTATGAGACAATAAGAAAATGGCCTAGTCTATTGCTGCTGAATAAAAATCAAATAATTAGTTTTTCATGTGACATGAAAATAAAATTTGTATTTTTTTGAAACCCGCGGCTTCACACATATGCTTCAGGTCAAATATTTATGTCTTTTGAATCATCTGTTCTAAAAATGTTCGGCGCATGTCTTTGCTACAGCAGCGCCATCTTAAGTCTTCCCTTTTTTGACCATTTTTTAATGCACGGAGTTGTTTCTCCTTACCTCTACACTCCATAGTTCCGAGTTATTTATATTCCGGGACTAGACTGTTATTCTCATTTTGTGTTTTTTATTTCGCATTTGTAAACTTTTTAACGATGATGGTTAACTGTTGTGTTCCTAGTTATTGTCAAGAATTACAATAAAGATGCTCAAATGCAGTTTTTCCTAAAGATCAGTCGTTTTTTTAATTGTATGATCCTGAGTGTCTGAAATTAGTGATGCTAGTATTTAAGGATCTTGAACAAATTGCATTACAAATATAATTATCTAAAATGTTTCCCTATGTAAACGTTTTTATATCCGTTACAGTTTTTGAGACACTAATACTGCCATCTACATACAGTTTCAGACACATTATAAAAATAAATAAGAATTAAAAAAGTAACTAAAATGGTTTAAGTTCCCGCTTGTTTTTTAATACTTCGTTCCTAAGGACAGCAGACGGCAGCATTAAACTTTTTTACCGCCCGATACCCCTGACCTCTCTAGCCTCTAGTATGGTATAACTATATTTTTCTTATTTCTGGTATCGTATGTATGCAGATCTTAATGGGATTCGAACTGTGCCCTATTCTTTAGATGCATTATGTTTTCACGTATAAGCTGAGAGGTTAATGTCAGAATTTTCAGATCAACAAATGCCTGCCTGCAGTCATCCTGATATCCGAGACCAACCTGCACTCTAACTGCTTTCCTCTGCAAAGAGAACAGCTGAACAGTTTCGGCAGAATGATCCCAGGCAAGCAAAGCGTAAGCTTCGCGGGCCCCTCGCCTTTGGACCTACTTGTACAATAGTTCACTATTATTCTTAAATACACCGAAAAAATAAATTGTAATAAACCCCACGATTGTAGAAAACACTGCTACATTTTGCGTCTAAAATGGTACGAGGCATAACGTCGTAGTCTTTATTTCTATCACAAGATCTCCAAAATAGTTAAATATGCTTGATTTTATACGAAAGTAGCCCACAAGTTTGGTGGTAATTCCTTTGAATAAGAAGACTAAGGAAGGAGCATAATGCTATCCATGTATTCATGCATGGTGGGCGGAAAAAGCTCTCTAGGGTGGGGATCCTTGACAGTTCTGTTTGACGATTCATTTGACACATTTGAATTTGATTTGAAATTTTGTGGATTTGTCAGTCTTTACGGAGCTTATTTTATGTTATTTATTATTTATTCTACTACTGATAGTTGTATAAAGGTAGTAAATCTAGATGGAAATTGTGGCAGAACTTAAATTAACAGTGACACTATCGCGATTTATCGAGAAAGACTCTAAAATAGTTGGTTGTGTAGCGTGCGGTAGATCTCGGCAAAAATTGAGCGAAATAATGGAACAACTTTTCGCTAGTAAGTGACTATATAATATACATACGTGTAGTAAACCGATCATTTATGAAATTCACTTAAATTAACTAAATTATATATTTTTCTTGCATTTTAGCTTTTATTTATTACTTGTCAAAGATTAGATGTCAAAGAATTTAGATACGTTAATTTGACTTACCTGCTTCAGTAGCGTATCGGATGTTTGTGTTAATAAATACTTATTATAACTTATCTATTTTTATTAGAATTATATATTTTTATAACAATTTTAATAACTACCAACATTTATTCACAACGTAAAATAAAATAACAAATTATTGAGTCTACCCCACGTCTACCCTACATCATAGTTTTACATTTTTTAAATAAAATTAGAACGACACTGATAAACCGGAATTTAAGTCGGCCATATTTGAGGCCCATCGCGGTGTGCCTAAGATTTTTGATATGCTCCTTCCTTAGTCTTCTTATTCAACGTGGTAATTCCCACAATTTGTGTCTGAATATTCAGATTGTACTTCAGATTGTTGAAATTTAAATGAAAAGCATTACAAATCGTAGCACTACTAACTAAATTTTTTTGGCACAATTAGCTGTTATGGCACTATTGTAAACTGAGTTGTTGAAGAATAATAACTTAGCTAATACAACAATAGGTGCGTTATATGTTTACAAAAATCTAAGAACAATCTGTGGTACAATATTGTAGTTTTTTAGTGTTCCGTACCCAAGGGGTAAAAATGGGAACCCTATTACTAAGACTTCGCTGTCCATCCGTCCGTCCGTCCGTCAAAGGTTTATCTTATGAACCGTTATAGCTAGACAGTTGAAATTTTTACAGATAATGTATCTATGTTGCCGCTATAAGAATAAATACTAAAAAAAGAATTAAATAAATGTTTATAAATAAAAAAGTACTTTCACTTAAGATTCAAGGCAAAATTTATGTAGCTTAGCGAAGGCGCTGGGAAATGCCGAAAATAAGAAAATAATAAGGAAGCCACGCGAGAGTTTTGGGGGTTAGGTGAGACTGGTTTTGGCGCTGATACGCATATCGTCTTTTGTATTTTTCTAATAAAAATTGATAAAATTTAAGTGGTGAAGTTTGAATTTTGTGTATTCTTACACACTAAACATTATCTTTTAAGTAAGAATTTTACATAAAGTCTTTCAAGTCCTCGGTGGCCGCGTGGTTAAGGCGTTAGGACTTATGACGTTGGAGCCGTAGTAAGGCAGGTTCGAATCCTAGTCAAGGCGACTTTTTTTTAATCGTTTTTTTTTATTTTTACATATTTATTTTTACTTTTTACATATTTATTATTGATTAATACAATTTTTGGTAATGTCTTTCTCCATTTTTTTTTTAAATTACTTATATGCGCATTCAAAATTTCAGCTAAATCGGAAAAAAAGTTTATAATAATATAGTGTCTAGTGTTGTATAGATAATGAATGGTACGGAACCTCAATTTTTGTTTTATGTGTTTTTTTTTTAGTGTAGAAGTGAAACAGATTTGTAATATAAAATAGAAAACTTGTAGTATGTGTGCGCGGAAAAAAAATATGACAGTGAATTTTTGATAAAAAAGTATCAGCCAGGACAGATCATATATGAGTATATTGACATCATAGTTGGGAGGTTGTTATAGCATTTATATATATTTAAATTATTTATCTATAGTTGCAGCATTATATCTATGAAAGTATATAATATGATTTAGGTATAATTCGGCTAACAAAATTACCTGGAATTAATATGAACATACTGAAGGTGTTCTTTTAATTTTTGTTTTGTTGTATATTTCTTATCACAGTGCGCACATGCAAACAACTGTCGCTCTTCCCGTGCCAAGTGAACTTTCTCGTGTCGTCTAAGTTTTGGTAAATCTCGTGCTTGGTAGTTACATGTGGAACATCTATAGTCATTTTTCTGCGATTCATGCATTCTAAAAGAAGAATTACTTAATAATATTCTGTTCCGAAAAAGCTCCAATATCATCATTTCTGATAGAAAGTTTTCCTCCAATTGTGATTAATTTTGATATAAAATAAATTTGATATAGCGGAGAAAAACATAATTAGCTTTGAATAATGTTGTTGATTTATTGGAAAAGTCTGGGTTTATGGTACAGAGTACTACTGGACCTGAATTCTGTAACTTTGGCATTAAAACGTTACGCTTTCAAAGAGGTAAGCGAAAGTATTCGATGAGCGGAACGCCAAACCACAGATTAGGTATCCTATAAGTATACAGATAAAAATCTTGTCCCTAATTCGTGGTACGAAAATTGTTTTTTATGACGATGTGCAAACGAGTCAAATTTCCTGTGCGCAAAAATAAACTCGCGTAAAATAACAATAAACAGCGTAATAGAGAGATATCGCTAAACCGAATAGCGTGCATGGACGTTAATAAGGCCAGGTGTTATTTCCTTTACGTGAGGTGGTATTAACTCTCTTCATTTATAGTTATCGGATCGGAAAGAATTCTGATCGCGTCGCGTCCGCTATTTAAACTTAACCTAACTTTGAATTTAAAACTTTGAAATTGTTTTGTTTACTAGGTATTTTAAAACTAAAGGGCTAAAGTGCTTATTTCCAGTGCTTTATTGTTCAACGTCTGCCAGTAGGTTTAGGGCAACAAGCAACAAATTCTGTTAGAAGGGCTAAGTCGTCATCTGCTGTAAACCTAAGACTCTTTATAGGTTCTTTAGTATTGGAAGAGGTGGAATCCATATTTTGGGCCATATTTATTTAATTAAAACTAATCCCAGCTACTTAAATATCAAATTACTTAGTAAAACTAAAGCAATAATTCAAAACAATTCAAACATAACCTAAAATAAAAGATCTCGCCGGCCGGCTCCGGTTGTCAAATACCATTTGATTTTGGTATCCTCGTTGCCGAGCGAATCGTTTTCTGGATACGCGTTGAGCACATATTGACATGTGCATTGACAGCATCGCAATTTCTCAGGTAATAGTCAAATGTGAATAAAACAATGAAAAATGTCAATGTTACATGAATTTCATAACCTATTGTTGAGTTATGTCAACCTATTTTTCTATGGATATGTCATTATTCTTATTATACGAGGGAAATGTTGAAGGCGCTTATACGAAAAATAAATCTGTATTATGTTAATATGACTTCAACTCATAGAGGGCGTCATCTACATATTTTTTAAGAATCTGAGAAAGAGTCTGAAGAGTACCTAACAAGTTTTCTTCCGCACCTGTATAAACCTACGGTGTAAAAAATAAAGATTTACGGCATTTTCTACGTAAAAAAGGTCTCTTAGTAAAAATCGCTGCGAGTAAAGCTTGATTTTCATGCATCCGTTGTCCGACGATACGTCAATAGGATATTAATTTTATTGGTTGAATTTAAAGGCTTCGATTGGTTAACCGTTTCTAACCAATCGAAGTTTTTAAATTCAACCAATAAAATTAATATCGTATCAACGTATCGTCGGACAACGGATGCATGAAAATCAAGCTTAATGGTTCTCGAGATATTTGGAATCAAAATTATCAATACCTGTTATCATTGACATACATTAAACATGTTGAATAACAAGTCATTAGACTGAAATCATAAATATGATTTTTTTTGTGCCAAAAGTTCAACAGAAACTGTTTTATCATTATTTTCTTGCAGAAAAAATTGATTAATTTAAAAAATAAAAATTTCCAAATAACTACCTACTCAACGTGTTTATTTTTGTAAATAATGACATGTATTGACTATTTTCATTCTAAATATCTTATACAGTTCGGACCACCATGTATAATCTCATGATTTCCCTATAATAATAATAATAATAAAAATATTTATTTCAAAAATGATCTAAATATGTACAATAAAATTACAAATATATAGACATATTGAAATATTGTCAGCGGTGAAGAGACTTTTATATTAAGAATTCATTGATTGAGTAGGGTTCCAATTCAATTAAGAGTTTTTTCAATGATTTCTTATAGGTTTCTTGACTTTCGATTGCTCTTATGTCTTCAGGGAGGCTATTGTAAAACTTTACACACATATATACTGGATTTTTTTCAGTCAGGGTGAGACGATGTGAGGGGAACTTGGCATCACTGGATCTTGTTTGGTATTCATGAGATTTTTCCATTTCAAATAGGGACTTATGTTTGAAGATGAATATTAAACACTCATATATATAAAGAGCTGGAAGCGTCATAATTCCGAAGGATTTAAAGTGTCCTCGACAGCTTTCTCTGTACTGAAGTTTCTTTATAAGTCTTATAATTCTTTTCTGAATCACAAAAAATTTTGCAGTTTCTGAATTTGATCCCCAGAGAATAATTCCATATCTCAGCAGTGCCTCAAAATTCCCACAGTATAGTGTCTTCATTGAGTCTGGGTTCACATAACTTGACACACACACAATTCTCAGACCGTAAGAAATTGTACCAAGTCTCAAGCATAGCTTATAAATATGTTGGGTCCACTTTAAATGCTCGTCTATGTAAATACCAAGAAATCTGCATTCACCACCAAGGCTGACATCCATTTCTCCAATTTTCAAATTGCTCGCTAATTCAATTTTCTTCTGTTGTGTTCGAAAAATTAGTATATTAGTTTTTTCTTTATTTAGCATTAGTCTATTTGCCTCAAACCATTCCTCTACTCTCATGAAAGCCTTACTGCCATTCTCCTTCAGAATATCTTGTGTCTATAACGATGAAGACGTCATAAAACCATTTTGAAATACATTTTTGACGATTTTTTTAACAAAATATTGTTTCTCTTGACAAATTCAAATTGAGAAATGAATTGAAAAGATTAAAATTATATCAAAAATCCCTTACATCTCTTGACTTCGCTAATACTAAAATCGACGCACCGTAACCGTTAAACGCAAATATCTTGAAAACCGTTTATTTATTTACTTATGTTATTTTACACTATCGCCATTCGCTTTGGCAGTAAAATGTGTGTAAAAGTACCAAATTTCAAGAAAAAGGGTTTATCAATATTCTTAAAATTAAACTAAACAAATTATCTTTATATATATATATATATATATCATAGGAACATTTAGTTTTATTTTTATCTCAAGAGTCACCTACCGAAGTTAGATACACTACTGATTTAACACCCTGGATATCTGATTTAGGTATAATTCTTATGAAGGATAGTTCTATTCCTATCTTCCTGCACTGTCAGTTTTTTTACGTCATCTAGGGACCGAGTTGAAGTTCGCGCTAAAGATTTTAGACAGTGACAGTTATTTTTGCGTTTGACGGAAGATGCACAGTGCGGCGGAAGATTAATCTAGCGGGACAAAACCGTTTGGTTAGAAATAAGCCAAAAATGTGTACTGATAAGAATAAACAGTAGACATTCCAATTGATATAAAAATGCATGAATTATTTTTTGGTCGTATATATTCTTTGTATTTTGATACATTTTTATCAACCAAATTTGATCGTTTTCTGCTCAGCAAGGCCCATACGAAAAGAAAATATTTAAAAGTGCTTATATATTTTATTCCAAAGCCAAATTATGTTAAAGATTGCCAAAGTTATGTACTTTTCTACTGTAGGTATATTATTTGTTAAAATCCTTCGTGCTTTTGTTCTGCAGATATCAAATTTTCACTTTTGTCAAATATTGATATATTGAATGATGTAGATCTTTTGAGTTACCAATAGTTACCAACACAGGTAGTCACATTCACAAGGAGTTCAAGCTTAATAGGTGAATGCCCAAAAGTTTCATATCAATTGGAGAGTATAAAAACAAAACAAAGACTCGTTAAAGGGTTAATTGAAAAGCATTCAAAAGAAGAATTGGGTTTTGCAAGTACTATGAGCTTTAGGACGGGAGTAAGTGGGAGTAAGAATGCTGCTGTTAATTGTTGAAACCTTAACTCTATCGAAAGGTACTGAGTTTAAAAAATTAATAACTGCCCATACACGGAAAGACCCGGCCTTCGGACTTGGCCTTGAGGCCGGGGCTTTCACCCAAATCACCATAGCGGAAATATATCCGCGGACTTTGCCTTTCACGCAAACCTATAGTATTTTGGGTTAAAGGCCCGGACCCAAGGCCAAGTCCGAAGGCCGGGCCTTTCCGTGTATGGGCAGCTAATGAATGACACCAATAGTCAGTTCGGCAATTTTCCTCACGACAAAAACATTCAAATGATGTTCTAGTTAAATAAAGTATGACGATATACTACAGCTTTTTTTTTACTTTCTGATAATTTATAATAAAGCTAAAGATTATTACTAGTTTTAATAAAAGTTTAAAAAATTGTCTTAGATACTTACTATACAGGGTGGCCCATCGAAAACGTTCCGCAAGGCATAACGGCCAGGATATTTTTTTTTTCAAAAAATCCAAAAACACGTCAATTTTGTTTGTGAGGGGGACAACTTTTGCCCCAAAAATGATTGCAAAATCTTCAACCCTCTAAGCGGGGGTGTCATCTCCCAACTTTCTTCAAATGGGAAGGGGGGTCAAGTGGTACCGCAATGAAAAGGGCTTTTTATTATCTATACTTTCCCGCTTCGTTTTTGAAAATCGGTCGAGTCATTGAGAAAATGTGAAGGGTTGAAATTTGAAAAGTTTATTTAAACATTCATAAACATCATTCATACATCAGAGTAAATGATAAGGATAAATTCATTCGACAAATTTGCTGTTTTTTCTTATTATTTCTAGATGTTTACGCATTTTTTCACAGGTTGAACGATCAGGTGCGGCAGTTGCTAGATAGCTGTTCTGTGACTTGTGCGTTGAAGTTCTTCTCAATATCGTTAAACTGACCCAAAATAGAATTTCCAAAAATACCAGCCCACACGTTCAATTTCTGAGGGTTTTGTGCACCTCGTGAAAAACCCCTCAGCCCAGTACCGACAGTTATGCCGATTAACTACACCGTTCAAAAAGAAAGTACATTCATCCGAAAAACACACATTAAATACTAAATTATTATCATTCGCCACTCGTTTACTCACAGTTTCACAAAATTGTAAGCGACGGTCAAAATCGTCTTCGTTGAGTTCTTGTACCAACTGAATTTTGTACGGGTGGAACTTGTGTTTTTTAATATCCTTTGGACACTGGTACGATTCACGCCGGCTAATTTTGCAATGGCTAATATTCTTGTACTCAGCGTACTATCCATGATAACTTGGCCCAATACGAATACCTCCATAGCTTCATTTACTACAGGGTTTTCCTTCTGCCTCTTTTTATTCATAACGGAACCAGTTTCGCGAAATTTTGCTACTAACTCGCGAACAATTTTGCCATAAAGGTGTTTTTCAGGATGGCATTCACTGAATATCTGCGGAACCCGATTGCTACATTCATTATTTTTAAAATCAAGTTCGATTATTTCCACTTTTTCTGCAAGTGAGTACACCATAATTGTTAAAAAGTTTAACGATATTGAGAAGAACTTTAACGCACAAGTCACAGAACAGCTATCTAGCAACTGCCGCACCTGATCGTTCAACCTTGTGGCAAGTGAAAAAATCCGTAAACATCTAGAAATAATAAGGAAAAACAGCAAATTGGTCGAAGGAATTTATCCTTATCATTTACTCTGATAAATGTTTAAATAAACTTTTCAAATTTCAATCCTTCATATTTTCTCAACGACTCGACCGATTTTCAAAAACGAAGCGGGAAAGTATAGAGAATAAAAAGCCCTTTTCATGGCGGTACCACTTGACCCCCCTTCCCATTTGAAAAAAGTTGGGGGATGACACTCCCGCTTAGAGGGTTGCAGATTTTGCAATCATTTTTGGGGCAAAAGTTGTCCCCCTCACAAACAAAATTGACGTGTTTTTGAATTTTCTGAAAAAAAAATTACCTGGCCGTTATGCCTTGCGGAACGTTTTCGATGGGCCACCCTGTATATGAATTTACAATTACCCAGTGTTAAAATTAAAATATCTATCTTATTTATTGTTTTCAAAATAAAATACAATTGTTTAAAATAAAATATACAGGGTGTCATAAGATTACAATGTAATTAAAAAATAACTGCTAAAGAGTTTTTTGTATTTTACCTGATATCATAATTTTATGTATTTGACAATAGTTTACAGTACGGTTTTTGTGCGTCATGTATGAATAATATAGTTTTATTATCTTGTATTTATTTATTAATAAATTAAGTTGTTAATAAATAAATAAATTTAACCATAAGGTTGCTATATATTAGACCATTTGCTACGTTCTTAGATTTTAAGTTTAAGTCCCAAACATCGCTCCTGAGATTTTGCCTCGCTAGAATAACCATCCGCCGCACTGTGGAGCGCTGGTCCCTGCGTGACGCGACGTAAGCATCCACGGCGACTACGACAGCGGCGATTTGACACGATCGAACAGTACTTTAGAATATATACAGTCCTTGTCTTATGCTAACAATAAATTTACCTGGTATCAATATGATTATCCTCGATGTGATATTTTAAGGTTTGCTTTGATTTATATTTCTTGTCACAATGTGCGCAAGCGAAAAACTGTAGTTCTTCCGGCGCCAAGTGAACTTTCATGTGTTGATTAAAATGTGACTTATGTCGAGTTTGAAAAATACATATGGCACAAGTAAAGACTTTTCTTTGCGATTTCTTCGTCCTAATAAAATAAGTTTTAAATGTTAGTCTTGTAACTCTATAAAACAAGGTATCTATACAGGGTGGCGCACCTCATTCGCTTGGTTGATCATACGAAAACGGAAAAATGTAGAAACAAAATATATTATGGTTATATGTGAAAAGGCAATGTGCATAATTTAAAATTATTTTGAAATGTACAGAAATGTCAGAACTAAGATCTACACTAAAGTTATATTTTTTCTATGGAACACCTTGTATTTTATTTCATATTTGGATCCATGGACACAAAATAAGGCCTTTATTATAATTTACCCTTTGTGGGTAAATTTAATTAAACTGTTATAAATATAACTAATAATGTCCATAACCTAATGCTGATTTTGAAAATAGTCACTGTCACTAGAAAATTGTCATGGCGACACCAGCCATCTTGATTGCCATTTTACTGAAAAATCGCTTTTTATTCAAAATCTGAACTAGATAGGTAGAGGAAACCCTAATATAGTTTGAAAGAGCATTTAAAAGTGCTTCGGTTTATTTTAGAAAATACAGGGTGTCGCATTTGAAATAACAAAGTTTTTGTGTAAAATAAATATTTAAAAATTGCTAATTTTTGGTATCCCTGTATAAATTTGAAGCAATAAAATTTTTCAGTAAAGTTTATTTCTCTACCTTTAAACTCAGCATAAGAATTAATTCTGAAAAGTAATGTACAGGATATTGATAATCTGTTCTATTGTAGCATGCATATTTAAATATCTTTAAATATCTCAAAAACCAAAGATTTAAAACATATTTAACCCTTATAATAAATACCTTTTCTAGAGCCCAAGAATCCAAAAATGACATAAAATACCGGGTGTTCCATAAGAAAAAATATAACTTTGGTATGAATCTTAGTTCTAAAACAACTTATATTTCAAAATAATTTTAAATTGACCACATTGCCTCCCCAGATATACCCATAAAATATTTTGTTTCTACATCATTCCTTTTCCGTATAATCAACCGAGGCGAATGAGGTGCGACACTCTGTATACACCTGTCATAGTTCACAGATGAGTGTATTTCAAATAAAAAATTGAATGAGAATCATCCATATGTTGGCATTATAGTTGAGAGATTATTACAGCCTTAAGCTGAGCGCGCACTGGGCCCGTATTCTGTAACTTTGAAAACGCTAAGCGCTTTTAGACGCTCAGCGTATATGACGTTAATTTTCGCTGAGCGCGCACTTAATTAACGACTTCGGTATTCTCGTCTGACGCGCTTAACGTCTTTACTGATTGCGCTGAGCGCTTTGAAAACGGTTACCTTAAAAGATCGTTTTGCTTGTCGAACTGTCAGTGAAAATCAAAAAAATTGTGATTTTGTGCGTTATCTTGCTCTTTAGTGTAAATTACTACTTCTATAAATTCCTCAATAAATAATTGATAGTTTACGATTTGGCAGCTATAAATATTGTTCAAAACATCGAAAATGCTGAGAAGCGTCTTCAACACTTCCCTCGTATAATAAGAATAATGACATATCCATAGAAAAATAGCTTCACATAACTCAACAATAGGTTAGGAAATTCACGTAACATTGACATTTTTCATTGTTACGTCCGTTAGTTATGAATTTTTGACTATTACCTACATTAGAAATTGTGATGTTGCCAATATGTGCTCAACGCGTATCCAGAACACGATTCGCATGGCAACGAGAATACCAAAATCGACTGCCTTGCGCTTCGCTGATCGAATACTTGCGCTCACCGCTTTGAAAGCGTAACGTTTTTATGTCAAAGTTACAGAATACGGGCCCTGGACAGGTACGGGCGCGACCGACTGCACGACCATCGACCGATCCGAAAGTCGATGCTAGCCGCGCACTGAACTCGCACTGTCGACGGTCGAGGTTACGTCACCAGCATATATTTGAGCATAGACGAGGAGAAGTTTATTTAAATTTAGTCAAATTAATTTGGCATTTCAAATATATTATAAAGTATTATTAGGTATATTTTTAGGCAACTTTTATATTTTATGCGTTATGATGGAAAAATTTATATTATTTAGATATTAACAAATCACATAAAATTAGTGAAATAGAGTGGAGTTGGGGGTATGGGGATAAAAAATACTACATTACTCTTTAGCATGACCGATTTTAACAAATTTGGTGTCATTTAAAAGGGCTTAATTTGATCTATAAAAACAAAACTATATATGAAAAATAGTGAAATAAAACTTCTATTTTTAGTTTCTTAATCTAAATAAGTTGGTTGATGTTGTTTAATGTAATTTTTAAGCCACCTATGTGTTTTCGTTTTTTTTTTCGCCTGTGTTCATTATTTATGTTCATGTTTACTTCGTGACTTAATAGTTCGATATTTTTACATTGAAAACTCAATTTTTTTATCGGTTTTACTTTTTAAAACCATCCCTTGCTTGCTAATTGACGAACTCTACAATCATTGAACGAAAATATTTTAGTACGGTTCAGGAAAGTCTAATTGATACTACCAATTAGGGTGTAGATCTTTTTGGCCATCACAGAGCCGTGCCTCGGTAACAATAATTAAAAAATATTTTTTTGTTACGTGAGATTCCTTTGATATTTTCTAGCGGTCGAAATCAAACTCTTCTAAATAAGTAATGATGCTATTTCTTATTATTCTTGCTTCTGTTCTCTTTTGAAGTTCATATAATATTTATTATGTTATGTTTTAATAGATATTTGCATTTTTAATCAATATTTTAAGGCTTTTGTCTCAAATTCAGTTAAGTTGGTTTATATTGTTTGATGTGAAATTTAAGTTACTTATAATTTTTTCTTTACTTGTGATCATGTATGTGTCATGTTAATTTTTTCATGACTAATTACTTAATAATTTGATATTATTTTCGTTAAAAATCTCAATTTTTTATCCATTTTACTTTGAAAAACCACCCCTTGCTTTCTGATTGATGAACTACACCACCATTGAACAAAAATTGGTCAGTACCGAAAGTAGCGAAAAAAACCGGGAAGTCCCGATTCCTAAGACGTGCGGTACTGAAATTCCCGGTTCCGGAAAACAGCTCTGGTTCCGGAAACCCTAATTATGACAAACACAGTGTGGAATTAAATTTCTATATTAGCAGTTAAATTGCAAGAATTCCTATATAAATTTATTATACATATACCTATACTGCAAGAAATTTGTTTTCCATTTTATATATAGTTTTTATTTTTTATAGTACCGTATGATCGAAAAGAAACGGCATCAGCGATGGCCATGAAATAAAGATCGATGTCATTTTACAGTACGTCTGTCCGTTCTGTAGCTACGGGGTATCCGTGAGAGGGGAAACGATATTCTCTCCATGTTTTTCGTAAAAAATTAGACGACGCGTCCCATCAATAAAAATTCGACAAATTTGCAAGTAGCCAATAAAATGAGTGGGCGGAGCGATTTGCGGTGACGTACTCGTCAAGTCGACGTATAAAATATATTGTTGTTTATTTAAATGTTTTTTGTCCGCATTCCTTTCATAGACACAGATCCAGCAAACGAACTGTATATGTAAATTTATATGGGAAATGTCATCAATCGTCATTTCCCAGCCAACTGGACTTTTTTTCTATCATACGGTAGATATATGTAGAAATATTTTATTCAAACATAAACATTATTTTCACTATTTTGTACCTCGTACGAAGCGATCAACAATGATAGGGTGTCTTTTTATCAGCTGTTATTACTAACGTCACAACAAACTAAAAATTAAATAACATGATAAGTTTTTTGAAGATATTTAAATTCGATTTCTATAATAACGTGAGCTAATCAAAACGAAATGAGAAATGAATTTAATCGGAAGGTTTTCTAATTCAGTTAGTGAATAAGTGTATTAAACAATATAGGTTACGTGCTTGTAAGAATTTTTTATAAAAAAACCGCATATTAAGTATGATATGGTCTCGTACACTTTCGAACAATAATTCGTAATAATGCGCGCTCAGCTCTATAATCCACGAAACTATATATTTTATGATCTATATAATTCCAACACAAAAATGATTTACCTGGAATCAATATGATTATCCTCAAGGTGATGTTTTAAGGATTGTTTTGATGTATATTTCTTGTCACAGTGTGTACAAGCAAACAACTGTCGTTCTTCCAGCGCCAAATGAACATTCTTGTGTTTTCTAAGATTGCTGATATGTAGTGTTTGAAAACTACATATGGCACATTTATAGACATTTTTCTGTAATTCCTTCACCCTAATAAATTATTTTTTAAACATCTTGTAACTAAAGCATACAGGGTGAGTTTTCTTCGATGTTCTCTATGGGTACCTCGGAAACTACTGGAGATAGAGAGTCGGTTAAATGGGGAAAGAATTGCAGTTTTGTAGGGTTTTGTGAAGTTCATGGCTTATTAGATATTTTGAAAAAAACAAATTTCGGCCATTTTTAAAAATTGTCCCTCATTCCATTATAATATATTTTAGACAAAAGGTTTTCAGATAAAAGTTGTAGATAATCACATCCTTAATGAGATTGTGTTCTCCACATAGACAAACAAATAAAAAGAGACTGGCAAATTAAATGGCAAAGAGAGGGACGTTAAATGGCAAAGAGAGGGACGTTCCCGTAGCCTGCCGTCACAAAACATCCCCCTTTAGAACTTTTTCTTTAATGGCCATAAGCGGGAGTAAAAGCCCAACCGCCCGAACAAACACTAGAGGCGCCACCGGTCATCAAATGGTGTAAAAATTGCGAAAATTTAATCATCTAATTTTGACACAAGGGGTCGCGCTTAACTTTTTAAATTTTAATTCAATATTCATTGTTTTCAAACTATATTATTAGACTTTGTTGTATTTTATGAATGTATAAATGTTTTCTTAGTATAAAGTTGCATTATAGTAATTTGAATTATATTACATACATATTTAAGATTCAAATATTATGACATTATGTCAGTTGCCGTCCATGTCATCTTGATAACAAAAAGTTAGTTATTGTCTCTGTTATTGTCAAAAGTAGTTAAAATCGTGTTAAAATATTAAAATTTACAAGTTATAATGATATATTTTATATTATTTCAACAACAAACACATAATAGTACAGCGTAATGTTGATATGCAGGTCCAAAACAAAAAGTGCCGTTATATTTTTCAGTTTTCGTTGTCACCTGAGGAAGTTTCAGTGATTTTAGTGTTGTCGGATATTTTTATTTGTGAAATAGAAATATTGCGTTTGGATTGCAAAACTAAAAGTGGAAGTTTTATTTTATTACAATGTAAGTAAGCGTTTGTCCATTTTATATTTTACTTTTTTCATACCTACGACAAATATACATATATTGAAATTTTATAAATCGTTTTATTTAAAAAATGTTAGAAAACAAGCTTGTAATCCTGTAATTGACATAATTGTTATGTAATATATTCCATTTAAATGTAATATATTACTTTACAATTTAAAAAATGTAAATTTAAAAAATATATTAAAAATATATTATACAGGCATTAATTGAAATTTTTTGAGTGCGAACAAACACGAGAGGGGCGCTTTATTATTTACTTTCATTTCTTAACATGACGAAGGTCTAAAAGGGGATGTTTTATGCCTGCCGTAGCGCAACTCAGAACCATAGATAAAAGAAAATAATCTACCATTAAGATAGATATGAAACTTAATAGTAAAATTTTAGGTCAAAGCGCCCCCCGTGTTCTTAGTAGAGACTACGTTTAACCCAGCGCCTTCGCCTTTTCTGCTGTAAATGTTTTTTATATTTATATTTGAATTCAAAGGATTTATTTTTAAAGTTACACTGATATATTAGTAATCAGAGTAGCTTTAATAAAACATAAGAATATATATATATATATATATATATATATATATATATATATATATATATATATATATATATATATATATATATATATTTTACAGTTTATTAAAAATAAATTTTGACTACAAGGTAGAAAGTAAATCACAATATTTGATAAAACTTATAAGTATACCATTTTTACATTTAATAAATAATAAAACTATTTCTGACTATGATATTTAAAATTTAGATAGATAGAAAATTAAAAAACATACCGGTATTTGCAGACGCAGGCCCAAATTCAATAAAAACCAAAATTTTTCCTGCGAAAATCGGGATTTTTTCACTAAAAAGGTATTTTTTGATTTATCAGCAACCATTGTCAAGTTGACAATATACAGGGTGTTTTCTAATTAGTCTAAAAAAATTGTGGTGTGATTCCTCATGTGTTCTTAAAACAATTTTTATATAACCATTAGGTCTAAATTGGGTCTAAAGTACTTCCTTTCTGATCTACAGGGTGTTAAAAATTTTAAAAAATGAATTTTTTGCTTAACATAATAAAAATAAATGGTACACCACTGCTTTTTTAAAGAAAATATATTTTTTTCTTGACTGGCCATCCTTTTTCAACAAAATTGATCTTTTGAGTTTTTCTTGTTCATCAAACGGTTGTCGAGAAACAAATAAATATACTTATTAAGAGCCCGCCTTAAGCCGTTTTCTAACGATTTTTTATTTTTTAGATTAATTAGGAAACACCCTGTATATGCATATCACAGGCAACCAAATAAACTAGTAACCTCTAAAAATTATTTTTCCCACCACTAGCGACATACCGTGTTTTTAGTGAGTACTAAATTATTTTATCAAAATTTCACCATATAAGTTTCCAGGCAATGCTCAGAACGCAAAATTTCGTTCTATTTATGGTGATCTGCGCATTGCGTCTATTGGGCCTACTATCTCATTCTAATTTAACAAGAGAGAAAGAAGCAGCCATATAAAACGTAATTTCTAAATAGAAATTAGAACAATCGCCTTTCGTTTTCGTTATCATGACAACCAAGATGACATCATGACAATTCGTCATGTTTGTTAATTTTTCTTTTGGTGATTTACTTTTTTTTCTAAACTTTCCAGTTTATTGACTTATGAATATGGATAGGGAACAAATTCCTTTGTTCCATATAGGTATTTATATTTTGTTACTTATAATTGTAGGTTATACTATTTGTTATTTTATTTGCTGCAGGAGCCAGTATCATCTATATGTATTGGTGCCCCCTTTCTCTGATAGATATGTTAAAGACACCCGGTAAAATAAAAGAAAGTGGTTATATTTATCTTCTTATTAAGAAAAAAGTAGAAGTAGTAGTGTCAAAAATATTTCGAACCTCTCTTAACATAACAAATTAATACAATTAATTTTTTTCATTTTTTGGGTAGGTAGTTTATAGCTGGTTTATAGTAAACAGAAACTTTATTAATATACCTATTTTACTTTTGTTTTAGGATTAAAACTGGACTTGAAAATGGTTCAGGATCATGATTCTCGTAAAGCCTTCTTTGCTTGGATATTCACAAAATTAGATTTTTAATGCCCTTAAAAAATTGGCCGATTGTTTCCTGCAATAGTCAGTTCTTCTGCATTTAAAATTGGTAGGTAGGTGGAATAAACACTGTTATTTTTTGTTATTATATTATAAAAAGTTTATTTATTTTTATGTATAAATAAATATGTTTATAAAACAGTACAATTTTTGCTTTTTTTATAATTTCCCTTATAATAGTAGCAAATTTTCGTATAAACTGATTTATTCCCTACACCACGTTCTCTTTACGTGGTATAGGGAATAAATCAATTTAAGTGAAAATTTTCAGTTTCAGAATGAAAGAATACTACTAATAATGGCTAATTTAAATTTTCCGCCCGCCAGAATGTGCGATAATGTCTTACGATACGTTTTATACCTATCTCTTTCTGTTTCATATAAAACACACATAATAAAGAAAGATAGGAATAAAGACGTACGTCCTGCCATGGTCCTGCTAATTGGTTTCAAAATTGTTATTCTGAGTTGCGCTACGGGAACGCGGTCCCCCTCTTTACCATGGGATTTGTCAGTCTCTTTTTATTTGTTTGTCTATGGTTTGGTTTGGTTTGGTCATTTTTGACATACGACACAAACACAATATGTTTTTTTAAATGGAAACTATAGTTGGCCTTGACTTCATAAAAACCGCCATTTTTTAAGCATTTCAGCGATATAAGCTGTAATATGTTTTTTTTTTCGAAAAAATTACTTTTGAATTACTCAGTCTTTTTTAGACTTACATTCACGAACACTAAAGTTAGTTATTGTCTCTTGAAAGTAAAAAAGCATCTATGAAAAAAAAAACTTTTGAAAGTAAAAAAGCATCTATGTACTGTTTGACCAGCGGATCTGAAGCTACGGAAGGAATGCGAGAAAAAAAAATCGATATTGCCACGTTTATCTATAAAATTGCAAAATTGCCAGACATGAACTATAAATTTAACATATTTTTATTATATATAATGTGTTTAGCATATATTCTGACGTATATTACTAAGGAATTTTAACGTAGTTCATATTGTTCGATATGTTTTATTTAATAACTTATTTCTTTCATTCTGTATAATCTGCTTATTATAAAAGTTGAAGATTTTTCAACGATATCATTGGCAAACCGGCATCACCGCGCATGGCCGTCTATTCATCGAACCTGATTGGCGAGAGTACGTCACAAGATTTGTTACCACGCGGTTGCCATGGCTTTTACGCCTTTCCTATTCGCTTGCTTTATCCCCAACTTCACGGTCTCTTCTGAAAAGAGTAGGAATATTGAATACTATTGAAATATCCAGTGGCGGTGTCATTTTTTTGATCATTATTACTTTATTTCATTATTTTATACCGGTTATCCTAAACTTTATTCCTATATTTTTCGTATATTTGATAGTTAAGTTGTGTTTTATTGTTTTGTTATCTTGTTATAATGTTTTTCGTTCGTAGTTTTTAATTATTAATATCCAGTTTGATCATATATTTGTGTTTTGAAAATGAATAAATCTGTTAAGGGTAAGACGCTACATAGTCAGACAAGAGAAATAATAGCTAATTTATATAGGTAAATTAATAATAACGTGGATGAAATCTCATTTGGTTTATTTCCTTCTGTTCATAATAGGGCTTGCGATGAAGAAGCTACAGAGAATTCGCTTAAGTTGCCGCTTAAACGTAAACTTGAGCGGATATTTCTTTATACCGGAGTTAGCGTATCGGCTATAAAAAAATTCACACAGAAGATAAAAAAGGCTGAAAACTAACCCCGATAAAATGATATCCAGCTCTGGAAAGAAACGACCACGTGAGACTGCTGTCGAAAAGCTCGACGACTTTTTCGAAGTGGTCAGGAATTTGATAAATAGATTTTATCTCGAATTCAAACTCGTTCTCAAAAGAAACGCTTAGGGGGTTATGAAAATCAAATGAATTTTTTTGGCGTAAATGTCAAAATAACAGATAAGTATTAATGGAGCGGCCCATTATATTGCAGAGAGAGAGATATAAATATATACGCGAAATTAGAAAATATAGCCAAGTATTATCTATTTGGATGAAACATATGGGTAGCCAATGACCTAACCTTTAAAAACTGCTGGCGGAGCGATACCATATATCTGGTGTAATAGGCAATATTGGATCTACTGGTGAGTAAAATTATGTTTTGTTTGCGCTTCCAAAGTTAACTATTTTCAAGATTTTTTTTTGCTGGAAATAGTTATATCTAAAATTATGTATTATAGAAAAAATATAGTTAGTACAGATATATAAATAAATATACCTCAAGACTCAGTCTTGATCATCTGCTGATGGCAGACATCGTTAGCGAAACGTGCGTCCAGTGTAAAATTAAAAGTGTTTTGGTGTATTGTACTGATTTAGTGTTCTATTTTGCTGTGTAACACCAACCCCCAGCTGTAATTATTTCTTCTATTATATTAACAACACAATAATAAAATGATTCAAAATATTTAAGGGAGCTTTAATCAAAGCTTTTAGTGTTTATCTGCTAACTCAACAGTAACGATTCAAACAGCATAAAGTTTTTTGAAAACAAATATTAATCTGAGTATTATATTTATGATACACATTATTTTCATATAACACCGTACGCCCATGCCTATTTTATGAATGAAATTGGGCGTGTTTTGTTTACAACTGCGTTCCCCTGCCGATGCCCCGTAGCTACAGATCCGTTGGTCACACTATAGGTATAATGGTGGGTTCATACAGCCAAATAAAATAAAATAAGAATAAAATAAAATAAGAAATAAGGAATTCTTATTTGTGTGCGTTCATACAGTCAAATAAAATAAAATAAGAAATATATATTTGCTCATGCGCAGTACGATGAGGCTGGATAAAAGTTAACTTTTACGATTGTTTATAGTAATTTTACCATTTATAGTATATTTATTTATTCGTTGCCTACTATATTATACATTTTACTTATGTGAAATTATAAAATAAATTAAATCCAAACTGAAAATATTTGTAGGTTAGAATTAAGCGTGCGCAAAGCCGTTTTCACATAAAATAAAACAAGAAGTTAAAAGATAAAGACTTCTTATTTTATTTGTTATTTTATTTGGCTGTATGAACGCATGTACGGTATCCCATATAACCAACTTTCTTATTTTATTTTATTTTATTCTTATTTTATTTTATTTGGCTGTATGAACCCACCATAATTCAATGACATCGAAATAAATTAGACCCGGCGACTCACATTTTGGCGAAATCCATCATTGCCTTAGAAAATTGCATGTATGCCAAATTTTCACTTCGACCGCATTTAAAAGGAAATCTTACCTACGTATACGTACGGGGATAGCAAACCCACATTGTAAACCAGGGATTCCAAATATAGATTACGTCGTAGAATACTTTAAACCGACAATAATTAAAGGTAGCCAACGGTAATCACCAACTACTCACAATCAGCATTAGCCGTTAGTTAAATCTTCTGTAATTATAATTTTTAAATTTTAAGAAATTTAACATAAAACAATCGACAACGTCGCAACGCCAGCTGATGCCGAAAACGTACGCATTTTACTATCTTCACTCCTAAATTTAGGCAGCCAACAAAACATCCAGTTCGAATTCGTTCATAAATTGTTTTACGGCGTTGCCAATGTGTTGTCGTTTTTCGAAATGTTTTACGAGGTGATTTCCAGATATTTTAGTGTTTTGTGGTATTATTTTTAGTGATTTTATTGAGAAACAATAAGACAATGGTGCGAACTTGCTTAATTTGCAAAAATAGAGACGATTTAAACCTAGAAGTTTGATTTCGAAGGTGAGTAAGGCTATGTTACATCAGTGCGGTGCCGAAAGGTAAAATAGGAAAAAATCTTTGGAAAAGTAAATCACACAGTTTTGGAATGTACCGTTAATAAGTAACGAACCATTACGTTAAGTTAGTTTCGTCACGTTTGGTTTTATTGAATATTTCGTCAGGTTTGGTTTTATTAAATATTTTGTTCATAATATTTAAATATTATTAAAACCAAGTATACAAAAAATGCGAATATTAATTTGTTGAAAAAATATAAAAAAAAATTAAAGATGTCATAATTACGAAAAATGTTCAATAGTGAAATACCATATGATTGAAAAAAAAACGGCGTCAGCGATGGATGTGAAATGAAAATCGCTGTCTTTTTATATGTAAAATTATATGGGGAATGTCATCGATGTTCATTTCTAAGCCAACTGGGCGCCTTTTTTCGATCATACTGATTGTTATTAGGATTTTTAGTTATTAAATATGATTTTTTAAGTGTAAAATCAAAATAGATTTATATAATGATTGAAAAAAAGTTAAGGGATTGAAAAAGATAAGGGGTTGGATATTACATACTAAATACCGAATGATCGAAAAAAAAACGGCGTCAGAGACTGCTGAGAATAACAATCGAATATAATTTTGGCGAGTTTTATTTCTAGATGTCGTTTATTAAAAATTGACATAAAACTTGTCAAAAACTAATACTAATTATAGAAAAATTATAAAAGGATAGAACGTTTCCAGAAACACAAATCGATATCCAAAAATTTTTTTTTCGAATTTATACTACACCATTTAAAAATCAAATACAACCATAAGGCCTACTACTGCCACTAAGTGCTATTAAAAAATAAACAGTAGGGGTCATGACATATAACCTCGCCAAAATTATCACCGATTGTCGTTTATGACGCCGTTTTTTTTTTCGATGGTATAATTTTTGTGGTAATAGAGGAATGTATTTTTTGTTTTGTTTATTAAGACTAAAAAGATTTATATGTATAGTTTAAAAGATGAATGCGTCTTTGATATTTTTTTAAAGCATTACTTATTTTTTGTTTGGCAATTTCTAATGAAAAGTTAATTATTTATTCAGTACAAGGTCCCGATTATCCGCGAAGAAACTGAGCCAGAAATAAGTAAATATTTTAGAAATTTTCTTTTGTTTAACAAAGATCTTTATTATTGTTGTTATATAGTAATATTTTTACACCTAATATAAAATTGCAATTAGTCACGACAGTTTTAAAATATTCTCATTTTCCACCGTGCGTTGCTTCAATCAAAATAATAACCATTCATTCAAATAAATGATTTATAAAAGTCGTTTTCGGCTCGTATTCATTGAATGTTTGATGGATTATATTACTACTGCAGCAATTTACAGACATTACTATGGAAATGTGCATATCATAATATTTCAATTAGTTATTTTCGTATAGAAGTCATTGGAGTATGTATTTTCGTAATTTTTAAAAATTTAAAATGTATTTTGGCAAGTAGTATTTTCAAAATTTGAAGAGCCATCGAGCACAACAATATATTGTATCCAAAAATCATATTTACGAGAATATAATATTAAATTATATATTACAATCAAAGTAACTACGCCACTGGCACACATTCTCAAGATCTCTGAACAGCGTTGCCATTCTCTCGGGAATCCTTATTTTACGATCAGCCCGTCTTGTTCCTACTCGCATAGAACAAGAAACGAATGTCTGATTCTGATCTTTTTCTTTTTATGAATGAAATGCCGGGTCTACTTTATTTAGAGGTCATTGGTATAATTCTTGACAAGAATAAATTTACCTGGAATCAATATGATTGTTATCAAGGTGGAATTCTAACGCTTTTTCTGACATATATTATATTTGTTGTTGCAGTGTGCAAAAGGAAACAACTGGCGTTCTTCCGGTGCCAAGTGAACTTTCTTGTGATGGCTCAATGTTGTGTTTGGAAGCTACATGTGGAACATCTATATACCTTTTACCGCGGTTCCTTCACCCTAATAAAATGAAATTTAATTATTACAGTCTCATAAAAGTCGTAACTCTATTGATTAAATATATAACCTTACATATACTCTCATTCTACCATTGCTATAATTCGCAGAAGATTAGAATTGAATTAACAAAGGATTTTTGTTAAAAAATTAGAATAGAATCAGATTATGAAAGAATTTACAGATGTATAGAACAGTTATAGTATAGATGTATAGTATGATATAAAAAACGGCGTCAAAGATAGTTTGGAAATGAAGATCGCTGGCATTTTATATTATGTAAAATTATATGGAGAATATCATCGACCACACTGCGGCTGTCCCAAGGAAAAACACAGGATATGCATTTTTTTTCTAAATATTTTGGTAATTATTGGAAAAACTGGAAATCGTCTGATTTGCACAAACATTTGTATACGCCCTATTTTGAGGTCGAAGATTACGAATCTGAACTTTTTTTCTGGCGGTCTCTTACCTGTGTCTCTACCGTTTTTCAGAAAAACGAAAAATTATTTCAACATCGAATTTTCCTTAATTTCTCATACTTTTAAGGGTTTCTAGCATATTCTATCAGTTTCTAGCTATTTTGTTAGGTATTCAATAAACAATGATGTTTTTGCTATTTTCCTCTATTTTCTGTTACTTTTTTAACCAATTCTATACCTTTGTCTATACATAGAAGAAAATTTGCTAAAATAAATTTGTAAACAATCTGAAAATGTTGGGTTATGTGTTTCTGGCATTTAAAGCAACGTTGCCAATGCTAAACCTAAATTTAGCATGTTTTTTTCGCTCATTCTGGGATTAGGAAAGGCGGTCGCCAGAGAAGAACGGCTTCCAAGCTTCTTCCCATAATTGCTACCGTATGATCGAGAAAAAACGGCGTCAACGATGGCTATGAAATGAAGATCGCTGTCATTTTATATGTAAATTTGTATGGGAAATGTCATCGATCGTCATTTCCCAGCCAACTGGACGCCGTTTTTTTTCGATCATACTGTATTTTACCAACGAGATCTGACATCTGTAGAGGTGGGAATTCTAGTTCCTTGGGAGGAACTAGGTTCTTAGTTCTAGTTCCTCCAGAGGAATAGTTCCTTGAACTAGGTCCTTATTTCACAATAGTTCTCGACTAACATTGACATCCCCTTTGCTTGCTAATGGATTTCGTTTTGTCAGAACTATTCACAGTTTACTATTCAAAATTATACAGATCATTATAATTTTTATAATGTACGAAATATAAGAAGACGTGTAATTGCATATGTTAAAAACATATAGGTAAGTTTTATAGCAGATAAAAAAAATTAAAGAAACTCGAATCAGAGTTTAAAAATTATATCACAAATCAATTGGAGGAAATAATACGAAAAATTTACGAAAAAATGAATTTTTCCTCACTTCAAGCTTTTTGTTTTTGTCTAAAAATTCAGAATATCTACTTCGCGGTTTATAAGATTTCTTAATTTTAGGGACCTAAAGTAAAACATTCCCATAAAATATTTAAAAAACAAAGTAAAAATCAAAAACAGTATCCACGACAAGTTTCTGTGGTAATTACGCCGCGCCGGCTGTGGCAATAAACAAGGCCGAATCCATCGTCGTCGCCTTGTATTATATCTCGGATCTGCCGACTGAATAGATTCCCGTGAACTAGTCTTTTAATAGTTCCTCTATGTCCGGATCCGATAACATACGGCTGGTACTCCCCACGCCTGCCTAGCATCAATCGCGCTGGCTAATCCATACGTAAACTAGTCTTTTATTTAGTTCCTCTAGTTCCTTTAGGTCCGGATCCGATAACATACGGCATACGACTGGTACTCCCCACTCCGGCCTAGCATCGATCGCGCTGGCCCGATCCGTTCGTACGTAAACTAGTCTTTTATTTAGTTTAGTTCCTCTAGGTCCGGATCCGATAACGTACGGCTGGCACTCCCCACTCCTGCCTACCATCGGGCTACGCGCGCTAGCCGATCCCTTGTATCATGGCCGATCCGTCGCCGTCGCATATTATTCTATATCGGTCACAGTCTCGATCCCGGAACAGGTCCTGAGGAACTAGTTCTTTGAGAAACCAGGAACTAGTTCCTTTCATTCCGGGGTCGGAATAGTTCGTTGGAACGAACTACACACCTCTAGACATCTGACCTTTGCTTATAGCGTGATTTGATTGCATCTTGATTGCATTGGTTTTACTATTCAAAGGTTTTACTCTTTTTGGTTGGATTGGTTTAGTTATTTGGCGAGTTGGTTACAAGTTGGTTAGCGTGGTTATTTGGAGGGTGTTAATTCATTGGTTAGTTGGTTATCTGGTGGGGTTGGTTGGTTTTTACTAATTTATATTTGTTTTTTATATTTTTTTACCAGTGTCGAGGTTAGTTGCGTTGGTTAAGTTGGTTTTTTTGGTGGGGTAGGGTCTTGGGATGGTTTTTGGGGTAGGGTGGGGTGGATAGCGTTGGTTAGTCCTTTGAAAGATCCCAAAGATGTCGCCCTTGGTCGCCGCTCTGCTGTGTTGTCTTTCGTACGCTGACCAATAAAAACCAAGTAAATTTTGTTGGTGCCGTACTTGTGCCGTAGGTCTGTAAACTGTAAAGATGTTTATATGCCTACAGGGAACCGGGAGCTGTGATGAAGTGGCAGAGATCGAGATATGGTTACCCATCTCTACACATAACCTTTTAAGTAGTTCTTTTGAATTAGTTCCATAATGTAATTAGTTCGTTCATATCAAATATGTCTTTTAAAGGTTTAGGTTAATTTCTTTTGTAAATATCATTTATCTTTAGTGATATCTTATTTTTTAATAATCTCTTTGATTAAATATAATATATTCTTGATACACAATAAAGTGATAAACTTCAAGATTTCGGGTATTTTTTTAGTAAAATTATAGATATTTGAAATAATGGACGAGGAACAGGAAAAAGTCCTTAAAAATATAGGTATCTTTTACATTAAATTATTACTGGAAATTTGATTTAAAATATTTTTTTACAGACCAGAAAAAGAAAAAACGACGAAGATTTAGAAAATCAAAAATAAGAGATTCCGATAAGGATGTAGCTAGTATAAGCAGATATTTTAATAATTTATCAACTGGTACGATTATAATAATTAAATTATGAAAAGTGATAACAGTTTTGATTTAAGGGAAATTAGAAAGTTTAATGATACAATCCACTGTTCATGATGATGGGCAAGAAACTGACAATAAATCCAATATCACTTTTCAGTTTGATATTTATCCTGTACAAAACAAGTTGAAATATTGTTACTTTAAGCAGCGAAATAGACGACAGAAATATATAAATTTAAAGTCATATTTAGGTTCTGACAAGACTTATATTTTTGTAACTAAAATCTTTTTAAATCAATATAATAGTCAAGTTGAGCAAATATTGGAGGATAATACATCAGAGGTAACACTAATAAGATTATTTATAATAATTATGACAAGTAGAAAAGTAGAAACAATTAAATTTTCCATTTAGGTTGGTAAAAATGTTAAAAATATGGATAATAAGTCGGGTCGTAGTATAAAAAAAGAAAAACATAAACATAAGAAAACAGGGAGAAGAAAACTTAGTGAAGGTAAATTTCCCAGTTATTTAAAAGAGGAAGAAGTCTTAGAAGGTAGTGTGTTAAGTGTGATCTAAAATTCTTATGATTTTATTCAATTTTTGCCTCTGTAGGTTTACAAAATGGAAACTTAGTTAAAGGATTTTTAAGAATAAATCCTAAATCTGCACACAACGCTTATGTTAGCAATAAAGACAGTTCCATATCAGATTATTATATAAAATCGCTTATTGATAGAAACAGGGCATTAGAAGGAGATGAAGTTGTGTTAAAAGTAAAACCTAAAATATATTGGGAAGAGGGACAAATAACTGCTACTGTTGTTTACATATTGAATAAGGTAAGATTAGAATTTATTCTGTATGTATAGAAATACCATATGATCGAAAAAAAATGGCGTCCAGTTGGCTTGGAAATGACGATTGATGACATTTCCAATATAATTTTACATATAAAATAACAGCGATCTTCATTTCATAGCCATCGCTGACGACCTTTTTTAGTTTTGTACAGTATTACAGATAAAGTCTACATCGTAGAGGTATATAATATGTTTTTTTTTAATTAACTGATTTTTATCAAACTTGACTTTGGCGTTAATTTTTGCTTGAGAACTAATTAAAAATGGCATAATAAAATTTAACCTGTAACTTTGTTAATTCTAAAGCTTGATTTTCATGCATCCGTTGTCCGACGATGCGATGATACAATATTAATTTTATTGGTTGAATTTAAAGGCCTCGATTGGTTAGAAAGGGTTAACCAATTGAAGCCTTTAAATTCAACCAATAAAATTAATATCGTATCATCGTAACGTCGGACAACGGATGCATGAAAATCAAGTTTAATTGCCTTTTCTAATTATTATTTTAAGTTATTTTACATATAATTTTGGTTTATTTATTTTAGGTGCACTCTAGAGTAGCTGTAGGAAACATAAAGCCAATAAAAGATAATAACGAATTTGCTGCTTTTTTTCCTAGAGATAAACGTTTGCCTTCTATGGATATACCTTCTACATGTTGGCCAAATGGATTTTTAAATAAACCTGATTTATATGCCAATGTTTTATTTTCTGTTAGAATGACAGAATGGAGCATACCAAGCTATGCAATAGGTACGACCTTTGTATCTGTAGTAGATAATGTTATTCTTTTTTTTTTATTCCCGAATGAAAAAATATTTGACGTGACATTTAGCGTTCACTTCACAGAGCATCACGCGAACAGTTATTGATTTTAACGATCACTCCTTGTACCTGCTCAAGTCATCGTCGGCCAAACTCATTTTTCTTAACATTTAAAGGCACCCAGGGGCCTTATTCTGTATAGTGATGAAGCTTTGGAACAGGATCTGTTATTTTCGAAACAGGTTTGTTTTGGAACTGGCTTGGAACAGGTTTATGTGCTATCCTATACCAGTTCCAACTGTTCCAGCTGTTTCAAAACACTGCAACTTAAATTAAATAATTAAGGAAATAAATTCTTGGAATTGTGGTTTAAATTATGTTATCTACTATATTTGTGATACTAGATTCTTAATAGTGTATTTTTCAAAATGAGATAATTATAAATTATATTGCATTTGGCAACATCGCCAGTACTTTTTTTTGATGGTAAGAAATTCTCTACACCTATTCTGTTTACATTAAAAAAAAACTCTGCGTAAAAAATGTATACATACCGACAAAGAAACCGCTTGTTATGATAAAGGCGACGACCTTTTTTATAGGCATGATAATTTTCGAAATAGGTTTAAGGAATTCACTTTAAATTTTTTTGTTTTGGCTAATTACAGTTGAGGGATGGAACCTTTGGTGTTAAACAGCAAAATAAAAACACTAAATCACCACAATACACCAAAACACTTTTACTTTTACACTGGACGCGCGTTTCGCTAACCATGTTAGCATCATCAGCAGATGATTATAAACTAAAGTACAATCTACAAGTTGAGCGTTTATATACTCGCCCAGTGGGCACCGAGTGGGCGTGGCAAAAACTAGCCAACCGAGTCAGAGCCAACTGAGCGTAACAGTTAGATTTCCGCCACTAGAGTAGTAGGAACAAAGAACTTGAAGGAATTGGACCGTTGTCTCTGTTCATACTATCTTTACATTTATTAATTCTGATGCTTTCATATGCATCTAATTGCCTGTAATTTGAGACTTATTTTATTAATTTTAAATTATTAAGATCTATACCATGTTCTTTATCAACAATATGTTCGGCAACGCAAGATTTATCCGGTCTACCATATCTTATCTGAGCTAAATGTTCTTTAAATCTAGTTAATATTGATCTTCTAGTTTGCCCAACATATTTCTGATTACAATCTTTACAAGAAATTTCATAAATACCCGACCTTTCCAGTGGAGGTGTTTTATCCTTTGTATTGCCTAATAATTGTTGTAATTTATTATTAGCACTATACACAAGTTTATAATTGACATTCTTAAAAATTACTTTTAGACCACAGGATAACTCTCTATCAAACGGTATCGAAAAATATTTAGACGTATCTTCCTCCACTTGAAAAGTCGAATTTTCAGGAAATCATTAAGCTATACCTACGTTTTCTAATTAATTTATCAACTAGTGAAGGAGAATATCCATTACACTCAGCTACATTCCTAATGTAATCTCTTTCTATTTCATTTCTTTCGTTGGAAAGTGGGAAACTAAGTAATCTATGAACTAAGAAATTTAAACTAGCCATTTTATGTTCAACACTATGATGTGATTCATTAGGAATATATCAGCGTGTGGTATTTTTCCTATAGATATCAAATTCCACGCAATTATTAGTATTTCTAATAACTAATACATCTAGAAATGGTAATCTGTCGTTGTTCTCAATTTCATGCGTAAATTTAATGGAAGGAAAACGATTATTTAACTTAGAAATAAAATTATCTATGGTGTCTCAATGTGTGTCAAAAACAACAAAAATATCATCCACATACCTAACCCATACTCTTGGAAAATACTTAAACTGATTCTTAGCTTCCACTTCAAACCTGCTCATGAATAAATTAGCCAAAAATGGAGACAATGGATTACCCATTGCTGTACCTTCCCGCTGTTCAAAAAAGTTGTTATTAAATTGAAAACAGTTTTGTTTCATACATAACGATGTAAGCTCAATATATTCAATCACAGTTTTGTTGTCGAGACCATTTGCGTTCAGTAATTCCTTCAAATAGCCTAAAGTATGTGGAATTGGAGCACTTGGGAACAACGAAGATACATCAAAGGAGACCAAAATTTCACCTTCATGCAATGTTATATCTTTAATTTTGTTAATGAATTCAATATTATTTTTAACTGAGAAAGAAGGTTCATGATCAGGTAAATTTTCGAACTCCCTTGATAACCATTTTGCCAAATTATAAGTCGGAGAACCTACAGCCGAAACAATTGGGCGCATAGACTTGTCCGGCTTATGAATTTTTGGCAAAGCATACAATTTTGGTAATGAGGGATTGGATACTTGCAATTTCCTCTTTAAAGAAAGATCAATAAGGGTGTTACATTCTTTTAGAGTTTTTTTAACGTCTGCTACCATCTTAGACAAGGGATTCTTTTTCAAATTTATGTAGGGGCCATTATCGATTAAGTTGTTAACCTTATCATAATAGTCTTTTTTATCTAATATAACAACCTTATTTCCCTTATCAGCTTTTAGATAGAAACAATCTTTGTTACGCAAACTCTTGACAATATTGTGCTCTTTGTTAGATTTTAATGAATTACTTGAAACAATATTTTTTGATAACTGATTTCTACAAGCCTCTCTTGCAAATACTTTAGAAGCCTCGGGCAAGTGCTGAATAGCAGTTTCAACACCAACGACGATTTCCTCCAAAGCGCTACCAGAGTTGGGCAATGCATACTTTAAACCTTTGTTTAATAAACTGAGCTCTTGTTTATCAAAAGTCTGCGAAGAAAGATTTTCCACTATGTTTATGTCTCTTTGGAAAACATGTTTTTTTAGAGCTTTTAATTTTTAAACTTACTATTCAAAATGGACATTTTTTAACAAATTTTGAATTGATAACCACAAACATATTTCTCTGAAAGAGACACCAACATTCATACTCTACATTAGTTAGCTTATAAGTAAGTTTTTTGTAAAGTCCATAGGCTTCAATTTCAAGCCTACTTCGTTTACTATACAGAAATTTGATTTCTAAATCAAGCCATTTTTGTTTTGCAATTTTCTCTACCTTATCACTAACGTTACTTTTCGGAATATCAACTTTAATAAAACTAGGATAAACTAAATTTTGGCTAATTCGTGCTACCGAATTATTATCTAGAGTTACTTGGTGCAGTTCAATCATCATTATTAAGCGGGAATTGTTTTAACCGATCGCCGAAGAAGACTTAGTGCAAACAAATTAAAACAATTGTTATTAAACGTTAACAATTTCTTCCAAGATTCTTTGTGTTAATTTATAATTAGATGTTATAATACTATTTTGCTTGTCGGTACTCTTTGAGCAAACCAAAATAATTTTAGTCTATCTCTGTTATTATTTGTTTAGTTGTTAATTTAGGGTATAAATATTTATAGGTCTGTTGAATTTTTATTATTACAAGAATACAGTAGCGGCTCGTGACCATTAGAACTGATGAGGCGACGCAAACGCGGATGAAAAAAAGACGGGGGGGGTCGAAGCTGCAACAAGTTTTTTTTGTTCCTTTTTTCATCAATAAACGATTTTTCCTAACATATTATATCATTATATAACATTTTTGAAAGGTGGGCGTTTTCTAAAAGTGCATCTCTAAATTAATGTGGACATGTTTTTGGAAAGTCGAACTAAGTAAACCTAAAGAGTTTTGAATGTGGTTCTTTGACGAATCGTGCAGTTTGACAGACCGAGAAAATTTTTTTAAGTCTATGTACCCATCAGTTGTCCAAACATTTTTTGATTTGCCTAGCAACAAACATGGCCAACAAAATAAGCGCTGTTTAAAATAACTACCGTAAAGCCAGGAATGAACCGAGTACCACGAACTCTGAAATGAACGCGCATATTTTCGGCCCCCCTTTTTATTTTTTTATTTATCATTTGTTATAACACTTATCTGGGGAGTAGGTCTGTTTCCCTGTAAGACCTCTCGGTTCTCATCTTCCTGTCTTCTGGAAAACGGGGTTTCACGACATGGGACATCACAATGTCATGTACAGGATTCATTTTAAAGTCTGATTATTACAAAATAAATCACTAAACTCTGAATTACGGCTAGATCACACTACTTGCTACTCACAAAAGCATAAAACAAACCGACCGAACAGACGTGACGTTTAGTAATTCCCCGAAATATCTAAAGTTAAATATTTTGACCAGTATTGCGTGGATGCCAAGAGTTCATATTATTCACATTTATTCTATATACTATATACTCTTCGATATACGATATTATTTCCATAATTATTGATGGGGTATTTCGTGAAGATCAGTTAATAGATTAATTTTAATTACAAAGAGCATTATAATATTGCATTATCCAGCCATATCAAGCACGAACTATTTTTGAACTTAACAATCAAGTTTGTAAAGAATGGATTTTTTTCATGAATCTGGCAACAGCGTTGCATTTAAGCGATTTGGCTGTCGCCTCTGCAGCAGCTAATTTCACGCTTTCCCTCCGCTTCCCCGACCCACTGATTTCAATGTGTGACGTTTTAGTTCATTGATAAAAAGAGGTCGGCAGAGGCGGCAAAAATTACGCCTCAGGAACGTAGAACGAAAAGATGCATTGTAGTCCAGTTAAAACAGAAACGATATGGCGCGATCGGTTGGTTTAGACCGGTCGAAAAGTAAAAAACTTGGTATATTTTAATAAAATTATTCAATATTAATATTGCTATATTATAAATATACGATTAGCTGGAAATAAATTTGTGTACTACTAAAGGCTAGAATTTCGAGGTGAGGCGGCGCCTCAGTTGCCTCACCTGACGGGCCGCCACTGCAAGAATAGATTTTGATTTGTGTACTATCTAGGACTTTAAGTTTAATATCTAGGAATGTAAGTTGTTTTTATTTTATATATGTATTTTGCTATTTTACATATATAAAATAGTAAATATTAGATATTCTTTTCTTTTTGTATTTTTAAATATTGATTTCCTATTTAAAATTTATAATAAAAAATTAGTTGAATTTTAATTAAATATATCAAATATCGGCAACGCTGCGAAAACCGTCACCTTTGTTTTTTTACGTCTATGCACTATATTAGTGCACTCGCACTCAATATCGATAATATAATGCCAAGCGACCGCGTCGCTAAAGCGATATACTACCTCGTTTCTCAACTGAAACTAGTTCTTTTTACTTAACTGTTCCAAGTCCCAAACTGTTCCACGAGCACTAGCGAAACCGATATACGACCTCGATTATCAACTCAAACCAGTTCTTTTTACTTAATTTTTTAAACAGTTCCAAGTTCCTAACTGTTCCAAACCCTAAACTGTTTCAGGTCCCAACCTGAACAGTGGGACTTGGAACAGTTTGAGACTTGGAACAGTTTAGGGTTTGGAACAGTTAGGAACTTGGAACTGTTTGAAAAAGTTAAGTAAAAAGAACTAGTTTTGAGTTGATAATCGAGGTCGTATATCGGTTTCGCTAGTCTATCTAAAGTTTAGCGGACGCGACCGTTCAGGTGTTATCTGTTATCGGGATACAGGGGCGTAAAAAACAATTATTATATATTATTATTATTTAAAATAATTAATTAAAATTCAACTAAATTTTTATTATAAATTTTAAATTTATAATAATTTTTTTTTAATATTTTATTTTTTTAATGTAAACAGAAACAGAATAGGTAAGGAACATTTTTTATTAAAAAAAAATGCTGGCGATTTTGCCAAATGCAATATAATTATTGCATTATAGTTTTTTTTTGAAAAATACAGTGTAAGAACAGTCGGTTATTGTTTTCTATTATAAATATAGTAGATATTAAAAAAAATTAAACTCTTCCAAGAATTGACTTTTTAAGCATATAACAAAATTATAAATCTATATTTATTCATTAGTGCTTATACAGGGTGGGTCTTAAATAAGTGCACATATTTTTAGGGACGTAAGGGGTATTGAAGCGATACATATAGCCTAGCTTACCCAAAAGTCAACCTCACCTTCACGTGGTGCACCCTGTTTTCACAAACGAGGCTCTGACGTCCGAGTATAGGCGGTATAACGCTATACAACCCTCAGACCTACCATCGTTCTGGGGAAGAGGAGAAGTAGACTACTCCTACCCGGCCGAGAACGTAGCACAAGGGAACTATCGTCTCAGTCCTCACTGTGCCATAGTTATCCCGTGCTACAGTTGCAGCCAAACTGTGCGGCAGCGTAACCGTCACAGTTTAACCCTTTTACGCAGCTAACACTCATCAAAGATGGAACGTTCGAGTGGGACAAAATCATCGTCCGGAGGTAAAATACCCCCTCGATCGGATCTCCGGGAGGGGGTGCCTACTCGAGCGTATCATCGGAGAATTAAGCAGCGTCAATGTTTCACGTTTGCGGCGTGGAACGTCCGCACTCTCCTGGACAGGACAAACTCTAATCGACCAGAAAGAAGAACTGCTCTGGTCTCACAGGAACTCCACCGGCTAAGTATAGATGTTGCCGCTCTTAGCGAAACTCTTAGCAGATAAGGTAGTCTCACTGAGGAGCATTACACCTTCTTTTGGAAGGGTCGCCCTGCCACACACAGTAGAATTCATGGCGTAGGCATTGCTGTCAAAAACGAAATCGCCACCAGTTTAACAGAAGTGCCCATTGGAGTCTCCGAACGTCTCATGACTCTAAGGTACTCCATATCAGATAAAACCTACGTCAATATCATTAGTGCCTACGCTCCACCCTAGCCGCTAAGGTTGAGGAAAAGGATAAATTTTACCAAGATCTACAAAATGTTCTCCAACGAATTCCAAAGCAGGAGCGAATCATCTTGCTAAGTGACTTTAATGCACGTGTCGGTAATCAGCAAGAAATATGGCCAGACGTATTGGGAACACATGGAATGGGAAACGTAAATATCAATGGTGAACGCTTGCTAACAACATGCACAGATTACAACCTTTGCATCGCCAATACATGGTTCAAGCTGAAAGACAAGTTTAAAGGTACCTGGAAACATCCCAGATCAGGCCACTGGCATCAATTAGACCACGTCATCGTTCGAAGGAAGCATCTGAAAGATGTCAGACTTACAAAAGCCAGAATAGATGCCGAATGTGGTACTGACCACCGACTTATAGTTTCGAAAATGAAACTTCAATTAAAACCCAAACATCCACACTGCAAAAAGCAAAACAATATGACCAGATTAAACGTACGGAGTCTAACGAACAACGACACCGCCAACGCCCTCCGGGAAGCCATCAGAGAAGCACTTCCACCGATAACCTCAATCTCCGAAGCTGAACAAGGCTGGACACAATTGAGGGATGCGATTTATAATACCAGCGAAGAAATACTGGGAAAATCCAACAAAAAGAAACAACCAGGCTGGTTTAACGAAAATCAACCACATATACAGGCTTTGTTGGAAGAAAAGCACATCAAGCAGTCACTGCAAATCCACACAATCCAAGGCTGGTGGACAACTTTAAAGCAGCCAACAACACGCTTCGAAGAAACCTGCGCCAACTAAAGGATAACTGGTGGTCACAAAAAGCAAATCAGATTCAAGAATACGCCGCGCATCACGACTATCGTAAATTCTTCGAGGCTGTAAAAGAAGTATACGGCCCAACTAAGAACGTAAGCTGCCCAATCAAGGCACAAAACGGTGAACTTCTAAAAGAGGAAGAGCAAATCAGAAATCGCTGGAAAGAGCAACCAAGACAATATCCCCAATATGGAAGCACTAAACACAATACCTCAGTATAACAGCATTGATGTATTAGATATCCCAATAACGGAACAGGAAATAAGGGCCTCCATAAAACAACTTAAAAACAACAAATCGGCTGGCTGTGACGCGATTCCAGCGGAAATCTATAAGTCTGCAAGCAAAGAACTTATTGGTCATCTTAAGGCCTGCACCCACATATAGAAAAAATCCTCCCAGAATCGCAAATGGGCTTTCGCACCAACCGCGGTACAGTTGATTCCATATTTTCCGTCCGCCAACTACAGGAAAAAGTAAAGGAACAGCAGAGTAAACTTTATGTTGCATTCATCGACCTAACGAAAGCCTTCGACTCTGTAAACAGAGATGCACTTTGGGCAATTATGCAAAAGTTCGGAGTGCCCAACAAATTTCTTAGTGTGTGTAAAAGCCTCCATAACAACAAGTCGAGAGTGTCACATCATGGATCACTGAGCGATCCCTTCCTGACAAATACAGGAGTTAGGCAGGGATGTGTTCTAGCTCCTCTCCTATTCAACATATTCATGGCAGCGCTCTCTATTATAGTGGACAGCAAACTGCAGGAGAGAGGAATGGGTATTAGATACAGGTATGACTCGGTCTGTTCAACATAAAAAGACTCAGGGCAAAAACACGTATAAAATTCATCACAGAACTCCAATACGCTGATGACTGCGCTCTAGTTGCAAATACGTTACTACAATTACAGGAAATGCTGAACACATATACCTGAGCATACGAGACTTTGGGCCTTAAACTGAACATCGATAAAACAAAAATCATGCGCACTCCCGCGGAAAATCATAACAGCGCTACAAAAATCGGAGAAGAACTATTGGAATATGTATTGGAATTTAATTACCTGGGCAGTTTGATTTCGGAAAAGGCGAATATCGACTCTGAAATTCAGCACAAAATCAGCAGCGCCTCAAGAGCATTCTGGAAATTAAAAGACAGGGTTTTCTACAATCATGACTTGAGCACAAAAACGAAACTTGCAGCGTATCGAGCAGTAATAATCCCCACCATGTTATATGGAAGCGAAACCTGGGCGCCGTACCGCCGGCACACGAGCGCATTAAACAAGTTGCAACAAAGACACCTTAGACAACTTTTAAGAATCAAATGGTACCATCATGTCTCAAACGTATCAGTCCTTAAAAAAGCAAGCTGCGAGAGCGCTGAAGTCATGATTACTAAATCTCGCTTAAGATGGGCTGGCCACGTATGCAGGATGCAAGAAACCCGCCTACCGAAATCTCTTCTTTACGGTGAACTTGTAGAGGGTAAGAGGAAACCGGGTGGACAACTTAAAAGATACAAGGATGTTGTTCATGAAAACTTAAAGGGGATAAGTATGCAGCATCAGTGGGAGGAAGCGCGCACAATAGAACGCAATGGAGGAGAATTGTAAATTCAGTTAATAACGACAACCAAAAACTAAAGAGGCAACAAAGTAATGAGATTTTTGAATGTCCGGAGTGCGGAAGAGAGATAACATCACGTATCGGGCTTTTCAGTCACAGAAAAGCTCATGACAGGAAACGCCTTGCGTAACCATCTTTTGATGCGTGTCAAATACTCGTCAGCGAGTAATGGCAGTAGTAGTAGTATATTTTTAGGGGTGGTATATTTCGATTCTCATGAGTTTTTTTCGGGAAAACATGCTTTTGAAAAGTTTATATTTTTCGAAAATTTGATAGTTTTTTTTAATTTTTAGTTAAAAAAACATTATATCTTGGTAATATAGCAACATAGATAGTAGATTAAATTTAGAGAAAACAGAAAAATCTCTAGTAGTTCTCATTATTTAAGCAAATAATATTCTTTTATATAAATTTAAAAAGAAAAATAGAAACCGAATCAGAATGACGCAAGTACGGTATTAATTTTCGTTTTGGAACAGTTTGGAACTGGAACAGGTTTCTTGGTACAGGTATCTTTTGCAATTGGAACAGCTTGTACCTGTTATTAAAAAATCGCTGTTCCGGCCATGACTAATTCTGTAACTATTTTACCGATCGATTCCGTAGAATTTGTTCGGTTGTGATGACATTTTCGATTCTGTAGCGCGTTAAGCTGTTCTCTAGCTCAGAACCGAACGGAAAAACACGGAATCTCTACCGAATCCCCGATTCGCGTACCGGGAACTCTAATCGTCCGTTAAGGTGAGTTTATATGTATCCGTAATGCGTCGTCCGTCGTTCCGTCACTCCAATCATATTTAAGTATGATTTGTCATTTTTCAAATAAACCAAAAACCAATAAAATTTCATAAAACCAACGACGGACAACGCATTACGGATGCATGTAAACCCAGGCTATCCGTTGATACGATGATCCGATGGCGCTCTGATTGGTCATAGCGTTTTCGCGCCACTTTTCATCCGTAATTTTTTACGCCAGCCACCAACGGAGAAAGATCGTACGATAACGGACGTTTTGACATTTTTTTGACAAATTTAATCTAACCTTAATAAAAATATAATAGTACAAGAGCTAGGAACGTCGGGAAAACGAGAATTTTAAGACAGCTGGTTCTTTAATATATTTTTTGCTATGCTCTCCTGACCAACGGGCACGTCTGGCTGCCGGTAAACTACTACGGTTCACTACTGCGCATTACAACTGTATGGGTATCCTATTTTCGTGTGTTTTATAGGATTTCCCGTTTATGAGTCGAAATACAATAATGCGATTTTAACATTACTTTGCTACTTTTTTATAAAATTAAATATGCTACGCATATATTTGTCCTAGCCTCCTTAGTTCCTGAAGTGCAGCGCGAATTTGTGAGGCGCAGTAGTAAACAGATGTTGAATACAGATATAATGCGCAGTAGTGAACGCAACGTCTACCGGTAGCCAGACGGTCCGCACTCTGTTCAGGAGAGCATAACAAAAGATATATTAAAGATCTAGCCTTCTTAAAATTCTCCCTCAAAAACGTTGCTAGCTCTTAGAATATAAGTAAAACAGCGAAATTGTTATGGAAATGAAAATATACAGTGACACCTATCATGTCCCAAACGTGTTCTATAGGGTTCCGATCGGCCTATAGGGTTCAGATCGCGAAATTACGGTAAAAACAACCCTTTGATAACCCTGTATAATAAGCCAAATATTGAAGTTTACAAAACAAAAATTGAGTTCACGAATTAAAGTTGATACAATTATATATATAGTCTGTAAAACGAATAACTTTGAATTTGACAGTTCCCGCGGGCTTTTCTAGTGTTAATTTTATTAGGTTAGCAACTTGCGGCCATGCTGACGCAATGCCGTCTCTAATAGAACAGCCTAGGAACGAGATTTATGACGTCACACTAGTTAGATACTACAGATTAATAACTATGTTGTAGAATACATGGAAAACATAATTATTCCTCGATTTGTTGGTTTGTATTTTAAAAATGATATAGTTATACATAATTTACAGTTAATAAATACAATATATATATATATATATATATATATATATATATATATATATATATATATATATATATATATATATATATATATATATATATATATATATATTAATAAATACTTTGGCAGATAAACTATGAACCATACAAATGCAGCAAATGTTTTACATATGACTGAAATCGTACTCCATAGTCAATGTAGATAGTTTTTGTGTTAAGAATAATAATTTAAAAAAATATGTGGTCATCTTTTGACAAATTTATATTAGTTTATTAATTGCAGTAAATATTATAATATATAAATAAATTTTGTGAATGCAAATAATAATACATCACTATTAGTAGATATTGAATGTTTTTTGTTAAATTAGATTGATTTTCGAACCCCAAAATTTAAAATATATTTTACATTTTACCCATTATCTTATGTACCACCTATTCATTATTTTTATATTGTAAAACATTTGCTGCATTTGTATGGTTCATGTTTATTAGCCAAAGTATTTATTACAATAAATCGGTATATATTATATTGTATTTATTAACTGTATATTATGTATATTTCATGTAAACTATATCATTTTTAAAATACAAACCAAAAATACGAGGAATAATTATGTTTCCCATGTATTCTCCAACATATTTATTAATCCGTATTATCTAACTAGCGTGACGTCATAAATCTCGCCTCGTGGCTGTTCTAATAGAGACGGCATTGGTCTAATATTTAGAAATGTCAAAAGCTGATGACATTTTACTTTTGTCAATTATGACATTTCGTGTTGATTTTTGCAAGAAGAGGAAGAATTGTCACTTGTTTTATTATTTTCCTTTTCTATTTCACGAAAGTAAAAAGAGTTACCTATCTGATTCGTTCAGGCTAGTTTAGGCACTCAATTTAAAGAATATCAGTAACTTTTTTGACAGAGGGATTTTATATTTGCCATGTTGGTAAAAAATAACGGTCAAAATTCAAAGTTATTCATTTTATAGACTATAGCTTGCTAAAAATTCAGTAAAATTGGGCAAAAAAATAAAAAAAATAACACTTTAAATTTGGCAAAAAAATTCCGTTGCAGTTTTTTTTGCATTTGAGTGTACAGTATATCCCCGGATTGTCTTTACAAGAGGAACAACTTTTTTATTATTGAGATTTTGAGAAAAATGCATTCTTTATAAAAAAATTTGCTTGTTCTAAAATAGTTAATCCCATTTATACTTTTCAAAAATTTCAAGACCGTTTTAGAGAAAATGAAAAAAACATGGATATGTAGTTGAATTTTTTTCTAGTCCTAAAAATCAGAAAGCGTTTCTATGGTAATACAGGGTGGCCCATCGAAAACGTTCCGCAAGGCATAACGGTCAGGATATTTTTTTTTTCAAAAAATCCATAAACACGTCAATTTTGTTTGTGAGGGGGACAACTTTTGCCTAAAAATGATTGCAAAATCTTCAACCCTCTAAGCGGGGGTGTCATTCCCCAACTTTTTTCAAATGGGAAGGGGGGTATTATTGACATTTTGAGAAAAATGCATTCTTTATAAAAAATTTTGCTTGTTCTAAAATGGTTAATCCCATTTATACTTTTCAAAAATTTCAAGACCGTTTTAGAGAAAATGAAAAAAACATGGATATGTAGTTGAATTTTTTTCTAGTCCTAAAAATCAGAAAGCGTTTCTATGGTAATACAGGGTGGCCCATCGAAAACGTTCCGCAAGGCATAATGGTCAGGATATTTTTTTTTTTTCGAAAAATCCATAAACACGTCAATTTTGTTTGTGAGGGGGACAACTTTTGCCTAAAAATGATTGCAAAATCTTCAACCCTCTAAGCGGGGTTGTCATCCCCCAACTTTTTTCAAATGGGAAGGCGGGTCAAGTGGTACCGCAATGAAAAGGGCTTTTTATTCTCTATACTTTCCCGCTTCGTTTTTGAAAATCGGTCGAGTCATTGAGAAAATATGAAGGATTGAAATTTGAAAAGTTTATTTAAACATTTATCAGAGTAAATGATAAGGATAAATTCCTTCGACCAATTTGCTGTTTTTCCTTGTTATTTCTAAATGTTTACGCATTTTTTCACTTGCCACAAGGTTGAACGATCAGGTGCGGCAGTTGCTAGATAGCTGTTCTGTGACTTGTGCGTTGAAGTTCTTCTCAATATCGTTAAACTGACCCAAAATAGAATTTCCAAAAATACCAGCCCACACGTTCAATTTCTGAGGGTTTTGTGTGTGCACCTTGTGAAAAAACCCTCAGCCCAGTACCGACAGTTATGCCGATTAACTACACCGTTCAAAAAGAAAGTACGGGGTGTCCCATTTTGGTTGAAATCATACGGTATCTCCGTTATTAGTGAAGATAGAAGGGTGCGGTTTGCACAAACCTATCTCACTTTTTTGTCAAACGGAAGATGCCGTAAACAAAATTTTCATAGCCCTCTTCGTTTCCGAGCTACAGGGTCTTTTTGAAAATTTTGCAATTTGGGACACCTCCTGTATCTCTGTTATTGTTAAAGCTATCGAGAAGGTGAAAACTGTTTATTGTAGAACTTTTTACGTAGAATACAGTGCCTTAGTCTGTTTTTCTACCAAAAAAATATTTTTGAAAATATGAACTAAAGTTATGTTTTTTTAAATGGAACACCCTGTATATTTATAAATCATATGATCTGTCTTGCCATAAGCTTCTCAAAAATATAAATCACTCTATATTTATTTTCACTATTTACTGCAATATTTAAAAGTTTTTATTAAAAGATCATATTTATTAGTAGGCCATGATTGATAATAAAAGAAACTAAAGAATTATTAAAAGTATACTGCTATCTATCTCTTGTTTTATTTTGGGAGCCGCTAATAAATTCTTTATATATTAGGGAAACTTAACTCTCTACCGCTATTTGTAAATCTTGGAATACGTGTATACGTAAGAATAATCTATCGTATCGGAAATTTTAGATATTCCTTTAGCTAATTTACGTGAAATATACTTTCAGCAAGATGGGGAACATTCCCCCTCATAACTATGGAAATATTAGAATACTGTTAAATTATTATTTTTCAAATCAATGAATTGGAACCAATGAACGCATATTGATAGCCTCCTCGATTCCCGGATTTCGCCGTTCTCGATTTCTGATTTTGGGGATTTTTGAAATACGAAATATATCGTGGGCACTACAACAATGTCGAACACCTGAAAAATGCTTTAATAATTCAAGATTTAGATATTTGCAAACCCATCCCGTTATAAAAAAAAGAAAAATATATTCACAGTTTCAGTGGTAACAGTTATTTCAAAAGTAAAATATATCAATCCCAAATAAATTTTAATATGTGTATGACTATTTTAGTAAATATTTCATTTTGATTTTTTGTTATTTATCACAGCCTACTAATAAGAAAATGATATATTTTAAATATTGCAGTAAATAGTGAAAATAAATATAGAGTGATATATATTTTTGAGAAGCTCGTAGCAAGACAGATCATATGATTTATAAATATACAGGGTGTTCCATTTGAAAAAACATAACTTTAGTTCATATTTTCAAAAATATTTTTATGGTAGAAAAACAGACTACGCCATTGTATTCTACGTAAAATGTTCTACAATAAGCAGTTTTCGCCTTATCGATACCTTTAACAATAACAGAGATACAGGGGGTGCCCCAAATTGTAAAATTTTTGAAAAGACCCTGTAGCTCAGAAATGAAGAGGGCTATGAAAATTTTGTTTGCAGCATCTTCCGTTTGACGAAAAAGTGGGACAGGTTTGTGCAAACCGCACCCTTCTATCTTCACTAATAACGGAGATACCCTATGATTTCAACCAAAATGGGACACACTGTACACTCATCCGAAAACACACATTAAATAGGAAATTATTATCATTCTCGCCACTCGTTCACTCACAGTTTCACAAAATTGCAATCGACAATCAAAATCGTCTTCCTTGAGTTCTTGTACCAACTGAATTTTGTACGGGTGGAACTTGTGTTTTTTTAATATCCTTTGGACACTGGTACGATTCACGCCGGCTAATTTTGCATTGGCTAATTTTCTTGTACTCAGCGTACTATCCATGGCAACTTGGCCCAATACGAATACCTCTATAGCCTCATTTACTACAGGGTTTTCCCTCTGCCTCTTTTTATTCATAACGGAACCAGTTTCGCGAAATTTTGCTACTAACTCGCGAACAATTTTGCCATAAAGGTGTTTTTCAGGATGGCATTCATTGAATATCTGCGGAACCCGATTGCTACATTCATTATTTTTAAAATAAAGTTCGATTATTTCCACTTTTTCTGCAAGTGAGTACACCATAATTGTTAAAAAGTTTAACGATATTGAGAAGAACTTCAACGCACAACTCACAGAACAACTATCTAGCAACTGCCGTACCTGATCGTTCAACCTTGTGGCAAGTGAAAAAATGCGTAAACATCTAGAAATAATAAGAAAAAACGGCAAATTGGTCGAAGGAATTTATCCTTATCATTTACTCTGATAAATGTTTAAATAAACTTTTCAAATTTCAATCCTTCATATTTTCTCAATGACTCGACCGATTTTTAAAAACGAAGCGGGAAAGTATAGAGAATAAAAAGCCCTTTTCATTGCGGTACCAATTGACCCCCCTCCCATTTGAAAAAAGTTGAGGGATGACACCCCCGCTTAGAGAGTTGGTTGAAGATTTCGCAATCATTTTTGGGGCAAAAGTTGTCCCCTTACAAACAAAATTGGCGTGTTTTTGAATTTTCTGAAAAAAAAATTACCCTGGCCATTATGCCTTGCGGAACGTTTTCGATGGGCCACCCTGTATAGTTTCGATTTCATTCTTTGATAGATGGGTATTATTATTAATATAATATTAATAATAATAATAAATTTATTTTTTTTTTAATTAAAAGAGGGATATTTCAGGGTGACTCTCTGAGCGCTCTGTGGTTTTGCCTCTGCCTCAATCCCCTTTCAAACCTACTAAACGCCACAACTTACGGAGTTAAAATAAAATATGAAAATAACTGTTACTATAAAATAAACCACTTGTTATACATGGATGACATAAAAATATTCGCCCCAGATCAAAAGGAAATGAGATTGTTACTAAATTTAACAGAACAGTTTACACAAGATACATGCATGCAGTTTGGTATAAATAAATGCAGAATTCTCCACATTGAAAAAGGAAAATATAAAGAGCACATCGAAACAGAAAAACTAAACAATCAAATACTAAAAAATATGGAACCACAAGAAACATACAAATACCTTGATTTGGAACAAAATACAAATATAGATCACACATACCTTAAGAATCAATTAAAAGCTAAATACAGGGTGAGTCAACGATAGAGTAAAATCCATTATCTCATTTGTTTCGAGGTTTACAAAAAAATATTAAATATAAAAGTTATAGAGATGGTTAAGATACACATTTTAAAATTATTATACAGTATGGTGCAGGGTGCTTCAAAAAAGTGTGGCTAATATAACATATGTTTTTTTAAATGCAACACCCTATTTTTTATTTTATCTTTAGATTCTGCGTAAAATTCCATAACTTTTTTATATATAATGTTATATAGCTAAAATTAATAGTTTTTGTTATATTTAAATTTCTTTAAACAAATCTTAGATTGCAGTGGGTTAAAAAATTGTCAATGATGGCATTGATTCTGAAGTTGGACAACTAAAATTTGGTAGGAGAATTTTATAGAGATATAGAAAAAGACCTATGTAAAGATATTTTAGTTAGATGTTACAGGGTGTTCAAAATATATTTAGGAATTTGAACTACTTAAAATTAAGGAATTTCAATTTTTTTAAATGGTGGTTTAGTATTACCCTAATCTGTGACTATTCGTCCCGACGAAAAATCCCAAGTGTCATCTTTCATAATATAGAAATACACCAAGAAATTCACAACTGCGATTTAGTTTATTTGAGTAAAGTTAATTAACTTTAACTAATACCAGCAATTGTAACTAATTATGAAGCTATTTGTTAAAGGTAAGTAATAAATAGTTTTGTTTTGTCATGGCAACTATGATTTTATAGGGTAATTGTATTAAAAATATGGGTAAAAATAGAAAAAAATGGGAATAAATCGCAAACTATTAAAAATAGGGATATGACATACTTAATAAAAATTGAAGAGTTTTGCCAAATCTATCAGAAAAAATGATAATATATAGGGTGTCCCATTTAAAAAATTTGAGATTTTTTAATTTTAACTAGTTGAAATTAATAAATATATTTTGAGCACCCTGTATCATTTAACTAAAATATCTTTACATATATCTTTTTTTTCATCTCTATAAAACTCTCCTACCAATTTTTGGTACTCCAACTTCAGAAACAATGGCACCACTGACAATTTTTTACCACACTGCATTTTAACATTTGTCTAAATAAATTGAAATATTACAAAAACTATTAGTTTTAGGTATATAACATTATATATAAAAAAGTTATGGAATTTTGCGCAGAATCTAAAAATAAAATAAAAAATAGGGTATTGCATTTAAAAAAAACATATGTTATAGCCGCTACACTTTTTTGAAGCACCTTGTATACTTTATAATAATTTTAATATGTGTATCTTAACCATCCCTATAACTTTTATATTAAACATTTTTTTGTAACCCTTGAAACAAATGAGATAATGAACTTTACTCTATCGTTGAGTCACCCTGTACAAATACAGACTTACACAAATAGCCAAGTCAAAGTTGAATGCTAAAAATATCACAAAAGCGATAAATAGTTATGCCATCCCAGTTTTAACATATTCATTTGGCATTGTTAAATGGTCAGAAACAGACTTGGAAGCATTAAACCGCCTGAATAGAACAACATTAACAGAACATCGTAAACTACATCCAAAGTCATGCATCGAAAGAATCACATTAAGTAGGAAGGAAGGAGGAAGAGGCTTAGTAGATATAAAAGTACTACATAATACACAAATAGAAAACCTAAGGAAATATTTCAGAAATAAAATCACACCTCTTCATCGAGCAATTCTAATAGCAGATAAGCAGTACACTCCGCTCAACTTAAATAAATATAATACTGGTGATAATGCTGAGGAAAATAGATGCACAAATCCAAAACAAGAAAAGAAAGATACCTGGGCAGGTAAGGCACTACACGGGACGCATTATGCCATAATGCAAAACTCACAAATAGATGTAGGATTATCATACAAGTGGTTGTCGGTAGGGCAACTATTCCCTGAAACTGAAGGGTTTCTGTTAGCCATTCAGGACAGAGTCATAGCAACCAAAAATTATAGGAAATATATACTGAAAGAGAGAATGGATACAGACAAATGTCGAAAATGTCAGCAGTATCCAGAAACAATCGAGCATATAACGGGGGGTTGCAAAATACTAGCGGGGACAGATTACACTGATCGACATAACACGGTAGCAAAGATAATCCATCAAGAACTGGCACTCAAATACAGCTTAATGACAACAAGGTTGCAATATTATAAGTACACTCCCGAAAACGTAATGGAAAATGAAACACATAAACTGTACTGGGACAGAAGAATCCATACAGATAAAACAATAATAAACAATAGGCTTGACATAACACTGATCAATAAAATAGATAAACAAACCTATGAGTTTTTCAAAATAGATTTTAAAAACCTATGAGTTTTTCGGAAAAACTCTTAAACACGTATATTTTATTTTGTTGTTTTATATATTTTAAGATTTTTTATAAATTTATACAGGGTGTTTCATAAAATATGACCATTAAGTAATCACGATTCTGCTTAAACTGCTTGACGTTTAAAGTTGATTTTTGACAAACGGATTAACTGTGGGGTGTAGAGGTTCGATAAGGAGGAGTTTCTCGAATCTCAAATCCAAGAGGGTGAAATCGCCTCTCAAATATTACAATATTTGTTATTTAAAAATCGGTTAGTCTTTCGGGAAAACGCTTGGACAAGCATAATTTATTTGGTTTTTTTACATATTTTGAATTTTTTTAAAAAATCATACAGGGTATTCCAAAAAGTTGGGTAATTTCTTATCCATGATTCTGTTTAAACTGCTTGACGTAAAAAACTTATTTTTGGCAAACGGGTTTTTCGAAAGTCAAATTCCAACGGGATGAAACTACCCCTCAAATATTACCAAGTTATGTAATAATATCGCCATATTGTTTTTTCTCATGGTGACATAAATGTGAGAAAATTTTATCCAGTTTTTATGTTAATGGAAATTCTTGCTTTGCTTTATCATCACCATTACAAATGATTAATTCGACGCGAACGAAGTCGCTGGTACACGCTAGTAATATAATATTTATATAAATATAAATAATGTAATATAAAATTAATAATAAATATATTATTAATTTTGATTCACATTTTCCGATAACTACTATCACCCTTTTCGTAATATTGAACAAGGTAAATTTCGTGCTTCTTTAACATTTTAAAACAGCACAAGATGTGACGTTAATTAAAACTCTATCAATAAGAATCTATCAAAGAATGAACACGAAATTATATTACCATAGAAACACGTTTTGATTTTTAGGACTTTTTTTAGGAAAAATTCAGCTATATTTTCATGATTTCTTTTAATTTTCTCTTAAACGGTTTGGAAATTTGGAAAGATATAAAGTAGATAACCATCTGAAAACAAGCAAACATTTCTATGAAGAATGAATCTTTCTTAGAATGTCAATAATAAAAAAAAATTTCCTCTTGTAAAGACAATCCGGGGACATACTGTATATAATGTTTCATAGATTTAGTTGTTTTTAATTTATCTCTCTCTCTTCGAATATTACAGTTACATAACATGTTCTTTAACATATACCCCGTTGGCAAGCGAACCTTTAGGTCGGCGTTTACATGTATAGGAGTGAGTCGTTATGGCAATCTAGTTAGTCGGAGTGAGCAAAAATACGAAGTATTTATTACAAAACTACTTAATCTGACGCTAGTTTCTATGCGCTTGGTAAAATACTCGCCTTCTGTCTTTATTCAGTACGTCTTATTTTACTAAGCGTGTTGACCGTACTCTTCATACACATGAAAACCGGCACCCAAGACCAAAAATGCCGACCCTTAGTATTATCACAGAAACATCACTGATATTATTAAGTATTTATCCTGGTTTTCGTCGAGAATAACAGTTCTAAATTTTTTTTTTGTATTTTGTAAAATTATTTTGTTATACATTTTTATAAATACAGGGTGATCACGGCCATGGCACGTTAGACGTTTATGAAGAACCGGTGCCAGGATTTTTTTGAAAATTTGGATTTTTGCATAAAGGCATCTGCTCCGTCTGTCTAAATTATTTTCAGCATTACCGTGTTGCCACTTCGTAATAAAATTGGTAACATCTTTATTATTTTAAATAAAAAACCCGGTAAATTATTACATTTTTCAAAAACTACTTTGATATCTCATAATTTTTATATTATACTAACCTATACCTACCTTTGATAGTTTTTGAGATGAAAAATAAAAGTGTAAAATTGACAAAAACATGATCTTGAATAAGCATTGGTTAAATCATAAATTCGGCATATTGAAAGCTGAAATTTGGTTTATAGGTTAAGGAAAGTCGGCATATCCAATCTGATTGGATATCAAACAGGCAGATCAGAAAAAATAATTATTTCCGTTAGTTATAAAATTACTCAAATCTTTGTTATTTTAAATTCAACCCTATGAATATTATTTAAAAAATCAAAACCCAAATAAACTTACTTTTCAACGATATATCATGTTCCTATATCTAAACCTTCTGGTTTCTTCAGTAAAACCATTTAAAAGATAATAATTCTTTTATAATTGTTTCATTTAAAGAAAATCGTTGTCATGGCAAATATTCAAACTTTATAAAAGGGGGAACCCACCTTTTAAAGTATCCATCAATTAAGCTAGGTGCCCGGTGGCGATTGCGTAGAGGTACAGGCTCTCGTCTACCAATCTCAAGGTAGTTGGTTCGAATCCCACACCCGGCATTTCATCAGCCGACTATTTTTATTAAAATAAAAATAGTTTGGGTACCTAGGTCGACTCAGCCTTAAATGAGTATTTGGGATTCTCACAATCCTGAGGTAATAATAGGCGGTTGAAGCGTAGTGCTAGCCACATTACCTTCCTTGTATACCGACGGCTCTAGTATGGCAAGCTGTACCTTGCTACTCTCAAGGCGTTAAACGCTATATACGGGAGCTATTATTATTATTATCAACTAAGCTTCATTCAGAACCTCGCAATTAGCGGAATAAATTACTGGTTTTAATTACACTTTATACTTTTAAATTTACGATCGTTCACAATGTTTAAAAAACACAATTAAAATTAATAGAATATCTTAGCAACAGCTTGCGTTAGTCAGTTGTATCCATAAAGAAAGCCTAATATTTAGCTTATAAAACAATCAATTTTTGATTTCTAACCACAATTTCTCTTGAAGGAAGATAATCAAGGACCAAAATGACATTTCTCGCAAATTTTGAAGTATAATTAGTGGAAAAGTTAAAACTTTGATAACTTTTTGTACTGAATTGAAATTTTCTACCACTAATTTTAACATTCTGAATGCTTACATTGAAATTAAAGGAACAAACATCTACGCTAATTGAAACCACTAATTGCGAGGTTGTTAAAGCTTCATTTGGGACCTCGAAAACAGTGGAATAAATTAGTAGTTTCAATTAACCGTCGAAGTTTGTTCACCTAATTTTAATGTAAGCATTCAGAACATCATAATTAGTGGTAGTCATTTTCAATTAGTGGAAAACGTTAACAAACTTTTGACTTTTCCACTTATTATACTTCAAAATTTGATTGCTCTGAATGAAGCTTTATGTGCTAAATTTCGAAAATTGTCATGGTAACGAAATTCTTGAAATGAAACTATAAAACATAATAGAATTATTAATTTTTAAATAGCTCTACTTAAGAAACCGGAAGGTTTAGGTATAGGAACATGATATATCGTTGAAAAGCAATTATATTAGTCTTTTGATTTCTTGAATTATATTCAGAGGATTGTATTTAAAATAACAAAGGTTTGAGTAATTTTATAACAAACGGAATTAAATAATATTTTTGCTCTCTCTGTGTAATATCTAGTTGGTTTATTTGGGCAAATCGAATATATCGTTCGTTAACTTATAACGCAAATTTCAACTTTAAAAATGATTAATTCATGATTTTACTAATTCTTAATCACGATCATGTTTTTGTCAATTTTTGTTTTATTTTTATCTTAAAAACTATTAGAGTAGGTATAGGTGAGTATAATAGAAGAAATTATGAGATATGAAAGTAGTCTCCAAAAATGTAATAATATACTGGGTGTTCCATTTAAAATAAAAAAGATGCTATCACTTTTCGAATGATGTGGCAACACTGTAATGCTGAAAATATTTTAGAAAGATGGAGCACGTGCCTTTATGTAAAAATCCAAATTTTCAAAAACATTCAGTCATCGGTTCTCCATAAACGTCTAACGTGCCATCGCAGTGAATCACCCTATACAGGGTGCTTCACTACAAATACAAATTCGAGGTACGAGCATTGGTATCTCGGAAACCGTAAGAGATACGAAGATGGTTAAATTGGGGCAAAGTGACGCTTTAGGATGTTCACCCAGATACCATCAAAAAAGTTTTAAAAATTTCAAGGATTGCTGAGTTTTTTTGAAAAAAAAACGGATTTTTTTGAAAATTAATTTTATTTTTTCCTGGCGTTACTTTTTAGAAAATCAAAAAACTATTTGCACATTCTCATGGCTACTTTATTAGGGCTACCTGATAGTATTTTTAGATTTTCAAATTAGCTGATAATTTGTGAGATACAGAGGTCAACTTAATTTTTTTAAATACGGACCTGCATTTTTTATTTGAAGTTTTGAAAGAACTCGATCTCCTGAGTACAATGATATGCCACACTTAATATTTTTTGTTTGTGACATTTGAACACAATTTAATTAAACTAATTTCAAGTCCGGCTCTGTTTTTTTTAATATTTAATGTATTCATCGTTACAATATTGGTAAGCTTTCAAACTTAACAATGACGTGGAGTAAAACATTGAATACGGATAATCAAATGCAATTAAATAATAAAAAATAATATAAAATTATTGGGCATTACTTGATGTCATTTTTAAAAGTGACAATACATTTCAACATTACAATAAAGAGTACAGAATTCATTCGGAAGTATAACAAGAAGATAGCTATAAATAAGATTGAACGAAAAATACATTAATTTGTGCATTAGGGACGGTGGTAACCCTTTCGAACATGTAGAGCATTACTAGTTTTAGAAACTAGCTTGTAGAAGTTGACTTATTTATAATAACTACGATTAATATTATGCATATTATTAGATCGTACACAAGATTTCAAAATCACGATAAAAAAAGTTATAAATTATATTTTTAAATTGCTGACCTGGGTATTATTTGTTTGAATCTTTCAATTGGCTCGATTCAATGTTAATTAGCGCTGATCCATATTGGTGCGATGAATATTGTCACACCCCATTTTGTGGGTTATGACTAGGGGCATAGCAAATAATAAATACTTCAATTTAACTTAATAATCAATTTAATTAATCTACGAATAATAAAATAATTATAAAACTAAATGTGTACTTACATATTATATTTATGGACGAACATCATCACTGGCTCGGGGGTAGTGTCAGGGTAGTGTAACGCCAATGCCCGAATCTCGACCGCGACCTTATCGAACTTACTATCGACTATCGACTGTCGACTGTCCCCCCAACAGGTGACATTTTTGTATTTATTGGTTCGTTACGTCGAATCATCGAATCAGCATTATTGGTCTATCGGTGCGATGACCGGTGCGATGACCGCGTTAGTGCTGATTTGATGATTTTATAAATTCGTAGTATTGAAAGGAAATATTTCGCAATTGCCAATTATGCTTATAACTTTGATTTTTAAAACTTTACTTTTGTTGCGTAAATGCCAATGAACTTTAATTATTTTATACTTCCTTTCAATCGAATTATTAATTTACGAAATATATTAATATTAAATATGTTATTTTATATATCGAATAATTCCATCCTTGACACTTCCCCCGCACCTCTAAAGCTGGACCCCAGCGATAATTCAAGATTTATGAAATTATACTTTTTAACAATAATTATTATACATTGCAATAAATTGTGCTTAACGTTTCATAATAAAAAAATGTTTTAAGTATACAATATTAAAAAAAAATTAAAAAAAATGTTTTTAAAGAAATTACTAACTAAAAAAAAATATAAAAAAAAGCTTCTCTATAAGTTTAAGGATGGCGATTAGCCGTTTACATATAGACAAAAAAAAATGTCTTTTAATACTGGCACTAACGTGAACTGCACAATACCTATATAGTTTTTAAGTTTCAATACTTTGCACTGACTTCGTTCATAAAACACCCACCCACAAATCTCGTCGGCTGCTCACGGAGGCTGAAAACTGAAGTTTTGATTGTAGTATCCACCTTCACATCATAAACCTAACGAATGCACACATGCCTCCCGTTCCCTGCACTTTGAAAAGCTCTTTGTTTTGGTAAGCTGTTTCTCAATACTTGCGTCCTTAGGGAGTTGTTTCTTGATATCGGTGTAGGCTGACAATGGAAACAAAATTCCAGTATGATTTTGTTTGTCATCTGGATTGGCGTCGAATTCATCTTTCGAAGAAGAGACCAGTTTTTAGACAAGACAATAACTCTTCCTGTAGCTGCTTATATCGCCAAACCAAATTTGACAGCACGTTCTGAACCCATTTTTGAATTGGACTACTTGCTTCGGACTGCATTACCATAGTGTACTGTTCACAAAGCTTCATAAACAAGGGTAGGCAGTTTGCATCGTATAGGCATGATGGTGTGGTACTACATTCTTCTTTCTCCTTCGGGGTTGAGTCCATACGTCGATTCTTCTCAGTGGTGTTCCTTGACTTGTTGCTTGGTATTGGCAGTTTTGACCAGTAATTACATGAAAAAAGAGAACAAAGAGTAAATATGTGCTCTTACTTACAGCTTATTGTATTAAATTATTATGTCTTATAAACTAGTTCTTAAAGTATATCAAACTTAATCCTATTTTAAGTTTGTTTGTTTAATTTCATTTTTCAACTTAGTTCAGAATATCATTTTTTTTTGTTCTTGACGGCAAGGGAGAATATAAAAATTTTATATGATTGGGCGTAAAACAAACAATAAACTTATATTTTCGTTGCAAATTTGTAGGATTTATGAACACTCCTACCTAATTTGTATGCCCTCTATCTCCTACCTACATTTGGGTTTATAATAATTTACTTTATTTCTTTTATTTTTTATATTAAGCGCTAAATAATTAACTCTAGTGGTTCAATACTTTTCGTTTCAAATTGATATTTGTCCTAGAGTTTGCGCGCAGTTAGGGTTAAATATCAATTTAAAACCTACACACTAGGGGAGCTCCAATAATACATGTCATTAATAAAGACATCATTAATATTTTATGTTAAGAAAAACATATCTTTTTTCCAATTATTTCAATATTCCATCTTGATTTTATTTTGAAGAAGACTAACTTGGGCATACAGAGTTGCCTTTCCAATACACGTATACACAATACTTATTCTATTTGTATGCATTCAATAGTTGCATTTATTTTATCCCCAGGAGATAGAGATAGGAGGTTCTGATTATCATTTGGCTCTAAATTATAATGAAATGTTCGATTTTCGCTAGATACGCAAGAGAGTTTAATATTTTTATTTTCATTGTTAAAATTACATCTATTTAAATTTTTTAAACGCCTATTATTTTGCCTTTTTAACTTTATAAAGTAATGCCAAATACAGTAAATAACTAAACATAAAAAGAAAACAATGAAAAAAGTGCAAACTAGCCCAAAAAGTATGTCATGAGACGTGTCGTGATCAAGTTTCGCACCTTGACCGTGAACCATTTGAATTAATGACGTTGCAACTGCTAGTCTATTACGATTACATAAGAGATATATTACTAAGACAGATAATACGATATTCCATATCATGAATAAAGTATCACTGTGAGCGCCATAGGTATCACTATAAGAATCAAATATTGGAAACGAATTTTTAATTGAATCTATGACTGTATCGATATTAGTTTTAGTTGAGGTTAAGTTGAGATGCGGCACCTGAAGGGTCCAGTTTGAATTTAAACATTCAGATAAATTTTTGAAAGTTGGAGAGACGTGTAACATCTTTGGTTTAAGAATAAAAGATTTTAGATTTGACCAAACTGCAGGTATAATATGAACTACGTTTGTATTGAATGGAGTTAGATATTCTACGCACGGAAATTTCTTTGGTATAATAATTTCGTTAGTGGAATGTAAATGACAATTGCAAGGTAGATGAATTTTTATAGCGCCTTGACCTGCAAAGTTTGATGATATTTTGTATTGGCTGATGCCTGTCTGTATGTCACATGATATCTCTAAATCGTTTTTGATGTGTGTTAGTACATATATTTCCTCGTCTATTTCGGATATGATCATCGCTGTTGCGGAGTGGCAATTCATTGGGCAGTACTGGCTTATTTCTTGTACTGTTGCTCCTGTATATAACTTTTTCGCGCATTGTGGCCCTTGTAGACTATCTGCAGAGAATCTAGGGATGTAGCACAATTTGTCGTGATAGGGTTTACACTGGTGTAGACCTGTTCCCGATATCTGTCTCATGCTATCTTTAAGATGTTTTGTTACCGATACTGCCATGTAAAGTGGTTCGTGTGATATTGAACATGTCTGATTAAACCATGCAAATGGTGTAGTTACTAACTCATATAACTGCCATTGTCGGTTGTTTTGGATTATCGGAACTTTGATGTGTATGAATAATTTAGTACTTGTGAATGAACAATCGCAAATAGGAATTTCGTAGTATCTTGATATCTCAGGTGTTTGGATGGCCAGTCCTTGACCTGAGGGAAATATTTCTTTATTCAATTCGTTTAAGTCTTTTATTAAAATTCGTGGATTAACTAAATCGGACGGTATTTTATGGTCTTTGCATGAGTTTATAATGGCATGTCTTCTTAATGCTCTTGTTAGGAGTACGATTCTCTTTAAACTTAGATATTGGTTATAAAGCATGTTTAACGTTAATACTTCTTGTTTGTCTACAGAGTTTTTTATGTTTTTCTGAATTTCTTCAGTATATCTCTCAATGTATTTTATTCTAGTTTCTGTGGTTTCAAATGCCTTTGCTACTGATTTTTCATATTCTTTGAAATGTTTCGAGTCTTCGCTAATCTTTTTTATAGTTTCGGAAACACCTTCGTTGATTTTATTTAACCTTTGAACCACATGTTTCTCAGTTTCTTCGACTAAATTCAATTTTTGCATTGTTGCCACTCCACAGCACCAAGACAATCCTGATCCTATAAAGTCTAGCGCTCTTCTTCGTCTTACTGTTGGCGGATCTTCGTATCTCATCGCCTTAGTATTCCAATTTTCATTAAGCATATTAAATTCTTCTGAAAATGCTTCTGAAAGTTGCCCCATTTGGTATAATATAATGCATTCTTTGTCATTCAAAACAGAGTTCTGACAAACATTTTTCAATGGCACGGTAGTGTTAATCTGATCTTCATCCCAACTTGTTTGGTAAGTTAGCGGAATTGTTGCCTCATATATTTTTGTATCTGGTAACGGTTTCCAGTACGCACCTGCGCTTACTTCAACATTGTAATTTTCTTCGTTTATGTTATGTGTTCTCGCTGTTGCCAATAAACAAACAAACCTAGGATAAACATTCTTATTTATTTAACTCCTTATATCTTTATTATTTTTTTTTTTTTTTTTTCATTATACGAATATATTAGCATTATTATATAATATACAGAAATATGAAATATATGTATATTCATATATTCATATATGTTATTATCGCTAAACGATTAGATTTCATTTTTTTCTTACTTACTATATTATATGTTTATTTTGTTTCAAAATAAAATTATATATCAATTTATTTTAATTATGTACTTAATAAGATAATTACGTTATTTACGTTTCGTATACATATATACACTCTTTAACTCTTCTCGAGAAATTTAGATTTTTTTTTTTTTTTGGGAACAGCGTTTAAACTAATCTTATTCGTAAGATAACGGTAATATTAATGATTATCCTATATATAATTTTATTATTATCTATCCATTTCCTTATTCAAATATAATTGTAGGTTAGTTGTTTTCAATTATGAATTAATCATTATACGTATGAATGATTTACTCGGGTATTGCCTCGGGAGTCCACGGGTCATGATAAGGTAGGATTCTACTAACATGCACTATATCCCTTTTGGACTGCTTGGATGAACCCTTCTGTATTTCATAATCTACATCAGAAACCTTTCTGATTATATAGTATGGTCCAAACCATTTTAACAAAAGTTTTTCACTTCTACCGATTTTCCGTACGGGGGTAAAGACTTTTACTTGGTCACCTTCCTCATATTCAATGTGCCTGTGTTTAAAGTCGTAGCGAACTTTGTTGGAACTTTGTCAATATTTTGACGACGTTTTATATTTTCGACAGCCATATTTCGAATTGCCAGGGCGGTATCTCGCAATTCGTGACTATTCTGGGGGTTGGGAGGGGGTAATAAGGTTGCTTCTGTTGGTAAAATAGGCTCTCTGCCATATACCAAAATAAAGGGAGAGAAGTTTGTTGTATCTTGTTTTGCGGAATTGTACGCAAATGTTACGTGTGGAAGAAATTGATCCCAATTTGTTTGGTTACTATCAACGAGGTAACGGTAAAAAAACCCTTTTTGTTTAAAAAAACCCTTTTAAACAATACGGTGTTGTCCCGTATCTATAATAGAAGGTATGTCCCTCTTTTTCTATTGCCTCCTTCGATTTGAGGTCAATTCGTGTTGTGAGGACCTGACCATGACCCTCCTCTCTCGAGTTGATGACTCGCCAACTCGATGTCCTTACATTAAAGTTCTGACCCTGGATAAGGTTCAGCAGGTAGATGGTGTCTTTCCCCTTGCTCCTCGGCAGAAAGACCGTGATGGCCACCCCTTTAGGGATGTTTTCTCCAAAAAATGGTTACAACCGGAGTGAATTTAACTTTATTGATGCTTAGCTATAGTTTCGCAAACACTAAGGATAATAGAATAAATTCGTAAAGAAAAATTCACATTATCTATTACAGGCATTTTTATGGCTTGGACAACATAGCGATATTTAAAATGATTTGTCTCAATATTTTAAAATAGAACACTCTGTATATTATTTTTGTTTTAGATTTAAAAAACTAAAAAATTAAAAAACGAACTTTTTTGTATGTTCACTAACAAGTAAAATATCACTAACAAATTGGTCTCCGTTTGATCAACGCACTGGTGTTTAAAATGCCTGTTTTATTTTGTTCATTTTCTTTTGGTGGTATAAAACCCAAAAGTATTTTTTGAAGAAATGAACCCGTCACAAAGATATAGATATAATTTAGAAATTCATGTTTTATTTTCTAAATGAATTTTTATATAAATTATTCTAAAATGCTATTTTATAGAAACGGTAAACTTTATCGAGGTTCTCTTTAATCAGATTAAATAATTTAAAAAACCAGAGTGGGATTTGAAATTATTTTAAACAATAATTAAATAGCTTTGTTATTGTTAAGGTACCTAAAACAAAATAAAAAGCATCAAGTGTGGCATATCATTGTACTCAGGAGATCAAGTTCTTTCAAAACTTCAAATAAAAAATGCAGGTCCGTATTTAAAAAAATTAAGTTGGCCTCTGTATCTCACAATTTATCAGCTAATTTGAAAATCTAAAAATACTATCAGATAGCCCTAATAAAGTAGCCATGATAATGTGCAAATAGTTTTTTGATTTTCTAAAAAGTTACGCCAGGAAAAAATAAAATTGATTTTCAAAAAAATCCGTTTTTTTCCAAAAAACTCAGCAATCCTTGAAATTTTTAAAACTTTTTTGATGACATCTTGGTGAACATCCTAAAGCGAAACTTTGCCCCAATTTAACCATCTTCGTATCTCTTACGGTTTCCGAGATACCAATGCTCATACCTCGAATTTGTAGCACCCTGTATATTGATAAAAAAAGCCTAAATTATTCCTAAATTAATTTAAATAAAATTAATACGTTAAAATTTCTACGAGATATTTAGCTTTAAATATGACTAAATATTGGTTTAATACCAATAATTATTTTTAGGAACATTTTATTATTATTACGATCTCCGCCAGCTACGCGCTACCTTAAAGTAATTGCTGGAGTTTGCAAACAAAAAATTCTTAATGTAATTTCCTATCTATAATATTTGATAATCAATACCCAAATCTCAGTTTTTTATATTTAATACTGTACGAGTATAAGTACTTAACTAGAGAATACTTCTTTGAATGTGGTAGACATTGATTTAGTATTGATACTAAAAGCATTTTGGCATAGTTTCAGCAAAAAAAAAACCGGGTTTTGGTTTAGTTTTATCGGCTTTATTTTGAAATAGTTATCAAATACAACACCATAAACAGTTTAGCATTTTTTCTTATATTTAGGAGTTATTGAAGAAACCATTGGAATTAGTGGAGATTTAAAGGTTGAAACACTATCAATTTTAAAAGAATTTAATTTGGATATTACACCTTTTATATTGGAGGATATTAAGGAGTATCTACCTATATCTAAGGTAAATAAAATCTGAACCCTAGATCATATATACTTACGTGGATAAGTAAATCACTATGGAAACTGTCGCAAACATATCAACGACTTCCATTTATCTTCTTTTTTTGTTGCATACGCGGTGCTTCTACTCTATCTATCCTTGTCCAGGACCTATCGCCCGCGTGCCAAATTCGAACATTAATTTTAAAAATTTAATTTGTAAAATGTTTATCTTTGAACAATAAATTGAATGTTACTGTCACAAAAATTAAATTATATAAAAAATAAGCAATAAGCATTATTTTGTATTTGTTGGAATTCATGATCTCTATTCATGTTAATGTATCAGATTATAATTTAGTTTGTATTTTGTTGAAACAATGTATTATTTCAAGGTCGGCGGCATGTCTAGTTTCTGTATTTTTTATTGTAAATTATTTTAAATTGATTTAACGACATCTACCAGACAATCAAGCAATTAGGCAACCGCGCTCAGCTGACTAAAGTTTCAGTTTATAGACAAAACTCAAGTAAGACACAAGGCCGCCCGATCGCCGCTGAAAAATAATAAATAAAAGTGTCAAAAGTTCAAAACCTCTTTAAACTCATACCTATTACAGTCCACTAATAATCTTAGAACAAAACAGTTATAAAAACCAAACAACTGATTTTTATTAACTTTTTTTTAACTGTTATGCTATAGGTAACACGGGCAATTATATCTATCTATCTATCTATTCAGCCTTCTTTGGTCCATCGTTAGACATAGGCATCCCCCCATCTCTTCCACAATTATATACCTAGTACAATATTTAAATATTAAAATCGCAATTGCAGTTTCAATTGCAATTGGAGAATCGCAGTTTTGCTCATCTCTAGTACAGATTATATTATTTTTACTAGGGAATTTAATACAGACGAACTTCCACAAATTCGAAATAACTTTTCACCTAAAGATCTTAGTAAAACAGTGAATGTCCTTCAGAGAATTGCAGTGAATTTACGGGAGGCGAGAGTCAAAAATGGTTCGTTGCGGATTGATCAAGTAAAATTGCTTTTTAGCTTAAATCCTCGAACGGGGGAGCCGAACGATTTTATTACTTATGAAAACAAGGAATCACACAGGTAAGCTGTTATTAACATTTTTCGACATTTTTACAATTTTTGAAGTGAAACTTCTTTACGCGCTTTGGTAGTAAAAAATCAAGGCCGTGACCAAACCAAACCAAACCTAACCGTAAGAAAAAGACAATATAAATCAGCTCCATATTAATGCTACATAAGTCTATTTCACCCGGATATTGATTGAACTGCGATTGCGCCAAACTCCGATTGATTGTTGTTTTAGTTCCGTTTAGATTCCTTTTTCTTTGTGCGCGTAAAAGAGTGATTTTGTTTAGTTTATTGTTCCCGACTATTTTTTGATATTTTTCCAACTCCATGATAATGTGTTATAAATAATAAAAATATAAATAAAATTGAAGGTTAGGTGAGATGTCAGTCAACCACTTCGACCTTCATCGACCAAAAGGTAAGGCATGCGCAATTAAATGTATATCCGGGTGAAATAGACTTATGTAGAATTCCATATTTCTCATTCACCGTTTGGGCATCACTTTTTAGAGATTAGGCTGAGTATATTTATTTATACGTATATGCAGTGTTGCCACAGCTACCCTATTCGGGGTAGATCTACCCTTTTGTAAAACAATTTACCTCCGCTATCTCGTGATAATCTACCCCGATGAAAAATAAGCTTGTGGCAACACTGGGTAACGATTTCTGCCCTACGCGGCTGAGAAAATCACTATAATAAACTTGATACTGTACCAAACTTGATTTTATGCTCTTTTTGATTTATTTTCCTCGATAGGTTTGTAGCTTCTGAATAACGGTCTAGGTAAAGCATCTAGCTCATTTTCCAGCTCAGAATTAGAATTTAGAGTTAGTAACTCGCATTTTCATTGGAGGACACTGTCATATTTATTTCAAACCAATAATCAACGAGAATATTTGTATATTTTAATAAAATTTCTGTACATCACAAGAAATAATGAATTGTTTGTAATTGAGCTGTAATTTCTGTATTATTAATCCGATAAATGAAATAAACAATTGTGATTGATTAAAATTTTATTTTAAGATTAAACGTTTGTTAACAACATTCTGAGAATTCGAATTATGAATTGAATAATGACAAGACAAGTGACATCTGTCTAAAAAAGACAGCGATTTAGAGTGACAATTTGGTTATGTAACATTTAGAGTGACAGTTTTGATTATGCAAAAGAAATACATATTCTATGACTTTACTGGTTGCCTAACAATTACGATTAATTTAAAAATAAATCCCCAACATGAATAATGAACAAAACATTTAAACAAAACAGACCACACAAAACAAATTGTTGGTTAGTAGTAGTCAGAGATATAGATGTAGTATTTTGGTTTAATTTTTTTTTCAAATCCTTCAATTTAATAGGCTGTTAGAAGTTTCACTTCAAATATATGCGCACATAGTGCAGACACAATTTTTTGTTATTAGATTGATAGAAGAATTTATGCTACTTGCGAATATATCTGTAGCGAAGAAGATATACGACTCTTTCCCTGACATAGCATTTTTAAGATGTCACGAGCCTCCTAAGCATTCTATGTTATTAGACGCACAAAGGTTACTGGAGCGTTATGGAGTATTAATTGACATTTCTTCAAGTGGCAATATAAATAATAGTTTTAAGAAATATATTACGGCAGATTTGGAAGGTTTGTATCTTAATACAGCTTTAGATAAAACTCGTAAGTATAAGATCATAAAAAAGTGTATAAGAGCCAATAAGAAGTTCTGAAGTCGCTTTCGTCTTGCCTTTGCGGTTGAACTGAACTAATCAGTTCAGTTCAACTAAGTGTGAGTTTACATGCATCCGTAAAGCGTCGTCCGCCGTTGATTTTAAACAATCTTATGGGTTTATTTAAAAAATGAAAGCTCATAAACCAGGTGAACCAGACCGGTAAAGATCAGTTCCTGAAAAACATCAAATACAGAACGGTTTGATAAAATACTGGATATGTCAAATGTTGACGTTTTCTAAATTTTACATACGCGATACCTTTATTATAATCATAGATAAAGGAAACAAGTTTAGATTGGAACGCTCGGCTTGCCGCCAAAACTTATATATCGGAGTGCATACGTTGTAGGGCGCTGCTTTAGCGGTTGCTAAGAGCAACCGCAAACAAGAACAGAAATTTTCCCTTGTCAAAGTCAGAATCTTCGATAATATTTATGAATATATTAATTATTTAAAGAATAAAAATTCAAAGGTAAATTACCTAATAATGTTTAAAGTGATTAAGTTACCTAACATAAATATATATTTCGCTGAATAAAAGTTGGTTTAAAAAACTATTTTAAATAATTTACCGGGTGCGTCTCAAAAGTGGCTCACCCCTATATTTTGTTTATTTTTTCAGTAAAAAAAAAACAGATTTGGTATGTTAGTATATGACATAAATTAGGATTGATTGACGTATTCAATTGTTTTTGGTCACCTCCTGTTTCACCGGAAATGACTACAACTTTTGATTTTTAAATAACACCCTCGGCATGTTTTACTTTATTAGATAGAATATAACACTCGATAGAATGACATATATGTCAACTATTGACATTTTCGCATATGGTTTATTTGAAATTTAACTTGCGGTTCGTAACCAAAATTTGACTCAAAATACCAAGTGTGTGGTATCAAATTATTCGTAAAAAAATGCTCTTTTCAAATATGCTAATGAGCCACCCTCGTTCTATTTGAAAAAATTGAGATATGATTAAAAATACGATTTGTGCATTTTGTAAATGGCCAGGGGCGCTATTCTGTACAATCGTCGGTATCGGCAAGTTACCGACAGCTATCGGTACGTACGGCCAATGAGCGTCGGGTTGATTGTTGTTGTCATAGTTACCGATCGGCCCTATGACAGATATCGCAAATTTGTACCGACGACTCTCGGTATCTCTACCGTAAGGTTGACAAGGGCACGGAGATACCGATTTTCGTCGGTACAAATTTGCGATATCTGCAATAGGACCGATCGGTAACTATGACAACAACAATTAACACATTTTTACTATATACAAATACGTATCGAGAGCTGTCGTAACTTACCGATACCCACGATTTTACAGAATAGCGCCCCAGGACAAGACACTAAAAACATTAGACGATCAAATCTATTTTTCCAATCAAATCTATTTTCAACATGTTCGCTTTCTACAGGTTCTGTTCTAAAAGAACTGAGAGAAGGCCTAAGCTGATTCGAATGCCGTCTAAATTCTCTATCATCCTTAGATTTGACCTTATAAATTACCGATCCCTCTTGCGCAATAACACTGCCTGGTATCCAGATAGGATGTTCAGGCTTTTTAAGTCTCTTAATAAAATCTTATCACCTAAATTAAAATTTCTAACACTACTATTTTTATACTCGACTTGTTTTTGAATTTTATCTGATATAATCTCTTGATTTTTAGGTATTAATAAATCTAATTTACAGCGTAAGCGTCTGTTAAACATTAATTCTGCGGGGCTTTTGTTAGTAAGAGCGTGTGGTGTATTCCTATAATCAAAAACAAATTCAGTACGTGCTGTATCATAATTTCTATTTTCTGATACTGCCTTTTTAAGTGCTAATTTGAAAGTTTTAACTAAATTTTCTACTTACCCATTACTTTGAGGATGTTTTGGGGTTGCAAATAATTGTCTAATTCCATTTTGCTGTAAAAAATGAGAAAATTCACGCGATGCACAAGGAGGACCGTTATCTGAAACTATTTTACGAGGTAATCCAAAACGTGCAAATATTTTTTGTAATAATTTAATTACGTTGTTTGCATCACTACGATTAGATTTAAATACCTCCGGCCATTTGCTATAAGAATCTATTACTAATAAATACTTATTTCCAAAAATTGGACCCATAAAATATAAACGAATTCTACTCCTGTGACGACTTTTTCTGTCATCACTCAAACAGAAAGAAAAAGGTATCCGTTGCTCAGGGTTAGAGGAGAGCTGGGTTCGTAGGTAAGGCTTGTGACCTGTGGTGACTTAATAATGTTGTTAAATAATATAATAAAAGTAATAATGTATAGGCTGCAAAGATTCTAAAATTGATGTCAAGTATTCAAACAGTAATGGTCAAAGACAGTAAAAAGGGCGCCACTTACTTTGGGTATGAAAAGGTAAAGTAAGAAACCAGTAAGAAAATTTGATCATGAAATAGCTAAAATAAAATAATCAACAGCAATAAGGGTCTATTATGTTCATCAAGAATAAAAGTCAGATATAACTATCCTACATTAAACATTTATTGAAAACGAACACAAGTATCAATCAGTTTAAACCCAGTTTCAATTATCCCAATGAAATCGTTAGTTACTTTAAGTAAACTCAAATTTAGTTAAAGTTCTCTCCAGTATACTATACTACGTAATATATAAACAGGTGAAATTTATGTTAAGTACCAATACGATGATGTTTCGAAACAAGTCGTGTACAATAACCTTCAAAAATGAATCCGTGTTAGCGATTCTCACATAAAAGATCATACTGAAGTAAAATGTACCGTTAAGGACAAAGCATGACTGATAATGTTAACTAAAAGGTAAATTTTGACTATACTATATGGAATAAATGACAACAATTTACAGAGATATTCAAAATATTGTCTCAAAGTAAAAAAAATTTAGGGAATACCTTGTGTGTTGAACTTAGAACTTATCTGTATTTTTTTTTATTTTGTGATGTAGTGAACAGGTAGGCAGGCAGTCTCCAGACTAACGGAAGTGGATGTAGACTCTTCGATAGTAGCAGGAGTCTTCGATATCAGTAGAATAAATGTAGAGTCATAAATACTGTCTCAAAAGTGGTTACTCATATGCCAAATACTTATACGTCAATTTCTTATACGCCAGTTACTCTAAAAAAAAACTCTCAGAACAGTCACCGAATACCAAAAAAATAACTTACGGTCTGAAAATCAGCTGTACACCTTCGAAAATATAGCCAAACTATATGCTGATCCAAACCAGTAATGCACAATCAAACATTGTCAAAATAAATAAAAAACGGGAATAACTGAAATAAAATTTAGTTAGACATGGCGATACAAAATGGTAGATACACTTACTGTGATCTTATTCCAGGAAAAGGCCAAAAAACACGAACTAGGCTCTGAACAGTATATTCTACAGGATTTCAAATCTCCACTTTTGGATACCCGTGCCTTTACTGTTAGGAAAAGTGTTTCAGAAAGCCCTTTTCTCTGAGATTCGTCGGACGCTGAACCACGCGTCTTTTTCTGATCTCAATCTCTCGGAAATCCTCCTTTTCGCAAAACGGAAGTCTTCGAATTGACAGGTCATATGACCAAAGGCAATTAAGTGAACTCTATCGTCTATACTGAATGAAATTTGTTTTTATGGAAAGGAACCGCTACCTGTACTGAATGAAGTTTAACATCTAGCGAATAGATGGCGCCAGCAATATTAAAATTTGGAATTTTATAAAAAGAAAAATAAAACGCTACACTGCCCCCCTCCAAAAAAAAGAAAGGCCCTCAAAGAGGACTTTCGCCCAAACACCACATAGGAAAACTAAACTAAGTTTGTACAGGGTTTTGGATTTTTCAAATGAAAATTTGGTGGATGATAACTTCGTGTATCACACGTCCATAAAGGAGTCACTATTGGTAAGTCGCAATCGGTATGTCAAATCAGTGAGATTACACAATCGGGAAAGTCAAATCACCATATAATCCAAATAAAAACATTCATATAAACTATATATGAAAACTAAAACTAAATCTAAACCTAAAAGTATGGGATAGGAAAAGAAAGAAAGAAAGAATCCCATGGAAGCGCAGATGTTCCTGAAGAAATCCTCAAGCTGATTGTCCGTACTCAACCCACCTAGTGTGAGGCAACGAAAGATTCACAAATCGCGTGTAATCAGTCATGCGACCCCTCACACCCAAGGAAGCGGAGAACAAAACAAACAACAAAAGAACCTCAACAAAAGCCATGCTACGGATCACTATAAGAGGTAAGTTTGGCGTGACCAAAACAAACTACCTTCGCCACAACCTGTGTGCTCACCGGTTAACCATTCAAGGTAACTCACCTGTATGAGAAAAAGAAAGGAAAATAACAATAGAAATCACAATAGATAAACATATAAAGGAAGAGAGAAAAGATTGTCACGAATGACCCAAAATATCCGTAACATAGGATTCCAGCCTATGAAACGCTATTGCAAATATGGAAAGAAAATCACAATCATACCCAATACACAGTAAACTTACGAAGTTATGAGGTCAGCTATGTCTCACCATTAGGTTGCAATCAGAATCATAACAACTTTTCGTTTTGTCACGAAGTCGTGTTCTCAAAATACAAGAATTGCTTAAATTTCAGATTCTTGTGAACTGAATGTCATAGAATGGAGCAAATGGCACAAAACCATATGAGTGATTAACAGAATTACCATCCCACAAAATATTTACTCAAAATTAGGTAATCTGTAGAATACTCGGAAAAAGAAAAATACTGCTATATGCTCGCATTTCTAAATAGAAATACTATATTATACTGAAAATATACGCAAAAAAACTAAATAACACAATAGTTATGCTGATTCGCGACAAATCCGTAAAAACGATAAGCGAATTGTTGTATAACTTTTTAATATAAACTAAAAAAACTAAAATATAATCTATGTATCCTTTAGACTAAACCCTAAAAAGGAATCGGACATAATAGATTATTTAAATTACTGTGACGTAGTAGAGACATTTCCTGTATCATCGTCGTCAATCATGTGACCTTGGTATGGTTTAAGATCTTTTATATGCCAGCGGCCTGCGTTATTACCATCCTCGTCTACTAAAACATAAACTAAATTCGAAATTTTCTTTCGTACTGAAGATAAAACAAAACGAGGGGCTAACTTGGCTGAAAAGTTAACACCAGCATTTGATAAGACCTTATTACGTCTCCAAACCAAATCACCAACCTGAAAAGATAGATCACGTCTACGCAAATTATAAGACTTTGAGTTTCTTTCGTAAGCAGCATGAAGTTTCTTACGGACTTCGCTAAAGACACTATAAAGATTTTTGAGTTCTGAAGCGTAAGAGTTGCGATCGCCAGGCATAATTTCAAAATCTTCAGAGAACTTAACTTGACCATAATAATTACCAGAGATGGGAATATGCCTACCGAAAACTAAAAACGAAGGAGAAAAACCTGTGACCTCATGTTTAGAAGTGTTTAAAGCAAACTGAATATTAGAGAGTTGAACATCCCAATCTGTATGTTGTTTAACATAAGTTCTAATAGCTGTTCCTATTGTTTTATTCATTCGCTCAACAAAGTTACATTGAGGAGAATACACAGCATTATACCAGATCTTCTGAACTTGATATTTCTTTGCTAAATCTCTGAACTCTTTAGCAACAAACTGAGGACCATTATCACAAATTATATATTGAGGTACTCCATAAGTAAGGAAAACTTCACTCTCAAGATACTTCACAACATACGGAGATTTTGATGAACGTAACGGACACAGAAGAACATACTTCGAAAACCAATCGCCAACAACTAAAAGCCACTTATGACCCTTTTTTGATCTAGGAAAAGGACCCATAAGATCTAAAGCGATTGTCTGAAAAGGCATATTAACTTGTTTTTCTCTTCCCATCCTACCTAACGGCATAGTATTTGAAGATTTCTGAGCTCCACAAACACGACAACTCCTAACAAATTTAAGAACATCGGCTCTCATCTTGGGCCAGTAAAATTGTTCTTGAAGTCTTGATAAAGTCTTATAGAAACCCAAATGCGAACAAGTTGGCGGATTATGACATGATTCGATAATATTACGACGTTGAGGACGTGGAACAACCTTCTTCCATTCTTGAAGATTTGATGAAAATGGTAGCTGTACCGGAATAAACTTAAAAAGAAAACCATCTTCAACTTTCCACTGTGGAAATGAACTAGGCGAAGCTAAAATCTTTCGCTTCATTGTCTCATACCATGCATCAGTATGATCTAAATCTATATTCAAAATAGAAATTTGTGGACATACAAAGGAATCATTATCTGAAATATCTGAAGGAGAATCATCGCCAGGTATTCTACTAAGAAAATCAGGAACTACGTTATGTGAACCTTTACGATGAACTAAATCAAAAGTAAACTGTCTAAGTCTGACAGCCCATCTAGCAAGACGACCAGTAGGATTCTGTAATTTATTAAGCCACAAAAGAGAGTAATGATCTGTACAAACGGTAAAACGTACGCCATCAATCCAAGGACGAAATTTTTCCAAACTAAAAATAACAGCTAAGCATTCTCGCTCAGTTACACTATAATTCCGCTCGGATCTAGTAAGAGATCTGCTAGCATAAGAAATTACACGGTCTTCGTCATTAATTTTTTGTAGAAGAACTCCACCAAGACCGGTGTTAGATGCATCTGTTTCTATAATAAAGGGTTTAGAAAAATCCGGCTGGGACAAAATTGGAGCAGAAACCAGAAGTTGTTTAATTTTCAAAAAAGAATCTTCAGCGGCAGGACTCCACTGAATTCCTTGACCTTTCTTTTTACCTTTTAACAAATCATTAATGGGTGAAACTAATGTCGAAAAATTTCTTATAAAACGACGGTACCAACTACACAAACCTATAAATCGTTTAATTTCAGTCGTCGTGGTAGGGCGAGGAAAGTTTAACATTGCTGAAATTTTTTCTGGATCAGTTCTTAATGAATTAGAGCCAACAATATATCCAAGAAATTTTAAAGATTTCTTGAAAAACTCACACTTCTTTATATTTATAGTTAAGTTAGCATCTTTTAACTTGTCTCTAACTTCAGAAAGCAATTTGGTATGTTCCTCAAAACTGGGTGAACATATGATTATATCATCCAAATAGCAAAAAATGTGTGGTTCATAACGTGGTCCAAAAATAGCATCAACAAGTCTTTGTTGTGTCTGAGCGGCATTGCACAAACCAAATGGCACCGTAGTGAATTGAAATTGACCTCTACCAACTATACTGAAAGCAGTTTTTGGTTTTGAATCCTCTGATAATGGAATTTGCCAGAAACTTTTACGCAAATCTATACTCGAAATATACGTAGCTCCACGAAGAGAGTTTAAAATTCTATCTATATTTGGCATAGGGTAGGAGTCATACTTTGTAACCTGATTTAAAGATCGACCATCGAAACAAAAACGAAATTCACCAGTTGGTTTTTTAACTAAAAGCACTGGGGAACACCACGGACTATTAGAAGGTTCCACAACACCAAGTTTAAGCATATCATTTAATTCCTCATTTAAGATTTTTGACATATAAGGTGACATTAAAAAAGGTTTTTGACGAAATGGTTTGGCATCACCAGTGTCAATTGACATAGTAATTTTATCGGTACGACCAAGACCATGATCACTGTTAATACTGTCAAAAGAGTTAATAAGAAGTTCAGCTGGTTTTCTCTGATTTGGTGTTAAATCATCAAGGGTACACAACATATTTACTGCATGAGTGTTATAGGGAAATGAAGAAAACTTTGGCTGAGATCTAGAGTTGACTTCCCACCAATTCTTCTTAAGATCTTCCATAAGATCAAACCGCAAGATAAAATCACAACCAAAAATAAAACTATGAGGCAATGAAGGTACTACAATAGCACTGATAACTTGACATGAACCATCAACGACTAAAGGTAGATCGACTACACCAACTATTTTCTTTTCAGTATTGTCTGCAGTACTAATTGACAAATGAGTTGGTTCCCTAATATTCAAATTTAGATTCTCAATAACAGGAATACCAGCAGCTCCAATAACTGTAGATGTACTTCCAAAATCTAAAAGACCACAAATTTCAACGCCAAGAATTTCTACTAAAATATAAGGTCTGTTATCAGATACCTTAGGACAAAAAAGAGGAGAAACTTTATGATTGGTAGTGGTGGATCTATAAAAATTTTTAACACATAATAACCACTTTTTCCAATCAGATTCTGAAAATAAATTTCTGGGTTTGAATTTTTTTTGAACTACATGACCAGAAACACGAGTTCGTCCGATTAGTTTTTTGAACATTTTGGACACGCCGGTGATTTAACCCCTAAATTACCACATTTAAAACAAAAAACCCTACGTTTCTGTCGACAATCATGAAACGTATGATTCGGACCAGAACAATTCCAACAAACTAAACGCGAAGCTGTTTCCTTACCTGAATTTTCTACAGATCGGGGCATACTCGAAGTATTTACCATATCAGGGTCAGAAGACGACGACGCTACAGCAGAACAAGGAGACCTAGCAGTAGTATTTTTATTTTTGTTCTGAGCATTTACATTCTTAGATTTTTTACTAAACTGTACGCGACGAGAATCAAACGAGCTAGAATCAGGAGTGGTATTTAATTCAGAAACATTTAAATTTCTAGAATGTTTTTCATTCTGATGTTTAGCATTTTCTAATTTTCTACACAAATTAGACAGTTCAGACACAGATAAAACATCAACTAAAGCTAACTGAGTAATGTATTCAGGAAGTAAATTTTGTCTAATGATTTTTATTTTAGTAACCTCACTAGGGCATTTACTTAATCTACTAAAAAGATTCTCTAAAGTTGCTATAAAAATTAAAATACTTTCATTTTTTCGCTGTTTATAAGATTTAATTTGTGACCAAATATTATCATCATTATCTGGTGGTAAAAAGTCTTTCTTTAATCTTTCTACAAGAGATTTCCAATCTGCGACATGTTGTTTAATACTTCTATACCAAATAAAAGCATTACCAGTAAAAAGTTCTACTGCAGAAGAAAATAAATCTTGTTCACTAACTTTACGTGATTCAGAAAGCTCAGTAACAGTTTCTAAAAATGAAAATAAATCTTGAGGATTACCATTAAATTTAATAGGCCAGTCTGACACTGGACAAGGTTTAGCAACATAAGTAACAATAGGAGGCGGTACATTAATAACTGGTCCTGAAGGAACAGAACTAACGTTTAAAGTTTCATTAATGTCTGAAGTTTTGACAAGCAGGTCAGCTTCAAGTTGATAACAACTAGTATAAACATCAGTTTGAATAGTTTCTGCATCAGCACGATTTTCATCTAAAATTATTCTCTTGATTCTACCAGCCAAATGCGCAAGACGAGATCTTATAACTTTGAACATTGAATCATTTACTCCACCCTCAAATTCAGAAATTGACAAGGAAATTGAATCTAAAGTTGCTTTAATTTCTGAAATTTCTTGATCAAAAGAAACAGGATAATCTTCCATATTAACTAAACAAAAAGGGTTATTTACTTCTCTACTTAAAAGACCTGACAAAATTTTACGTTTACTGTCAACATTTTTAGATGTTTTAATACCCCTAATAAGAAGTTCGTAATCTAATTCTACTTGTCGTAAATGATTAACTTTAAAAGATTCTTTCTCCATTGTAATTCAGCTATATGAAATACTAAAGACTAAATGATTCAGAAAAACTTACTAATTTTAACAAAAAGCTGTTATGATTCGGCGCAAACTATCAGAAAGAAAATATGTTCAATGTCAAAACCAAAAAAGATTCAAGTATTCGAAACAAATTCCAAAATTTTATGAAATACTAACAGTGCTACCCTGTATACTGAAATTATGTCCACTCTGTATATTCAAAATATAACCATACCTGTATATTTAAATCAAAATCGAAACGTCAATAAAAAATGTAGTCAGAAATACGTATTAAGTTATTTATCTGGGTTTTAAATAGATAAACAAACACCCTCAAGAATTTATAAAACAAAAAAATTGCTGTTGAACTGAAATTATTAGAATTTAATTACAGAAATAATGAAAATAAAATTTCAAAACTATAGTCTTTGCCTTATAGAAAATTTATCTGAGCCTAACAAAAATTATTTTACAAAGTCTACCAAATAAGTGAAGCAAATTAAATTAAATTGAGCCAATTAAACTAAGTCGAGCCAATTAAACCAAGTAAAGCCCCACGTGACAGGGCGTCATATTCTTTATTCTTCTATTTGTGTGACGACTTTTTCTGTCATCACTCAAACAGAAAGAAAAAGGTATCCGTTGCTCAGGGTTAGAGGAGAGCTGGGTTCGTAGGTAAGGCTTGTGACCTGTGGTGACTTAATAATGTTGTTAAATAATAAAATAAAAGTAATAATGTATAGGCTGCAAAGATTCTAAAATTGATGTTAAGTATTCAAATAGTAATGGTCAAAGACAGTAAAAAAATGGGTATGAAAAGGTAAAGTAAGAAACCAGTAAGAAAATTTGATCATGAAATAGCTAAAATAAAATAATCAACAGCAATAAGGGTCTATTATGTTCATCAAGAATAAAAGTCAGATATAACTATCCTACGTTGAACATTTATTTAAAAACGAACACAATTATCAATCAGTTTAAACCCAGTTTCATTATCCCAATGAAATCGTTAGTTACTTTAAGTAAACTCAAATTTAGTTAAAGTTTCTCTCCAGTATACTATACTACGTAATATATAAACAGGTGAAATTTATGTTAAGTACCAATACGATGATGTTTCGAAACAAGTCGTGTACAATAACCTTCAAAAATGAATCCGTGTTAGCGATTCTCACATAAAAGATCATACTGAAGCAAAATGTACCGTTAAGGACAAAGCATGACTGATAATGTTAACTAAAAGGTAAATTTTGACTATAATATATGGAATAAATGACAACAATTTACAGAGATATTCAAAATATTGTCTCAAAGTAAAAAAAAATTAGGGAATACCTTGTGTGTTGAACTTAGAACTTATCTGTATTTTTTTTTTTATTTTTGTGACGTAGTGAACAGGTAGGCAGGCAGTCTCCAGACTAACGGAAGTGGATGTAGACTCTTCGATAGTAGCAGGAGTCTTCGATATCAGTAGAATAAATGTAGAGTCATAAATACTGTCTCAAAAGTGGTTACTCATATGCCAATTACTTATACGTCAATTTCTTATACGCCAGTTACTCTATAAAAAAAACTCTCAGAACAGTCACCGAATACCAAAAAAATAACTTACGGTCTGAACATCAGCTGTACACCTTCGAAAATATAGCCAAACTATATGCTGATCCAAACCAGTAATGCACAATCAAACATTATCAAAATAAATAAAAACGGAATAACTGAAATAAAAATTTAGTTAGACATGGCGATACAAAATGGTAGATACACTTACTGTGATCTTATTCCAGGAAAAGGCCAAAAAACACGAACTAGGCTCTGAACAGTATATTCTTACAGGATTTCAAATCTCCACTTTTGGATACCCGTGCCTTTACTGTTAGGAAAAGTGTTTCAGAAAGCCCTTTTTCTCTGAGATTCGTCGGACGCTGAACCACGCGTCTTTTTCTGATCTCAATCTCTCGGAAAAAGCCTCCTTTTCGTAAAACGGAAGTCTTCGAATTGACAGGTCATATGACCAAAGGCAATTAAGTGAACTCTATCGTCTATACTGAATGAAATTTGTTTTTATGGAAAGGAACCGCTACCTGTACTGAATGAAGTTTAACATCTAGCGAATAGATGGCGCCAGCAATATTAAAATTTGGAATTTTATAAAAAGAAAAATAAAACGCTACACTCCAAGGTGCATTTTCTAGAGGCCAAGGTTGGATTTGACTTCTACCGGGGTTATTTAAGAATAACGTACAAGTAGAACAATTACGACACATTTCTCCGATATCTTTATCTATTTTTGGCCACCAAAAATAAGACCTTGCAATAACTTTACATTTAATAATACCCATATGGGTTTTGTGCAATTCTTTTAATAAAAGATTACATAATTTAATTGGAACTATAACACGATATCCCCATAGTATACAACCATGTTCTAACTGTTCGCGTTTAAAATAATAATTTTTAAATTCATCTTTAACTTCTAACTTTTCAGGCCACCCCTGTGAACAATAACCGTAAATTTTATTTAATATAGGATCTTTTTTGTAAAAGATGCAATTTTTTATAGTCTATAGGCAAATTCTCTTCCAAATAAAAAATATGTGAATAATCAAATTTATTTTCTTTGGTGTTTTTTAAAGGAAGTCGCGATAAAGCATCAGACGGATTTTTTTCTAACGAAATATATTTAATCTATACTACTATATAAAATCCTTAAGTGACTGACATACTGATTAATCACGATCCTGCTCAAACCACTCAACGTAAGAAGCTCAATTTTGGCATACAGGTTGATTCTAGGGTGTAGAGGTTCGATAAGAAGGGATTTTTCGAAATTCCAGTTCCAAGAGGGTAAAACCACCCCTCAAATATTACAATATTTTTTATTTAAAAAACGGACAAGTTTCCGAAAAAACGCTTAAACACGTATATTTTATTTTATTTTTTTACATATTTTAAGATTTTTTAAAAATGTATACAGCGTGTTTCGAAAAATCTGGTCATTGATTAATCACGATCCTGCTTAAAGCGCTTGGCGTAAAAAGCTGATTTTTGGAACACAGATTGACTTTAGGGTGTAGAGGTTCGATAAGAAGGGATTTTTCGAAACTCGAATTCTAAGGGGGTGAAACTATCCCTCAAATATTAAAATATTTTTTATTTAAAAACCGGTGAGTTTTTCGGAAAACTCTAAACACGTATATTTTATTTTGTTGTTTTACATATTTTAAGATTTTTATAAATTTATACAGGGTGTTTCATAAAATATGACCATTGAGTAATGACGATTCTGCTTAAACTGCTTGACGTTTAAAGCTGATTTTTGGCAAACGGATTGACTGTGGGGTGTAGAGGTTCGATAAGGAGGGGTTTCTCGAATCTCAAATTCCAAGAGGGTGAAAACGCCCCTCAAATATTACAATATTTGTTATTTAAAAAACAGATAGTCTTTTGGGAAAACGCTTGGACAAGCATAATTTATTTGTTTTTTTTATATATTTTGAAATTTTTAAAAAAATCATACAGGGTGTTCCAAAAAGTTGGGTAACTTCTTAACCACGATCCTGCTTAAACTGCTTGACGTAAAAAGCTTATTTTTGGCAAACGGATTTTTCGAAAGTTATTCTAACGAGATGAAACTACCCCTCAAATATTACCAAGTTATATAATAATATCGCCATATTGTTTTTTCTCATGCTGACATAAATGTGAGAAAATTTTATCCAGTTTGTATGTTAATGGAAATTCTTGCTTTGCTTTATCATCACCATTACAAATGATTAATTCGACGCGAACGAAGTCGCTGGTACACGCTAGTATCATATAAATACGTACTTAAAATAATACTCCATCTCTGTAAACGACTAGCAGCATAAACCGAAATACCTTTTTTCTTGCCGAAAATATTTACTAATGCTTTATGATCGCAAAGTAATGTGAATGGTCTACCATATAAATAATCATGAAATTTTTTTAAACAGAAAATTATCGCGGCGCCTTCTTTATCAATTTGACTATAAGATTTTTCCGCGTCCGAAAGTGTAGGTGAGGCATACGCAATTGGTCGTTTATCTCCAGTTTCGTATACATGATACAAAACACCCTCAAGTCCGTACCATACTAGCATCACAAGCTAAAAAGATAGGTAGTTTATGATCATAATGAACTAATAATTTAGGTGAAGCTAATTCTTTTTTTATTAATTCAAAACATTGATTTTCTTTGTCTCCCCAATACCACTTCATATTTCTTTTACAATTTACTACTTAAATTACTAATAAATTTCCCGTAAAAATTAATTAGCCCAAGAAAGGACTTTAATTCGGTAACATTTTTAGGTGTAGGGGCATATAAAATAGCTTTAATTTTTTCTTTTGACGTAGAAAGACCGTTGTCACTAATTGTATACACTAAAAAATTTACTTCCTTTTGAAAAAAAATACATTTATTAAGTTGAATTGTTAATCCAGCTGTTTTCAATTTATCAAAAACTTTAAACAAATTTTCTAAGTGCTCTTGTTCTGATTTACCTCAAATTAAAATATCATCTAAAAAAGTAATAACATGATCTAACCCTGAAAATAAAGTTTCAATAATTCTTTGAAGAATTCCGGGACTGTAGAAATAAGGCAACCGATTCATTTGAAATAAACCTTTATGGGTGTTTAATGTAGTTAATTTTTTATAGATGATTCATCTAACTCAATTTGTGCATAAGCCCTAGATAAATCTATTTTAGTAAAATATTTACCACCATTTAAAATTGTAAACAATTGTTCAATTTTTGGTATAGGATATTTGTCTACATGAATATTTGGATTTAGTGTTATTTTATAATCACCACAAATTAGAACTTCACCTGTTTTTTTAAGCACTGGAACAATAGGTGTTGCCCAATCACTAAAATCGACAGGTGTCAGAATACCGCTTTCAACTAGATTTATTAATTCCTTTTCAACTTTTTGCTTTAAAGCTAAAGATAAACTTCGAGCTTTACAAAAAACAGCTATAGAGTTTTCTTTTAAATACAATGTGGCTTTACTCACATTAAATTTTCATAATTTATTTTCAAAAACTTCATGATATTTATTTTGCAAAATTTTAGAAACCTGTGTAGAATCAATTTTATCAATATGATTAATATTTAGTAATTTATCGACCGATATATTTAATTTTTTGATCCCATTTCTACCTAATAAAGGTGGACCTCCATTTTTAATTACAAAAATTTTCAACTTTTTATTTAACAATTTGTAATTAACATTAACCCAAATAAAACCTAAGATTTCTAAAATATTTCCTGCGTAAGATTTAAAATCTAAATCTGAACTATTTAGAGAAATTTTATTAAATTCTTTAAAATATAATTTTTCAGAAACAGCTGAAATGGGTATCGTATGGGAAACCCGTATCGCATTCCATTAAAATATTTTTATTATTTATTTTTATGTCAATTTATATAGGTTTTTCATTTTTTTCTCTAACATTATACATTCCTAAAATATCAGAATCTGAATCCGAAAAATTATGTTCGTCTTCACCAGTCAAAAAATGATTAAAAACTTGTTTATTTGATTGTTTATTTGGTACCTTTTCATTCTTCTTATTGCATACTGTGCTGATGTGACCCTTTTGTTTACACTGATGACATATTGCATTCTTGAAGAAACAAGCTGATTGGCAATGATTGCTTTTCCCACAGTGACAGCACTTGCTTCTTCCTGCCTTGGAACAAACGTTATCTTGAGATTCTTCTGCGCCTATTTTTATTGAATTTAGTCGTGGATTTTCCTCTATGTGATATTTTCAGAACATTTCCAGGTACAATTAAATTGGAATTTCTTGCCGCTGCTTCTAAATTGAAAGCTATGTCGCATGCCTTTTTATATGTCAGATTCTTCTGTTGAAAAAGTTGTTGTCTTATAACTTCGTTTTGCAAGCCGAAAACTAACTGATCCCGTAGCTGAGTTTCCAGATTTGATTCAAAATTGCAATACTTGGATAATTTCTTCAATGCCGCAATGTATGTAGCAATTGTCTCACCACTTTCTTGTTTTCTCTATCTGAATTTATACCTTTCTGCTATTTCAGATGGTCTGGGTTGGTCTGGGTTGTAGATGATTTTTCATTAATTTAATTAAATCGCCGAAAGCTATCTCTTCTGGTAATACCGGACTACACAAATCAACCATCAACTCAAATGCTTCATCACTCACTATAGTTATTAAAATTGCAGTTTTTAGATTTTCTTCCACTTTATTTACTTTAAAATATTGGCAGATTCTGGTCACATAAGAACTACAATTACTTTCACCCACTCTGAATGCTTCTAATTTTCCAATTGACATTTTCTTCAAACTTAATTTCACTTTATAATTTATTTATTGGTTTCGTTTACCGACTGCGCCAGTGTAAAGTACTTAGATTTTATAATTTATATATTTATTAATTTAGATATATTTAATAATATAACAAAAGCCAACTGAGAAGTGAAGTCTTTATTCTCTAGTTTTACATATATTTATAAACTCATAAACCACATTCCTTAATATATAAATAAGGTATTTTACACTTAGAAACTAACAATTTGATTTCATCATTTATTCTACAATAAGTAATATTCAAATATATTACACCTTGATTAAGGATTAGAGTTCTTAACATAGACATGGAAGTCTTGATTGAATTTTAAAAAACGACTTTTTATTAAGAGAGAATGTCAAAAGTTGACATATGATATGTCATTCTATTCAGAATGTCACTTTCCATCGAATAAAGTATCAAAATACCGAGGGTGCTATTTAAAAATCAAAAGTTGTAGTCATTTCCGGTGAAACAGGAAGTGACCAAAAACAGTTAAATACGTCAATCAATTTTAATTTATGTCATATACTTGTATATGTAACATACCAAATCTCGTTTTTTTTATCCGAAAAAATAAAAAAGTTATAGAGATGAGCCACTTTTGAGATGCACCCGGTATATCTTGTTTTTTGAAAATATGGAACATACTTCAGAGATTTTCATACTTTTAGTGTTGTGGAGTTCTTTTAAGGATAAGATTTTTCCTATTGCGGACAGCTTCATAGTCATAATGTCTATTTATCCACTAATGTATCCACTAACTTTATTACACTACAAAAACAAAGTTTCAAAAAGAACACAAATCTAAAATATCGTCGGAAATCCAAATAAACTTTTTTTTATTACGGCTCAAACAGTATACAAAAAGCACAAAAAGTGACATTAATTATTTTTTTTATTAAAATATGTTTTGAATTTTCAATGTGAAAACATATTTTAATGTTTCCCTTGTTACTGATTCTATGTTGCCCATTCATTATAACTATTTTTCCAAGTAGTATTTTAAAACATTTTGAAAAAACAATTTATTGTTATATAATTGAATTTTTGTTTAAAATTTATATAAAAAGTAAATTGAAATAATATGACAAATATTTTCAAAATAAATACACGTATCAGTTATATCTTGATTAAACAATTTGAATGGTCCATATTTTTAGTAATTGTTGTCACCGCAGCGAAAAAACGCTCCAAGTTAGCAATCACGTCAAATATCGTTCTGCGCATGCTCAGTAGCGAATTCAGAGAAAGATAGACTTATAATAGATAATAAATATAGTACCGTATGATCGAGAAAAAACGGCGTCAGCGATGGCTATGAAATGAAGATCGCTGTCATTTTATATGTAAATTTATATGGGAAATGTCATCGATTGTCATTTCCCAGCCAACTGGACGCCGTTTTTTTTCGATCATACGGTATTATATTATCTATATAGTATATATACAGGGTGGCGCACCTCATTCGCTTCGGTTGATTATACGAAAACGGAAAGATGTAGAAACAAAATATTTTATGGGTATATGTGGGGAGGCAATGTCCACAATTTAAAATTATTTTGAAATATACAGGGTGTCTCAGAACTAAGATCCATACCAAAGTTATATTTTTTCTTATGGAACACCAGGTATTTTATTTCATTTTTCGATTCTTGTGCCCAAAAAAAGGCATTTATTATAAGTGTTAAATATGTTTAAAATCTTTCGTTTTTGAGATATTTAAAGATATTTAAATATGCATGCTACAAAAGAATGATTATTAACACCCTGTAAATTACTTTTCAGAATTAATTCTTGTGCTGAGTTTAAAGGTAAAGAAATAAACTTTACTGAAAAATGTTATTGTTTCCTTAAATTTATACAGGGGTATCAAAAATTGGTGATCTATTTTAAGGATTTATTTTACATAAAAACTTTGTTTTGCATAAGGAAGCATACTATTCTGCATGATATCCCTATAAACAAATCGGTCCATCGTGTCATTAATAAAGTGTATAGGGCCTATCCCATTCCATGAGAAACAACCCCATAAAAATAAACTGCCTTTACCGTGTTTAATTGTAGATGTTACGTATTTAGGATTAAACCTTGTATTGATTGGTCGCCTCACACGTCAAATTCCACCAGAATTGAATATTTTGTAGCGCGTTTCATCACTGAACAGAACTTTTTTCCAGTCATTGACGGTCCAGTTTAAATGCCGACGTGCGAATGCCAACCTTGCTGCTCTATTTCTTTCCGAAACTAACGGCTTTTTGGCTGGACGTCTACTAAATAACTTTGCATCTACTAACCTTCTTTGTACTGTTCATATACCAACCATAATTTCTGGAATTTCGGCAATAATTCTAGGTGCGGACTTCCAAGGATCATTTTGAGCAATTCTTTTGATGCGTCTGTCTGTCATTACTGTTTTTTTTGGCCTTCCCGATTTTGGCAACTTTTCTAAGTGTCCCCTGTTATTATACAATGAAATTATTTTAGATACACTGTACCGGGGTAACACAAACTGTCTTGAAATATTGGCTTGTTTGTTACCTTCCAGGAATGCATTCACAACTCTTTGCTTCAAGTCTTTTGAAATTGGAATTCCTCTTGGCATGACTAATCCAGCATAGAAATGTTTAAAAAAACATAAAATAAACCTCGCAGAATTATTTTGGGCTTTACTTTTGCTAAAACCCTTCTTTGGAATGAATTATTTGAATATTGCTCTACTTTTGACGCGTTACTATTAAGCATTTAAAACTAAATGTCAAAATAAATTCATTTGTTTTGTTAGTAAAAATTCTTGTTGTCATCGATACTCATAGCCTACTTCGTAGTTTTTAAATTTATTGTATTTGTATACATTATCATGCATGTATAATTAAAAAATCGCGATTTGCAAATATTTCTTGAAGTGTTGCTCTACTTTTGTCCGATAGTGTATATAGACATAAATAGAAAAATATATTGTAGCATTTTCATTTTCCAAATGCTACTTTGTTTTATTATAGACGGTATTTTATTATTGTATTGATATTCTTTTTACATTTCTACAACACATAAATTTCGGAACGCTCTCTATCGAAAATATTGGATCGTACCCTGGTGTATCGACAAGACGGGAAACGTCAAAATCGCCACCTCGGATTTGGCCGTTACCGAGGTCACTGTGCCATTTTGAGAATTAAATTTATTTGGCTGGTATTTTTCACAATATGGGAAAAATATTGTGATTTTGTTATCCTATAGATGGTTGAAGGTCCCATATAGCTTTTGATTATTGAGATTTTAGTGGATCTATAGTTTTGGTAAGATTTTCTTTGACATTCCATTCGGTAGAAAAAACCTTCACATGCCTTTCTTTTAGATTCCAGTTTTTTGATGAGAAGTGTCCAGCCCTTATTTGAGAAGAAATGTTAAATAATTATTGATTGTGTGCCTTCACAATGAGGTAAATTAATACCTTCGTAAATTTTTCGAGTTTTTTAAAATGTAAGGTTAACTAATACCGTGCATTTCTTTTTAGGTTTTTCTACAGATTTTTCTACGTATTTTTCTCAACGTTTTTCTTTGGATTTTTCTTCAAGTATTTCTAGACATTTCTCTAGACGTTTTTCTGCAAGTTGTTCTGCATATTTTTCAGAAGTTTGTGCCAAGTTTTTCCACAAGTTTTTCTTCGAGATTTTCAATCACCGAGTTAATCAGTAGCAGCCTGTTCGGTTAGATTTCAGCCCTGCACCCCTCTGAGAAGAAATTGGATGCTGTGATGTTTTTTTATTAATTTAGAAGATCCTTAGATTTAGAATTTTTAGAATTATTATATTATTTTTAGAAGATTTAGAATTTAGATTGATTAGAAGATTTTTAGATCATTAAGAAGATCCTTTTTTAGTATAATTTGGTATACAAGGCCAGTATATTCTTTATAGTAAACTAAAATTTTATTAATTTGATTTTTAATAATCATTAGTTTGTTAAGAAATTAACTATTCTTAACATTTTACATTTAACTGGTTAAGTACTTGCCTTCAGCATTACATTAACCCTTAATTTATAAAATTTAACGTTCTGTTACATTTTATTATTTTTTTTAACACTTAAGTATTTGCCTTCAGCATTGCTTAAATTTTACTTGTAGGTATTTGATTATTAAAATAATCATGTTATATTGATTGATTATTCATATTTAACATCTATTTATGTTAACCTTTTATATCATTACGATCTTTGACCTGTAAGGGCAATCTTGGATACAGCTTTTAAACTTTTTCCCTTAACTATATATAAACAAAAAGGTTCATGAATCTTCGTAATAAGTCAATTGAAATTTAGATATTTAATATTCGAATAAAACCAAGACCGTCTCTAAAAGTATTTTTTTATATTATAATTGTTTGAATAATATCTGAAAAGACATAATTTGATTTTAAACAAGTTTTAGGATAGAGTTTCTTAAATATAATTCTTGTATATTAATGTACATAACTGCTGTGCCGAATAGGTACCGAATATTTCTAATAAGTAATAAATCTTATTTTTTTGGGTATTTGAATTGTTTCTCAAAATATTTAATAGCTATACTAATTATTTTAGTTTCCATTCAATTAATACACTTGTACAAATTTTCTTATTTCAGTTTGTACTATCCTTTGTAAGTATCAGCATCTTTTTGAAATAAGTGGCGCCCTTTAGTATGCAGTGTAAGATATAGGTGGGTATCATCTTTTTAGTCAAGTGCAAAAGCAAAAGCTTGTTCCCACCGCCTCCGATATAAAAGTAGCCGTTCGCAATATTTTGACTTAAATTTTCAATAAAAGGAAAGTTTATGTCAAAAAAACAATATGTGAAAGTCCCGTAAACAAAGTCGTGTGTAATATACATATGGCTTTATCCACGAAGTTTATAAGATCTAAGATGGAACGACGGACGACACATTCCGAATACATGTAAACCAGTAAAATTAGGTAATATAACCCATAAACTTTGAAATATAATGGAAATTGTTTAAACTGACTTAGGGCAACGGCCTAGCTATGTCCAAACACCGGTTCCCGTTAGATCACCGAAGTTATGCGACGGAAGACGATACTAGTGTATGAACGGGTGACCGCCCGGTAACTCTGCCGTGCTGTTGTTCCATGGCAAGAGTGTAAAACTCTATTGACACACACTGCTCATTCACGCCGGTTTGAGGCCGGATGAGATCGGATATCTCGTGAGTAAGAGTCGATTTAGACACTCGCCAAGTCGGTAGGCCATTGACCATGATATGGCCGAGGACCGCTGTTATGATTCCGCGTAAACAAAGTAGGCCTCGTCCAGATTAGCCCTGGCAGCAAATAGGAGACGTTAACTTAAATTTTACTTTTACTAGGGTAGAGCGGTAACATTTCAGTCGATCCGTGTAATTACACGCAAAGCGAACATGGTAGAAACTAAACAGTTTGCCTCGTGCTACCGAAAGATGCAAAAATATTTTAATCAATTAGAAACATCATTGATTTTAAAATCTTATTAAACACTTAATTTCACTTTATTTATACAAAGTTTTGTTCTGTTTATCATTTTTGTGTTATATCTTAATATAATAATTACTTTCTTTAGGGTACGAACATAGTGGAGGCAGGTTTCTGCTTTCCGGCAGCCAGCGCCGTCTCTGGGTACCTATTCTTGATCACTCGCATCTTCAAATATCGCTCACATCTCGCATCTCCGAAAAAGCCATATAACAATACACGTGATGCGTAACTTTGCGTATATGCATCACGTGTATTGTTATATGGCTTTTTCGGAGATGCGAGCAGGGTTCGGAAGTAGTTAATTAAGAGGAAATTTACCTGATTAACTAACCTAACCTAACCTAACCATATTCAAACGCCGCGCCCGCCATAGGGGTATTTGGTCTATAAACCTGGCCAAAAGTGATATTTTTTTATTTTCATTTTTTATCTTAACTGAATACAAATCTATAAATACTAAATGTAAGCACGTTTATTAGTTTTTTTAAGTCGTAAGTTGACTATCAAGTAAATAACATATTTCAATTATAAGTATGAATTATCTTGAGTGTATTCTGAATATTTCTAAGATTATAAAATAGTGCAATTGTTTTTTTGCAAATTGTTTATAATAACTGTCATGATGGATACAGAGCCAGCTGGCAAGTCCTGTTTTATGCCATATTTTTTATTTTGAAACGTTTCCTTCTATTCTATTTCTTTATAATGAGAGGCATTTTTATAAGGTGTAAGACGATTCGGCAATATTCCGCATGGAAATTAGTATCCGTTCAATGCTTAAAGTCTCCAGTTTTGGAATATGTACAAAAATCTTGCCAATATTTGCCACTGCCAAAAAAACATTGATTTAAATAGATTCTTAAAGGAAATAGTCTTTACCCTATAACACCCATCCTCGCTCAAATATCGTCTATAATATACAAATTACTTTCTTGTTCTAGCATCCTCATCCAATTGCTTGGTTTTGCACAGAATGACCCTATTTGATCGGTGGAAAGGGTTTTAGAGTAGAGGAAAAAATATTGTGTAGGAAAAACAAAATGGGGTTCCATATTAGCACCCTCTCTCTAATAATTAATATTACTAGCAAAAAAGCAAAAAAATCATAAAACATAATTTTGGCCAACTTTTAGTTCTTAATACCCTCTGTGCGCCGTCGGCGCGTGCAAAAGCAGAAATAAATAAATGTTCGTTCCGGTAAAAGCGAGAACGCCGATGAACGCTGGTTGACGGCGCCTACCTGCTTTCACTGTGAACTAGCCGATTGATAACACGCTTTAATTTTTCAAGGTTATAAGCGCGAGGCGGCGCGGCGCTACTATGTACCCGTATACAGGGTGTCCCAGAAATACGTTCAAGTATTTTAACTTAACTGGTAGTATAATTCAACCCCAGAAACACGCCTATGAGATTTTTTCTAAATAATTTTTTTTGAAAATTCGCAATTTTTTGAAAATATTTTTGGAATTTTTTAGCAATTTTTTTTAGTTTTTATTTAAAAAAAATAATTTCTTGATAATATGGCAACATAGGTAGGTAGTAGATCAAATTTACAAGAAAGAAAATCCAGAAAAGATCCAGTGGTTCTCAAACAAATCTCGAAGTATTGGAAAGAATGTGTAAGGACCAAGAACTATTGACTACAATAAAACGACGGAAAGCAGCATATTTCGGTTTGCTACAGCTGATCGTTGAGGGAAAGATTGAAGGACGACGAGGCATCGGGCGTAAACGGTTTTCCTGGTTGCGGAATTTGCGCCAGTGGTTTAATATAGGAGAGGCCAGTGCAATTATCCGTTTGGCTCAAGACAGGGAGGAATTCCAATTGATGGTCGCCAACCTCCGATGAGGAGAAGGCACACGAATAAGGTTCTCAAAATACTAGCAAAAATCTTTTTTTTTTTGGAAATTTTCAAAGTAAAATAACTCCGTTATTTTGGACTTATTTGAAAAACGATAAAGATAAAATATGGTTCTTTTATCGAGATCTACCACCCTTTAAAATACTTGCACTTATTTCTGGGATACCCTGTTTATAACAATACACGTGATGCGTATACGCAAAGTTGCGAACGATGTCAAGAATAGGTACCTAGATTGGCGCTGACTACCAGTAAGCGGCAAACCTGCTTGCACTGTGTTCGTACACTTAGAGACCACATGGGGCCATAAAGTATTTTAATTAGTTAAATAAGATTTTTTGCGTTGCCATGTATACTCTGATTCGCGAAAGATGACGATTGCGCCAGAATATTTCTATTTGGACAAGGCATGCGGAATCGATATTTAAATGTGTTGTATATACAGGGTGGTCCGAACTGTACTCCGGAAATTTCGGCAGCATATTCTGCAGATAAAAATAAGTAAAAAGGTTAGTATAAATGTATGTCCTTAATGCTTAGTTTCGGAGATATAGGGTGTAGTAGTTTCATTTTAATTTCGATTTTTCCCAAATAATTTCCGAAATAACGTCAATATCTAGATAAAAATTGGTGTCTGGGAGTTTTTTGACATGAGAAATTTGATTTTGATGTCAATATGACTCCTAGTAGTAGAGGGCGCCACCTACATATTTTTTAACTGGTTTGAAGAGTAATAACTTTTCGTCCCTACCTGTATAAAACTACTGAGTGAAAGAATATACATTTCCGTGATTTTTTAGGCAAAAAATGTCTCTTGGTAAAAATCGCTAGGAGCAACCGTTCTCAAGATATTTGAATGAAAATAGTCAATACATGTCATTATTGACAAAAAATAAACATGATGAGTAGATAGTATTTGACTGAAATGATAAATTTGGGAACTTTTTTTTATAATTAACCATAAAAATTTTCATCGAATAAATGATGATAAAATAGTTTCTGTTAAACATTTTGCACAAAAACATTTCATATTTATGATTTCGGTCTAATAACTATTTAGTCGATATGTTTAATTTATGTCAATGATGACAGGTATTGATAATTTCGATTCAAAATATCTCGAGAAGCATTACTTGTATTATCAGGCTGCAATAAAACAACTCTCGAAAGGGTTTTGTTAATAATTATATTCTCAACATGACTATGCCAAAGACAACAGCAACAGCACTAAACTAAAAGACGATGTTATGCAACTCACAATACCTTCTATTACAATATGTATACCAGCGCATTCACCAATATATAATACATCTCCCCTCTTAACAAAATATTAAAATTATAAATCTAATTTTAATGGTTTTTTAATAAATCTGCCAGACCTAGTTTTAGGGAGATTTTGAGGTAGTTCAGGATTAGACTGGACACTTGAACAAGGTGGTGGACTATTTTGTTTCACAACTTGTTCAATGCAAAATCTTGAAAGTATCTTCACTAAAATCATTAGCTGATTCTTTGATGTCCACTCTATTCCTGCTCACAATGTTACCTAACTTATCTAATACTTTATAACATCTTGGTTTGTTATCTAACTTTACAATTTTCCTGGCTCCCAATAATTCTTAACTGGATTAAATATCACAACATTCTGTCCAGGTGATAATTCTTTAAGATCTTTTATTGTGCTTATTAAAATAATTTTTATTATTAACTTGTCTAATTTTTTGTTTATTATATACACCTGTGCACAATGTTGGTTTCAAGAGTTCTGCACTAATAGGTAATTTCGTCTTACAAATACGTGACATTAATAATTGAGACAGGGAATAATTAATTGTTTTTAATGGGGTGTTCCTATATTGTAATAATGCCTCACACATACTTTTTCCTTCCTCAATAGATTTTTTTAAAAGTAATTTAGCTATGCCTACACCCTTTTCTGCTAATCCATTTGATCTTGGATAATTTGCGCTACGTGTAATAATGTTAAAATTCCAATTTTTTGCAAATTCCTTAAACGAACAACTTCCAAAAGGTATATTATCACTGATTAAAGTATCAGGGCTAAAAGTTAATTTTTAAAGTATCGGATACACAAAGGGAATCCTTTATTTTAAAGAAATTTCGTGCACAGTGTGATAAAACTTTTTTATTTTCTGGCCAACCATCAACAAGATATTTTACAATTGTCTGTAAATCCGAATCATTTAACGTAGCCTTTCTAAAATCTGATTTTTTTTCATTTGACATTGGTAAATATTTTTCTATAGAATGCACAACAGTTGATAAATCTACTTCTAATTTTGTATCTACATTAGCTAAAGATGCTCTAGATAAGGTATCAGCAACATATAAAAATTTACCTGGCTTATAAACAGCACTTTTTATAAGGCATAATTTTAAATAACATTCTTTTGCAAACGAGGTGGTACAGAGTTTAAATCTTTTTTGAAAATCGCCTCAAGCGGCTTATGATCAGAGTAAATTGTGACATTACGTACACCATATATAAAATAATGAAACTTTTGGACACTAAACACAATTGCCAATAGCTCTTTTTCAATTTGTGAGTATCTAATTTCTGTTTTACTTAGACTTCTGGAAGCAAATCCTACAGGATGATTGTTCTGAGACATACAAGATCCTAATCCATCCTTCGATGCATCATTTTCAATCTCTATTGGTGTAGATGGATCAAAAAATGATAACACGGGTGCTTTAGTCATTAACGTTTTTAAAGCGTTTATAGCTTCATCATGTTCTTTAGACCAGTTCCATTGTCTATCCTTTCTTGTTAATTCTCTTAACACTGACGTAACTTTGGACAAATTTGGGATAAATTTGCCCAGATACTTAGCCATTCCAAGTAATCTCAGTAAATCTGTTTTATTTTGTGGATTTGGCATATCTAGAATAGCTTTTATATAATTCTCATCCGGTTGAATTCCTTTTTCTGAAAAAATTTGGCCCATAAATTTTACCTGTTCCTGTTTAAATTGAATTTTCTTTTTGTTAAACTTTATGTTGTATTTCAAAGCCTTCTCAAGAACAAGTTTAAAGTTTCGATCATGTTCTTCTTCAGTTGCACCTGTGATGATAATGTCATCAAAATAAATATCTACTCCCTCGATGCCTCCAAAAATTTCAAAATTCATTCTTTGGAATACTTCAGGGGCAGAACTTATACCGAATGGTAACCTGCAAAACTTATAACGCCCAAATGGAGTAGCAAAACTACAGTACTCTGAAGATTCATCATCTATTTTCACTTGAAAGTAACCATCTTTCATATCCAGTACCGAAAAGAATTTTTTGTTTGATAATTTGCTAGCTATTTCTTCTGATGTTGGGATCAAAAAATGCTCACGCTTTATATATTTATTCAAAAATTTTGGATCAAGGCACAATCTGAGATCACCATTTTTCTTCTCAACTATTACCAATGGATTAAGCCACTCTGTTGGATTCTGTACTTTTTTAATGACTTTCTGCTCTTCTAATTCTGCTAGTTTGGATTTCAACCTCTCATGCAGAGCCTGAGGAACTCGTCTTGCTGGCTGTATATGTGGAACATAACCTTCCTCTAAAACAATTTTATGTTTCTTTGGAAATTCACCAAGCCCCGAAAATACATTAGGATACAACGAAATAACTTTGTTTAATGATTTAAACTGAATGTCTAATTTATCAATTCTCTTCAAAAGATTTAAATCTGTACACCCTGACAAACCTAACAGTGGCATTTGATTCTTGCCCTCAACTACAACAAATGACAATTTTGAACATTTACTATTTATAGAACAGTTTAAAATAACCTCACCTCTCGGCTTAATTTTAAAATTTGAACTGCCATAAGATACTAACGTGATATTAGTCTTTAACAGGTTTCTTACCTTCCCAATCTTCTCCAGGTATTCAATTGGCAATACATTGACCTCAGCCCCAGTCATCGAGCTTGAATTGTATCTTCTTATTTTTCAACAATGATGTCCTCACACCACATCTCTCTGCTATTCTGGTTCACTGAACTAACACTTTTTACCAAGGCATAAATAGAACTCACTCTCTTCTGAACTTTCTGACAGGTCCACATCTCTTGAGACTTCATTGACTTTTTTTCTATTCTTGTTAGTGTCTTTTTCTTTCTTCTACACACTGCTGCAAAGTGATTTTTACCCACTTGCACTTGGTACACTTCTTCCCAAAAAGCTGGACATTTGCCTCTATCATGATTGTACCCACAATAGCTACACATAATCTGTTTTTCTGATTGGCTTCTTTTTACTTTATCTTTAGTAGTTACTGCACTTACAAATGCTTCATTTTGAAGGGCTTTGCTCTGTGATTTGCTGATCTCAACAGCTCTACAAATTTTTATAGCCATTTCAAGCGTCAAATCAGATTCTCTCAGTAGCCTTTCTTGTGTAAAGTTTGTTTGACACTCCAACCAACAGAAATCTATCCCTAATCATTTGTTCGAGGCTCTCCATATTCTGTCGTTTTGAACGCTTTCCTCAACTCAGTCAAAAAGAATCAACGATTGACCATCATTTTGTATAATGGAATTGAATCTGTATCTTTCAAATATAATATTTTTTCTAGGACTACAATATTCTTCAAACTTTTCAATCGACCTTCTTCAAATCTTCGGTTTCAGCATCAGTTAATGAGAAGGAGTTATTAACTGTATATTATGTATATTTCATTTAAACTATATCATTTTTAAAATACAAACCAAAAATCTGAGGAATAATTATGTTTTCCATGTATTCTACAACATATTTATTAATCCGTTATATCTAACTAGCGTGACGTCATAAATCTCGCCCGTGGGCTGATCTTTTAATAGAAGGCATTGCCTAAAGACTGACTCCATTTTGTTTTGTATGGCTGACGCACTTGCGGAAATCTTCAAATCCAAAAAAAAAAAAACTTACTCGTAGCAAGAATTCATTTTTTCTTCACTTTGCTTAATACCCAGACTAATACACAGGATTCACACTTGACACCATGTATTATCAGGCTGCAATAAAACAACTCTCGAAAGGGTTTTGTTAATAATTATATTCTCAACGTGACTATGCCAAAGACAACAGCAACAGCACTAAACTAAAAGACGATGTTATGCAACTCACAATACCTTCTATTACAATATGTATACCAGCGCATTCACCAATATATAATACATTACTCGTAGCGATTTTTATCAAGAAACCTTTTTTATGTAAAAAAAGGTTGCAAATGTATATTTTTTACTAAATAGTTTTATACAGGTACGGACGAAAAGTTATTACCCTCCAAACCACTTAAAAAATATGTAGGCAGCGCCCTCTATAAGTAGGAGTCATACTGACATCAAAATCAAATTTCTTAACGCAAATATTGACGTTACTTCAAAAATTATTTGGAGGAAATCGAAATAAAAGTGAAACTTCTACACCCTGTATTTCCGAAACTAAACATTTTAGGACATAAATTTATACGAACTTTTTTACTTATTTTTATTTGTAGAATATGCTGCGAAAGTTTGCGGAATACAGTTCGGACCACCCTGTATACAAGGTCCGGCTGTAGTGCGTCGGGCATCTGTACCTCCTAAAATAAAAAACTTGAGAATTTTGTTTAAGTGTAAATCTAAAGAATGTACGGGGATATGTTTCAGGAAAATATTTTAACTTTTATAGGGTGGTTCAAAAAAAGTGTGAGTGGATCGGGATATTTTTTTTAAATGGAACACCCTGTATATTGTTGCATTTTTGGTTTCCTTTCAGATCATTTTCCATAATCCTAAGATATGAGTAAATATAAACTACTCAAAACAATTATCGCATATTTTCTAAAAAAAATATTAATTTGAAAAACAAGACACTTTGAGTTCCCTGACTTACGATTTTAAATAGTATGGACACTGTGAAGGGAAATTCGATACAATAAGGCCACGCGCTGAACTGTAGTTTTTAATCGGTCGACTATTTAGTTGCAAAAGTGAAAACAATATATACTTATGAAGTCGATCGGCCGACTATTTGATTGCATGTGAGCGCGGCTTTATAAGGACATATTGGTTACAAATATGCAACTAAATGTCGGCCGATTAAAAATTGCCTTTCAGCGCATAGCCTAAGGCAACAATTAATCAAATATTGGGCCGATCGGCTCCAGAAGAATGTATTGTTTTCACTTTTGCGCCTAAGTAGTCGGCCGACTAAAAATTACATGCCAGTGCGTACCCTAATCATCCTTAAAAAACTCACAAGAGAAATGCAGAAAAGCGTATGCCTCATTGAGAAATATGTAATAATTACTTTTATTCAAATATGCGATAATTGTTTTGAGTAGTGTATTTCAATAGTTTCAGAGATATTAATAAATAAATAAAAAATATATATTTTTCAACTTTCTCTAAAAAAATATTACAAATACAAGAACTCTCCTGAAATGAAAACTATATTAGGTATTTACTTTAGCAGGTTTGTACTTACTTTGCTACAAATATGGTACTCGTAAATCATACAGGGTCTTCAAAATTCTACGCCAAACTTTCTAAAATATAAAATAATTTTTCTTTGTTTTTTTTAATATAACACCCTGTATATTATTTTTTTATTACATAGAGAGTTAAAAAATGAACATTTTTTGTTTTTAAAGTATTTCAAAATTTTTAATGGTTTTCATCATACACGCAGTATTATTTCATATGGCTCTTTCAACGGTAAAATACGGGAGAAAAATCATTGGGTGGCTTTGATAAAAAATAAAACATAAAACCGCGAATATCTACGAAACCGTTAAAAATTTTGAAATACTTTAAATACAAAAAATGTTAATTTTTCTCCATCTATTGAAAAAAATAATATACAGGTTTTTAAAAAAACGAAGAACAATTATTTTATATTTTAAAAAGTTTGGAGTAGAATTTTGTACACCCTGTATGATTTATACAGGGTGGCGCACCTGTAAGCTTTGGTTTTTGAGATATTTAAAGATATTTAAATATGCATGCTATAATAAAAAGGTTTGTCAACACCTTGTACATTACTTTTCAGAATTAATTCTGGTGCTGAGTTTCAAGGCAGAGAAATAAACTTAACTAAAAAATTTGATTGCTTCCTTAAATGTATACAGGGGTATCAAAAATTGCTGGTTTATTTTAACTATTTATTTTACATAAAAACTTCGTTATTTCAAATGCAACATTATGTATTTTTTTAAATAAGTCGAAGCAGATTTAAATGCTCTTTCAAACTATAATAGGGTTTCCTATACCTATCTGGCTCAGATTTTGAATAAAAAGCGATTTTTCAATAAAATTGTAATCAAGATGGCTGGTGTGTCGCCATGAAAATTTTCTAGTGACACTTAGTAGCTATTTTCAAAATAGACATTAGTTTATGGACTTTATTTAAATTTATAACAGGTTATTTTTATTTAATTTACCTACAATAGTATTAATAAGTAAGTATTTATTATTTTATCAAGAAAAATGAAGCAGTATCTGGTGGCCGAAGGAATGCATATGTTACTAGTGATTTTATTTTGTGAGGACAGTTATTATTTGTTGGCCTGAAGGGTTTATGCTCAAAGATATCTTAATAGGAATCTTCCTGATAAGCGTTCCTTTAAAAAACTACTTTTCCTATTTCGCAGAGTTGATGAAAAACCTATTAGGCAGAAATCTGTCGTTGGAAGTGAAGAAAATGAATTTGTCTTAATTGATTTTTTTATAGAAAATCCAATACATCTACAAGTCATCGTAATATAAATCAAAGAACTATTTCTTTATTTTTCTTAAAAAATAATAAATGCTTACTTATTAAACTGTTGTGGGTAAATTAAATAAAAAATTAACTGTTATAAATTTAAATAAAGTCCATAAACTAATGTCGATTTTGAAAATAGCTACTAAGTGTTACTAGAAAATTGCCATGACGACACCAGCCATCTTGATTACAGTTTTATTGAAAAATCGTTTTTTATTCAAAATCTGAGCCAGATAGGTATAGGAAACCCTAATATAGTTTGAATAGTGTTGCATTTGAAATAACGAAGTTTTTATGAAATAAATAGCTAAAATAGACCAGCAATTTTTGATACCCCTGTATACATTTAAGGAAGCAATCAAATTTTTTAGTTAAGTTTATTTCTTTAGCTTGAAAGTCAGCACCAGAATTAATTCTGAAAAGTAATGTACAAGGTGTTGACAAACCTTTTTATTATAGCATACATGTTTAAATATCTTTAAATATCTCAAAAACCAAAGCTTTAGACATATCAAACCCTTATAATAAATGCCTTATTTTATGTCCAAGAATCCAAAAATGAAATAAAATACCCGGTGTTCCATAAGAAAAAATATAACTTTGGTATGGATCTTAGTTCTGACACACCCTGTACATTTCAAAATAATTTTAAATTATGCGCATTGTCTCTCTACATATACCCATAAAATATTTTGTTTCTACATCTTTCCGTTTTTGTATAATCAACCGAGGCGAATGGGGTGCGTCACCATGTATATTAGGTATTTACTTTAGATAGTCTAGTTATAATTGTATAATTAACACACCCTGTAGAAATCTTATACTTTATATTCATCAGCACTTATGTTCATATTTAAGCCGCTGCACGACGCAGGCACAGGGTTCCTTCAGAATCCATCAACGCGTATTGTACTCCCGCTTGTTTAATAAATGTTTTTAAAAACATCTCCACAAAAACCAGGAATTTTTTGGATTTAGTGTGTTCAAAATCGTCGATAAAGCCACTGTGGGGTTTACACTTAAATAAAATTCACAAGTTTTTTATTCTAGGATCTACAGATGCCCGACGCACTATTGCCGGACCCTGTAGGTATACAGGGTGTTTCAAAACAAATGCGAAAAACTTTAGGGGGTGATTCCTTGTTCAAAATAAAGGGTAGTTTGCTTTATAAACGTTGGGTCAAAAGTCAACCATTAGGAAGATATCGCGGTACAAAGATGGCGGAAATATAATGTTTTTATTTTTTATCTTGAAAACGAAAAGAGATAGACTAATGAAATTTTATGGAAGCATTACTGTTATGAAAACACACTTTCAGGTAATTTTTTTACTTTTTTAAAATGAGTGGAAGGGGTTGAAATAAACTACCCCTATCATTCTTGTTAACGAAATTTAAAGAAAAATCTTATCAAACACATGCAAATGCTTTAATTTGGGTAGTTTAGTTTGTTTAGAAACTTTTTTACCTCTTTTGTTTTTTTGATAAAACTCACCGATTGGAAATTAAAAAATAAAATGTAAAGCATTACATGTCAGGACAAAAAACATTTTTAGATTAAGAATCTAGTGATAACCAACGATAATAATAATCATCTAGATAATAACGTATTGCAGTAGAGTAATGTCAAATAAAATAATATTAGGAACATCCTAAAAAGTAACAGCGGCCGACTAGATTTTTTCCTAAAAAAATTACAGCAGCCCACTAGATTCTTTATCAGAAAATGTTTTTTGTCCTGACATGTAATGCCTTACATTTTATTTTTTAATTTCAAATCGGTGAGTTTTATCAAAAAAATACAAGAAATAAAAAAGTTTCTAAACAAACTAAACTATCCAAATTAATTTATTTGCATGTGTTTGATAAGATTTTTCTTTAAATTTCGTTAACAAGAATGATAGGGGTAGTTTATTTCAACCCCTTCCACTCATTTTAAAAAAGTGAAAAAATTACCAGAAAGTGTTTTTTCATCAGACAGTAATGCTTCCATAAAATTTTATTAGTCTATCTCTTTTCGTTTTCAAGATAAATAATAAAAACATTATTTTCCGCCATCTTTGTACCGCAATATCTCCCTAATGGTAGACTTTTGACCCAATGTTTATGAAGCAAACTACCCTTTATTTTGAACAAGGAATTACCCCCTGAAGTTTTTCGCATTTGTTTTGAAACACCCTGTATAAGAACCTACTATGATGAAATATTTTTGTTAATTCTTTTATATAATAAATGTTTAATTAATTAATGTATTATTTAAGAACAATGTATAGGAGGACATTGTTTAAAATAATTTATTTGTGCTTTTTTTAACAGGTTTCTGCAGAGGCATTGTTCTAAACCATTTATTTGCAAAGCCAATGACAAGAGCAAATTATTTTTGTTCCTCTATTATGGACAACGAAAGTGAGTTTGCTCATTATGCATTAAGCGTCCCACTATATACCCACTTCACTTCTCCTATAAGAAGATATGCGGATATAATGGTGCATAGATTGTTGGCAGCTAGTTTAGGTAGAATAAAAATAAATATATATTAAATATTGATTTACTAAAGTTTTTTTCAAGGTTATTCGGAAAAGCCAAAATGGGAAACGGATCATGTACAAAAAGTGGCTACAAACTGTAACGTACAAAAACATAACGCTAAAAGGTATTTTATTTTTAAGTGAAACTAAATTATCAAATTTAGTATAACTTGATAATTCAGTTAAGCAATAACTAACCTGGCTAGTTATTTGAGTTATTTTAGTAATTTGGGGACTAAAAGGAAATGGAGCTTTTTAAATATTGTAAATTACTCATTTGAATAAATTAAGGATTCTTTTAATCCCAAGTAGCATTTTTACACACAAAATCGAAACACAATCTCTGCTGAGGAACATTACATAACAGTTTTGTCACATTTTTGATACATATGTTTCGAAACATAAATCGCTTTTTGTTTCGCAACATTTTCCCAAATTATGGTTTCGCTACATAAGCTATAACAATAAAGATCTTAGTGTCACAAATTTTTCGAAACTTTTAAGAAACAGATGTGGCTCATATTTATAAAGATTTCGTATCCGTTTTGTACCTGAAGTTTCCATAATTTTTTTGATATTCTGTCAAATATGAGAACATAACCTTACTTTATTGTTTGGATTTTGTCCTGCGGTTTTTGCATTTAAGCATTCTTCAAGTTTTATAGTACTATAATTAAAAAAGCAGAAGAAAGGAGATATGGTGAGTAAATGTTACCAGCAAAACAAAAATATTTTATAGCAACAAATAATAATATATAGAAGGGGCATTAAAAATATGAAAGTGCATTATTAAATTAAAAGATGAATTTGCTTTTGCCAGACATTTTTTGTGCGAGAAAACCTAAAAACAAAGATCTTAAGGCAAAAAAATTATGATAGAGGTCGATATTGTTGATGGTTGTTTTTATTTTGAAATTCACACACATACATTTTAGTTTGGTATTTTGTTTCTTCACAATTAGAAACAGTGGCTGCTGAAAACGGAAACATCTTGGACACAAATTGCAGAAAATGTTTTGAAATATTTCCTCTAAAAGTTTTAATTCCGCGTCGAAACATTGCAGGAAACGGCTAGTGCCACTACATTGGAAACACATGTATTAAAGCCATATAAAATCTATAGGTTTCGAAAATATATCCTATTTGTCGCATATCGTTTCCATTTTATGTCAAGAAATAGACACGATTATGAGAAACATTACCTGAAATGTGTCCAAAAATGCTACTTGGGATAATTATTCTTCAGTCGATTTACTGAGGGGTATTTTTTGGATAAAATCCATATGAGGATTCTAAATGTTCGAATTTAATTTAAGTAAGCATATTCTGTGAATAAATAACCATAAAAAAATTAAAAATAAGCAACCATAAAAAATATCTGTTTTTCAATATTTTTTATTACTAAGAAACATTTAAAATTTTAAAACTATTTTCTATATCTTTCTGTATCTTCAATGTTATTTTTATAATTTAATCTGAAATCGGTGAAATGAAAATATGTCCACCAAACCTAAAAACAAAGATCTTATGAAAGTACTTTGGCAAGAAATCATATGACATATTCTGCCATTTATGTGTACTTGTTGGAAATAGAAAAAGGGAGATTGAATTGTTCATAAAAAAACAGTTTGTGAGAAAGCCATATACATATTTAGTTATTGAGACATTTAAACTCAGTATATTAGCTTCCAGCGATTCTTTCACGTCTTGCAGTGAGGCTTGACTTCTGTCAAATAACTTTTAAGTAATGAACAAGTTTTACTTTTAATACCTATATTGTTTTATTTATTTATTTTTATTATATTGTATAAGTTTTTCCAGTAATCTACTATGATTCTCAGTATCAAATGCTTTTTGTAAATCAAGAATACGAATGGTCTTTTTGTTACTACTAAAATTACTCAGTATGTTTTCTATTAGTATCTGAAATGGTTGTTCATTAATAGGTTAGTTTTAACCATCTGCTGATAATGCTCACTTGGTTAGCGAAACGTGCAACCAGTGTTGAAAGTAAAATGTTTTGGTGTATTGTGATTTAAAGTGCATTAGCTTACTAGTTTTGGAAATAAAAAAAAAAAAATGGTAAATAGACCCCATTCTCGTTGAAATCGGTAGGAATATTCCCAGTTGCTATAAAGTTCTAATAAGTAATACTCGCTGTACTCTTATACTCTGTAGTTCTTCATTTGTTACTTTGATTGAAACCCACTAAGTAAAAAAATAATGACATTTGAATAACGCAATTTAACACAGAAGCTGGAAATGTATGAGGCCATTTTTTGTTTTTTTTTTAATATGAATTTGAATTTTTATTACGGTATTTTTATCATTATCTTAAACGTTAAAATCAAAACCACCGATTTCGCATGACTAGATGGGTATAAAATGTTACCGGTCGTAATCTCTACTGATGCGTAACAGGCGCATTACGCATCAGTAGAGCGTATTCAGATATTCGATACTTGTCACAGATCACAGCCAATAGCCGCACGGCAGCCGCAGTCAATGGATACACACCATGAGGTCATGGTTTTTTCAAATATTTAAACCTAGACATATATTTTGCTAAACATGTTTGTATGTGTTGTTTGTGTGTCTTATGTTATTCCATTTACCACTTTTTGTTGGGAAGCCCATTTACATAATATACAAATGATGTTTTAGAGCTGGAGAAGCAAGCAGTGATTTATATTTGGCTTTTTATGTGGACAAACATCAACCATATATCCAGAATTGTGTTGTGATTGATGTCAAAGATCGATCTTTCGATGTGATAGTATTAAAAACTGGTAGTACAGTGAGGGTACATCAAAATGTAAGTATCTGTGTTCCTTTAAATTATACACTCAGATGCAAAAAAAAACACAACGGAGAAATGTTTGCTCAAATTTAAAGTGTTATATTTTTGTTATTTTTAGTCCTATTTTCATGATTTTTTTTGCAAGCTGTATATAATTATATCAACTTTTATTCGTAAACTCACTTTATTATATTATTCATATTATATCATATTATCATATATTTGGCATATAAACTTACGTGCCAAACCAAACTGTGTCTTTTAGAATCTATTTATCGTGGCAAGTAAAAAATATGAGCTGTTTCAAAGACAATTTAACATGCTTTAATATGAGCATAAATTTATTCAGGGTACTTATCGTTTATATGCGTACCAACGGGTAAACAAATAAAAGGTATTTGTGTTGTGGTGACAATAAGAATAACAAACTTGTCAAATATTGCAATTACTACCTTTGTAATAGAAATTTTCATATTGTTCTTTTATTCTTTGATTAGTTCTGTTTCATTGTTTGATTAGTGTTTCAATTTAATGCATACATCACCGGAAAAAGCTGCCCAAGTAATCGCTTTAATCGAAAATGGACTTAAACAGAGAGCTGTAGTTCGGCAACTACATATGACACGCGGAGCGGTTCGAAGAGTGTGTGAACGATATGAGGAGACTCGATCCTTTCGTAGTCGACCTCGAACTGGTAGAAAGAGATATAGAACGGATCGTGATGACCGCTTTATTGTGTCAACAATGTTAAGAAATCGGCATCTTAATGCTATTCAGGTGCAACAACAGCTCCGTGAAACACGAGGAGTGACTATTAGTCAGTGGACAGTAAGACAAAGATTGAAGGAAAGTAACATGACCCCCAAAACACCCGCAATTGGTCCAAAACTTACCCCAGCTCATCGTCAAGCACGCCTGCATTGGCACTGGAACATCTGAATTGGACACTATAACAATGGGAACCTGTTTTATTCTCAGATGAGACCAGGATATGCCTCTATGGTAGCGACCAAAGAAAAAAAATGTACCGGAGGCCAGGTGAGCGATTCGCAGAATGCTGCATTGAGGGGCGGATTGCTTATGGAGGTGGTTCCTGCATGATCTGGGATGCAATTTCTATGACTGCGCGAACCGACCCAGTTTTCATCCGTTGGGGCGACCGTCGGCACGGGAGAGGAGGTTTAACTGGTGCTAGGTATATTGAGGAGATTTTAGCAGTTCATGTGGTACCTTACGTCGACTACATTGGAAACGAATTCACTTTTATGCATGACAATGCGAAGGCACACACATCAAGAATCGTACACGATTACATTTCAGAAGTCGGATTTTGGGTTATGGAATGGCCAGCATGCAGTCCAGACTTAAACCCGATAGAACATTTATGGGATGAGCTAAAACGAAGAATTCGTACTAGACGAAGAGCCCCAACTTCTATCCCAGAGCTCATTGTTGCAGTAGAGGAAGAGTGGCTTAACATCCCGCAAGAAACAATATCAAATTTGATCGAATCTATGCCAAATCTTATGAGAGATGTTGTTAGAGCAAGAAGGGGTCATACCCATTATTGAAAATTTAGTTTAGTTAATTGTCCATAAATAAATAAATAAATAATAACATACCTCTCTTTCATGCATTAATTTAATAATTTTAATTCAAAGAAACCAAAATACAAATTAATATCTCTAAACTGTTTCCAAAGAATATGAAATTGTCTTTCAAACAGCATGTATTTTTTCTTAATCTGACAAATAGATTCTAAAAAATATATAGTTAACTTTAAAATTCTGCCTTGGGCCGATTTCTATGCACGCAAGTGTAATACAGGGTTAATCGAGGTTTTTGTTTTACTCTAACTTTAAAACATCCTATGCAATAATTTCGTGTATAATTTTTTCTAAATATAATTTTACGGTCAGAACCACGTATCCGGAGCATTATATTTTTTGGATCATGTTAATACATGCCTTGGTTAATTTTTAAGAGCGAAACGAACTTGCCATCAATAATTTGCAATTTTTTATTTTTTTTAAGTTATTTTTCAAGAGGCTTAGAGATCGCGGAGCGGTAAGCTTCATTAAGTGAACTTCGCTTGGTAGATGAATGGAAAAGCATAACGCAATATGATATATGCAGCCCCAATGACAGTATGAACGGATGTATATAGGCAGTTATAGTAGCCAAGGGAGGCAATACAAAGTATTAGGGTATTTTTTACACTTTTTTTCTGTTTGTATACTTGAGTAGTACAGATGTTTTCTTCAATATCGTTAGTTCTCTGAAATATCGTTATTTCTGGTATGGTTTTGAATATTTATTAAAACCAGGACTGTATCGTTAGTCTATAATTTAATATCCAATGCAGCGTAATATGATGTTACGACAGTAGTCACCAACCATCTCGTCATATTAAAAAATTAAAATAATAATTGTAAAAGTTGTAAATTGATCACGATCAGTTCATTTCGATCTTTAAAATTTAACCAAAGCATGTATTGACATGAATCAAAAAACAAAATGCTCAGGAGTCATGATTCTGACTATAAAATTATATTTTAGGAAAATTTACAAACGAAATTATTGCACAGGATGTTTAAAAGTTAGGGTAAAAAACAACCCTCGATTAATACTGTATAATATGCCAAATACTAAAGTTAATATAAATGTTAGTTTACGAATTAAACTTATTAAACTCATGAAAACAGGGCTAAAAATAACAAAAATATAACACTTTAAATTTGACCAAATTTTTCTCCGCTGAGTTTTTTTTTTGCATCTGAATTCAGGGTATAAGCTTTAAGTAAGTGCAAATATTTTAGGGGTAAATATTTTTGGTATGTTTCGATCCTAAAACACATTTTCAGATATTGTATTTCTCAAATAACAATTGTCAATTTTTATTGTTTATACATGATGTCCCAATATTCTGTAGACATAGACGTAGCCTTTTAACGGACAAACGAAGTATTTTTGTATAAAGGTAATAAATTGTACGCAATTAACTTATTCTGGTTCAAGAAATACGTAGCTGTATTATGTCCATGGAATATTGGAACTCCCTGTATATTTTGTAGATCTGTCTTGAAAAAAAATTCTCCAATTTTTTTTCTCTTTTATAAGAGACAATAAATGTAGTAAATACTAGGAGGACCATTGCGAAAAAGAATTTGTCGTTGAGTCGTTGGTGGAGTTGGAAAATATTTTCTACTAAAATTTATGTAAGGGTGGGGGTAATTTTTACCCTTCCCGTACTACTTCTTGTGTTTTGTGAATGTTAAATGTTAAAGCCCTTAGCAAAACATATTATGCACCTCAAATCTCATTCAAATCGGAATATCGGTTCTTAAAATATCTTAAAAAAATGTGTTTATTTTCTTCTATGAAAATCTCTTAAAATCTACGGACAAACGAAGCACTTTTATCTAGAGGTAAATTGTGCCCAATGAACTTATTTTGATTTCAAAAATGCGTAGTAGTTCTATGTCCACGGAATATTGGGAGACCCTGTATATAATATTCAATTAAAAATATATATTTTGTTATTATAGAACAAAAAACATCCTCAGAATTTAAGATTTTTTTAGACAATAGCACAGTCAAAGATCACAAGTAAAGTTAGACCAATAGATTTTTCGGCTATAATAATGATCACAAAAAAGTCGGAATATATACAACCGTCTGCTGATAGACGCAAGGGATTTTTGAGCATTCAGTCCCGTACAATAAAAAGATAACAAATAATTGTAGGTATTTTATAAATACCTGCAATATCTGAAACACAAAAATTAACCAAGTCCTCATAGATTTCTCTTTTTAAGTTTTTATTAACGTAGAATGTAGAATGAGTGGGGGGGGGGGTAATCACTGCGACCTTAAAGATCAAGTGCGCCCCCGTTCCTTGAGTTATAACTCATCATACAGTCTATACATTTTACGGTATTCAGATATTCTTCTTCCGAGGGTATAAACCTTTCCACGGTTGGAGTTTGGCCCTCCGTGCCCTCCACAGTCGAGGAGCTTGCCTCCAGCTGAGGTACCCGTGAGATGGAGGCTAGAGGATCTGTCTCCATTTTCTTTACCTCTTTAACTTGGTCTCTCTTTAGACCCGATACTGGTGTTCTCCCGAATCTATAATAGAGGATATATCCCCCTTTCTTTATTACCTCCTTGGATTGAGGCCAATTTCTATTGTGAGGACCTGACTATGACCTCCTCGAGTTATGACTTGCCAACTCGATGTCGTTACATTGGAGTTCTGAGCCTGGATAAAGGCTCAGCAGGTGTCTTTCCCCTTGCTCCTCCTTGCTCCTCCGCAGAGGAGCTTTTCTCCTTTCACTGCAACCTCGGGATGAACTCCTTCTTGGGATGTTTTCTCCCTTCACCGCAAACATTTCCGACCCTTGTCAATTTTTAAGCTTAGGTACGATTTCCACCAACCAATCCGCTGATTCTTGAGATACACAATCTATGAGGATATTGAGGATCATGCCCACCCGAAAGTGTATCCCCGCAAAACGCAGCTGACCCACATCGTTGTGTTGCAATCCGGTCGCCACTACTTCGTCCAGTATCGCCTCTTCTAGAGCCGTTTGCTGGTCGGTGGTCAGTGCAGCCTCTGGGCAATCCTTTGGTAGCACCGCCATTTTCACTTGTCCAGCAATAGCGGCAAAGCTGGTGATACGTCCCTCTCTAGTGAAGTCAAGTGCTTTGTGGAGCAGTCGAAGGTATCACCGTGCTTCTGCTCCGCTCAGACCTACACTCAGAAGAACGTCTAGCTGGCCTGCTTGACCCAGGCCGGGTAGACGAAACGGTAGCTTGTGTCGCTTATTGGGTCTAGAGGTAGGTTTATTTAGGTAACTTTTATCTTTATCTTTCCATAAACACATTCTTTCTTTGTTTAAGTCAATAAATTCAGTTGTAAATTCTCTGGTACACACTGTATTTGATTTTCAATTTTAATAATCATAAGTTATAGTTGACATGCCTATGCAGGCAGAATCACCAAAGAATTACTCTTTACCTTTGTGAGCACAGCAGGTTATAACTCGCAAAGATCCGGACTGCCACATGTCCGAATTTCTCCGTGGTAGTCCACTAACTTAACAGATATTAATAAAAGGTATAGATTGCGACGGCACAAACATTCCAAAAATCCTTTACGTGTATGCGCGGCTAATAAAATAGGCACTGGGATTCAAGGAAAATCCAGTTTTTAATCTACAAAGTAGTGATGGGCAAAACTGTTATTTTTAGATAACAGTTGAAACTGTTATAGTTATTTATAAAAAAACAGCTTAAAATAACAACTTAAAAATAACAGGTTTCTTTATTTTACTGCTAAATACCTGAAAGAGTATGAGACGGTCACCGCCAGGCGTATTAACGCAGTTGCAAGTTGCAACAATTACGTGCTCGGTGGAAGTATTTCCAGGGTGTCAAAACATTTCTAAATATCGATTGTTATCTAAAATACCTCTCTAAAAACGGTGGTTGTTTACAAATAAGCGCTGTTTACAAATTGCGATATAAAAAAGCCAAAATTCCGCCACTCGTCTATACCTACACATTGCGATCTACCTACGCCCTGCCCCTCGATCCGCGTAGATCCTGAATTGCGTAGCAGTGTACAGGGTGCATCCCACTCGACGGGCGAGAAGCTCTTTGTTATGATTTTACCATTTGCGGTCAAAAAATAGCAATATAAGAAAATGTGTAGTATATTCTTCATAAGTAAACCAACTACACACTAAAGTTCGAATTAATTTTACACTTAAACTAGCGTGTACCCGACTTCGTTCGCGTCGAATTAATAATTTCTAATGGTGATGATAAAGCAAAACAAGAATTTCCATTAACATACAAACTGGATAAAATTTTCTCACATTTGCCAAAAATAAGCTTTCTAACGTCGAGCAGTTTAAGCAGAATCGTGGTTAATCAATTACTCAACTTTTTGGAACACCCTGTATGATTTTTTTAAAAATTTCTAAATATGTAAAAAAACAAAATAAATTTATGCGTGTCCAGGCGTTTTTCCGAAAGACTAATCGTTTTTTAAATAACAAATATTGTAATATTTGAGGGGCGTTTTCACCCTGTTGGAATTTGAGATTCGAGAAACCCCTCCTTATCGAACCTCAACCTTACAGTCAATCCGTTTACCAAAAATCAGCTTTAAACGTCAAGCAGTTTAAGCAGAATAGTGATTACTCAATGGTATACATATTTTATTAAACACACATATATTAGTTACACATTTATTAAACAAACATATATTAGTACACATATTTTATGAAACACCCTGTATATATTTTTAAAAAATCTTAAAATATGTAAAACAACATAATAAAATATACGTGTTTTAAGAGTTTTTCCGAAAAACTCACCGGTTTTTAAATAAAAAATATTCTAATATTTCAGAGTAGTGTCACCCCCTTAGAATTCGAGTTTCGAAAAATCCCTTCTTATCGAACCTCTACACACTAAAGTCAATCCGTTTTCCAAAAATCAGCTTTTTACGTCAAGGGCTTTAAGCAGGATCGTGATTAATCAATGACCAGATTTTTCAAAACACCCTATATACATTTTTAAAAAATCTTAAAATATTATTCTGAAAATTTTTCAATTTTCAGAATAAATAAATACCTAAATATTGAAACTTAATAAGTAAGTACTGAAACATACAGCGCCATAATATCTCGACCTCCGTTCGTTATGCTCGTAACAGGTTGAAACAGAATGTATCTAAAACAACTGATGCGTCCCCAACCTGTTTCGAACCTCCATCGACAATCGACCGATGCAGCAGCGTTCCTTTCCCACACCGATTATCTCGACCGCCGCCCTGTTATGCTCGTAACAGGTTGAAAAACAACATATCTAAAATGACTGCTTCTCCAACCCGTTGCGAGCCTCCATCGACAATCGACCGATGCAGAAGCGTTTCTTTCCCACTCCTGTTATCTCCACCGCCAGGCGTTATGCCCGCAACTGTTTCAGAAAACCTGCTTCTTTTATATCCTATTATTTTTAAGCTGTTGTAAATACGACCATCGACGGTATCGACCGAAGCAGCTACGTTCGCCGTAGCCAAATACGTTTAAAAAAAATTATTTAAACGTATTTGGCCGTAGCGCTTTCTCCACTCCGTTGTCCGTTGTCTCGCCGCCTGTATCGATGGTTGACGAAATAACATGTTTTCCAGCCATAGTAGTTGTTTTTTGGAATTGCTTCGAGCAGCATAGAATTTCGTGGTGATGCAGAGCGCCGACTTCGTTTTTCGTTTCACGAGCGACCGATCTCTACGTGTCGTTATTTTATATCTGTTATTTTTTAGAAGTAGTAACGGTTGCGTTATGTTTTTTCTAAATAATTGTTATAAAATAACAGATAGTTAAATAACAACCCATCACTAGTGCATATTATGAAAAATACGAGTTTTTCAACTTTGGAAATCGCCATATCTCAGGAATGGTGGTTCGTAAGAAAAAAGTATAAAAACCTTTATTGTAGAAAATTTAATGGTCTACAACATTTGTTCAAGGTACTTTTGCGATAGCGCTTACCGTTTAGGAGAAAAAAAAGCAAAAAAAACATATTTTTGACTTTTGACCTTGAATAATTTTTTTAGCAGACGTGGGAGGGGTGGGGATTTTTCAGATATAATTTATAATAGTGTATTTAAGACCTGTACCAATTTTCAGCTCTATGCGAATTATTGTTAATTGAAATGTCTATTTTGACTGTGGTATATTGCATGCACCCCATACAGATTAAATTTCAAGCAGTTGATTTGATACAGGAAAAGCAAAATCTGTAAGAACGATCATAAGTCAAAAAATTTATAATTAAGGCTCTATTAGTTTTGTTGTTAACTAATGTCAAACACTAAAGTCAAAATTTACTTAAACCATTAAAAAAAAGTAAAATGCTATACAGGGTGAGTCTTACATAAGTCCAAATATTTTCAGGACTGGTAGATCTCGATAAAAGAAACATATTTTCTCTTTACCGTTTTTCAAATAAGTCCAAAATAACCGCGATATTTTACTTTGAAAATGTCAAAACAAATTGATTTTTCGCTTATATTTTGAGAACTACTGGATCTTTTCTGGATTTTCTTTCTTGTAAATTTAATCGACAATCTATGTTGCCATATTATCAAGATACTATTGTGTTTTAACTAAAAACTAAAAAAAAACAAATTTTCAATTTTTATGACTATATTGTTTTTCAACTAAAAATCAAACAAATTTTTCAAAAAAATCCAAATTTAAAAAAAAATCGTGAAAAAAACCTCATATTCGTGTTTCTGGGGTCAAAACCCGGCCGTCGCTAGACTTTTGGTCGCCCGATGCAAATTTTTAAATTGCCGCCTTTATATCTGTATGCAATAAAAAATTAATGAAGTTAAAAAAATTCTTTATTAAAAAATAGAAAATAGAAAGGATAAACCATAAATATGATCCTTAGAAATGACAATCAATTAAATTTTATAAGTAAAATTATATATGAGGAATGTTATCGATCATTTCTGTTTTTTTTTCGATTATACGGGATTAGTATACTTACAAAGTATAATACCTATATTTTCGCAAATTTTTTTCTCGACACAAGTCCAATTATAATGACAAATTCTCTATTTTTTATAAATTACAGGGTGTTTCATTTCGAATAGCAGTTGTGTCGAAAGCAGGGAAAACAACATTATATCTAGTTTCGATTCTATTACCTAGCTAATTTTTGACCCTTGATTCTATAACGGGTGTTTGTCAAAAGTGGCTCACTCCACAACTTTTTTTAATTTTTCAGATAAAAAAACTAGATTTGGTATATGATATAAATCATAGGATTCCAGGATTGATTGACGTATTCGATTGCTTTCGATCACTTCCTGTTTCACCGGAAATGACTACTTACAACTTTTGATTTTTAAACGCCACCCTCGGTATTTTATACTTTATTCAATAGAAAATGGCATTCTGAATAGAATGACGTATCATATGTCAACTTTTGACATTTTCACATATAGTTTATTTGAAATTGTAAAATAGCGGTTTTGACAATTTGATTCGAAATACCAAGTGAGTGGTATGAAATTTAAAAAAAAAATCTTTTTTCAAATATGCTAACGAGTCACCCTCGGTTCGTTTGAAAAAAATGAGATATGATTAAAAATACGATTTGGACATTTTTAACTGGCCATGACAATACACGAAAAATATTAGACGATCAAATCTATTTTTCCAAAGCTCCTTGATTAAAAATTAGTGTTTTTAACACAGCCATAGCATTCTAGATTGAAATTTAAAATAAGATTATTTTTTAAGCGAGAATGTCATGTAAAAAATACCGAGGGTGTCAATTAAAATTCAAAAGTAGTAGCACAGACTAACCTAAACAGATGCGACAAACAATGCAAATGTGAAAATTACATTTTGGCGAATGCGCCAGGCAAATTTTTCCGTTAGATTTGTCATATAGGCGAATTTTACAGCGGACCAGCAAAGTAACCTCCATTCGTTTACTAAGAAGCCACGCCTCCTTTGTGTAGAAAATAGAGAGGGAATTTTGTAGTTCGGAATCAAATAGAGATGATTTTAATTTCGTTAGTTTTTTTTTCAATTTTTGATACATTCACAATCTATACCTACTAATATATATAAAATTCTTAACCACTCAACGTAAGAAGCTCAATTTTGGCATACAGGTTGATTCTAGGGCGTAGAGGTTCGATAAGAAGACATTTTTCGAAATTCCAGTTCCAAGGGGGTGAAACCATCCCTCAAATATTACAATATTTTTATTTAAAAACGGTCAAGTTTCCGAAAAAACGCTTAAACACGTATATTTTATTTTGTTTTTTTTACATAATTTAAGATTTTTTAAAAATGTATACAGAGTGATTCGAAAAACCTGGTCATTGATTAATCACGATCCTGCTTAAAGCGCTTGACGTAAAAAGCTGATTTTTGGAAAACGGATTGACTTTAGGGTGTAGAGGTTCGATAAGAAGGGATTTTTCGAAACCCGAATTCTAAGGGGTGAAACCACCCCTCAAATATTAGAATATTTTTTATTTAAAAACCGATGAGTTTTTCGGAAAAACTCTTAAAAACGTATATTTTGTTTTGTTATTTTACATATTTTAAGATTTTTTAAAAATTTATACAGGGTGTTTCATAAGATATGACCATTGAGTAATCACGATTCTGCTTAAACTGCTTGACGTTTAAAGCTGATTTTTGGTAAACGGATTTACTGTGGGGTACAGAGATTCGATAAGGAGGGGTTTCTCGATTCCAAGAGGGTGAAAATGCCCCTGAAATATTACAATATTTGATATTTAAAAAACGGTTAGTCTTTCGAGAAAACGCTTGGACACGCATAATTTATTTTGTTTTTTACATATATTGATTTTTTTTTAAAAAATCATACAGGGTGTTCCAAAAAGTTGGGTAATTGATTAACTACGATTCTGCGTAAACTGCTTGACGTAAAAAAATTATTTTTGGCAAACAGATTTTTCGAAAGTCAAATTCCAACGAGATGAAACTACCTGTCAAATATTACCAAGTTATATAATAATATCGCCATATTGTTTTTTTCTGAGGCTCAGGACATAAATGTGAGAACATTTTATCCAGTTTGTATGTTAATGGAAATTCTTGCTTTGCTTTATCATCACCATTACAAATGATTAATTCGACGCAAACGAAGTCGCGGGTACACGCTAGTAATTAATAATAACTAAAAGATATTAATACATTTTAAAAAAGGTTTTTTACTATTAGGTATTTTTATGTATTTCTTATTTTATATTATATAATTTCTAACTATATAATTATTAGAAAGTGACTCCGCTGCCGGCGCCGGTTCCCTTAATGGTTGCCGGCTTCGGTTCCATTGACGGCTCAAAGAACGGCCGAAAGTAACGCCTAGCTATAGCCAATTTTGCAAGAGCAGCTGTGGCTCCGTTACTGAGACTGAGGCCATCACTTCGGGAACGAGAGGTCCGTGGTTCAAATCTCACGCCAAACTAGAATTCTTTTATTTTTTTACTGCTGTTTTTATTTTTAAAAAAAGCTGTAAATATTTAATAGCAATCAAAATACGGATTGCGTTGGTTTCACTCTTTTTGGTGAGGTTAGATTGATTATTTGGTGGAGTTAGTTGCGTTGGTTAAGTTGGTTATTTGGTGTTGATTGCATTGGATAGGTTAGCTATTTGGTGGGGTTGGTTTGGTTTTTATTAGTTTACATTTGTTTAGCGTTGGTTAGTCTCTGACGTTAACATTTTTATTTTCGGAGCCGGCATCTATGCTCCTGAATTGTGGAAGCCGGCGCCGGCAGCGGAGTCACTTCCTATACATATACTTCCGATTACAGGGTGGTCTGGGTCACAATTTCTTTCTTCTTAGTCTAAATACATTTGCAATATAAATACATTTGCAATATAAGAGATAAAAATTTGTTGACACGCCCGACCTCCGTTTTCCGTTTATTATAGGCGCTCTGTGCTCTCAGCTCCATTGGAACGAACTATAATTATTATAATTATCCCTAAATTTCATCTCCCAAAAAGGGAAAAAGTCGGTACAAACATTCCGTAAAAATTGGTTGTGGGAGTTTAATATTTTGACAAAGGTAAATTCATCCCCTAAAGAGGTGAAATTAGTGGTGGAAATTTATATAAAAATTTGTAAAAATCTCGTCCGAAGAATATACAATGATTTTGTTATTAATAATTTCAAAAGGTTTTTTAAGTAACGCAATGACTATATGAGAGGCGACTATGAAAATTCATCCCCGAGGAGGGTAAAATTAGGGCTGAACAATTATAAAGCCAAAACATAAAATAAAAACCTGTTCATTCAAAACATTACACAATAAAGGTTTCTCTAGGGATTCAATAAAAAAATCCGTCCCTTAAAATAAGGGAAAAAATGATTGTAAATATTCGTTAATATTTGGTATAGAAGTATGATATTTCGGTGTGGCATACTTACGAAGCGTTTTCTAGAAACTCATTTCCTAAAGGGGTAAAATTAAGGGCAAAATTTTATAAAATTCGTTACTACTATGTGGTTTAAAAGTACATAATATTTATGAATTAAAATTTGGCCAAATATGCTTAAGTATAATTGGGAAGCAATAGTATAGAGTAGAAGAAACGATTTTTGAAAATTCATCATCTCGGGGATGATAGGGGTGAAAGTTGGCATGAAAATTTATTACTACCTGGCATAGAAGTATAATATTTTTACAAAGTATATGTAGTTAATAAGTCGATTATTTGATCGAACTGTATGTGTATTTAAATTCACTTTTTTCGTATTAGAAAATCTAGGTATTTTCGGAAAAAACACCCACAGTTTTTGATATAATTTAGTCCTAGAAAATCTAAAAAATGTATCTTCTTCAGTTTATAGTGAAATGTTTTCTCATCCATTGAAAGCACACTTTTTTAAAAGCATTTTAAATAAAATCAAAACAAGAAACTTAAACTGAATAGCTGAATTAACTAAAACAATACTAAGAACACCGTGAACTAACTAAATGTAAACCAACAAAACCCAACAGAAAATTAAAATCGGAAACAGCTAATAATAATGATGTATGTAATATCCATGTGAAACAACTGAAGAAACTGACTTAAAAATCCTCTGAAAACCTTCAATATTCCCATCTTAGATTCCCATATCCTTTTTCTAGGACACTGTTGCCAATTCTACTTACCAATTTGTATAAACTATATCGGTATCACGGCACATGCAAACAATATGCCGTGTCTGTATCATAAAAGTACCTATTTGCTATATAAAAGATCAGCTGCTAAATTTTAAATCAATTTAAAATATCAAATAAAATTATAGTAGTGCATAAAACTATTAACAAGCAGGATATAAAAATAATTAAAGATAATTTAAGCTGGCTAATAGTAGATAGACTTTAGATTAATATTTGAAATTAACAGCTGGAAGTACAGCTAAATACAAACGGCAAGCTGACAACAAAGATCCTATTCTTTAAGAATTGTATATTTCTGATATTTTATATAATTTTTAATTTTAAAGAAATCGTCATTTTCTTTATACATATGTATTGATCTTAACCGATTGTTAAAATTTGTAAATTTCTCATACTTTACAAATAAATATTAGCTGATATTTCCTAACATCATGTAATAGTTATTTATTATTATCCAGGAGAAAGCGCTAATACAAGTACATATAACATTTAATTCTCACATAAAAAAAGTTCAAGCTGGCAATCTCGCTTTGACTTTATAATCGTGCGGCGGCTGCGACGGCAAGACGAGACGGCGCGGTGTATCAAAGGCAAGGTTAAATGCGAGAAAGAACGAAAGAAATGGAAGCTTAGGGGGGAGTGCGGGAACGATTTGAAGTCACCACGGCTGTTTGTTTGGCCGAATATTTTGCCTTCATCGACGGTATCGCCGCCCTGTCGTCGCACTTCCGAACATAGGTCTTTTTGAACAAAAAATTTCCCATAAGGTGTCGCATCTGTTTAACTTAGTTTGTGGTAGTAGTCATTTCCGGTGAAACCGAAGTGACCGAAAACAACTAAATACGCCAGTCAATACTAATTTATGTCATATACTTTTTTTAAAAAAAGTTAGAGGTGAGCGACTTTTGACAAACATCCGATATACCAAGCAATTTAGACTATTTTATTATGTTAAGGCTTAAGGTATAAAAGAAAAAAAACTATCAAAAACTACCTACTTCCAGTTAAAATTCATCAAAAATTAGCTTTTGTATTTTTGGAACGGCTTTAAATTTAATCTAAAAATTGTTAGATTTTCAAAAACCCCATAAGTATATATTTATTATTATTATATGTATATAGTATAGATTATGATTTTGTGTTATTGGTATATTCTTACAAATTCAATGAACAAAAAAATGTACAGAATTGTATTTTCAAAAAATAACTAGTTATTTTTGTCGGTTATAGTACCGTATGATCGAATAAAAACGGCGTCAGCAATGGCTATGATATGAAGATCGTTGTCATTTTATATGTAAAATTATATGGGAAATGTCATCGATCTCATTTCCAAGCCAACTGGACGCCGTTTTTTTTCGGTCATTTTCGGTATAACTTTGTTATAAAAATATACTTGAACCCTGTTACGAAAAATATTTTTAGAATGTGGGCTACCATGGCATCCATACTTTCGAAAATTAATAAATAAATAAATTAAGAAAGTTACCTCTTCCGGCCGCCTCGCGCCTCCCAAAAAGGGAGGCCTGGTGCGGCCGCACCTTCGCACCGCCTCTAATGACGGCCCTGGGTCGAAATACACCACCCCTAAAAATATTTGCACTTATAACTCACCCTGTATAATAAAAATTAATTTTAGAAATGCCAGAATAACCCTGTTTGGAACTTGGAAGAAATTCGTGCGGCCGACATAAATACTCAGAAGGGAAAGAAAGCATTTAGGTTAGTATTAAAATACCCCCAAACAAGTGACGGTTTAGAAGAAATGTTCATCATTGAAATGTTTTCAATTGTAAAAGTTAAACTAAAAAGAGTTCCTAATTCATATAAGTTGGAGGGTTACCTATTAAGACCAACTATTAAGACAAATTGATCTTGTATTTGTATACAAAATCTTTTCTTTTTTTGTTTGTTTTACGTGTAACATACTGGGACATACTGTTGAGTACACGAGTTTTTATACACTCAGATGCAAAAAAAATGCAATTGAAAATTTTTTCGTCAATTTTAAAGTGTTATATTTTTTTATTTTCATTGAGGACAAGCAATTTTCCCAACTTCCTACTTTTTTTTAGAGGCCATAATACATGTAATAATGTATCGTGATAGGAATAAAAACCCTAGTTCAAAAAAAATTGTTTTATTAATTTAAAACTTAAATTTAACATTATTGAACATTATAACATGCATAAATAATTATTGTTATGACAACTCTAAAGTTAAAATAAAATCGTACCATCCTTAATATTTTTAATTTGGGATTTAGAGGTCGCGTTGTCATGACTAATTTCCCAACTCAATTATACATTGGGGGAGAGCATCACCCCCCATAGCTTCACTACTGATACTAAGGGTCGGCATTTCTGATTTTCGGTGCCGATTTTCGTGTGTACGAAGAGTACGGTCAACACGCTTAGTAAAATAAGATGTACTGAATTAAAACAGAAGGCAAGTATTTTTTCAAGCGCATGGAATCTAGCGTCAAATTAAGTGATTATGTAATAAATACTTCGTATATTTGCTCTCTCCGACTTACTAGATTGCCATAGCGATTCACTCGTATAGGTACATGTAAACGCCGACCCAAGGTTTCGCTTGCCAGCGGAGTATAAATATATCAGCTTTTGTTCTTAACTTCAATTTTTATAAACTTGCATTTCATAAACAAGTATTGGGCTTTATCATGCAGGGTTTATTGAATGGTTGTTTTTTACCATAAATTTAAAACATCCTGTGCAATAATTTCGTGAACAAATTTTACTAAAACATTATTTTTCTGTCAGAACCGTGTCTCCTGAGCATTTTTTTTTTGGATCATGTCAATACATGCCTTGGTTAATTTTTAAGAGCATAATGCACTTGCCACCAACAATTTGCAACTTTTTCAATCATCATTTAATTTTGAAGTTATTTTTCAATATGACAAGACGGCTTTGGTGATTATTGTGAACTATATACTACTATGAACTGCCCATCATGTTCGACGTTTTGGAAATGCTTGGCAGAATGGTTAGAGGTCGCGAAGCGGTACCAGCTTCATTAAATGAATTTCGCTTGGTCCTTAAGAATGGGAAAATATAACGCAATATGACATATGCAGCCTCAATGACAGTATGAACTTCTCTGGTATGAACGCACGTATACAGACAGCTAAGACAGCCAAGGGAAGCAATACCAAGGGTATTTTTTACGAGTTTTTTTTATATTTTTGTATACTTGAGTAGTACAGATGTTTTATTTAATATCGTTAGTTCCGTTATCGCTATTAATGTTTATTAAAACTTTATTTTTATTATTACTCTTTAACGTTTTTCTTAATTTAGTAGAGTATCTAATGCAGCGTAATATGACGTTGTTACGACAATAATCACGAAAGCCAACTCGTCATATTGAAAAATAACATCAAAAATTAATAACTGAAAAAATTGCGAGCAAATTGTTGGTGTCAAGTTCATTTCGCTCTTAAAAATTAACCAAGGCATGTGCTGACATGAGATAAAAAAACAAAACGCTTAGGAGACATGATTCTGACAGAAGAATAACGTTTTAGGAAAAATTGCTCACGAAATTATTGCACAGGGTGTTTTAAAGTTATGGTAAGAAACTATTCGATAATAAAGTCCAATACTAAAGTTTACTCAAAACTGAGGCTAAGTTAATTAAAATTAATACATATATTTATATACAGTTTACCAAAAAAATGAAAGTTGGGCTAAAAATAAAAAAAATATATCACTTGAGAAAATGTTTTCCGTTGCGTTTTTTGAATCTGAGTGTATTATGAAAAATATTTTTGGATACTTTGTTTAAAAAGGTTTAAATTGAGTAGTTTACTAGAACTTTTTATATTTTCCGGTAATATATACAAAATATTTAAAATTAAGTCTCTAAAATATCTTACAATTGGTTTATTTTTTTAACTTGGTATTTACCAAATTGTTTAATTTTATTATTGTTTAATCATAAAGTATCCCAAAATAAATACTCACACGCAATTATAATTGTGTTCATTGAAACAATGTTGACTTGGAAATTTATATTTTGATAATGAATAAATTTTATAAATAAAATGCATTTTTATTTTCCTAGCCTATTATATTACAAATATTTGGGATTAAAATTGAAATTACAATGAAATAAACTAGTGACTGCAATTACTGTTTTATTCCTCATAACCTGAAGGGAGAGCATTGGTTTTTGGGTTGTGGAAAAGGCTATGGTTGCCATCACCCCATGGGAATTTTTTAGTACGAACGGCTAAATAGTCATATTTTATAAATTCTGGCCTTTCAGCGTGGTGACTTTGATGTTGAAGATAGCAATTTACTGCACACAGGATGATGGCAGGTGCTGCTACAAAAATTGAAAGATTCTTCCAGATTTTGTAACCACCTGAAATAAATAATAGTATCAATAACCTGTCTAAAAATATAGCATTTATTGGAAAACTGCAAATAATGTATCTTTCTAAAAATTAGTGTGTCCCCTAATTTTAGGTTGTAAGTTATGCTCTTAATTTTTTGGGACCATTTAACGGTGTTTACAGATGATTCTATATTGCATTTTTTATAGAATTTTTGGTTTGGTTAAAGCTGAGTGGGTGGAGAATGAATCAAACATTAAGAGGGCACATGAAAAGAATTTAGTTGTCAGGTGCCTAAGTATTATAATTATTGTAAAATGACTAATGGTCCAACTAGCTGTAACAAAAGCTGTAATAAAAGCTGTAAACAAGCTGTAATTAATCAAAAGGCTTCTTGGACAGTTTTGGTTATTGGTTGTGGAAGATGTGTGAAAGAAATTTATCAAACTATACCTATTTTGTCTCATGTTTGTGAGACAAAATACGACTGTCATTTTTCCATTACAATATCTCTATAATTATCTTTATTATGGACTTTACATTAAAATCCAGACCGCGGGTGTAGGATCACCAAGACTGTATTTTCCCCTTCTTTTAATATAATCTTCAAATTTTTCACATTTACTATAAATATTTTCAAAATCAGATCTAAGGAATTTACCATAAAAATATATGCATGGAGTGATTGAAATGTCTAGGTATAAATGAAAGTCTGTAGCGCTCTGTACTTTTTGTCCACAATCATTTGTTTTACCCTGATGAAACTGATTATCCACATCTTACGTAACACAAATCTTACATAAATAAAAGCTTACCTTCATGAATTCCAGAGACAGCTGAAGGGCCTTCTACCTGGGCGCTTCTTTGAGCTGATGTTTGAATGAATCTTTTTGCGGCGTGTTGTAGTATCGCTGCCATGTCGCTTAAAATATTATACAATCTTTTTAAAAGCTTTTTTCTTTTCTATTCCTGCTTCACGAAACTCCTTTACGTGGTTTTACGTCAAATGTCAAAATATAGTAAGTCATCAACGTCAATGTAATAGCTATGTGCATAAATATCGATTTAATAACTTATCGATATACATGCTTAACGCTCACGGGTGGGTAACTATTCATACTCTCCGATTTTTCATACTTTAAAAAAAATTATTTTAAATTGAAAAAAGTTGTATGTGCACTATGTGTGCATATTTGAAGTGCAACTTCTTACTAAGGCTGGTATTACACTATAAAATTTCTTTGCCAAAGATCTTTTATTGAAGATGATTTGAAGGACATGTTTGAAAAAGTGTAGTTTGAAATGTTGAAAAAGTAATAAATTTAAAATTAATAAATAACTTGATTCACTTTCACAACATTTGTATTAACATATCAATATTTTTGAACATTACGTGGACTGCTCACAAATACACTTCGTGTCACTACGTATTTCTAAGCCGTAGGCTGTCCTTACCACTTTTTGTCTCGCGCTTGTGTGTCACGGCTTTGAATTTTTACTCCCAGCGTGCGTAAAGAACTTTCACTGCAAAATACTAGTATATTGTTTTATTAGGAGTAAAAATGACACTTTTGTGGCGAGGCGGTTTGTCATAACTTCGCGAGTTTTTGATCTACGAACTTTTTTAAAAAAAGCATTTAAAAGGCCTTTTTAAGCACTTTAAAAACGGTCATATTCAGTTTCTTCGAAAAATGTGTCATTTCGCCATTATTTTACGGTAAAAGGTTTTTGAGTAATTTATAAAAATTGGCAAAAATATGCAGTTTTTAGATGAAAAATCAACATTTTCAATCCTAAATAACTAAGAAAATATTAATTTTCTGAAAAAAAATTATAGAACATTTTTTGCTTAGAATTCATCTCTTTATTGATTTTTGCAATTAAAATGGATGATTTATTTTTCATCCCCCAGAAGAAGGGGTGGCACTCACCCCCAGGGTAAAAGCGCACATCGCTACTATGTAACTTTTGTTTCTTACATATATCTCTATTCACTGTTGAAATTTCACGTCAATCGGTGCAGGGTGTTTTGTGGGTGCAGGTGTTCAGAATTCGGACCCTAAAACCCTCGCTTACTGGCCTAATAATAATATAAGAATCCTAGATCATATATTACTTACTTTTTGTATTTAAAGTATTTCAGAATTTTTAACGGTTTTTCGAATATTCGTGGCATTATATTACATACGGGGTATAATTTTTATTAAAGCCACCCAATGATTTTTGTCTAGTATTTTAGCGTTGAAAGAGCCATAATATGTAATAAAACGAAGAAAAACTATTTTATATTTTAAGAAGCTTGGCATACAATTTTGAACACCTTGTATGGTTAAAGATTACTATATTTGTAGCAAAGTACGTACAGACTCACTACAGTAAATACCTGATATAGTTTTGATTTCACATTTCTTGTATTTTTAATAATTTTTTGAAAAAATCCTGAAAAAAATATTTTTTGTTCATATTTATTAAAATATCTTTGAAACTATTACAACTTATTTAATAATATCTTAGGATTATGTAAAGTGATTAAAAAGGAAGCGAAAAGTGCAATAATATACGGGGTGTTCCATTTAAAAAAAAAATATCCCTATCCACTCACACTTTTTTGAGCCACCCTGTAGAGGTTAAAATATTTCCATGAAATACATCCTAATACATACTTTAGGTCTGCACTAAAACAAAATTCCTAACTTTTTTATAATAGGAGCTACAGATGGCTGACGCACTATTGCCGGACCCTGTATAGGATCCTGTACAGGTCGCTTTTATTTATGGAAACGGTCGATTATTAGGTAAAATATAGGAGGTACCGCAAAAAGTTAAATACAAAAGTGATAGGATTTTTAAATATCTCTTAGCGAGTAATAAATTTAAGTATACAGGGTCGTTCATAAAGTCGTGGCACATCAAAGTTTCATTTTTTTTAAATGGAACCCCCTGTATATTATTTCATATTTCGGTTCTTCCTTCAATTCTAAGCAAAAATCGAAATACACACAATGTACAACCCTGTACAACCAACCGTTTCCGAGTTATTGAGTTTTGAAAATATCACTTACACAATTCGATTTAATTAATTTCGATGTGTTTGGTTTGATTGATGACATTCTGCCGAAACTGTGATACTGTTGTAATGGGTTTTTAAATTCCTATTAGCTACTAGTAAATTTAAGTACCTATACAGGGTCGGTCATAAAGTTATGTTACATCAAATTTTTTTTAACGAAACCCCCTGTATATTATTGCATATTTCAATTGTTCCTTTAATTTTAAACAATAATCCTAATACACAATCTACATAAATTAATTTGAAGAATTGAAATGTTAACAGCGTTTTCAGATGGAGCGGATCGTCCGCGACGGACCGTGCGTCGTGTCGTGTTTTTTTCAAGATAGCCGTCGGACGAAATCATCCGGATAGAGCATACGCGCCCATGTGAAATTGTTCATACTAAGGGTCGGCATTTCTGGTCTTGGGTGCCGGTTTTCATGTGTACGAAGAGTACGGTCAACACGCTTAGTAAAATGAGATGTACTGAATAAAGACAGAAGGCGAGTATTTTCCCAATCGCATGGAACTTAGCGTCAGATAAAGTAGTTATGTAATAAACACATCGTATTTTTGCTCGACTTACTAGATTGCCATAACGACTCAGTCCTAACATGTAAACGCCGACCTAAAGGTTTGCTTGCGATGCCAGCGGGGTATAAACCCATGGTGCTTGCTCGAAGTCGCGGAAGGTCCGTCGCGGACGCTCCGCTCCATCTGAAAGCGCTGTAAACGAAGATTTTGTAATTTCCAGACTTGATATACTCTCATTTTATACATCTATAAATGCTAACTTGAGAACTAATGTCAAATATTATTAAGTATCACAGTTTCAGCAGAATGGCATAGGTAAAAATAAAACTGAACATATCGAAATTAATTAAATCAAATTGTTTAAGTGATATTTTCAAAAGTCAATGGTCGCGTTCATCAGGACGTAGCGCTACCGTAGCGATCACTAATTTTCTGCTGAACGCGCCGATTAGTTGTGAGCGCTCTGGGATCAGTCGCCATTTTTTCCATCAGATTTAAAATACGCTACGCTACCGATGCATGATGGATTAAACGTCACATACGCCAAATGTCACAAAATGTTTTGGAAAACGAAAACAAAGCATTTTGTTTATTGTTCTCGGTTGACTAATCCCCTCGATTTGTGCCAAAAATGGGTGAAAACAATTTAATATGCATTACTTATGATTTTGATCTAAAAAGCACGTTCAGCAGGACAACCAATCGATGGTACATCGCTCACTGATCAACTTGTCCTGATGAGCGCGACCAATAACTCGGAAGCGGTTGGTTTGGGGTGCATTGTGTGTATTTCGATTTTTGGTTAGAATTGCAGGAAGAACCGAAATATGAAATAATATTAGGGGGTTCCATTTAAAAAAATGAAACTTTGATGTGTCACGACTTTATGACCGACCCTGTATACTTAAATTTATTATCCGCTAATAGATATTTATAAACCCTATAACTTTTATATTTAACTTTTTGCGGTACCTCCTATATTTTACCTAATAATCGACCGTTTCCATACATAACAGCGACCCTGTATATCCTACGCGGAGCAAAGGGCTTCAGTGAAGTTCCTTTCTCCATCGGGTTCTATTTTTGGCAGTTGTTTTTGCTTCCTTCTATGTTGATCCTACTTTTTGAAGCTCGTCCAGTATGGAACATCTCCACGTTTGAGCAGGTCGTCCTTGCTTCCTTTTTCCTTGGGGATTCCAGTCCAACGTTGTTAACTTATAGCTAACAAGCTTAGGTATTAACTTTATAACAGAAAAAAACATTAAAAATTTTAGGAGTACCTACAACGTACGTTTCGCTAACCATATTAGCAAACCAATTCTTTCAATCAACGATATTAGTATTTCTCCAAAATAAAATATTTTTTATTTTTTTTGATATTAGTATTTTTAGAATTTAGGTGTCTTTTGATAAGTCATGGTAGTGAGATAAAATATCGTACAATCGAAAAAAAAAACGGCGTCAAAGACGGCTGGGGAATGGTAATCGATGATAATTTTGGCGAGGTCAAACCCTAGACATTACTACTTGGCTATTTTTTAATCGCGCTTACTGCCATTGTAATTTATTTAAAAATACAATTTTTAAATAGCGTAGTTTTAAATTCGAGAAAAAATATTTTTTTTGGAAATAGATTTGTGTATCTGGAAACAGTGACGGATACAGAGGGGGGGCCATGGGGCCCGGGCCCCCCCTAAAATCTGTAAATTTGTGTTAAATATTATTAGGCTTTTGGGTTAAAAATGGCGCCCTAAAAACATATTCTGCATTACTTTTTATTTTGGGCCGCCCCTAAAATAAATTCCGTTATCCGCCCCTGTCTGGAAACGTTATATCCTTTTTTAATTTTTCTATATAATTTTTAATATTTCCCTATATGTATAATTAGTAATTATTTTGAAGTCTCATTTTACAAAATTATCATCGATTAACATTCCCCACCTGTCTTGACGCCGTTTTTATTCGATCATACAATATAAGAAAAATAAGTACCTAGGTAATTATTAATTTTTGTAAGAAAACAAATTCGTAGAATATTGTAAACATAGACAGACACAAATACCGCATGATTGAAAAAAAAATGACGTCAGCGTTGGCTGTGAAATGAATAAGATCGCTGTCATTTTATATGTAAAGATATATGAGAAATGTCACTGATCGTTATTTTCACAGACGTCGTTTTTTTTCTTTCGATCACCCCATTTTATACAATCAGCGCTATTGTTGAAAAACAATTGAAAATTTGACAACTTTAAAAGACAAAACGTTTATAACAATATTTTTTAATGGCATACGGCTATTCAGGTTTCCGAATCTCAACAAAACACCAATGTTTTGCTTTTTTTGAAGCTACTTGACAAAACAAGAGCAAAAAATCGTTTTAACATCCAGCACATGTAGAACGATTTTGATCATCTCAAACTCCATATCGTTTTGTTAAAATTTCGGTTCAGAAGTCATAAACAGAAGGAAACGAATAGGCCTATATATCGAGTTAAAGCAAGAGAGACATTCCAATGACGCCTAGAGTGGTTTGTTTTTTGTTTAAATAATTTATAATAGTTCAGAAAATCAGTTACAAAATTGCTTTATTTCAGTTCCGCTTTGTATTGAATATCATCAAAAATTTCCGGTAGTTTTTTATTTTATTAAAGATATTTGTTATTATAAGTAGAAGAAAAAATACCTGTTATTGAAATGACTGTAATTTGTGAAATATGCCGTTTGAAACTGCCAACTGCAAAAATATTAATTTCTCACTATTTGTGTAACCATTCGAAATTTAAATTAGCCTGTGAAATTTTGAGATTAAGTGTTTTAAAGAGTACACCAAAAGTTTTGTCCAAGCAATTAGAACGTAAAACAAATACAAAATCCAACAGAAAAAGAATAAGAAGGTCTGAAACATTATTTGTAAATGATAATATTCATATTTTATATAGAAATAATGAAATTATTATTAGAGATGATAAAAGTGCTGTGGATATGGAATTCTCATTCGAGGAAAAATCATCTAAATCACAGGTTCAGCTTGATAACAAAGAAGTAAAATTAACCAAACTTGATGTAAATAGCAATAGTAGTAGCAACAATATCTATAACGAGTGCAAATCTGTAGAACGCTTTCGAAATACTGTGAAACTGGAAAATAAGAAATGTCTAGAGCCTGGATTAAATATATCTTCCAGCAGTATCTCATCGGAGGATACAGTTAGGAAAATTTTACCCAGAAAACGAATAAAAAAACGAAAGGATGTTAGAGAAAAAACAAGGCATTACAAAATTAACATAACCACATTGAAGACCAACGAATCCTTTAACGAAATTACGGGTTAGTGTTTCTACAGGGTGGTCCGAACTGTATTCCGGAAACTACGGCAGCATATTCTGCAGATAAAAATAAGTAAAAAAGTTCATATAAATGTATGTTCTAAAACGCTTAGTTTCGGAGATACAGGGTGTAGAAGTTTCATTTTTATTTCTATTTCTCCAAATAATTTCTGAAGTAACGTCAATATTTGGATGAAAATTGGTGTCTGGAAGTTTTTCAACATGAGAAATTTGATTTTGATGTCAATATGACTCCTAGTAGTAGAGGGCGCCACCTACATATTTTTTAACTGGTTTGAAGAGTAATAACTTTTCGTCCCTACCGGTATAAAACTACTGAGTGAAAGGATATACATTTCCGTGACTTTTTACGTAAAAAATGTCTCTTGGTAAAAATCACTACGAGCCACCGTTCTCAAGATATTTAAAATGGAAATAGTCAATACATGTCATTATTGATGAAAAATAAACAACGTTGAGTATAGATAGTTATTTGACTGAAATAATAAATTTGGAAAATTTTTATTTTTCTAAATTAACCATAATTTTTTCTGCGAAACAATGATGAAAAAACAGTTTCTGTTAAACTTTTGGCATAAAAACATTTCAAATTTATGATTTCAGTCTAATGACTGTTTAGTCAACATGCTTAATTTATGTTAATGATGATAGATATTGATAATTTCGATTCCAAATATCTCGAGAACCGTTACTCGTAGCGATTTTTACCAAATAGACAAGAGACCTTTTTTAAGTAAAAAACGTCGTAAATTTATATTTTTTTACACGCTAGTTTTATACAAGTACGAACGAAATGTTATAACTCTCCAAACCAGTTAAAAATATGTAGGTAGCGTCCTCTAAAAGTAGGAGTCATCAAAATCAAATTTCTCATGGCAAAAAATTCCCAGACACCAATTTTCATCCAAATTTTGACGTTACTTCAGAAATTATTTGGAAAAAATATAAATAAATATGAAACTTGTAAACCCTGTGTCTCCGAAACTAAGCATTTTAGGACATACCTACATTTATACGAGCTTTTTTACTTATTTTTATCTGTAGAATATGCTGACAAAATTTCCGGAATACAGTTCAGATCGCCCTGTATAACTTTATAATAAAAAATAAATTTAACAAATTTTATTCATTAAGCGGGTATAGTCTGTCTAACGAGAGCATCCGTGACAGTGACAGTTGTATCTGTCATTTGAATTTACTAGTAAATTGTATTTTCATGTCATCATTTTTTGAATGCCATCGGTCGAAATCTTTCTTGGACCGTTGGATAGACTATACCATCAAATAATAGTTATAAGAGTGAGTTATAAGCGTTATAGGTTACAAAAAAATTTAAGGCATTTTATTTAAAAAAACAACGACTTTTGCCTTGAACAATATTGTTTGTAGTATTTTGTGTCAAACATTTTTGAATCATATCACCATTACATCTCTGTAAAGATAATTTTAATAATTATACCGGATGTTTTTCATAAGTGGCTCAGCCCTATAAATGTTTGATTTTTTTTCAGACAAAAAAACGAGAGGGTGTATGTTAGTATATGACATAAATCAGGATTGATTGATGATTTCAATTATGTTCAGTCACTTCCTGTTTCACTGATGGAAATGACTACTATAAATAGTATTTTCGGTCTCGGTATATTTTTACTTTATTTCTTAGAAAATGTCATTCTGCCAACTTTTGACATCTTCGCTTAAAAAAATAGTATCCTAAATTTCAATCTAGATAATTAACTCTGTCCATAACGAAAATTTGACTTGAAATACCAAGTATGTAGTACCAGTTAAATAAAACACTAAATCACCACAATATACCAAAACACTTTTACTTTTACACTGGACGCGCCTTTCGCTAACCATGTTAGATGTTAGCAGCATCAGCAGATTATTAAAACTTAAACTTAGTTATAAATGGTCCGGCAAAAGTGCATCTTAGACTAAAGAACTTCTGAATTTTGTTTAAGTGCAAACTTAAAGGATGTATTTCAGGAAAATATTTTAACTTCTACAGGGTGGTTCAAAAAAGTGTGAGTGGATCAGGATGACTTATTTTAAATGGAACACCCTGTATCTTATTGCATTTTTGGATTTCTTTCTGATCACTTTACATAATTCTATATGAGTAAATATATTTCGATAATTTCAGAGATATTCATAAATAAATAAAGAATATATATTTTCAGTCTTTCTTAAAAAAATAATTAAAAATAGAAGAACTGTCCTGCAATCAAAACTATATTAGGTATTTACTTTAGATGGTCTGTACTTAACTTTGCTATAAATATGGTAATCGTAAATCATACAGGAGGTTCAAAATTCTATGCCAAACTTTTAAAAATATAAAATCTTATTTAAAGTGATCAAAAGGGAAGCCACAAATGCAATAATATAAGGATGTTTTTTAATGGAACACCCATTAAAAAAAATCATCGCGATCCACTCACACTTTTTTGAGCCACCCTATAGAAGTTAAAATATTTTCTTGAAATGCATCCTCGTGCATACTTTAGGTTTGCACTTAAACAAAATTCTCAAGTTTTCTATTCTAGGAGCTACAGATGCCCGACGCACTATTGCCGGGCCCAGGGGTGATAAAAAACACCTAGTATACGCTACAATTTATCGCCATACCTTGAAATAAAAGATTGGAGTGAAAATCTGAAATAGAAATATTGATGTAAATAAACCTTTTCGAAGCACTGGCCAAACACTGTACGTTGTTATTTTTTCAGGTAATTTTTACTATTGCACCTGTCGAGATGATAATAAAAATAAAGTGAATTTGAATAGTTTGAAATTAACATCGGATACTGAATCTGCTTCGGATAATGCTAAAACTAACACGTACGATCCAAAAGTATTTTGTAGTAAATGTGGAAATGGATATCGTGAGGAGCGAATGTTACTAGAACATATGAAAATTCACGAGACACATTGCAGGTGAGACTAGAATAATATAGTAGAATAAATAATTATAATAATAGTCTATCCAGCGAAGGAATGGCAGTTGTTGTTTGACAGTTTAATTAAGAATCAATGCTGTGTTTTAAGGTCGCTGAGGACAATGAGAATTCAGAAAAATTTCACAGGGATTTAGAGTTTTTTACACAACGTATAGTGATCAAGACTCCCTTGGTCTTGCAGTTTAATAGTAGTCTGGGTCCATGGTCTTGCAGGATCCAGCCTTAAGCTTGATTTTCATGCGTCCGTCATCCGTTGATATGATGGTCCGACGGCGATTGGTCATACCGTTTTTGCGCCACTTTTCATCCGTAAATTTTTTACTCAAGCCCGTCAACGGAGACAAGGACAAAGATCGTACCACAGTTTAAAGAATATAAAATATATTAAATATATTTTATATTCTTTAAACTGTGATCGTACGATAACGGACGTTTTGACACTTTTTTGACAAATTTAATCTAAACTTAATAAAAATATAATAGTACACGAGCTAGCACCGTCAGGAAAACGAGAATTTTAAAGAAAGCTGGTTCTGAAGTACATATCTTTAGCTATGCTCTACTGACCAAAGTGCGGGCCGTCTGGCTGCCTGTAGACTACTGCGCTTCACATCTGTACAGGGTATCCCATTTTCGTGTATTTTATGGGATTTCTCGTTTATGAGTACACATAATGATGCGATTTTCACATGACTTTGCTACTTTTTTATGAAACTAAATATGCTACACATAAGTTTGTCCTAGCCTCCTTAGTTCCTGAAATACAGGGCGAATTTGTGATGCGCAATAGTAAACAGATGTTGAATACTAACATGATGCGCAGTAGTGAACGCAACGTCTACCGGCAGCCAGACCGTCTGCAATCTGTTCAGGAGAGCATGGCATAGCAAAAGGTATATTAAAGGACCAGCTTTCTTAAAATTCTCTCTAAAAAACTTTGCTAGCTCTTAGACTATAAGTAAAACAGCGAAATCGTTATGGAAATGAAAATATAAAATGACACCAATCACAAGCAAATCGCATATCCGATGAACGAAGGCATGAAAATGCAATAAATTTAAAAACTGCGTAATTTTATAACCAATCAAAGTCTTTATTTAAAGACTTATTGGTTGAATTTTCAACCAATTAATTTTATTGGTTGAATTTAAAGATTTCGATTGGTTAGAAACGGTTATCTAATCCAAGCCTTTAAATACAACCAATGAAATTCAAATCGTATCAACGTATCATCGAACAACGGATGTATGAAAATCAAGCTTTATGCCTTGCTGCAAGACTGTTGTAAGTCTTGCACTTTTTTAATGGATTTTTACTAACTACTGGCACTTTCTACATAAAAAAAAATATTTAAATAAATAGTATGTTAAGAAATTTAATGCAAATGAAACTTTTTGAAGAAAGAATAGTATATATTGTTCTATAAAGAGTAAAAATTACACTTTTTGCGACGAGGCGGTACGCTTGATATACAGGCGAGGCACAAAAAGTCATTTTTATTCTGAATAGAACACAACACAGCTATTTTTTTCAAACGCCACAAATAATTTTTCAACTGATTTCTCTCTTTCTCAAACGTTCCAAATAATAAAAGTAGATTTAAAAGTTAGATTTAAAAGTTATCAAGAGGAAAGTAATTTACGGCTCGTTGAATTTGACACTTTATGTCAGTTTAATAATATATTTTCGTACTTTTATGCTTAGGCGTAAAAATGCTTTACTTTTATGCCTAGGCGTTAAAATGTTTTTTTTAATATTGTCAATCATGTCGCAGAAACTAATACTTTTGTGACGTTTGAAAAAAAAATATTTGTCCGATAAAAATTTTTATTTTCCAGTATACAGAGTGGTTCGAATTGTAGTCGGGAAACTTCGGCAATATATTCTGCAGATAAAAATAAGTAAAAAAGTAGGTATAAATTAGTGATGGGATAACTCGAGCGAAAATTCGCTCGTGTACTCGATTATTGAAATAACTGACATCGCTCGATTATGAACGAGCAATGCAAGTGACGAGTTACGAGCGATGAACGCAAGCGATCCTAGAATAAAACAAATTGCGCGATTTTAATGTAACATACTTGATAAAAAGCCTAGCGAACTTTCTACATACATTGCAGGTAGCAAATTTATACGACGTTTTCCGTTGTGTATCTGAGTGACAACATTTTACGACCTACATCGACAATGCTTTAAATTAAACTAAATCAAGCGAATTACGCTTTACTTGTCGCTTGCTACTTGCCATTAGCCATTCATCACCGAAAGAATATGTGCTCTGCGCACGCAACTTACTGCTTGGCATTACGATGTCAGTATAGCAAGCGACGGGCGAAAAATCGTATTTTTAAATACGAGCGAAATATCGCTCGAGCGATCGTTCGATTATTGAAATCGCTTGAAACTCGAGTACTCAATTATCGGAATTAATCATTTTTTCCATCACTAGTACAAATATATGTCCTAAAATACTTCGTTTTGGAGATACAGGATGTAGAAATTTCATTTTTATTTTGTTTTTTTCTAAATAATTTCTGAACTACCTCTGAAACCAAATTAACGTCAATGTTACTTTGAATGTGGTAGACAATGAATCAATATTGAAATTAAAAGAATTTCGGACTTCCATTGTCTTTATTTATTTTTTTATTAACACAACATCTCGCTCGGAAAGAAGGATTACTGATTGTTATCAAGAGGAAAGTAATTTAATTCCTAAAACTACTGAGCTTTTACACTACAGCCAGGCATTCATCCTTGAAGAAGTATACCTGCTTTGGTGCGTCTTATCCATGGTGCCATATCGTGCCATAATACGTTATTTTCCTGTAGACAACCCGAGCTTCTGACTACTTTATATTGTGATGTTTTGACCAAACATGGTCCGCATTACCTGACTTCATTGTTTCACTTTTTTACATGTTTTTTGTGCTCGCTAAGTCGTACATTTAGGCGACGTTTAGTCTTTTCAATATACGACTCACCGCATTCACAAGGTACTTTAGTAAGTGGCAGATGCACTGTTTCTCTTGTTTCAATGATTCCGGTCTTGATTTTGTTAGGACGCTTCTTAATAGAGTCGATCCAGATTTGAAGATCTTTATAGTTTTAATTTTACACTTTTTGACTATTCGCCTGATATTTTCTGACGTTCCTTTTACATTATGGAATAGTCAAGAGAGGCATCCTCCTCAGGTCGATGAACCAATGAGTCAGTTTTTTTTCCACAAGGGGCCGTCCTCTGCCGGAAACACTGCGACCTGTGAGGCCTATTAATTGTGTTTGTCCCCTTTCTATATCTGCACTCATTCTCCTATCTCTGTGCCCTGCGCTAACTTATGCAGATCCTTGATAGGATGGGAGCATAGTTCCTCCGGTTCTAGCCTAGCTTTCCCAAATAAAAAGTATCGCTTGCGATCCAGAGCCTTGCAGTGACATATTATGTGCTCCGCTGTTTCAGGATCTTTATCGCAGAGTCTGCAGCAAAGACTTCCTTGATGTAGAATGTAGAATGTAGAATGTTTAGGAGGGGAGTTAATAACCGCGACCTTATAGATCTCTATTGTGTGTTCCCCTTTCTTGAGTTATAACGAGTTATAACTCATCATACAGTCTCAGGGCTTTAAAAAAATCCAGTATCTGAGACGGCTCCACAGAGGCCAGCTCTCCATCCTCGACATCAGACGTACCAAGGTTTATGGCACGAATGGTCGTCGTCTCGGCGCACTCAGTGATAAGGTGTTCTGGTGTTTCCCCATTTTCCCCACAAAATCTGCATTCGCCATTGTTTCTCAGTTTCAGCATACAGAGGTGTTCGTTGAGGAGACAGTGTCCTGTTAGAAACCCCGTGACAATCCGAAGATTGTTTTTACTTAAATCAAGGAAAACCTTTGATTTTTCTCGGTCATAAGTTCTGAGGAACTTTTTCGAGTGTCTTAGACCGTTGGAGGACACCCATTCCAAGTTACGGATGGAGTTTTCCAGATTCTTCAGTTCCGCTTTCAGTTGGTTCCCGTTTGGAAAACAGAACGATTCTGGTCCAGTTAGTGGAGTGTTCGCTCCTTTTCTAGCTAGATCATTTGCTTTTTCATTGCCTTCTATCCCTTGGTGAGCAGGTACCCAGAGTAGGAGGACTTTATTTTCTTTGCCTAATTTGTTGAGCTTCTCTAGGCATTCTTTGACCAACTTCGAATTGATGGTTACTGAGTTGATCGCGTTGAGTGCTGCTTGACTATCGGATAGGATGGCAATTTCCTGTTTTCGATAATTCCTATCTAAAATAAATTGTACGCATCTTTCGATAGCGCAAATTTCTGCCTGAAGGATACTGGGGTAGGTGCCCATTGGTTCGGAGTATTTAGTTTTCGGCCCAAATACTCCTATCCCTGTCTCTGCTTTGGTTTTGGAAGCATCAGTATACCACGTGATGGTATGGTCTTTTATATGCTGAGTAAGCGTTTCTTGCTTCCAATCCTTTTTATTACTCAATACTACAGTGAGGTGTTTCTCAAAGTTGTAAATTCTTGGTATGTCATCCAATGGGAGTTGGAGAAGTGGAATTTTCTTTTTGAGAGTGTTTCAAGCCCCTGACCTGAAAATTCTCCCAGTACTGTTTCCGCCAATGACCATTCTAATCATTGTCGCATTGGCATAACTACCGACGACAATGTGCAGTGGTGTTAGGTCTAGAATGACCTCCATTGCTGCTGTTGGACATGTTGTCATGGCACCTGTGATGCAGATACATGCCAGTCTTTGTACTTTGCACAGGTTTTACCTTGCTGTACGTTGCTCTAGTTTTGTATACCAAGCAACTACTCTATAAGTAATCATGGGTCTTACTATCATGGTATACATCCAGCGCAAAATGTTAGGGGCACGTGTTCACCCCTCTTGTTTCAAGAGATCGCTTGACCACCTTGTGAGGTATATTGTCAAACGCCCTGGAATGTCCAAAAAGGCACAAAGTGCTGTTTCTTTGCTATCCAGGCTTGCCTCTATTAGCTCAGTTAACTGGTACAGAGCAGTTTCTGTGGATCTGCCCGCTCTATATGCATGCTGACTATCGTGCAGTGGTTTAACCTGTAGATGATTTACTATAATGTGGTTGTTCACTACTTCGTTTAATATGAACGATGTGAGACTAATAGACCTAAATGATTTGGGGTTAGCCCAGTCAGTTTTGCTTATTTTAGGTACGAAGATAACTTTCGCTCTTCTCCAGATGGTTGGTATATATCCCATCGCTAAGCTGCTTTTTGTAATGTTTAATAGATGGAGTGTAGCTATTTCCTGACCCTTCTTTAGAAGGGCAGGAAAAATCCCATCTATTCCTGCTGTTTTATAAGGCTGAAAGGTGTCAATAGCCCATTTCAGTTTTTGTTCTGTTATTGCTAGCTTGGCCGTCTCCCAGTCTTCCCTGCGAGAATTGTGGGGTTCGGTCGGAGCTACTTGCGTATCAATAGATATGCTACTTGGAAAGTGTGTATGAAGTAGGAGGTTAGCTCTCTTTTCATCTCCTTCCGTGTAGCTTCCGTCAGGTTTCTTAAGTGCCATGTTGGGGATGGGCCCACTCTTGGCCATAGCTTTGTGTAGCCTAACTGCATAAGTAAGACTTCCTTGATACAGGTTGAGCTTGTTTAGGTAACACTTGACAGCCATGTGTCCTGTCAAGAGGCCTGTTGCATGGCCTGTTGTAATCCGCATTAGCGTAATTAGCAATTTATTCTTGGGTGTGCCTGGGGGTCCTGGAGTTGAGCCCAGTGGGGGCCTAGGGCTTTGGTTGAAATGAAAAATAATTTTAAAAAACACATTTTTTGAATAAAATGTTTACATGAATTTCTCTATTAATAAATTTCATAGACTTGGTTATCCAACCGTGGTATCCAACTACGTTATCTCGTAGATTATTTAAATACCTATAAATTTTCTAAAAAAATAAAAATTGACACATTTTTTGAACACAACAAAATAATATTAACTAAACAACATTAGAAAACGTAATTTTTACTACATTACAAGCAAATAAAAATTAATACGTAGCCAAGAGTCTTAATTCATGATTTCTCTGGAGGTGCCCAGCAGTACCTGGGGGGGCGGGGGGGCGCACCTCCGGGCGTCCCTATAGTTACGCCAATGGTAATCCGCACTTTATTCCTACTAAGCATTAGCAGTTCTTTTGCAGTTTTTGAGCTAGGTCCTTGGATAAAAGCCTTGCGGTGCCTGTCCCCCTGTCTGTTTCTCCAGTGGATGTTCTGCTTTTCCCTGATCCAGAGTTTTAGTGCACTACGGGCCATACATTTGGGTATTCCCAGTACTGGCTCTGGACCAAGATAGGATGTCCATGATCCTTGCCTAGCTAGCTCATCGGCTTTTTCGTTGCCGTGGATGCCGCTGTGGCCCAGCACCCAGAATAATTTAATTCTGTTCCTTCGAGCCAGAGCTCCCAGTTCCCAGTTCACCTAGGCATTCCCAGACATGATGAGTCAGTTTTACTATTTGATATCATTTTGTCTACGGACTAGTACGGACTTCTCAGAGTAACCATTCTGAAACAAATCCGAATTGAAACGGAAATATATTACTCTTCAAAATACATAGTTAAAAAACATGTTGGTGGTGCATACTAATATCGAAATCGAATTTCTCATATCAAGAAACACCCAGACACCATTTTTTATCCAAATATCGTTAGTTCTGAAATTATTAAGAAAAATCGAAATAAAAATGAAACTTCCACACCCTGTATCTCCAAAATGAAGCATTTTAGGTTAGGATATAAATTTATACGAACTTTTTTATTAATTTTTATCTACTGAATATGTTGCCGAAGTTTCTCGAATGCAATTCGGACCACCCTGTATTTTCTAGCTGGACAGACTACATTGCGACTAATTGAAGCGTATGTTTTCAATTTCATTTTTTTTAGAGTGTGCAATGAAATATTTCCTACCGAACAGTTATTCAAACAACACATAGAAAATCATATGTTTAAAGTATTTGTATGTCATTTATGTAATTTTGAGTTTCCCGTCAAACAAATGTTGCACAATCACTTTCATCATCATTTTGAAGATTCTGTGTTAGACACAGTCATAGATCTGGAAAATGTACGTAAGCTTAAAACCGGACTCGTGTACTTGACAAACATTTGTTATTGGCATGCAGGGTTCGGCAATAGTTCGTCGGGCATCTGTATCTCCTATGGTAATCGCAAACTTTGAGTGACAAGCGATGGCGACAGTGCTGCCAGATTGTGATGGATTTATAAGATGAATCTTAATTTAGAATTGACAAACAAGATATTATTTATTATATCATTTTTTAAAGAGTTTTACGTTTTATTTTTAATTAAATAACTAATATTTTAGTGATTAATTGATTTATTTGTTTTGTAGCTTATTTTACTTATTACATATTGGCAAAAACTAGTCCATTATGAAGATTATTATAAGCGTTATTATGGGTTATTTATTTATTGATGTACATCTTACAACGCCATAAGTGGTAATAACAAGTAAGAGGGTGCTATTACTGCACAAACCAATAATCACAGAATTTAATAAAAATTAACTTTGAAAGTGATATAATGTGCTTATCAATCTCTTATCTTTCTGACTGCAGTCAAGGGTAATAAAGAATCTTTATCGTCAATCGTCACGTTCTCGTTCAAAATAGATTAAAAAACAGAGAAGCTACAAGCTCTTTACTTCGACTATTTAAATGCTTCGGCATATTTTTAACACACAATTTCAAGAAATGCAAATACAAAAACTCGAAAATTTAGTTTTTAAAAGAACTGTTTGTGTTTAAAAGTGAAATTTAAAAAAAAAGACTATGAAAATAGGCAAAAAAAACGAGAATTACTCACAAAGATTCAACAACAACACGATATTATACAAAATAATGACTGACACTATATACTAATTGTCAAATAATAAACGACAACATTGCTGAAAACGGCGCAATTTGACCAACTTAGCGATAATAAAATTCCAATGCCAAATTTTCATTTAGTCAGGTTTATAGACTTTAGTGTCAATGTCGATATGATTGATGACGTGCATCGGAAAATGTTTTGCTATTACTATAATAGAATAAACAACTTAGATATTTTATATAAGTGCAAACCTAAAGTATGTATTAGAATGTATTTCAGGAAAATATTTTAACTTCAACCGGATGATTAAAAAATGTGTGAATTAATCGAGATGTTTTTTTAAAATGAAATATACTCTGAATGAATATTATTGCATTGTTGGATTCCCTTTCTGATCACTTTACACAAATAAAATATTATTAAATATGTTTTGATAGTTTCAGAGATATTAATAAATAAATAAAAAAAAATAGTCTTTTTTTAAAATAAAATATTAAAAATACAATAAATTTCTTGAAATGAAAACTACAGGGTGCTACAAATTCGAGGTACGAGCATTGGTATCTCGGAGACGGTAAAAGATACGAAGATGGTTAAATTGGGGCAAAGTTGCGCCTTGGGATGTTTGCCAATATGCTATCAAAAAAGTTTCAAATATTTCAAGGATTGCTGAGTTTTTTGAGAAAAACGTATTTTTTATATAAGTGCAAACGTATTTAAGAAAAACGTATTTTTTTTGGAAAATAAATTTTATTTTTTCCTGACGTTACTTTTTAGAAAATCAAAAAACTAATTGAACATTCTTATAGCCACTTTGTCAGGGCTATCTGATAGTATTTTTAGATTTTCAAATTATCTGATAATTTGTGAGATGCATAGGTCAACTTAATTTTTTTAAATACGGACCTGCATTTTTTATTTGAGGTTTTGAAAGAATTTAGTCTCCTGAGTACAACGATATGCCACACTTTATATTTTTTTTTGTTTTAGAGTTTATATATTTTTTAGTTTTTTTGTTTAGAGTTTTAAGTATCTATCATAACCAAACCAAACAACAAAACTATTTAATTATTATTTAAAATAATTTCAAGCCCGACTCTAATTCTTTTAAATTATTTAACCTGATTATATTCATCGCAACAATAAGGAATATCGAGTCAATAGACAGATTTAAATAAATAATATCCAGGTCAGCAATTTAAAATATATTATTTTTAATTTTTTTTTGTTAATTTGGAATCTCAATGTATGATCTAATAATATGCATAACATTAATCCTAGTTATTATAAATATATCAACTTCAACAAACAAATTTCTAATGCTCTACATGTTCGAAAGGGTTTATTTAATACCACCCTCCCTATCGCACACATTCATTTTTCGTTCAATTTTATGTATAGCCCTTCCAACAGATCTTATTATACTTCCGAATGCATTTTGTACTTTTTGTTGTAAATGTTGGGGTATATTGATTTCACTTTTACAAATGACGTCAAGACACAGGTTCTGGAACCTTGCTGGCCATTATGCTGCTCCACCATTCCCAATCCATCTTCCGAGGAAATTATTTTATTGTTTATATTATTTATTTTATATTATTTTTTGTATTTGATTTTCCTCATTCAATGATTTATTTCACGTAAAAGTTTTCAGTTTTAAAACTCCTCAATATTGTAACAATTAAATATTTAAAAAAAAACGGAGCCGAACTTGAAATTAGTTTAAATAAATTGTGTTCAAATTTCCGAAACAAAAAAAAATAATTAAGTGTGGCATATCATTGTACTCAGGAGGCGGAGTTCTTTCAATATCTCAAATAAAAAATGCAGGTCCGTTTTTAAAAAAATTAAGTTGGCCTCTGTATCTCACAAATTAACAGCTACTTTGAAAATCTAAAAATACTATCAGATAGGCCTGATAAAGTTGCTATGAGAATATGCAATTAGTTTTTTGATTTTCTAAAAAGTAACGACAGGAAAAAATAAAATTGATGGTAAAAAAATCGTGGGTGTTTGGGAAGGCTTGGAAGGAAACAATGTTTTTGCGACGTTTCGCGACTTTATTGTCGCTTCTTCAGGCACTATAGGAGAAGCCTGAAGTGCCTGAAGAAGCGACAATAAAGTCGCGAAACGTCGCAAAAACATTGTTTCCTTCCAAGCCTTCCCAAACACCCACGATTTTTTTTATCTGCATATTAACTACTGGGAACTAACAATAATCATAATGGAATAAAATTGATTTTCAAAAAAATCCGTTTTTCTTAAAAAACTGAGCAATCCTTGAAATTTTTGAAATTTTTTTGATAGCATGTTGGTGAACATCCTAAGGCGCAACTTTGCCCCAATTTAACCATCTTCGTATCTATTACAGTTTCCGAGATACCAATGCTCGTACCTCGAATTTGTAGCACCCTGTATACTATACGTTACGGTGGTGTGGGAGGCATGGGCCTTAAAATCTATAAATTGGTTTAAATATTAGGCCACCCCGAAAATAAATTCCTGTATCCGCCCCTGTTTCTAAGTTGTTTATTATAGGAACTACAGAGGCCCGACGCACTATCGACGGACCTTGTATGCCAATAACAAATGTTTGCCAAGTACACAAGTCGACAGAGCGCACCATAATACGATTGGCAAGTATTAATGTAGTGTAAATATACAATATTAGCAGGCATCATGTGTTATATTACTGCATGGATATTACTGCAAAAATACTGTTAAGGTGCGTCCACATTGCTCGTGATCCTGCTCGCGCTCTTGCTTCTGATTGTGCTTGCGTTGCTTGCGCTTCTCGTTTGTCGTGTTTCTCAAGCTCTTTCGGCTCGCAAGCAACGGCGGCGGCGTCCACATTGTAATGTAGTGCTTGTGTTCATGCTGTTCGGTTATGGATGATACCCAAGTATTTTTAATAGCGGCTGCTAGTGCGATCATTATTGCAAAACGAAGGAGGCAAAGAGAAAAAAAGGCGATATTGGATGTCTAATAATTTCAAAAGTAGATCCCAGCACAGTGAAAATAAACATCTACGCGATTTACAAACAGACAGAATGTTTTTTAATATTTTTTATCGCATGTCCGCTACTGATTTTGAAAGACTTATTAACTTAGTTAAATACAACTTTTAGGAAGTGTATTCCGGTTAAAGAAAGAGTTAAATAAAGATTGGCCATAACATTAAGATTCTTTGCAACTAGAGACTCACATACTACTTTGGGTTATTTATTCAAAGTTTCCAAGCAAAGCATTTTAAAAATAATAAACCAGGCGTATGCCAAAAGATAAATCAAGTTCTCAAAGATCAGATTAAGATAAGTAGGTAATATAAATATATTACTTATATTTATATTGAGTTATATTTTATTAAACGTATATTTAAAATTATTAATCCAAGAATAAAAACAAATATCTGTAATTCTGAACAAAATAAAATACGAAAAATCATGGTAGTATCATCATACTGCAGTAAATATCGGATCCTATGAATGAAACCAAACTAAAAACTTAAAAAACAACATCGCAAACTGCTCGAGCGCTCAAACCGCGCCGTAAAGTGTGCTCGTATGGCTCCCAAGCATCTCTTTCATGTAGCCGAACACTCGGAACAGGCATTTTATGAGATCGCAAGCACGTGGAGCACCGTAAGCGCCGTGAACATCTCGCTCCGACTGTTTGCCATGTTTTTCGTGTCTCACGTGTTCGTTCGGCCTGCTCGCGAGCAATGTGGACGCAGCTTTAGAGATTTTATGTATCGATATATTTAAAAATACGATAACACACTTAACTAACTTTTAAACGACAAAAAAAACTAGAGTTCACCACTAAAAATAATAAAAAATATAACAATACCTATTATTAATTTTCGATTATTTCTGATGGATTTTTGCCTTGATCGCCTTCTTATATAAGACCACCAAATGGAACATCTGCTTCGTCCCAGTGGATTATAGATATCTCTAAAGTCTTTAGATAATACACAGGATGCTTCAAAAATCGGGAGAATACTTCTTCCCCCGATTCCTCGCGTAAAAATAAGATATATTTTTTATATCAAAGTAGGTCCGATTCTCTTTGTTTTGTAGCTTTCTAGCTTTGTAGATAAAGTTTTATATTTTTTCGAAATATAATTTTCTTCCAAGTTCGTTTAGCCATTCGAATAAAATTTTAAGGGTAAAAGTTACTATAAGTACGACATTTAGCATTACATTTTAATTAACTTTTTTTAAAGATTTCTAGTTAATATTGTTGAGTTTTGAGAACATTTTTGTGATTTGATATAAAAAAATCGCTGTAAGGTATTATAAGGGTATTACCATAGTAGAAGGCGGCTTTCCCTTCTATTATGGTAGGGTTTCCATAAAGGCTTTTAGAAATTCCGGACAAGTAAACTCAGAAATCCGGACAAAATCCAACTGTAACTGTAAAATATTTTACAATTTTATTAGGTTTCCCGGACGCTTTTCCAAATCCGGGCCGGACCGCCCCGTACACTTTAAAAATCCCTTCGTAAATCCGGTCGTATGGAAACCCTATATTATAGTATTACCACAGATTATACAGATTATAAACTTATCGTCAAAAGCATTGTTTTTCGTGGTTCCAATTTTCGGAGTCGCGCACTAGTTAGGTTACTAGTTTGCGCACAAGCACGCCCACTTAAGGCCTCTAAAATTGTGCACAGCGCCTGACCGGCCTTATGACCGGCCCAGTTATTACGCTGTTTAAACGGGAGTTTATTTTTGCGCACAAGAACATTTACTCGTTTGCTCATCGTCATAAAAAATAATTTTCGTACCACGAATTAGGGACAAGATTTTTATCTGTATACTTTTATAGGATACCTAATCTGTGGTATTATTGTAGATTAAACCTGCACCAATAACTAACTAATAAGTAACTGCGCCAGATTGAATTTCAGTTTTCGATACATTTTTCATAAAACGATAGGTCGTCATTATAAACTGCTGAAATGAAATGTTTTATTTTAAATTTTTAGGACTATAACCTAACAAGATGTTTTCCGACCACTTTAAATTATCAGACGAGTATTAACGACATACTGTATTATTTAAGAGAAGGACAGCAAGGTGTTATGTAAAATTGCTTTACTCTGCTCTGGGATAACTAAATTGCTACAAGGAAACAACTACATTTCAATAGTGTACCTACAGAGAAAAAGTAAGCTACATTTAGTTTACAAGATGTTATAAATCGTAAACAGTGGTTGTATAAATAGCATATAAAATAAGAGTGTTTCATATTCTACTGGGAATCTACCTATGCGCTATACAGGGTCGACCTGTATTCCGGAAACTTCGGTAGCATATTCTGCAATAAAAATAAGTAAAAAAGTTCGTATAAATGTATGTCCTAAATTGCTTAGTTTCGGAGATACAAGCTGTAGAAGTTTAATTTTTATTTCGATTTTTTCTAAATAATTTCTGAACTACCGTCAATATTTGAATGAAAATTGGTGTCTGCGAGTTTTTTGACATGAGAAATTGGATTTTGATGTCAATATGACTCCTATTTGTAGGGGGCGCCACATACATGTGTTTTAACCTTTGGTTTTAACTGTTTTGAAGAGTAATAACTTTTTGTCCGTACCTGTGTACACTACTGAGTGAAAAAAATACATTTCTGTGATTTTTTTACGTAAAAAATGTCTCTTGGTAAAAATCGCTACGAGCAACCGGTCTCAAGATATTTAGAAGGGAACTAGTCAATACATGTAATTATTGAAAAAAAATAAACATGTTGAGTAGATAGTTATTTGACTGAAATGATAAATGTGGGAGCTTTTTATTTTTTTTAAATTAATCATAAATTTTTCTTGAAAAAAAATTATGATAAAACAGTTTCTGTTGAACTTTTGACAAAAAATCAAATCAACAAAATGAAAATCATCAATTTGAAATCAATCATTTCAAATTTATGATTTCAATCTAATAACTATTTAGTCAACATGTTTAATTTATGTCAATGATGAGAGGTATCGGTAATTTCGATTCCAAATATCTCGAGAACCAATATTGGTACCTAGCGATTTTTACCAAGAAACCTTTTTTACGTAAAAAACGTCGCAAATGTATATTTTTTTAATCAGTAGTTTTATACAGGTACGGATGAAAAGTTATTACCCTTCAAACCAGTTAAAAATATGTATGTGGCGCCCTCTACAATTAGGAGTTACATTGAGATACAAATCAAATTTCTCAATGTCAAAAAACCTCCAGACACCAATTTTTATCCGAATATCGACGTTACTTCAGAAATTATTATTTGGAAAAAATCGAAATAAAAATGAAACTTCTACACCCTGTATCTCCAAAACTTAGCATTTTAGGACACATATTTATACGAACTTTTTTACTTATTTTTATCTCCAGAATATGCTGCCGAAGTTTCCGGAATACAGTTCGGACCACCGTATATTATGAAGCAAAACTTTAAGTCAGAATTTTATAGCTGGGATTAATATTGTATTTAAATCTTCTAGCTATAGAAGCCTAAAATAATGGCACAATTGTTGAAAATATAAATAGAATATTTGTTTTAGTTTCATAACAGTATTAACAATAACCAACTAAAATTATTTATTTACCTATTGGTAAGTAGGTACCTACATATGCATTTAAAGGTTAAATTAATTTTTTTGTTCAATAGTTTTCTGGAATCTACTCTAAAAAAACAAACACATTAATTTTTAAGATAATTTAAGTTGTGAATAATTCAAGTCCAGTAATTTAAGTACCTCTTGGTAATCATTGAGTGATTTAACAACACTATATTCTTTATGGGTATTTCGCCACTGCACTGCAAGAAAATCTACAAAATAAAATAATTATTTTTTGTAAACACTTCTGCGTTAAACCTAAACGGACGCTGCTTGTCAGAAGTTATGTTTATAGTAATACAAATTTGCCTAACAAAGAAAAAAAAATGCTTAACATTTCGGAAAGTTATCTCTTTCCGTCGTCGGAAGCAAAAAAATACAAAGAATAAAGAAAAAACTATTTAAAATATTTAAATTCAACTATTCGAGAACACTTTACTTTTTTAAAACAGATACCGTTACCGATACCGTCTACAAGAAACCGTTGACGTTCTAATAATCTTGATTTTTTTTGTTTCTTGTAGACGTATCTGTTTTAAAAAAGTAAAGTGTTCTCGAATAGTTGAATTTAAATATTTTAAATAGTTTTTTCTTTATTCTTTGTATTTTTTTGCTTCCGACGACGGAAAGAGATAACTTGCCGAAACGTTAAGCATTTTTTTTCTTTGATAGGCAAATTTGTATTACTATAAACATAACTTCTGACAAGCAGCGTCCGTTTAGGTTTAACGCAGAAGTGTTTACAAAAAATAATTATTTTATTTTGTAGATTTTCTTGCAGTGCAGTGGCGAAATACCCATAAAGGATTTTTTTGGAAAGATGAATCCGCCACATAGGTATAGACATTTTTTAACACTATATTGTGTCTACAATAATGATAATGTGTAATTGTAAATTATTTTTTATTATTTACTTAATACATAATGATGGAAAAATAAACTTTAATTTAGCTTTATTTCAAGAAACCGAAAGATTTTTTTATTTTTAAAACTGTTACCTATATGTTTAGTTAATTCTTAAGTATTAAGTTAATCAATAAAAATATTTTTAAATTGGGTTAGAAATATAATAATATAATAAATGTGTTATTCTCCTCATAGGTATAGATTGGTTAGTATTATTTACAACGTATGTATTATTTGTATTAGCATAAAATATATATTTTTTTTTAATTTTCAAGTCATACTTTTTTATTCTATCCTCTTCAAAACTAAACATACTAAAGTAGGGCTATAGTCTAAGTAAAATTATTCGTAAAAAAAATGCTTTTCCCAGATATGGTAATGAGATGAGCCACCCTCATTCCATTAGAAAAAAATGAGATGTGAATAAAAATACGATTGGGGCATCTTTTAACCGGCCAGAACAAGACTTGAAAAACATTAAGGCTGCCATTCACTAGCCGATAAACGAGCAATCCGATCGACCGATCTAGTCGCTTTCGATCAAATTGTCGAAAGCTCTCCAGGTCATTATAGTACGAGAGCTAGCAACGTCGGAAAAACAAGTATTTTAAGACGTCTGGCTCTTTGATATATCTTTTAATATGCTCTCTAGAACAGCATGCGGCCCGTCTGGCTCCCGGTAAACGTTGCGTTCCCTACTGCGCATTGAAAGAAGATCCTATACTTTTATTAGTCCTTTAAATTCTAGTATTGAATATAAATCGAACATGTCTCCATAGCGCAGTGCGTAGTTTCCGACCACGAACAGATGATATTTGTTTTTTTTAATCACCAGATTTATTTAATACTTTACTCAGAATATAAACGAAAATAAAATAAAAAAAACTCTTTACCCTGACCCGGATTCGAACTCTGAATCATCGGTTTGTGGTCGGAAACTCTACGCACTGCGCTATGGAGACATGTTCGATTTATATTCAATACTAGAATTTATAGGACTAAATTAATAAAAAATATAGGATCTTCTTCCGATGCGCAGTAGTGAACGCAACGCGTATCGGCACCCAGACGGGCCGCATGCTGTTCCAGAGAGCATAGTAAAAGATGTATCAAAGAGCCAGACGTCTTAAAATACTTTCTCGAAAACGTTGGTAGCTCTTAGACTATTAGTGCGTCATTTCAATCAAATTGAAAGTGATATTGTGGTTGTCAAGCAATCTTGATTTGCAGTGCAGTGCTAGCAATTTAAAGAGGTTGTACGAGGATCGCCCAATCAGTGGACGTCGGGAACCAGGTTGCTCAACTATTTTTATTATTTGGTACGTGAACAGGAGAGTGTCGGATATTCTCGATTAATTTCCAGAAAAATTGATTGACAAATTGTTTGAATGTCGTCTGATAAATGGTCCGTTACAACCAAATTTCCAAATAATTTAGAAGCAATTTTATCGCTCAACTTGATTGCTACCAAATGGCCCAGTGAATGGGGGCCTTTAGACGATCAAATCTATTTTTCAAAGGCTCCTTGATTAAAAATTAGTGTTTTAACACAGCTATGGCACTCTCACTAAACAACCGCACAAAGTTAAGTATAAAAGTTATAGGGTTTTTAAATATCTATTAGCGGGAAATAAATTTAAGTATACAGGGTCGGTCATAAAGTAGTGGCACATCAAAGTTTATTTCTTAAAAGGAACCCCCTGTATATTATTGCATATTTTGGTTCTTCCTTCAATTCTAAGCAAAAATCGAGATACACGCAGTGTACCTCAAACCAACCGTTTCCTGAGTTATTGACATTAAGAAAATATCACTTAAACAATTCGATTTAATTAATTTCGATGTGTTCGGTTTCACTTAACGATGCCATTCTGCCGAAACTGTGATACTTAATAATATCGGAAAGCGGTAGTAAGCCCTTTATGTCCCTTAAGTTTTGAAGAAGGTAAGTTTTGTTGATGTAAATAATAACTGTTTATATATTTATAATTCTGCTACGGTACAGTATTCTTTATCCGTTTCGCTGTAAATGGCATTCAGCACGCAGCAGCGCAGTGCTAAACTAAATCTCGGAATTCTCGGACAGGCTGACGATAACGCCTGCTACATCTCGGACATGTTTTGTGCCACGAAATCGCCCATAAGCAGGGGTGGATGGAGAAGTGGAAACCGGCCTGGGAAAAACAGGCAACCGGCCCAAATCCACAAAAACAAAATGACCATAACAAAGAAACATATTTTATTTATTAATATTATAAGTACAGATTAGGTATCCTATAAGTATACAGATAAAAATCTTGTCCCTAATTCGTGGTACGAAAATTGTTTTTTATGACGATGTGCAAACGAGTCAAATTTCCTGTGCGCAAAAGTAAACTCGCGTAAAATAACAATAAACAGCGTAATGGAGAGATATCGCTAAACCGAATAGACGTTAATAAGGCCAGGTGTTATTTCCTTTACGTGAGGTGGTATTAACTCTCTTTATTTATAGTTATCGGATCGGAAAGAATTCTGATCGCGTCGCGTCCGCTATTTAAACTTAACCAAACTTTGAATATAAAACTTTGAAATTGTTTTGTTTACTAGGTATTTTAAAACTTAAGGGCTAAAATGCTTATTTCCAGTGCTTTATTGTTCAACGTCTGCCAATGGGTTTAGGACAACAAGCAACACATTCTCTTAGAAGGGCTAAGTCGTCATCTGCTGTAAACCTAAGACTCTTTATAGGTTCTTTAGTATTGGAAGAGGTGGAATCTATATTTTGGGCCATATTTATTTAATTAAAACTAATCTCAGCTACTTAAATATCAAATTACCTAATAAAACTAAAGCAATAATTCAAAACAATTCAAACATAACCTAAAATAAAAGATCTCGCCGGCCGGCTCCGGTTGTCAAATACCCGCACATGCCCATTTAAGTAATTTTTAAACGTTATCAGAGGTTATTTAGAAAGAGCGCTTGGTGTAATTGATCCGCAAATTACGTCAGGCGGTAACGTTATTAGCGGGTGTTGCGTTGACTCGCGCATATCGTAACCATGATAAGGTACGCGTTAATACTGGATGACGCTATTCGGTTTTCCGATCTCTCTATAATAATTGTGCCGGTCAGGCGCTGTGCACAATTTTAGAGGCCATAAGTGGGCGTGCTATGTGCGCAAACTAGTCACCTAACTAGTGCCCGATTCCGAAATTTGGAACCACGAAAAAACAATAAACAAAAAACAAAGATTATAATCTGTATAATCTGTGTTATAAGTAAGGGTGTTTTCGCTCGTTCGAAAAAGCTCTTTTGCCTCCGGTTTAAAAAAAAATAAATTGTCTTGATCAAAATTTTCGTAAAGACCAATACTGGGTCGGACATCTGAATTTTTACTACAAAATGGTTGAGTTTTACAGGGTGGTTCTACCGCTTTATTTCCATTATCGATAACGGTAATTTGATCTTGAATAGGCTACGATTTTGAGTCACGATTTTGAGAAACTTTAAGACTTCCTGATTCATTCAGTTCAGCTGACCCAATCCTCTATGAAATACATTACTTTTAGCTTTTCGGGTATATACTTTCTTACACATTGTAGAAAGATATTCTCTCTTTTCTGCTACAGCAGCAGCCTCCTCGTGTACACGTGTTCTTAACTGAATGAACCGCGGTGGCCATTAAAACTGCAGCATTTTTTAAGTTATTATATAGTTCTTATAACGAAAATTTTCCTCTATACTTTTCTACATTTGGCATCTTGTATGATAATGCCATCACTCAAACGAAAAAAACTTAAGCAATACCTAGGCAGTGGATATAAATGTGTTCTGATATAATGTTATGTTACAATCCATAACAAGAATATTTGGATTTTCGAGACATATTAATATTTTATTATCTAATCTGGTTTAAAACGTATTTAACTCTTCTCTGCTGTCTCAGTAATTTTTAGAAAATTCATTTTTGCAACATTTTAAACAATTTAGACTTGGCTTTTAGTCCGTCCCCAATTCAAGCCATGCATAGATATGTTTTCTCCGCCAACCGCAGAATTCGCGTCAAATTCGTCTATCTTTTTACAAAGGGAAGCTCGAAAAATATTGCACCGAGGCCCCCAGTTGTCAAATTACTACCGTATTCTTAGTATACATTTAGATCGAGACTATTTAAATTTACCTAATGCAATTCATTCTTTTTTTTGCTGCCAGGCAGTCATATTTATTAGTTATTAATAAAAGAATAATCGGTAAAACTATACAGGATGTAGATCTTAATTAAGTGCAAATATTTTCTGGGGTGGTATATTTCGACCCCAGGAACACGTCTATGAGGTTTTTTGCAAAAAAAGATGTTAAAAATCGAGCATTTTCTTTTAAATTTTCCTGTATATTTTAGAAAACTTTTTAGAACTTCCTGTTCACCGCAAATTTTCCCACGGTATAGTTTCTTAATCTCTGATATTACGGCACTAAAAGAGATGCAAATACCGAAAAATTGATGTGGTTCAATTTTTTTTACATAAATCTATTTTTTTTTAATTTCCAGACTTTAATAACTCGATTGGACTTATTTGAAACTCGATAAAGAGAATATATTATGTTTATTTTATTGAGATCTACGAGCCCTGAAAATATTTGCACTTATAGACTCACCTTGTATAATAAACATTTTCAAACAGATGATTATTAAAATTATAAGTGTCCCAGAGAAAGACATTTTACAATAGTTTTACAAATTGGTGTTTATGTTAAAAAGCAACTGATGATTATACTGATGAAAATGGATTAGTTAGTTATGGATCACTAAGGATCTTATGTCACTTTAGTTAGAAGATTAACCATTTAATTTTTGCTAATCCAATCTTTTGAGCTCTGATCGGGACCGGCCCATCTTTCCACCGGCCCACCGGGAATTTTCCCGTATCCACCCCTGCCCATAAGGTTGTGCATCTTCTTATTTCTTCAATCAACGTTATTACCCAGTATAATAATAAAATATTAGTCAATAGCTGTTTGCATTTCATTGTAGTTTATTTAAATTTTATGACTGCGAACAGCAATGTATTTTAATGTTTCATGATTAATTAACCCTCAATATTCCTACATGTTATTCATGAAAATTGCATGTAGTAAATTGCAGAATTCTTAAAGATTTTTTAAAGCTTCCTTAAAATTAAAAATAATAATCCTTTATTTTAAATACGTCTATTTGTACAGAAATACTTATACAATTTCAATTGTACTAATATCAACAAATTAAACACACAAGTAAAACAAATTGTTAATATGGCTCCGTTTGATAACCTAATGTTTAACGGTAGAACTTACTTCTTTTCATATGAAAGACGGAGCCAACAAGGAAAAACTATTAATAGTAGATACAGGAACAATCACAGTCGCACAAAAATATATTTTTCATTTTTAGAATTTAACATATATATTATAAATTCTACAAATAAAAATTGAACTGTAAAATCAATTTTATTACACACCGTGAAATGAAAATCCAAACTATTTTTATGTACATATAACATATGGAGCTTTATATAAAAAGAAAGTGAAAACATTTTAAACTCACTCTAACTCTACAAAATTGAATTATATAAAAGTTAAAGTCAGTCTCACTAAATTTTGTAGCTTTTACAACTATTAGCCTTTAGTGATATTGCCAAAACTATTTGAAGCTAGCATAAACTACAGTTTTTTTTACTCCAGGAATTAATGTGCTTTTACTTATGTAAGTTTATAATAAATTAGTGTAATAATACTAAAAATCTTATAAAATCAAATGAATTTTACTCTTTGTTTTTTTTAGTGTTTATTACTAATGAAATATTTTAATATTCTTGAAAGTTGATGAAAGTCATCAAAATGTTATAATAAGTACAAATCTTGATTAAAAAAAATAATTACTTTCTGTTTTTAGATTCAATATGTAAAATTTTCATTTTAATAAATTTCATCATCTTTGCCATGAAAGTCACAAATGTATTATAATAAATATCTTTACTGTTTCTTTTCCTTATCTTCCTTGTTTACCTTCTTTTTGATTTTCTTTTTTTCTTTTTTAGTTTCATCTTTCACTTCAGTAGTCTTATCATCTTGGACAGTTTGGTCATTAACGCTATTTTCTTGTTTTTCACTTCCACAGTCTGGTTTCCCGGATTCTGTGTTATTTTTTTCACCTTCCACACTTTGAGTGTCAGGTTTAACCTTACTATTTCCTTCAACATCCATTGTTTCTTGTATATTGGACGGTTCATTTGTAGTGGGTTTCAAACCAGGTTCTTTAGTAATGTCCTGACTTTTATTTACCACTTCAGTAGTTTCACTGGAATCTATGGATTGATTAACATTTTGAGATTGTACATTATTTAATTCCTGCGAATTATTTTCAGTTTGTGCACTTTGGTTAGTATCCATTTTTTCATCACCCTGAGAGGATTGTTGATCAACATCCATTTTTTCTAGATTGGGTGCAGCATTTTGTGCTGCCTTGGATTCCAAAAGACTTATTGCTCTTTCAATACATTTTATCGCTTCTTTTCTAGCACTTCTTATGGCGTCTTGACCTTGAGTATCAATATTGTCTAATTTAAGTAGATTTCTTGTAAGCATTTCATCTAGATATAAATAGTTTTTATCTTTAGGCATCCCCTTAAAGGCTTCTACTTGATTTAAAAGGCTGGAAACGTCTTTCTGAATCACCTGTATCTGCTCAATGGGACCCGCCGGCTGTTTGGGAGGTTGTTGTTTAGGAGGCGCTTGTGGCGCTTCTGCTGTTTTAGGAGGTTCATGCTGTTCTGCTGCTTGAGGCACGTTTTCCTGTCGAAATTGTTGCTGGTGAGGTTTAGCATTTGCAAATCTACTTGGACTTTCGCTTCTACGAAAGCCAAAATCTTCATCTGGAAAACTGTCGAAAGGTGACTGAGCCCAATCACTGGGAAACCTTGAATGGATTCCTCCTCGGTGATGACCGAATTGCTCAGGATCTGCTCTTGGACTAAAAATGCGTTCAGGCTGTGGACGAGGAGATCCACCAAAGATAACTTCCGGTTGCGGCTGACCAGTAGACGATGCAAAGCGTCTCGGGATTATAGGGTCGTCCCGGCCTACAATCGAATTAATGTTAGTGTTCTGTTACATTCATACTAACCTATTATTAAATCTACCTTCAACATGGATGGGGATAACTCTTTCAGTGCTTCCACTGCTAACGCCTTGCGATTGACCTTTAGTTGCATCTTCATGTCCTTGGTGGCCACCCATTGGTACATGTACAGAGGATGTAAATCTGTAAAAAATAGTAGAAATTGTATTCATTTAATTATATATTTTATTTGTGCAAACATTCTATTAACATTGTCAATTTTTTGGCTCTACTTCCAAAATTGCTAAACATGCAGTTTTTAATATGCCTAGATGGTTGATACTTTGCACTTTAGTTTTACAATAAGTATAGTCTGTCTTTTTTCCCAGGTAAGATTTCGACAGACAATGACAGAGAAAAAAGCAGATGACGTCCATACCAATCTATTTATTTCACTAGAAAAAGTTTATAATATTTTTTAAGTTCACTATGGATGGGTTTATACAGTGTGCTACAAATTCGGGGTACGAGCATTGGTATCTCGGTAACCGTAATAGATACGAACATGGTTAAATTGGGACAAAGTTGCGCTTTGGGATGTTCACCAAGATGCCATCAAAAAAGTTTTAAAATTTTCAAGGATTGCTGAGTTTTTTTTGAAAAGAAAACGGATTTTTCTGAAAATTAATTTTATTTTTTCCTGTCGTTACTTTTTAGAAATCAAAAAACTAATTGCACATTCTCATATCCACTTTATTAGGGCTATCTGATCTGATCTGATCTGATAGTGTTTCTAGATTTTCAAATTAGCAGATAATTTGTGAGATACAGAGCCCAACTTAATTTTTTTAAATACGGACCTGCGTTTTTTATTTCAGATTTTGAAAGAACTCGGTCTCTTTGAATTCTGGTTGCCTTGACTTGGGGGTAATTATATTGATTTAAGTCATTTTACTGACTTAACTTGCAGATAATCATGATTTAAGTCAAATATATAGACTTAAACGATTTAACGTTAAATTGATTTAAGCCTTTACAAAAATAACTTGACTTGAAATAAAATGAATTAAAGCAAAGACTTAAGACCCAGCTTAAGACTTAATCATTTGATCGTTATGTTGAAATTGACTTAACATTTAAATTCATGATGTCTTGAGACTTAAGATCTAAGTCTTTTTAAAACTGACTTGTTGCAGCCCTGAATCTAATAATAAATCTATACGCATATTGAAAATATGGACCTTAACACCTCGCCCATCATTATTAGTCGCCATCGCCATGGCGAATTGAGGAAAACTTCGATAATTTCTTTTTAAAAAAAACCCTAATGGTAATTAAGTCAAAAGGTAAAAAAAACACTTATATAGTCTGTGAAACGAATAACTTTGAATTTGACAGTTCCCGCGGGCTTTTCTAGTGTTAATTTTATTAGATTAGCAAATGTTTCTTTGTTTTTGTTGTCTCTAGAAATGTCCAAAGCTGATGACATTTTACTTTTGACAATTATGATATTTCGTGTTGATTTTTGCAAGAAGAGGAAGAACTGTCACTTGTTTTATTATTTTTATTTCAGGAAAGTAAAAAGAGTTACCTATCTGATTCGTTCAGGCACTCAATTTAAAGAATATCAGTAACTTATTTGACAGAGGGATTTTATATTTGCCATGTTGGTAAAAAATAACGGTTAAAATTCAAAGTTATTCATTTTATAGACTATAAATAAATGAAGCATGAATCTTGTGTATTGAGGGGTAATCAATGTTCTACATACAATAATTAAAATTTTTCAAGAAATGTCTTCAAAGCAAAACAGTTGTAGTCAAAATATTTACGACAATATATGTTAATATGTAAGTAATATCAACTAGTTTTCCTATAACATGCTATATCAACTATAAATATGAACAATTATATTACAGATAAATAAAAAAAATCAGTTACATATACAATTACCTCTTATTTTCTGGAGGGGCCGACATAGATCTTTGATTTCTGTCATAAGCTGCCTCGTCAAGGGGTTGTTTTTGACCCAGGTCAACGGTATTACTCTGTTGGATTGGACGTCCTAATAAATAATAATAAATAAATTTAATAATAATTGTGTGTGCACTATGTGCGCATATTTGAAGTGAAACTTCTTACTAACAGCTATTAAATTGAAGGATATATATTTTTTATGAATGATTTTCATAAACGTAAAAAATAGAGCTAATATAAAACCCTATACTATTCTAGCTTTATAATTTTATAATGTTTTTTTTTTAATTTTTATGAAAAAACGATAATTCTATTAACCGGCAGGTTAGCTATGGCTATTAAACCAAAATACTACTACCTACATATATCTCTGACTATTACTAACTGCTACTAACCAACAATTTGTTTTGTGTAGTCTGTGGTCTGTTTTTGTTTAAATGTTTTATTGATTATTCATGTTGGGGATTTATTTTTAAATTAATGTTAATCGTTAGGCAACCAGTATTTCTTTCACATAATCAAAATTGTCACTCTAAATTTTACATAACCAAATAGGCATGTTCCAAAAAAATAAAAATTCGCAAATAAATCATTGTATTGCATAGATTAAGTCTCCATTACTTACAATACATAGGAAATTAGGAAAAATTCCATGATATCATTTTAGAAATTAAATTATAATTTCAAACTTGAACATTCCCGGTTGAGTTGTGACGTACATAGCCTTCACCAATCACGTTTCAGATCGTAGAAAGGGAAGTGTCATATCATATGTTGGTAAGACTGATTGCCTGGCTCATGCGTATCGGGCGGAGCCATTTTGGATTTTGTTATTATTGTTCTTCGTGCTTTTCAGTTCAGCGGTAAATTTTCTTGGTTATAACATTTAATTTTATCTAAATGGCTCAAAACTATGAAAAAACTTTTTCGGATCATTTTCGATTGGTGACGGAGTATATGGTGGACAGTTTTTATATAAACAATTTAAAAAACTTAAGTGCTGATTCGATTGGATACGTTCAATAAAAAGAGGGCTTCTGTACAATAAAACAAAAAGTACACCTGAACATTATGTGACTGCAATGGTAAAAGTGTACAAAAAGTGGAGGGAACTAAATTTTTAAGCTGTGCAGCTTAACACTGGTGATTTTTAAATTATAACTAAATATGTAGGTTTTTATTTATCTATTTTAATTTTAGGTGGCATGTAAACATTATGTCATACCCCTGTATATGAATTTTTAAAGTAGCTCAACCTAAGACGTTTATGGATGTAAAGCACCAGATGGCGGGGCGTATTTCACAGTCATTTACTACAGAAAAATATTTTTTGTTACTCTGAATTTTGAAGCGACCAATAAAAACAGAGAAAATAAAAATCGATAATTTTCGGACTGTGCCAATTGGTTACTAATCGACCAGATACTTTTTTGTCTATTAGATATGCTATAAAAGCTGGTAATTATACAATTCGACCACATTGTAAATACCCGACAGATTCCGCAATTCCGAAGGCCGACGAGGCCGATGTTTTTCACTGATAAGAAAACAAAATGTTTCTTTAGATAATTTTCGAGATATTTTTCTTTCTGAATGCACATTTTAAAGTATTTTATATTCTTTGTCCGCTTGATCTATTATACTGGTCGCACGTATCGAAGTTCTGTTTCTTCTAGTTTTAAACAATGTTCTTATTTCTTTGTAGTTGTAGTGGTTGTAGTGTAAAATTAGATTAATTTTATTAAGTTTAATTATAATGTTTAGTGTAGAATACCAGAAATAGTTTAGTAGTGTTTTTATAATTTATTATTTTGTAGTTAAGTAGTAGGTAAAGGGATAATTTGGTTATTTTTTCTTTGTGTTTGATTAATTAGTAAGTTTGTGATAATTTTTTCAGTGTAAAATACAAGAAGTAGTTGTGTAATGTTTTGATAAGAGATTATATTCGTTTATTTTGTATAGCAGGTGAAGGTATTTGGGTATTTTTTCTTTTTGTTTTTCTTCTAATTGTAGTAATTCTATTAAGTATTGTGATAGATACACTATATCTTCCTTCAAGTTCGTTGAAAAGTGCGTTATCATATAATTTTGGTTTTCTGCTAGTAGAATATACGAAAAAAAAATCTGATCAAATTTATTTTAAATTAAATTAATCGAGTCTTATTAATGAAATTAATCTAGTCAAATAATAATAATAGTTAGTTTCTAAATACTATACAGGGTGAGTTTCCTACGATGTTCTCTATGGGTATCTCGGAAACTACTGGAGATAGAGAGTCGGTTAAATGGGGAAAGAATTGCAATTTTTCGGAGAATTTCAAGGCTTACTAGATATTTCGAAGAAAACACAAATTTTGGCTATTTTAAAACTTGTCTCTAATTCCATTATAATCTACTGTATGATCGAATAAAAACGGCGTCAACGATGGCTATGAAATGAAGATCGTTGTCATTTTATATGTAAAATTATATGTGAAATATCATCGATCGTCATTTCATAGCCATCGCTGACGCCGTTTTTATTCGATCATACGGCATTTTATACAAAAATATTTCAGATAAAAGTTGTATATAATCACATACCTAATGAGTTTGTTTTCTGTTTTTTTTTTCCAAAGCCTGTCATTTTTGACATATGACACAAACATTATGTTTTTTTTAAATGGAAACCCTAGTTGGCCATGACTTCATAAAAAGCGCCATTCTTTAAGCGATATAGGTATAATATGTTTTTTTTCGAAAAATTACAAGTTATAGCCAATTCTTTTCTTTCTTGGCTAATTCCCATACCAATAATACCAAGCCAATTAGTTGGCATCAAAAATATAAAAAGTTTTAAAAAATATCGTAAAATTCGTAAAGCACTCAATTTAGAATAAAATAATCTAAGAATGAAATGATTCTTTTATAAACCTGCATTAAATCAAATTAAAATAGGTATGTAACTTTTTTTTAAATATTAATTAACAGCAATTAGCATTATCATAAATTATAAATAATGTACCAACATATCAAAATAATAATTTCTTTGTTAATACGATTTAGAATTCTTAAAATAACAGGCAAAAATAATCCACAATTTACAATAAAATAAAAGTTTCGCTTAAATTTCTTAATCAGCTGATCAGTATTAAAATTCGCAGAAACCCGGGCTATATTATTACATTACTCTGAGGAAAATAACGAAAATAATCGATATTTTTGACTCCGCCCCGAAAGGTTCACCATTTGTCCTCTAGTTGGCAGCACATTTTGTCTAGTCGGTTGAACAACTTTAAGAATATATAAACAAGGGTCATACATAACAAATAAAATCATGAAAGGTACCACGCTATGATTTATGTAGAATGAAGGAAGATCACATCTTACTTTCTAGCAACTTTTATTGCCATTCTTGTCTTCTCATAATATTTATATTTTATATTCTTGTAGCGGGTTAATTGTAAATTGACTGCCTTGATATTCAGTAAGTCAATATTGTAATTAAAACACTTAATATTTACTTGCCTTTTAATTTAATAAATTTAAAAAATAATAAAATATGTATATGTAATACCTAATGTATGTTTCCTTCAAATCTCCTAGATATATATAACACTCTTAAAAAATAATATTTTATGCGTATATAATAAACATTATTGATCACATATTAATACATTTAATAATAAAACTTTAAAATAAAATATTTACTTGATTTTATGTAAAAAGGCACTGCATCAGAGCCTTATTTTATCTATACAATGTATTTTATTAATAGTCTTCTGAAATAAATTAACCATGAACGTATTTATTAACATTCTTGATGCCAATTGAATTTTTCTAATTGCCTTGTTCATCTTCTCTAACTTTTCTTGGTCAGATAGTAGATGTACTTTTCATGATCAGATTGTATCGTCAAGTATCGTACCTGTTTTATACCATAACTGTGAATACTGTGATTTTCCGGAAATACTATTAATCTTAGTTATCAGGAATTACATTTTTTTCAAATTAATTTTTCCCCACCTTGTTCCAACTGTAAAACAGGCCATTAATGATTTAACAAATCAAACGTAATATAAACTCACAAACTCACTTTGAAATGTTTTGAAATCACATTCATAGCTTAAGAGAAGTTTTCTGAAAAAACGGCATTTATGATTTTCCATCTTTTTTCGGCGCGTACAAAAACATTTTATTATAGTTACTGGTAAATGTTACCCAACATATAGAACAATTAATTTTTTAGCATTATTGAAAATAGTTTAAATGCAAATTGAATTTAAAATCAAAAATAAACAATTATTGTAAACAATGTCATTTTGACATTCAATAAACAGCAATGCTGCCAACATCATAAAATTCACCAAGTTTATTTCGAGACGAAAACCAGCCAATCATATTGGCGCTACATACGTCATCGCAGCGCGCGTAAGTGTGAAATTCAAACTTTTACCCCATTTTTTGGCATAATATTAAGTTTTATATAAAAAAGGCCAAGTAGCAAGCACTATTAGGTTGAAATCTGCATAATTACGTGGAAATTGAAAAACATAAAACTTATAACAACAAAATATTGTCACTTAAATCGCTGTCTTTTTTAGACAGATGTCACTTGTCTTGTCTTTATTAAATTCATAATTTGAATTCCCTGAAAAATGTTGTTATACTCGTATAACAAAAGTTTCATCTTAACATAAAGTTTTAATCAATCACATTTGTTTACCTCCATCATTTACCAGATTAAATAGTACAGAAATTGCAGCTCAAACAATTCATTATTTATAGTGATTTATAGTATTTTAATAAATTATACAAATATTCTCGTTGATTATTGGTTTGAAATTTACTAAGTTATACTAAAGAAAGTTACTATATCTGAGCTGGCAAATGAACTAGATGCTTTACCTAGACCGTTATTCAGAAGCTACAAGCCTATGGATGAAAATATGCATGAAATCAAGGTTGGTACAGTTTCAAGTTTGTTATAGTGAATTTCTTAGCCGCGCATGACACAGTTCGTTACCCAGTGTTGCCACAAGCTTATTTTTCATCGGGGTAGATTATCACGAGATAACAGGTTAAATTGTTTTACAAAGGGGTAGATCTACACCGAACGGTGTGGCTGTGGCAACACTGCCGTTATCACTTTTCCCCTCGTTAGCTCGCGCGTCACGGCCTTTTACTCCGAACGCGCGTAAAGAAGTTTCACTTCAACAAATTTATATTAATAAAAACTAAATATACTGTTTGACTATGCATATTTATATTATTCTCCATTTTATAAATTTCTTAAGAATTCATGTTTAAACGCATTTTGAACGCCAGGGTAACTTTGGGAAAACTTTATGGTCTGATATTTTTTATCTTTTACTGACAATATATTAGTCCAGAATATACAATATAAAAACGTTATAGTATAGGTACCTCGAGTGTGTCCTGTATCTTTCTGGACCTGCTTTTCAGTTTCAACAGGTTCTGTTGAATCAGTTTCTGTTTGTGTCCCCTGGGTTACAAGTGTGTGTTGTTGCGGTTGACTCTCTTGACAATCTTGATTTGTATTTCGCTGCGTATGACTGGGTGGTGGAGTAAAATGTTGCTGAGTTGGCTGTGAAGCAGTTTCTTGAAATTGATTAGGCGACTGAGAATTTTCAAAATATTCTGGATGAGCGTCGTAAAATCGTTGAGGTTCACGCTGAAATTCTTCCCTAAACAACAAAAATTTATATACATGAAAAACTTATAAAACTTGGATTAATTAGGGTACTCTACTTTGAATGTAGCAGACAATGATTCAGTATTGAAACTAAAAGAATTTCGGACTTCCATTGTCTTTATTTTTTTTAATAAACACGTTTCGATTAGAAGGATCACTGACCGTTATCAAATGTAAACTAATTCCTAAAACTACTGAGCTTTTATACTGTAACGTTTTTAGTTCGTTACATGTCTTTAATATGATGTCTGGCGTATTGTCACCGGATTCCGTATTGTTCAGGCCTGATAACTTACTTGAAACGCTTGGCGTAGTTCTAACGTTCTCAAGTCGACAATCCTGCGCTGCTCTGTGGACATTGATTTTCAAGGTTTCGCTCTCGGCAAGATAACCTCACTTTTGTTTTGCCGGCGGGTCACCATCAACAACCCGACTTTTAGAAATGGTAATTTAAATCTTGCTGTATAATTTTAATCGGCTGCTATTTTGAAGCTACAGGTAAAGATGAGATATTATCTTTTTTTGATTCAATATTATTAGTGCATATTTTTAGGGTAGAGTTTTGGATTGGCCCAGCTCAACTTGTATTTGGTGTTTGCTGACACGTTAGTTTTCTTTTGTCCTCCAGAATGTTAAATGAAAGAAAGGACAGTTTCTTTGTTTATTATTGAGCCCTCGGAAGTAATTCGAGGTAGGTTTATTTTGTTTATTAGACCTTGTTTGGTTTTAAACAAGAGTTTCGTTTTTTTAGGGTCCAAGGTACGGACATTGTCTCATGTACTAGTAATGTTCCAAGGTACGGACGTTATCCAAGGTACGGGTAGTGTTCCCATGTACAGATTATCCTATGGACAGGTGTCCCATGTATATGTAGTTTTTCTATGGACGGATGTTCTATGTAGGGGTGTAGTTCCCATGTATGGGTAGTGATTCCTATGTACGGATGACCCATGGACGAGTGTCCTATCCCAGTCGATAGTTACGGCTGTATTGGTTCATGGTGTCCTCATCCTGGCTTCTTTTGTTGTATTGGCCAACAGTAAAGCCGAGAGAGAGTGCGAGATACAAGTCCCACCTCACGCTGAACTGTTTGAAGCAGGATTGTCTAAAGAACAAGCAGCTAAGTTTAGATTTAAGTTCTGGTTTTTATATTTTATATTTTCAGTCTTGAATAATATCGTATAGACTTTACGCTTAGTGGTTAAATTGCTTATGTCAGATTAGTATTTGAAATACGATTTAGATTTTAGTTTCATTACGAACATATCTTGTAATAGTATTACTTTCTATATATATTATTATTGCGTCATTTTGACAGATGAATAACCGAACCGATTCTAGAATCTACGGGTTGCAACATCTCAGATTTAATATTGTATAAAATTTAACAAATTAATTAAAGTATTACTACCTTTTATATATTTTCTATGGCCTAATCTATATTGTATTCTTCTATAGACTTTTTCATTAAACATATGTAGTACTATTTTTAACATTACTTTCTTCGACATATAACCACTATATTGTTAAAATCCTACAATGTTATTTACTATCAACAGAGTCCATGAATAAATATAGTCATTAATTTTAAGTAATATACAACTGTGTTTTCGTTCTCTGTTCATGCCTGGCGCCCAATATTCATATTTTTGATTTTTTATTGATAAATAGTTTTTCTCCAGTGAAATACAGTATCCACGACTGCTCTACCGACGAAAAGCTGCCGTTCGCAGTGGTAATGTTTAAAAAACGTTATGATACTACAACCAGGTATTCACTCGTGAAGAAGTTGGGTGCAGTCAACCGTGAGGTTATCCACTTAGAATTCCTGCATCGGTGCATGAGTGGTTGCCATATCGTAGATATTTCCGTACTAGGATCCCACTCTTTAAATTTACACTTTTTTTCAATGAGGTTCCCTGTGGGAAACCCCAGCTTCTGACCACTTTAAGGTCTATTCTTCCTATACCTTCCTTATCAGCTCCTTTCCGTTTACATAAAAATATTATACCATGTAAATGAATAGGACAATGTACATTATCCGTTCCGTTTCCCTTCCGTTCCATATCCTTTCTTCCATACATATTTTGGCGAATGGACTGAAGCGTATCGGAAACAGCGTTGTCAAGTTCTTACATTTGTACCAGCTCCGTTAAAATTTTGCTGATATCTATTTATTCTTTCACCTATTAATTAAATCTATTACCTTTTTTCAAAACATACGAATTTTTAAAATTAAACTTTCGTAATGATATAAATTGTACAATAAAAAGTATGAAACTGAAGCTTACGTATAGCGTCAATACAATAAAAATACAGAACGAATATGGAATGGAAACGGAAGGTATAGTGAGAATCAACCTTTATATTGTGCTGTTCTGACTCAACATGGTCCGCAATACCTGACTTCATTGTTTCACCTTTTTGTACATGTTTCTTGTGCTCGTACATTTAGAGGACGTTTACTCCAATATACGATTCACCGCATTCACAAGGTACCTGGTAGATACAATTACTGGTTACGCTAGACAAAATTATATCAAATTGTAAAACTGACTCATTGGTTCATCGACCTTAGGAGGATGCTCTCTTTTGACTATTCCATATGTCAAAGGAAAGTCAGGAAAGATCAGGCGAATAGCCAAAAAGTATCAAATTAAAACAAAGTTTTCAAATTTGGATCGACTCTAAGAACTGTCCTAACAAAAACATGACCGGAGTCATTGAAATCAGAGAAAAAGTGTATCTACCAGGTACCATTGGTAGTATTAACTTCATTAAGTATTAACTTCAGAGCAAAAATCGATTATATTTACGCGATTAAGGGATGGGGTTCCCATAAGGGGACATTGCACATGTATTAGGGATAAACAAAAAAACAGTGTTGGCTAAATCCAAAAAAAAATCAATATCCTTACAGACCAGGAGTTCTATATGGGACTACTAATTCTTGTACTACTTTTTTTTATCGCAATGGTACCTTGTGGATATTGGAGAGACTATACGTCCTCTAAATGTACGACTAAGCGAGCACAAAAAACATGTACAAAAAGGTAAAACAATGAAGTCAGGTATTGCAGACTATGTTTGGTTAAAACAGCACAATACAAAGTGGTCAGAAGCTCGGGTTGTCCACGGGGAACCTCATTGGAAAAAGCGCAAAAGAGGCCATTTTATTGCAAACAATACCAACATCATAGTAAATAGGATAGCAATCCTAGTAAAATAAAAAATATCTACGATATGGCAACCACTTTTAAAAAAGCATCAATGTAGTGATAATAAGTGGATAATCTCAGGGTTGACTGCACCCAACTTCTTCATGAGTAAATGCCTGACTGTAGTATAAAAGTTCAGTATTTAAATAAAACTATTTCTTGCCACATAACTGCTGTTTTGTAAAATTTTCAGCTTTCAAAAATAATGGAAAACTGAAAATAACAAAAAGTTATGTTTGTTTGCCGATATGGGGAAACCAACCAACCTCTCGTTACCGGTTTCGAAGCCTATACCCCATCATCAGACCAGCTAACTTTCTGGCTTTGGGCTGGATTTCACAAAACGGCAAACAAACAAATTCCTATATCAACTGATGACTTAGTTTAGTGTCAGTGAGTTATTAAATAAAGATCTAATAGCGGCCAGTACACAGATGGAAGAAAAAAGGTCAGTAGCTTTAGGAATTAGTTTACACTTGATAAAGGTCAGTGATCTTTCTGATCGAAACGTTGTGTGAATCAAAAAAATAAATAAATACAATAGAGTCCGAAATTATTTAAGTTTCAATAGGGTACTTTTATTCTAAATCTATTCATATTTTACTCTAGTTCAAAACCGTTCTGGAAAAAATTGTAAGGATATGTCAATTAATTACGTTAGGCGTTTATGAGGATTTTTTGAACCCCAAACTTTTGTGACAAATTACAAAGGTTTCAACTTAAATCGTGTTTAAAGTGTGCCTACCTATCAAAAGGAAATCCAAATCTTCCGCTGCTAAAAGGTCTCTCAAATCGCCTTAAAAAGTCATTATCACCTTGCTCTGGACGGGCGGCTCTTCTCGGAAATCCTTGTAAATGTTGGGCAAATTCTGGATGCCGTTGGGCAATATCTTCAAGAGGGTCCCTACCACGTCGGGAATTGTCAAAAGGGAAACCAGACTGAAAAAATAAATAAACAAAAATAAGTAAAAATTGTTAAATCATCATTCCATAAAAATAGTTTAATCATAGGTATAAAAAAACAGGTGTCGGTTACAGAGAAAGCGATTAAAGTGATTTGGCGTGTAAATCGTTTAAAACGTATTTTATGACTAGTACTATGACAAAATAACAGGATTATATAAGAGTGGTCCGACCAAAGAATTCTTCTATCTAATATATAAAACTTTCGTGTCACATTGTTTACCGTACTCCTCCGAAACGGCTTAGCCGATTTTAATGAAATTTTATGTGTAGGTATATTCAGTAGGTCTGAGAATAGGTTGTTATCTATTTTTTACCCCCCAGTGATAGGGCGGTCCACTCCAATTTTTTTTATCTTGGATAAACTTTTTTATTTTTTTTATTTTATTATGTAGCATTAAAAAATACATAATAATAATAGCTCCCGTATATAACGTTTAACGCCTTGGGAGTAGCAAGGTACAGCTTGCTATACTAGAGCCGTTCGGTATACAAGGAAGGTAATGTGGCTAGCACTACGCTTCAACCGCCTATTATTACCTCAGGATTGTGAATCCCAAGTACTCATTTAAGGCTGAGTCGACCTAGGTACCCAAACTATTTTTATTGTAATAAAAATAGTCGGCTGATGAAATGTTGGGTGTGGGAATTAAACCCACACCTTGAGATTGGTAGACGAGAGCCTGTACTTCTACGCCACCGGGCACCTTTAAAAAATAGATAAAACCCTAAATTTTCACCCTTCTACCATCAACCCCTATTTTTTAATAGCGATATTAGTAATTCAATAATTTTCAACCCCGTGAATAAAAATGACTGCTGTCTATGTATGTAGCAATGGGCTTAGTCTTCTCCAAGCTCAAGAATTAATTTTATAAAATGGCCAATAGCTAACTTGTACAATTTTATTAGCAACAAACAAATTTGTATTCCTATACAATAATAGAGTTAAATAGTATAGAATAGTATAGATATAAATAGTATATAATATTCCATTAAAAAACAGTGTGATTATTATAAACAAATTGACTATTAAATTGATCATTTAACAAAAATCCCGCAGAAACCTTTGATTATACATCTTTTTATAGATATTATTGTAAAACATCTTCCGAACCTCGAAATTGGTGGAATAAATTAGTGGTTTCAATTGTAGGTACTTTATACTTAAGAGTTTACAATTATTCAAAAGCAACAACTTGTGGTAATGTAATAAGTTTTGTATACCCAGAAAAATCCTAAAATTAGATTATAAAACAATACACTTTTTAACTAACCACAATTTCTCTTGGCGGATGATAATCAAACGCCAAAATGACATTACTCGCAAATTTTGAAGTATAATTAGTGTATATTAAGTTAAAGGTTTGTTAACTTTTTCTATTAATTGAAAATGATTACCACTAATTTTCACGTTCTGAATGCTTGCATTTAAATTAGAGGAACAAACTTCTACGCTAATTGGAACCACTAATTTTTACCACTACTCTGAAGGTTCTGAATGAAGCTTCATTCAGAACCTCACAATTAGTGGAATAAATTATTGATTTCAATTACGCCAGTGGCGGCTCGTGATCCGTGTGACTGGGTAGGCGACAAAATTTTAGTTGCGTCTATTGCCCCCCCCCTTCCATGTTAAAAACATAGTTCAAAAATATTTAGGACAAAACTAAAGCAAAAATAATAGCATTCAACGTAATGACATAATGATTGACATAATGTACAGGGTGTCCCATTTTGGTTGAAATCATACGGTATCTCCGTTATTAGCGAAGATAGAAGGATGTGGTTTGCACAAACCTGTGCCACTTTTTTGTCAAACGAAAGATGCTGTAAACAAAATTTTCATAGCCCACTTTGTTTCTGAGCCTCAGGGTCTTTTTGAAAATTTTGCAACTTGGGACACCCCCCGTATCTCTGTTATTGCGAAAGGTATCGAGAAGGTGAAACTTTTTTATTGTAGAACTTTTTACGTAGAATACAGTGGCGTAGTCTGTTTCTCTACGAAAAGGATATTTTTAAAGATATGAACTAAAGTTAGGTTTTCTTAAATGGATCACCCTGTATATTTATAAATTATATGATCTGGTTTGCCATAAGCTTCTCAAAAATATATATCACTCGATATTTATTTTCACTATTTACTGCAATATTTTTAGAAAAATATTAAAAGATTATATTTATTAGTATGATATCATCATATAATCATTATATTATATATATAATGATTAATAATAAAAGAAACTAAAGAATTATTAATAGTATACTGCTATCTGTCTCTTGTTTTATTTTGAGAGCCACTAATAAATTCTTTATATATTAGGGAAACTTAATTCTCTACCGCTATTTGTAAATCTTGGAACCTATCGTATCGGAACTTTTAAATATTCCTTTAACTAATTTACGTGAAATATACTTTCAGCAAGATGGGACTTCCCCTCGCAACTTAACTTACATCGAAAATATTAGAATTTTGTTAAATGACTATTTCCCAGATCAATGAATTGGGACCAATGGATCCATTGATAGGCTCCTTGATTCCCGGATTTGTCCTTTCTCGATTTCTGCATGATTTTGGGGATTTTTGAAATATGAAATATATCGTGGCAACTAATACAATGTCGAACACCTGGAAAATGCTTTAATTATGCAAGGTTTTAGATATTTGCAAACCCATCCCGTTATAACAAATTCCGTTATAAAGAAAGAAAAATATATTCATATAATCATTAGAGATTCAGTGGTAACAATTCAAAAATAAAATATATCAATCCCAAATAAAATTTTAATATGTGTATGACTATTTTAGTATACCATTTTGATTTTTATGTTATTTATCACGGCCTACTAATAAAAAAAATAATATATTTTAAATATTGAAGTAAAGAGTGAAAATAAATATAGAGTAATATATATTTTTCAGAAGCTCATGGCAAGACGGATCATATGATTTATAAATATACAGGGTGTTCCATTTGAAAAAACATAAGTTTGGTTCATATTTTCAAAAATATTTTTTCCATAGAAAAACAGACTACGCCACTGTATTCTACGTAAAAAGTTCTACAAGAATCAGTTTTCACCTTCTCGATATCATCCACAGTAACGGAGATACGGGAGCTGTCCCAAATTACAACATTTTCAAAAAGACCCTGTAGCTCAGAAACGAAGAGCGCTATGAAAATTTTGTTTACTGCATCTTCCGTTTGACAAAAAAGTAGGACAGGTTTGTGCAAACCGCACCCTTCTAACTTCACTAATAACGGAGATACCCTATGATTTCAACTAAAATGGGACACCCTGTACAAGTATAGTTTTTATTAATCTATTTTATCTATTATTTTTTTTATCTATTACTATGGAGTCACTATGAAGTACATCATAGAATTTTACTTTATTTTTATTTATTTACGCAAACTTAAAAATTGGTAGTATTGAGAGAAAGAATAATTATGTTTTATATATTAAATTGATGAGTCGCTCTCTTAATAAAGAAAAGTTATTTATTATTATATCAGTAAAATCATCAGATTGTTGAAGAGCTGTGAAAAGATCTTTTTAGATTGAAAGTAACAAGTTGCGATAAACGTTTATTTTTCATGGAATCTCTACTACAAATTTAGTAACAAACAAAACAAACAATTTGAAATCCTTAAATTATTTTATGCTCGAAATTATCATATCTATTATTAATACCTGCAATTTATTCATTAATTTATGTTGATCAATAACATTTTTTGTTTGTTAAATCACTATTAAATGCTTTGGAAGTTGGAAATGCATCAATATAACAAGTTTGTTAAATCAGATGTTAAATGCGTTGGAAATTTTTATAGGATTCTTTAAATTTCGGATCCGCAAGAGATAAATAAAAATAATTGAGACATACGAGTACCTATCTGCAAACCTTATTTTTAAATGTATAAAAATGTTACCTAATATTTCATAAAATAAAATTTGCAAAGATATTTGACTTAGCCGATTTATTAACATATCGAATTGAAATAGCACAAAGACTTTTCTGTAATATCTGTTGTATCGTCTTCTTGCACCGAATAAAATAACGCGCTTTTTTATTTCGGATTCTTTTATTTCTGTGGCGTGTTCATACAACCGGTTATATCATTTTTAATAATTTCGAACAAGCCCGAAAAATGTTTCCAATTTGCTTTAAACGTTTTTTGAATTTTCATATAAAAGTTTTAAATGATACGTATAAAGGCTGACGCTCACTAGACGGAAGCGCGCTGGAGCGCACGGTAGCGCGGCGAAAAGGATTTTTTATAATACATAGTTTTAAATCGTTTCGCTGCCGACCGCTGCGTTTCCGCCAAGTGAGCGCGCTCCCATTTAAAACTATGTATTTTAAAAATTCCTTTTTGCCGCACTGCCTTGCGCTCCGTCGCGCTTCCGTCTAGTGAGCGTCAGCCTTAATGAATCATATGAAATATCCCCTTAACGAAATGTGATATATCTCCTTATGAAATATCCGGAATATCCCCTTAACATCTAAGCCCACAGGGGAACTGTTTACATTTTATGCGAATGCCAACATCCTATTGTTATTGTTTGGTATGTTGCCCAGTATATCTCCGCTTTTGTTTATTTTTAATTTTGTATACGTATACTTTGGGGAAATCTTAAGAAAATAATAATATAATTAGCTTACTACTTTTCAAAATTTCGACATTTATAATTTTATTTAGTACTTATTAAGATTCAGTCAAGATTACAAGAAAAATAAACTTGAAATATTTGTAAATTTCGTCATTTTTCATCAGCTGTTAGGATTAATTTTTAATCTGACAACGCCGCTCTGTTGTTATAGTACCGTATGATCGAATAAAAAACGGCGTCAGCGATGGCTATGGAATGACGATCAATGACATTTCCCATATAAATTTACATATAAAATGTCAGCGATCTTCATTTCATAGCCATCGCTGACGCCGTTTTTATTCGATCATACGGTATTTTCTATAGTAGGGGAATTGGACGCGGTCAACAGTGTCAATACTGTCGATAAACAGCTGATTGGCATGATCAGCTGTTTGCCGTGCTTTATTTTTCCATATTTCTTAACTATTAATAAACTATTAATGTATAATTGTTTCATTTTATATAAAAGACCAAAATTAGCATTTAAAATGGGTCTACACTGGCAAAATGTGTGAGAATAAAAGAATTTAAACATCGTCATTTCAAAAGTAAGTACTGTTCTATGGTAATACAACATCTCGTTTTATTTACCTAAATATTTACCATATTTGTTAAAATTTGTTTTATTTGTTTTCTAATATAATTTTGTCAATATAATATATTATGTATATTATAAGAAGTAATGTTTATATTTTTGTTACAATATTGTCCGATTTAAAATCGTATATTTGTATTTAATTATGAATACAAATAATTTGTATGTTTACATAAATTATAATTGGTATGTTTACATTTGTAAAATAATGCCTATTTACGTTTTCTATTACTAAGATAAATATTTTATTTCAGATTTCTAAAAGATAGTGAGAGAAAAATTAAATGGTTTTCTCTGTTAGGATTTATTCATAGCATAATATTAAAAAGTCGAGTAAAAGAGAACTCAAGACCAGCTGATTTTTTTTATAAGGAATTGAAGAAAATATTTAAAATCTGATGATTTACATAGTCATTTATGTCGCGATTTGTGGTGTTTCAGTTGTTTCAACATCACCTAGGAAATTAACATTAAGATATCAGGATCCTGCATATAATGAGATAAGAAGTATGATCTTGTTATAGGATACCTATTCCGTCGCAATATGTAAGTACATATATATTTACAGTTTAATTTTTTAATATAAAATATTACTATATACTAATATGGGTAAAGGTGTGGATCCGGTGGCTGACCTTGAAGCCCATATTTGCTGCTTTTGATCATCGATACTACGCAAGCGCACATCGTCGATGTTGCCAAATTGCAGTTTATTTTCGAATTATTTGCAGTTGAAATTTTTTTTTGCGTGTTAATCAATAATAATACAAATTCTATAATTTCAGATTTATCTTGATATCCAAAATTAAGGTAAGAAGGATAATGAAGATTGTGAAATGAAAGTATTATAATATATAAAATTGTAATAATAATAACATTTATTTATATGTTTACATTAGAATAAAATTTATCATTTACGGATTTTTTCTTAATGGTTTTAAACTTATTAGAATTATTTTATTTCTTTCAAGTTATTTAATTTCTAGTTATTTACAGGCAACAATATTTTTGATTATATGCATGTATTGATGTTTTGAAGTACTACCATGACGGGTCTTATTATAGAACAATAAACGTCAATCGGAGATAGAGGTAACATTTTACCTATTATATAATGTTACTAATATAATATACATTCATTATAATTAATGTTTGTATCATAATTTCTTAAAAATATCAAGCATAGATATCAAGTTAGTGGATTTTATCGAAGAGTGTGTTGATAAGACTAAAATAAGCTTTATGTTTTATCTTTTCTCTTTAGAAGGAGATGGTTTGTATCGTAAAATACATTACAGTATTTAATATCGTGTATTTTGTTATTCTTTTCTTAATTTACTGTAATTTCTTGTTTCCTATAATGCCAAATCTTGACAATATGGTGAAGGTTGAGTTTTGATCTTATTAGTTTTATAAGAGTAATAATAATAATAGAAATACAAGACTAAATTAAGACTTAGTTTGTGATTTATATTAAGATCTTTCTTATAATATTTGTTATGTCTTCATCTTAATACTATATTATGCTTGGTTTGGAAAATAAATGTTAAAATATCTTAATTTTGCATATCCTATTCATCCTTCCATTAGGAAAAATATGGTTTATAAATCATATATGCTAAGAAAATCACATAAATTAGGTGTAAGAATAGAGAAATCTTAATGTAGCAGAAAAATTAATGCAATATATGTATAGGCAGAATTAAACAAGGTAACTGTTAATGTTGCTGAAGCTGATTCTACAATTTTAATTACGGAGGCTAAAAGCGCCTTTTAAGGCCTCCGTAGTTTTGATGGAACGTTAAAAAAATCTATTATGAACATAACATGGAGCTACAGCATTTAAAAATTAAAAAAAAAAAAAAAAAAAATTTGGACACATCCTTTTAATTTCCCGAATTTTAATAAAGCACTTTTAAACGTAGCATAATAATCTAGATAGGAATCTAGAGTTTTATTTCTATATAATTTTATTGACTGAAAATACATAATAAGCGTTCACGTGTTACAGTGAAATATTAAAATAATATACCGCGTACTATGATTGAAAAAAAAAAATAGCGTCAGCAATGACTATGTAATGAAATGAAGATCGCTGTCATTTTATGGAAATGTCCTCAATCGTCATTTCCCCAGACAACTGGACGCCGTTTTTTCGATCATACGGTATATATTGACAAAAAAACACTGAAAAGCACATATTTGTTTTCTACTGAAAATAATTCCAAAATAATTCACAATCTGGCAACATCGAAGATGTGCGCATGCGTAGTGTCTGTGACTATATGCAGCAAAAACTCGTTTCAAGGTCAGTCACCGGATCCACACCATTACCCTAATATGTATACACAGATTCAAAGTGTACAGGGTGGTGCCTTTCATACGATATGAAGGTTTCAAGGATTTTTGTTGATGGAAGTTTGTATTGAAAGAACAAATGGAGGGTTTAGAAATCAATCAAGTCATACAAATTCACTTTCATTTTCCTTGGAGCCTTCGCGTCCTATAGGTGTTACCCTATATATATATATAGATTTGTATATATATATATATATATATATATATATATATATTAATATTATTTTACTAAAATTACACTATAGTTGTATAAGATCTCACCATCGAAAAAAAAAACAGCGTTAGGGTTGGCTTTGAAAGCAAGATTTATGTAATTTTATAAAATGTAAATTTATGTGGTGAATGTCATTGATCGTCAATTTTATTTTGCTCACAATGTATACTCAATGTAGATATTTATATTCACCAACTTCATGTTTATATTTTGTTTTAGGAAGTGAAGATATTCATGGTGTGGAAGTCGTTACTTTAATTACATAGTGCATATGAAATTGGTCCTTTACATCATGTTTAAAATTGACGTAATGCTACTATGCAAAATAGTGAGAGATGTGAACCCTAGGCAGAGCTACAGAATTACTTTTGTTGAGAGACAAATTATGATAGTGATTAGAATCGCATATTCTAGACTTTTACTTAAAAAATGATTTGTTCGGAATGAACTTTTATAGTGTGGAGGAATACCTGCAAATTATAATATGAGGCCTACGTATATGATAATTTTATTATGATCTGTTGTGTTTGTTTTTTTATATTTTGTATTATATATTTGTGTTAGCTTTAAGAATTTATTGACTATTCCTATACAATTGTACATTGTTTTATGGAAATAAATAAATGATTGATTGATTGAATAAGTTAGGAAACCATACGATCGAGAAAAAAACGGCTTCAAAGGCGACTGGGGAATGAAAATATGATAATTTCAGTGAGGTCAAGCCCTAGAAGTCATTTTCTTGGCTCGTACTATTTTTTAAAGGCGCTCTAAGGTTGTAATTTATTTTTACATTAAGTAAATATGATTTTTAAATGGTGTAGTTTAAGATTGACCTCGCTAAATTATCAATCGTCATTCCTCAGCCGCCTTTGACGCCGTTTTTTTTAGACTATTTGCTATAACTATGTTATCTGTTATGCAAATACATATGTCAACAAGTAAAAAGCCAATGAGAAATTAGTTTCTGCTTGGATCCTTACAGTGGCATTTAACAAAATATATATTTTTTCAGGTTACAATATTTTATTTAATATGAACCTGTAAATGTAAGAATATTATACATATATTATATTTTTTACTCAGTCCCTAAATATATTATTAAAATACAACACTTGTGTTTTTTATTAATATCGTGTTATGATTAATACCTAATTAATGTAAAATTATATGGTATGTAAATATCCTTACACTGAGAATTCGTTTGGTCAAAATATTACTCTCTTACTAATATGAATTTGAAAACTACAGAACATTGTTTTTTTTTAGTTTTTGTGCTAATATTTCCACTTAAAATTACCGAATATATTTATGGTATAGGTAGGAAAAGATGAATTTTGTGCTTTTTAATTATACATTATATTAATTATATTATTATTGTAAATAATATCTACTGATATTTAATATAAAAAATAGTTATTCACATGCATCTATTTTTCTTTTGTAATTAATACTATCTAAATAACAAGACATCTTATATAATAGATCCATTAACATTTTAGTTTATCAATTATCAATCACTATACGATATACAATACGTATAATATCTTTTAATTATATCTAACTTTTAATTATTGAATATTTAATAAACAAATTTTTTATAGTGTTTGTTAAATATTTTATAGCATATACTATTATGTATTTATAATAATTTATTAGTTTTATTGCATGAACATATTTTTAAAATTTATTATTAAAAAATATTTTATCTTTGCCTCTAACCACCTACTTCTATATCTCTGGCTTTTACTTTACTATCATCAATGAATCTCAAGGTTAAATTCTGTTTTGATGCTCTTCCGCTGTAAACTCCCCTACCACTTTCCTCTTTACCCCGCTGTCCATAAACTATGGTAGTGGGGGCACTCACCGATAAAACGATGTAGGCACCTCGATTTTGTGAATTTATGAATGACTTCCTCTATCTATTTTTATTCTTAATCTAAGTCTAAGCCCACCGAGCCTCCACGACTTAAAGGCTGACGCTCACTAGACGGAAGCGCGACGGAGCGCAAGGCAGCGCGGCGAAAAGGAATTTTTATAATACATAGTTTTAAATGGGAGCGCGCTCATTTGGCGGAAACGCAGCGGTCGGCAGCGAAACGATTTAAAACTATGTATTATAAAAATTCCTTTTCGCCGCGCTGCCGTGCGCTCCGTCGCGCTTCCGTCTAGTGAGCGTCAGCCTTTAAGCTCCGCACTGAAGGGGTATCGGCGAGAGCGAGCGGCGCGAGCGGCACGACCGGTCGGAAAGTCGATTGTAGCCGCGCACTGGAGTCGCACGATCGACGGTCGAGAGTACGTCACCAGCATAAATCTGAGCATAGACGAGGAGAAGTTTATTCAAATTTAGTCAAATTCATTCGGCATTTCAAAAAATTATAAAGTATTATTACTATTTATAATTTTATGCTTTATGATGGAAATTAATATTATTTCGATCTTAACCAAACACACATTAATATATTTAGATCTTAACAAACCACATAAAATTAGTGAAATAGAGTGGAAGATGAGGATAAAATATACTACATGACTCTTAGCTTGACCGATTTTAACAACTAACCTCGACACTGATAAAAAATATAAAAAACAAATATAAATTAGTAAAAATCAACCAACCCCATCAAATAACCAACTAACCAATGAATTAACACCCTCCAAATAACCACGCTAACCAACCCGCCAAATAACTAAACCAATCCAACTAAAAAGAGCGAAACCAATGCAATAAGATCACGCTATAAGCAAAAAAAATATAAAAAAGTCTTGGTCGGCGTGAGATTTGAACCGCGGACCATTCGCTTACGAAGCGATAGCCTCAGCCACTGACCCACAGGTGCTCTTGCAGAATGCTTAAGGTTAGGCATTACTTTCCGCCGACATGAACGACGTCACAATATCTATTAACGGCATTTTAGTAGGCTACCGTTTAACGGCTGTTTAAGTACATCGAAAATTAATATAACTTTTTTAAATAAATTTGTTATGGAACTGGTTTTTCATTAATAAATAATTTTTTTTATTTAAAAAATAAAACAGAATATCACTCAATAAATATTATTTTTAAGTATAGCAAGTACTTAACAAAAAACATAAAGATAAAACCGTGTTCATTTACTTATTTTGTTATTGCAAGTAAGTACTAGTAATAAATAATTATTTCAAAATACTTTTATAATTATTATATATATTAATTATTTATATATTAATATATAAAAAAAACTTATGCCAGACTTTCTAATTTTTTTTGTGAATAAAAATAAAACATCATTAATTTACTTATATTTCCATATATGGCGTGTTGACGAGTCAACTGGCAATATTTAAATAACATTAATGGTTAAGCTGAGTGGGTTTACAGAGTATACATAAAAGAGAATGCCAATTAAAAGTTTGTAATACTAATTACAAGTGTATCGTAGTCATGCATAATAAGCCCGTGCGCTGACAATTTTTAGTCGGGCGACTTTCTTTTTAGTTGCAGGTTTGTATAACCAATGTATTCTTATGGAGTCGCACTCATTGACTATTTGATTGCATCTGTGTCATATTTCAATGCATTCCATAAGAATACATTGGTTACAAACCTGGAACTAAACAGTCGGCCGACTAAAAATTCTCTGTCAGCGCACAAACTACCATACATAGTAAGAGAAATAGATCAGTATTTTAGTTATAAATAAAAAACAAAGTTTGTTTACAATAAATCCATATTTCTTGCCTTTTTGGAATTGTTCGAATACGAATATTAAACGTATAGAACCGCTTTATATTTTAATATTGTTATATTATACGGGGTATTTAAAAAAACATGTGCTCGTGGGGAGATTCTTCACGTAAAAATAACATTTATTTTTCATATCAACATAGGTCCGATATTGCTTTGTTTCCTAGCTACAGGGTGTTTTATTAATAATCTTTCGATTTATTATAATTTTCTTCCAAGTAGTTTTAGTGATTTGAACGAAATTTTGAGCGTAAAAGTTAGTATAAGTGCTACATATTTTAATGGTAAAAAAAGTGTCTACAAATTCATCAAGGACGTGCCATATGGGTTATCACTGGAATATTTTTCAAACAAAAAATGTGGGCCACTGACTTTTTTCTTTTGATTTCAAAATTGTTTAGCCCGTTTAATGCCAATTAAAAGTTATCTCTTGATATTTTGTTGAATTCGACCTCCTTGATGAGATAAACGCAATTTTATTAATAACAATTATTAACAAAATTAAAATTAGAAAATAAAATTAATAAATTATATATTTTATCTAATTTATTATTAAATATTATTACTATTAGTTATTATTACTATTAGTCCAACTTACAGTAATTTCAAATAAAAAAATAATGGTATTTAAGATGATTACAAAAAAACTAATTTTAAAAAGTTTTTACATCCTGTAACACTAAAACTGTGCATTTCCATATCCTTGTTTATAGGAATTTTTTCATAATTCTTTATGAGGAATCAATGATTACTTATTGAAACTTTCGCAAGTTAATAATATTTTACATTTTTTTAGAGGTTGCTATTAGACTTGTATCAAGGTAAATTAATATAACATTGCGTTTTTCTCATCAAGGAGGCCGAAATCGACAAAATATCAAGAGACAACTTTTAATCGGCATTAAAACTTTTAGCCTCAAAATTTCATTCAAAAAGCTAAAAGTACTTGGAAGAAAATCATAATAAATAGAAAAAATATTAAGACTCCCCACGAGAGATGGCACATGTTTTTTGAAACACCCTGTATAAATAAAGTATCGTTATTTTTATGGTATTTTTAGTAAATGACCTATGCATATAAAATGGAACACGAGATGTAAATGAATAACTGCGAACATTTCTGGAAATGATTCCTTTTTGAAAAATAAACAATGCTGTCATAAAAAATTGTCTGCTTCTTCCCTACAAAGTTATTCCATTACACAGAGAAAATAAAAATGGCAATACACGTATACAATACTCATAAATCAAAAATCATTCATATATTTCAATTTGCACAATCATGTTCACCTTGCGTGTAACCAAAATTCACATACCAAATGTCAACTTTTTTCTGTATTAAGTGTTTTTGAAAAGTCGAAAGTACTGTGTTTTGGTTCACCCTGTAGAACCAATTAATTTTGTGGAAAAACGCCAAATCCAAAAAAATTATGTGAAAAATTATGAAAAAGATTACTTAATTTAAAAAAATTGGCGCCGGGAGGCACGTATAGCCCGCCCATACTAAAATATGTTAATAAAAAGTTGGTAGGCAGTTCTTTTAGTTTCAGAGTAAAGAAATTTTTCCATTTTTTTTATCTCAAAAACTGCGACTTTGACTGATTTGGATGTTATTACAAATTTTGTTGCAAATATTATTCCTAATCTTAAATTGAAAACCGCGTAGCTACTGTAATTTTGGAGTTAGGATTTTTTAAAATTTTTAACCTCCTCCCATACCAGAGCCCATACCCCCTTACCAACCCCCCACCCCCACCAAAAACTAATGGCCAGATTCTCGGGTGCCACAGTATTTTTGTGCCAAATTTGGTTAAAATCGGTTTAGCGGTTTTTGAGTTATCGTGTTACAGACGGACAGACAGACAGACTGACAGACAGACAGACACCATGGAAATATTTTGTACCTATTTAGGTCATTTATGACCCAAATAACTCATTTTGAGTGAAATTAAATAACTTTTTTAATTTCTTAAAAGTCTACCCCTACCTATTGGTATGGTCGGCTAAAAAAATATCTACCGAATTTTTTCGCACTAATTCGTTTACACCCTGTATATAAAATTTAAACAACAATCTCCCTATAGGAATTCTGTAAACTTAGTTCTGTTAAACAATTAGTAATATTAAATCTATAAAATAATTTGAAAATTTTAGGAAAATTCATTTTAAATAGTACCCATTTTACTTATGTTAATAAAGTTAAGGAAACTTGCTTCGACTTCGGCTTTTGAAGCCATTACCTTAATCAGATTTACAATAAATATAGGGTATTATTATCATTAATACAAATTAGTTAATAAAACTCACATCGATATACTCCTGATCTACAGTCATAGGATCTATGTCACATTTATTCCTATGCTCTACAATAACCGGTATATCCCTTATTGTATCCACCGCGGACATCTTATTTGGAAACAATTCACAGTACCAAAAGTATAGTTTATTTCTCTCTAATAAAAAATAAACAAGACTAAGAGAGTAAAGCAAGTTTCTTTTTTGTTGAAAACACTACTAACTACAACACTAAACGTAATTCGATTTTTAAATATACGGCGCCACGATGAACTATCACGTATATCTAAAAGCAGCGCGACGCGATCGTGTATTTTATACGTCGCCAATGGAAATCTAGAATACACGGATGAATTCGCAACTGTTCGAGAGTTCGATACTGACGTTGGCGGAACAACTTTGCGGTATTTTAAAAAGATCGAGAAGGCGGAATATACGAGACGTACCAAAAACATCGGATCTGTTGGCGAGATATTTTTTTTTCTCTGAAACACCTAAAATGTGATTTGATGTTTAACGACTCTAAGTGTACAATAATATCATTATTTATTAAAATTTATTATAGTAATACCGGGTGCGTCTCTATTAAAAGATTGTAACACATGGTTCATAACGACAATTTGACTCGAAATACCAAGTGTCTGGTACCAAATTATTCGTAAAAAATGCTTTTTCCAAATATGCCAATGAGCCACCCATGAGTTCTATTTGAAAAAATTGAGATATGATTAAAAATACGATTTAAGCATTTTTAACCGGCCAAGACAAGATACGAAAAACATTAGACGATCAAATATATTTTTCTAAAGCTCCTTGGTTAAAAATTAGTGTTTTTAACACAGCCATGGCACTCAAGATTGAAATTTAAAATACGATTTTGTTTTAAGCGAAAATGTCAAAAATTGACATGTCATATGTCATTCTATTCAGGATGTAATTTTCTATCGAATAAGTGGCCGAAAACAACTGAATACGTCAATCAATCCTAATTTATGTCATATAGTAACATATGGTATATCATGTTTTTTATATGAAAAAATAAAAAAAGTTACAGGAGTGAGCCACTTTTGAGACGCACCCGGTATACCTTTTCTATGTCACAGGATGACCAAGCAATAAATTATATTTTTAATTATTTATTTTATTTCCTTTTGCCGATTTCCTGTATTTGAGATAGTTATAGCCAGCGATATTTACAAAATACAATATGATCGAAAAAAACGGCGTCAGCGATGGGTATGAAATGAAAATCGGTGTCATTTTATATGTAAAATTATATGGGGAATGTCATCAATCGTCATTTGCAAGTCAACTGGACGCCGATTTTTTCGGTCATACGGGACTTATTATATGATTAAAAAAAAGGCTTCGGAGTTATCCTAGAAATGGCAATCGATGAGATTTTATATGAAAAACACAACCAAACTAATATTTTGTTTTATACAACATGTTCAGGGTGTCCCATTTTCGTATGTTTTATGGGGTTTCTTGTTTATTAGTAGAGATACAAAGATGCGGTTTTCACTTCACATCCTCCGTTTCAAAAAAAAAATGGAACAGGTTTGTGCAAACCGTATTCTCCTATCTTTACTAATAACGGAGATACTGTATGATATCAACCAAAATGGGACACCCTGTATACTCCTTCGATTCAGTCCAAATCAAACCAAACCAAACCAAATCTCAACGTGTAGTGGCGGCTTCAACAAAGATCTCATCGAAGAGATGAGATCTGCGCTTTTTCAACATTGTTTAACTGCATGGACCACAGATTTGGCGGGAAGTGTACTATAGACTGACGAAATTATCTGTTATAAAATCTGAACGTGTAGTGTAAAAATCGCTATCGATTTGATCTTATTGTCCAATAATATTTTAGTTCAAACATTACTCCTACTGTATATCGTAAGTTTTTGAAATTCACAACTCATCGTGATATATTTGGTCTCCTTGTTAAACGTTGGTAAATCATAATATGAAGAATATAAATAGTATCTAACCAAGAAAACAAGTATTTTAGAATCTATTTATATTGCATATCGTAGTTTTAACGTTACAAAAGGACTTCAAATGATTCACGGACAGCTGTTACTGTTGTTAGAAAGAACTTCAAAGATAAACATAAACAGTTTTCTGAAAAACGCAGTAAAGTTCGTACGAAAATAATATTCCTATTTCTCAGTCCTCAATAACTGGTCTCTTGACTTCACTCACACTGTATCTGAACATCTAGTTTTTCGTCATTTTGGATTTCATTCGAATTTTCCAAAAAAATTCTTGAGCAGATTTTACATACCCTGCCGGTCATTCAATTTATGTGGTCTGGATTTTAATGCATGTGACAGAGAATAATATAAATGACCGGTTAACAGACAGAGAAACAAAATCAAAAGCGGCATACAGTGTTGCCGGTTTTTTTCGTTTGTAGGAGAATGTGCGTAGAAAAATATAAGCTATTTTAAAAACTTTCATGTATTCTACTGAAATGATGATAATACAGGGTGTCCCAGAAAGTAGTAGATCAACCCCAGAAACACGCATATGAGTTTTTTTTTGCGAAAAAAAAATGTTGAAATTTTGAAAAACTTTTGAGTGCCACTGTTCACCCTCCGGAAATTCGTTTACCATGCATAGAGAGAATCTCGGAGAGAATGCAATGTTGCCACTTCCTACCATACCCACATCGAAATGTTTATAAATTCGCAGTAATAATTTTAATGGGCTACAACATAGTGGTAATCATAATCATAATTTTTGTCTTAAGCATAAGCACAGTCACAATCACAATTTTAATATGCGTTTATACAACATACTCGCATAACTTGGAATGTAAATACAGCTGATAAAGTAACCCAATTTTCTTATTTTTCTATTTCATAATCATTTTAGAAGTGTATTTTTGTTTAAATTTTATTACTCAGGTTTTTTAAACACGAAAATTATCATAATTATTAAACAAAAATAAAAAAAAAAATAATGCTCCCTAACGGATTTTTGTCGTAATCACAATTAAAAAACTTATAATTTACGAACTCTTCAAGGTTATTAAATTATGCTTATGATTACGACTTCGATGTATAAACAGTCGTATCTAAAATAATGGTTTTAACTGTTATGATTGTAACCAAAATTGTGATTATGATTACGATTATGTTGTATAAACCCACCGTAAGTTTCTATAGAAAAATACGAAAACTAAAGTTATTCATATTAGTGGACATTGCTAATACTAATTTTAGGAAAATGCGCAATGTTTTAAGTACTTTTTACAGTTGAGTAGGCTGAAAAAATAAATTATAAGAGCTTCTTTTTTCGCCATATTAGGAATTTTTTTCAATCATTTCAATCACCGATTATAATCTTTAAATATTAAGTTAGAGCTTACCCTTTTGATGAAAATTGATCAGTATTTGGTTACCCAGTATTTTTATCCAACATATACCATTACACATACACCCCAAATATCTAATAATCTGAACATCACAAATCTATCACTTGCAAAATATTATTTAAAATGTCTCACATTAAACACTAAACTCACAAATACAACAAAAAGTGTTAAAAAACTTGCTTAATAATTATTTAAGACCTCTACTGAACTCTCCCACAAAAGAAAAATAATGATTTTACACCAAAAGTGCCAAAACTTTACGCGATACACGCACGATACACGAATACACGTACAACATACGTTGATTTTGATTTGTTTACATTCTTTATTCTTTAAATGATTTTGGGAACCCCCGAGAAATCGTAAATACCGTTAAGAGCAGTAGGGCCCTCTACCGCTCCCATCTAATACGACTTGCCTTGCGCGCCACAGTGCCGATTGTCCGTTCACAAAAAAAGCTTAATCCGTTATTCTATAGATGTCGCTGGTTGATCGATTTGAGTTAAATTTTGGTTTGGTTAATAAATAAGATTTGTGATCAGCACGTTCGACTATAGTGTGACCAACGGATCTGTAGCTACGGGGTATCGGCAGGGGAATGCAGTTGTAAACAAAACACGCCCAATTTCATTCATAAAATAGGCATGGGCGTACGGTGTTATATGAAAATAATGTGTATCATAAATATAATACTCAGATTAATATTTTTTTCAAAAAACTTTATGCTGTTTGAATCGTCACTGTTGAGTTAGCAGATAAACACTAAAAGCTTTTATTAAAGCTCCCTTAAATATTTTGAATCATTTTATTATTGTGTTGTTAATATAATAGAAGAAATAATTACAGCTGGGGGTTGGAACCTTTGGTGTTACACAGCAAAATAAAACACTAAATCAGTACAATACACCAAAACACTTTTAATTTTACACTGGACGCATGTTTCGCTAACCATGTCTGCCATCAGCAGATGATCAAGACTGAGTCTTGAGGTATATTTATTTATATATCTGTACTAACTATATTTTTTTTCTATAATACATAATTTTAGATATAACTATTTCCAGCAAAAAAATCTTGAAAATAGTTAACTTTGGAAGCGCAAACATATAATTTTACTCACCAGTAGATCCAATATTGCCTATTACACCAGATATTGTATCGCTCCGCCAGCAGTTTTTAAAGGTTAGGTCATTGTCTACCCATATGTTTCATCCAAATAGATAATACTTGGCTATATTTTCGAATATCGCGTATATATTTATATCTCTCTGCAATATAATGGGCCGCTCCATTAATATTTATCTGTTATTTTGACATTTACGCCAAAAAAATTCATTTGATTTTAATAACCCCCTAAGCGTTTCCCTGCAAAAGGAAAATTCGATTCTTCCTGCAATTTTTGCAAAAGCTTCCTAATTGTGGGGACGAGTTTGATTTCGAGATAAAATCTATTTATCAAATTCCTAACCACTTCGAAAAAGTCGTCGAGCTTTTCGACAGCAGTCTCACGTGGTCATTTCTTTCCAGAGCTGGATATCATTTTATCGGGGTTAGTTTTCAGCCTTTTTTTATCTTCTGTGTGAATTTTTTTATAGCCGATAACTCCGGTATAAAAAAAATATCCGCTCAAGTTTACGTTTAAGCGGCAACTAAAGCGAACTCTCTGTAGCTTCTTCATCGCAAAGCCTATTATGAACAGAAGGAAATAAACCAAATGAGATTTCATCCACGTTATTATTAACTTACCTATATAAATTAGCTATTATTTCTCTTGTCTGACTATGTAGCGTCTTACCCTTAACAAATTTATTCATTTTAAAACACAAATATACGATCAAACTTGATATTAATAATTAAAAACTACGACCGAAAAACATTATAACAAGATAACAAAATAATAAAACACAACTTAACTATCAAATATACGAAAAATATAGGAATAAAGTTTAGGATAACCGGTATAAAATAATGAAATAAAGTAATAATGATCAAAAAATTACACCGCCACTGGATATTTCAATAGTATTCAATATTCCTACTCTTTTCAGAAGAGACCGTGAAGTTGGGGATAAAGCAAGCGAATAGGAAAGGCGTAAAAGCCATGGCAACCGCGTGGTAACAAATCCTGTGACGTACTCTGACCAATCATGTTCGACGAATAGGCGGCCATGCGCGGCGATGCCGGTTTGCTAATGATATCGTTGAAAAATCTTCAACTTTCATAATAAGCAGATTATACAGAATGAAAGAAATAAGTTATTAAATAAAACATATCGAACAATATGAACTACGTTAAAATTCCTTAATAATATACGTCAGAATATATGCTAAACACATTATATATAATAAAAATATATTAGATTTATAGTTCATGTCTGGCAATTTTGCAATTTTATAGATAAACGTGGCAATATCGATTTTTTTTTCTCGCATTCCTTCCGTAGCTTCAGATCCGCTGGTCAAACAGTATCAGAAATCGTTCTAATAGTATCGAGCTTTTAAAACACCAAAAAGTTATCGGCGATTGTCTTTAAAATGTTTGTTAGTGCATATTTTTGTGTCGGTAATCGGTATCGGTAAATCGCGATGGCCTATACAAATCCGAAGAAGGTGGATATGGTTCTAAACTCTACCTAAAGTGTGAATTTTGCACACTTCCTCCTGGCAGGTGAAGGGGCTGCGGAAGCTAAGAGACTTTATTCCGAAGAGTATTCGAATAGACAGATCACGAATGCTCGAACCTTTGTGAGTATATTGAAAGTAAAAGAATTTCGGACTTCCATTGTCTTTATTTATTTTGATTAACCCAACATTTCGGTCAGAAGGATCGCTTACCGTTATCAAGTGTAAACTCTGTGAGTTGTGAGTATGGTTCAGCATTTGAGGGATTTTGGAAGTTTGGATCCTCAGGTGGCAAGTTCTAGTGTTGTTAAAAATTGTAGTGAAGTTAAGTGTAGTGTTAAGGGCAGTTTTAGGACTGGTAAAATGAAAAAAAAGAATGCTTTGCAATTATATCGATCTTCTATTGGGATATTTTTTAATGTTTGGTAAGGTTTTTTTCTTGTAATTTAATTTGGGAAATGTGGGAAGTATGGCTACTGGCGATCATCCACTTAGTGTTATGGAATTTGTAGTAGTTTATAAGACTTTCTAATCGCGGCAACAGCGGGCGGCGAATAAGGTGAGATCCGGGAAATTGCCGGTTATAATCGGAAATAATTCGGTTATTTTCAATTTATTTTTAAAATGGCAAAGAGAAAATATGTTTCTTTTGACCAGATCTACCACCCCTTAAAATATTTGCACCCATTTCTGGGACACCCCGTATATCTAAACTAAATATAATCTATTAGAGTTGCAGTAAAATGAGTAACTAATAGTGAAAAATAAAGGCCCAACCCTAGATGCAACATTTTTCGTAAACGTCTATTTGTGCGGTTTGAAATTTGGATGCAAAATCCGGCAATACCGCATAGAAGAAATGTGTTGACTCAATTTTTATCTCTTTTTAATACATTTGATTTTCCATTAGGCTCTCTACATCACTGTTTTACACGTTAAAATCTAGACCGCACAGTTTCGATGACCAAATCGGTATATACAAAACACGAATCTGGAAGGGTTTTTTTATTCTTGCTAAATCTTTATATTATCCATTGTCATTTCAAAGACTACTCTGACGCCGCTATTTTCAATCATATGGTATATTAATGCTGATATTAAAAAAATGCATATATTGAACAGCTTCCAAAAATAAATTCGCTATAATTTTAATTCAACATGATATACGCGAATTATTAATATTACAAAATTGCATACGTACTTAAAACGACGTTACATATATAAAATAAATTTAAATAATACAGTTTCTTATTTTTGTAGAGTTAATAAGTTTGTAACAGTTGTCAAATGACATGTGAAAATGATTTTTACAACCAAGTACAAAACACTAATTACTTAGAAGGAGATTTTATTACGGTTCTCTCTAATTTCAACCCGTGAAAGAAATATACGTCCTAAAGTTAAAGATGAAGAACCTAAAGTGTTAAGCCGAGAATACACCTGGCGAATGTTACTATTTTTTTGCATTCATTCTTATTCGTAGCTATTAGCAACCGTTGCTATCCATTCGTCATCTGAGTTTTAATTGCTTGAAAATTACGAACTATTGACATTTACTATAATATTTTACATATAAAATAACAGCAATCATTCTTTCCAAGCCAACTCTGACACTCTGACGCCATTTTTTGTTTAATCATATAATATTATATTAAATTGTTTAATGATAGAATATCCGTATTATTAACGTACTGTACCCAAAATCCGTAAATCTACAGATTAATCCGTAGTTCTGCCAACACTGTCTCCGGCAATCCCCCACTCTCTCGAAAGCAGTAAACTGCTATCAGCGCGCAGCGGCGCAGAGCTAAACTAAATCCTGGACAGGTTGACTATTTTTAAGCACCGATACAAAAATGAAAATCCGTGGAAATGCGTTGTTTCAACACTACGCATTGATCTTCTTCCCGACCTTTGACACAGATCAATAAATAATATCTATTCTTATCAACTTAATATCGCTATGGTCAACAAATGCGAAAATTTAAAAAAAAATCAATAAAACATATAAACGACAACTAAACCAAACCAAACCCTAGAAAAAACAACCAAACCAAACCAAACCAACTAAAACCAAACCGAAAGTTTGTAAAAAAGTTGCGAACACTATGGAAAACTTTTCAAGATTTTCCATTACACCGCGCTTATGATAAATTTCCGCGGAAAAAGTTATATAGAAAACTTATAGCAAATTATTAATCAAACAAAAATATGTAGTTTTTATCTTCCTATCACATTTCGGCACTTCTAAACTAAAGTTTTAAATATTAGTCAATAACAGAAAAATTAAAAATACGAGTTTTCACAAAAACAAATAATTTCCGTGGCAAAAATCAAATTATGTAGTGCTAGTTTTCTTGTATAGAATCATCCCATAAACCGATATTCTATGTAACTGATTTCGGCTAAACGAAACTTGAGCCTTATTAAAATTTAGTAACATTTTTAAATCACCCTGTAAAAATGTATTTTAAAGATTCTCTTTTCTTTATTTTAATTTAATTGATTTTTTTAAAATAAAGTTTAATTTGCTTATATCCATACCACCCATACCTACAATTACAATATCCTATTTGACCGTATTTTTATCACACGAGTTAGAATTACTCAGGTTCTCATTTATGTTTTTTAGTAGAATTAAGAATCACAGTAATATAAAAATTGGCATGCAGTACTAAATGTAGATATAGAAATAAAAACAATGAATCATCCTTATTTATAATATTTAAATGAAGTAAAATTCTGCGAAATATCAACATACGTTTATTTGGTAAATGATTAGTTTTAATTAGCACCTTTTATATTATGTTGTGCATTAGAAACATTAATGAAATTTCTTTTCGAACTTACTTTATTTTAGTTGCAAGTTTATACTAATTTGGTATACCTAAGGATATTACAAGGCTTGTGCTTTCACTTAAGTAGATATATCGATAATAATTGAATATAGGGTTGTGAGTTGTGAAAATCAAAAAAAATAAAATAAAATAAAAGCCTTAAAAACATATTTTTTATTGTAGGTAACTGTGACATTCCATTGTTAATATTCTAATACTTTTTTTAGTAAAATTTTGACGTATTTTGAAGATTACCTAGTTTGGAGCGAATTCTATTTTTTTTTAAGTTACCTACAGTATACTAGACAATCTAGTTAAACTCTGAATAATTTATTATTTCTCAGTTTGCAGAGATGCAGAGACTTCTAAAAAATATGAATTTCGTACTTGATATACCGGGTGCGTCTGGAAAATGGCTCACCCCTATAACTTTTTTAATTTTTCAGATAAAAAAAACGACATTAGGTAAGTTAGTATACGACATAAATTAGGATTGATTGACGTATTCAGTTGTTTTGGATCACTTCTTGTTTCGCCGGAAATGACTACTAACTTTTGATTTTTAAATGACACCCTCGGTATATTTCTACTTTATTCGATAGAAAATGATACTCTGACTAAAATGACATATCATATGTCCAACTTTTGACATTTTCACTTAAAAAAACGTATTCTAAATTTCAATCTAGAGTGCAATCTAGGCTGTGTTAAGACCATTAATTTTTAATTAAGGAGCCTGGAAAAATAGATTTGATCGTCTAATGTTTTCCGTGATTTCTCCTGGCTGACTAAAAAATATCCAAATCGTATTTTAATAATAACTCAATTTTTTCAATTGGAATGGGGATGGGTCATTAGTATATTTGGAAAAAGCATTATTTACGAATAATTTTGTATCGCATACTTGATATTTCAAGTCAAATTGTCGTTATAAACACAGCATGACAGTCCAGATTGAAATTTAAAATATTTTTTTTAAGTGAAAATGTCAAAAGTTCACATGTGAGATGTCATCAAGAATATCATTTTCTGCCGTGCCGTTTAAAAATCAAAAGTTGTAGTATTTCCTGTGAAACAAAAAATGACCGAAAATAACTGAATATGTCTAATCTAATAATCTTGACTTATGTCATATACAGGGTGTCCCAGGCTGAGCGTGCATTAGAAGTTTCTAGAGAACTATAATATCTAGATCGGAGATTTTTTGCACATTACTGTTTCACAACGAGATCTATCGATTAAAAATATTTTCAATATGGTGGCACTTCCGAAAATACCGGAAGTTGACAGGAACTTTCTTATTTTAAATGGGTACCACCATTTTTTATTACATACTTAAATTCTCTGTAAAATTTTGTGAATTTTGATATTAAACACTCTATACCTAACATTAACAGTTTTTGAGAAAAAAAAAAATATTTAAAATTTTTAGAGGAAAAAAAATGCCTCTCAAAAACAGATTTTTTTTATAGCCTAAACAACAAATTTAGTGAGTACCACAACCACTGTGGCATAAAGAGAAGACAGTGGCTATTTATTTCAAAAATTGAATTGTTTGAATGTCATATAATATTGGCCGTAGCTGTCATGGAATTCAGCGATTATAAAATTATCATAAATCATTTTTTTTAAATGGAAAGCCACTTTTTTTATTTCACTAGTGAAAAGGTTTTTTAAGTCGTTACTTTTTGATTATACATGTTCCTGTACCTAAAATAAATCGTTTTTAAGTTATTTTAGATTTAGTTTTAAAAAGTATATTTTTTGTTTTTTAACCAGTAGCGATGACTTTAAACGTCACGCGATGTAAAACTATATCTGGCCATGTCATATTGTCACTAGCATATCAATAAAATACGATATATATTTTTATAAATACACTTTATAAAGTTTTACCAGCAGTATTTATAATATACGAAATTCAAATAATTAGTTTTTGACAAAAGGAAATAAATTGTCTGATGGTTTGACACTTAATGTCAAAGGAAGCTAGCTAAAATCAAGAAAAAATTACACTTTAAAACTAAATCTTAAATAACTTAAAAACGATTTATTTTAGGTATAGAAACATGTATAATCAAAAAGTAACGAATTAAAAAACCTTTTCACTAGTGAAATAAAAAAAGTGGGTTTTCGTTTGAAAAAAATGATTTATGATAATTTTTTAATCGCTCAATTCCATGACGGCCAATACTATATGACAATCGAACAATTTAATTTTTGAAATAGATAGCCACATGTCTTCTCTTTATGTCCCAGCGGCTGTGGTAATCGCTAAATTTGACGTTTAGACTATACACATTTTTTTGACAGGCAGTTTTTTTCCTCCAAAAATTTTAAATATTTTTTTTTCACAAAAACCGTTAATGTTAGGTATAGAGTGTTTGGTTTGGTTTCGTTGAATCAAAATTCACAAAATTTTACAGAGAATTTAAGTATGTAACAAAAAAATGGGGGTACCCATTTAAAATAAGAAAGTTGCTGTCAACTTCCGGTATTTCCGGAAGTGCCGCCATATTGAAAATATTTTTAATCGATAGATCTCGTTTGCAAAACAATGATGTGCAAAAAATCTCCGTTCTAGAGATTATAGTTCTCTAGAAACTTCTAATGCACGCTCAGCCTGGGACACCCTGTATAAGAACACACCAAATCTGGTTTATTTATCTAAAAAAATAACAGTTATAAGGGTTGTGACAAGTATACCGGGTGTTTTTGAAAAGTGCTTCTTTCAAAAACACCAAGAAATTAGTAGTTTCAATTAGTCGTAGAAGTTTGTTCACCTAATTTTAATGTAAGCATTCAGAACGTGATAATTAGTGGTAGTAATTTTCAATTAGTGGAAAAAGTTAACAAACTTTTGACTTTTCCACTAATTATACTTCAAAATTTGCCAGGAATGTCATTTTGGCCTTTGATTATCACCCGTCAAGAAAAATTTTGGTTAGAAATCAAAAGTTTATTGTTTTATAAGCTAAATATTATGCTTTCTCTATGGATACAACAGACTACCGCAAATTGTTGCTAGGATATTTTATTAATTATAATTATGTTTTTTAGACATTGTGAATGATCGTAAAGTAAAAAGTATAAAGTGTAATTGAAACCACTAATTTATTCCACTAATTGGGAGGTTCTGAATGAAGCTTCACAGTAACTAAGTGAAACGAATAAAATAAGCATTTATTTTGCCCACCTGATAAATTCAAACCTGAATGATATTGCACAAACTGTACCATTACCTTATTTAGGAAAACGATCCGTTTCGCCAATTTGTTTATCTACACGGCTACGGCGAAGGTATAGAGGGTGTCTCAAGCTGAGCGTGCATTAAGGTGCGTATTCATTATCCGAACGAACGAACGAACGAATGAAAGTGCGGTATATTTAGACGGGGACCGAACGCATGCGGCCGTTCGTTCGTTCGTTCGCTCGACCATCCGTTTCGAGTCGGTACATCAAAGGCGTTCGCCAACAAATGCCTCCGGTCTTCTCGTGCGGTCCTATCGTGCGGTCCCCGTCCATACCACTAGCGTACATTTGTTCGTTCGGATAATGAATACGTACCTTTAGAAATTTCTAGAGAACTACAATATCTAGATCGCAGATTTTTTGCACATCATTTGTTTCACAATGAGATCTATCGACTAAAAACATTTTCAATATGGCGGCACTTCCGGAAATACCGGAAGTCGACAGCAACTTTTTTATTTTCAATGAGTACCCCCATTTTTTATTACATATTTAAATTCTCTATCAAATTTTATGAATTTTTATGTCAAACACTCTATACTTAAGATTAACCGTTTTTGAAAAAAAATTAAAATTTTTGAAGCGAAAAAACTTCCTGTCAAAAAAATTGTATAGCCTAAACGTCAGATTTAGTGATTACCACAGCCACTGTGACATAAAGAGAAGGCATGTGGCTATCTATTTCAAAAATTAAATTGTTTCAGTGACATATAATATAGGCCGTAGTAGCTGTCCTGGAATCGAGAGGTTCCATCGTTAATTATCATAAATACTTTTTTTTCAAATGGAAAACCACTTTTTTATTTCACTAGTGAAAAGGTTTTTTAATTACTTTTTGATTATACATGTTCCTATACCTAAAATAAATCGTTTTTAAGTTATTTAAGATTTAGTTTTAAAGCGTAAATTTTTCTGGTTTTTAACCAGTAGCCTTTGAGGTCGTCAAGCGATGTAAAACTATATCTAAAAATTATATCTGGTCATGTCATATTGCCATTAGATATCACTAAAATACGAGATATATTTTTATAAATACCTACATTTAATAACCTAACTAATAATTAGTTTTTTGACAGAAGGAAATAGAATGTCTGATGGTTTGATACTTAATGTCAAAGGAAGCTAGATAAAATGAAGAAAAATTTACGCTTTAAAACTAAATTTTAAATAACTTAACTACGATTTATTTTAGGTATATAAACATGTATAATCAAAAAGTAATGAATTGAGAAACCTTTTTACTAGTGAAATAAAAAAGTGGGTTTCTATTTGAAAAAAAAATGACTTATAATAATTTTTTAATCTCTGAATTCCATGACAGCTACGGCCAATATTACATGACATTCAAACAATTTAATTTTTGAAACAGATGGCCACATGTCTTCTCTTTATGTCTCAGCGGCTGTGGTAATCACTAAATTTGACGTTTAGGCTATACAAAATTTTTTGACAAGCAGTTTATTCCTCCAAAAATTTTAAATATTTTTTTTTCTCAAAAACGGTTAATATTAGATATAGACTTCAATATCAATCAGATTAGAATATCAAAATTCGTAAAATTTTACAGAGAATTTAAGTGTGTAATAAAAAATGGGGGTACTCATTTAAAATAAGAAATTTGCTGTCAGCTTCCGCTATTTCCGGAAGTGCCCCCATATTGAAAATATTTTTAATCGATAGATCTCATTGTGAAACAATGATGTGCAAAAAATCTCCGATCTAGATATTGAAGTTCTCTAGAAACTTCTAATGCACGCTTAGCCTGGGACACCCTGTATATTGTTTTTTATGCCAGTTTGATAACAACTCATGAACAACTTTCGCATTTAAAACGAATTAATATATCTATGCCAATCTATCAAGTTCAATTTTATATTGACACCTTTTTAAATACAGGGTGACCAAGTCTTCTGAAAAAATATCACTCCAAACTTGTTTAGAAAATAAATGGACAATGACAGTCTACATTTTAAAATATTTTGTTAAATATACAGGGCGATTCCAATATATTTTAACACTAAATTTTAGAAAATACCATATTGTCATAATAATATACTGGGTAGTTTTTTAAATATTGCCATTTTTAAACGAAATTTGCTGCACTTTTAAAGTACCCTCAAAGTTAAAATGTAAAATTCGTTATATTTTTTAATTGAAATTATTTTATAAGTGGGTTTACAAAAATAAGTTTAAGCTATATTTATATTAATTGATGACCATGACATATACAGGCCAGGTCAAATGTAGGGTCGTTATTTTAAACGGAACACTCTGTATTTTGAGACGTAAATGAAAGTAGGTTTTATTCATGTTTATGTTCGATAAATATTTTTATCGCCAAAATAGATTTTTATGCACAAATGTTTTTTATAATGGTAATTTTCTATTTCATGAGCACAGTAAATTGTTTTTATAAGCCTATCATTATTAATGACAAAAGCCAACTAATAATAAAGCTATAAACATATCATGTGTTTTAGTTAAAATATCGATTTTAAGTGCTTAATAAAACAACGTTAGATAAATCATAATTTCATAATATGTATATAAAACTCAAGCATCATATGTAGTGTTAGGGCTGGTCAATTGACTGTGGTAAATTGCCCGATCAATTGACCAGTCAAATTCGGTCAAAATGTCTTAAATAACATATTACAATTGTAGAATGTTATCTACAATTATTTAATAATAATATGGTAATTTATAATTATTATGCGTTTGTGATGTCCAATTTACCTATAACCTTCTGCAAGGAATACGATACTTAGCGATTCGGAGAATCTTAATAAAAATTTGAATCCTGTTGTTCGTTTGATATCTTTATGGAAAATGCATCTGTCACTTTATCGGATGTCCGTCACAAACTGTATTTGTTAAAAGAACATATTAATACATTTGTTTCACTAAGTCCTTTCTTTAGAGACAGCCGTAAAAAGTATCAGATCATTATGTAAAAGATATTATCGTCAGATATTACACCATCAACATGGTGGGACAGTTGGTAGAATAAATCGGTACTTCACAATGTTGCAACAAAATTACTAAGAATGCCGGCCTCCTCAGCTTCCTGTGAACGAAACTGGTCAACTTGAGGAATTGTTCATAATAAACTTTTTTAATTTGTTAATTTTTTAATTTAATTTTTTTTGTTTTAAAATGAAAATATTTGTTATTTATATATCATTTCAATGATTATGTGAAATAAAAGATTTATTTGTTTCATTGTACTTTTAAAATTATTTTGGTCAATTGACGAAAAAAAAATTGACAGGTCAAATCCACAACCCTAATCATATGGGAGGAGCAAGGGGAAAAACACCACCAGGAAAGACACTTATCCAGGCGCGGAGAGAAATCCCAAGAGAAAGAGGGATATATCATCTATTATAGATTCGGGACAACACCATATCAGGTCTAAGAAGAGACCAAGTTAAAGAGGCGGAGAAAATGGAGACAGATCCTCCAGCTTCCACATCACGGGTACCTCAGCCGGAGACAAGCTCCTCGATTGTGAAGGGCACGGAGGGCAATTGGCAATTCGGAAAAGTATAAACTGGATTAACCATAGACTTAAAATAAAATATAGACTGAGCATCTCATTCATAAATAGCTGGAACATGCGGTCAGACAATGTCTTGTTATTGTTTTAGGTTATAACGAGTGCGACACGAGCGATAGATATGTTGTCTCTGTCGTAACGGTCGTTCCCTGACGACTCTGACGAGAAACGCAACACTGTCTTTCGTTTCTCAAGTACACCTGAACTCTCCGTATCATAGCCGGGTAATTTTTTTATTTTAATGAAGCTATAATTAAATTAAAAATATATCGTATTTAAACTTTTTTATATTTTATTAAGATTTAGGAGAGTTTTTTTTAAATAAAAGTTTAGAAAAAACGTCTTAGAGTCCAAAAAGGATAAAAATAATAAAATATGTTATAGAAGAAATTTTATAATCAAAATGACGTAATTTTTGAAATTATTAAAAAAAATATTAATTTTAGTCAAACATTTACAACCCCTAATATTAATCAAAACAGGATCTATTCTACAGATATAATAGAATCGGCGACACACAGTGCTTCGAACATATGGCTCTAGAGAACAAAAATCCAAAACTTCTCTTTTATTGTAAGCAATTTATTCAAACTAGGTTTATTTGACACAAATGATGAGTACTCTCATTGTACTAAATGATGATGTTCTTAGTCCCACGTTTATGAAAAAAAAAATCTTATAAATAATAATAATGTTGGAGCTGTGTTCCATCTAAGCAAATAATAAGTTATTGTATGAAAACGGTGTAAGTATTAAATAAATTCCTGTGATAAAAAAGAATTGAAATAACATTAGAACATGATTCCTAATATAAGCCTAATATAAGATAAAAATGTTTTTCTTTAATGAAAAAGAAACATGATTATGTAAGAGAAAAAATTCAGATTTTACATTTTACTAAAAATATTATCTAAATAAGCGCCTTTCTACAACAACGCCACTGACTCCCAAAAAAAAATCCCTGGGTAAATTGAGAGTTGCCTACCGGTCGAAAGTCGTTTCAAGACTTAAATGGATTATTTAAGTCAAATTTCTTACAAATTTGGCACTGGCGAACCATATTTTATAGTTCTTGAACAGAAAAAGTAAACAAAATAAACACTTAAGGACTACAAGCTAAGAAAATGCGTTAATACAGCCGGGGAGATAGCGGCAACAAAGATTTACCGCCACTTTACCGCACTCGTGCGACACGTACTACAAGGTAATAAATGAACGAATAGGCGACCTCGCCTCTAATCGGTGTTGCCATATTGTAAAGGATTTATCCTTTTTACATAGTATTCGACTTATAATTAAGTAGTATTAAGGACTATTTAATACATCTATGGAATATTAAAACCTACTTTATTAAAATGCAGTATTAATATCTCAAAATATGTGTATAATAAGTAAAAAAATATTGATAATATTAAAGACGTGACAACATAGGTTGGACGAGGAACGTTTGGTCGGCTGCGGTCGAGTGTACCCAGAAGTAAACATGTATACAAAAATTATTGTTTGACCGCGTTCAGATGTAAATAGTGTAGTCTATATTTTATTTTAAGTCTATGGGATTAACCATTTTAGAACAAGCAAAAATTTTTATGAACAATTCATTTTTTAGGGTTCCGTACCCAAAGGGCAAAAACGGGAACCCTATTACTAAGACTTTGCTGTCCTTCCGTCCGTCTGTCACAAAGGTCTATCTTATGAACCGTTATAGCTAGTCAGTTGAAATTTTTACAGATAATGTATCTATATTGCCGCTATAAGAACAAATACTAAAAACAAAATTAAATAAATGTTTATAAATAAAAAAGTACTTTCACTAAACATTATCTTTTAAGTAAGAATTTTACGTCCTCGGTGGCCGCGTGGTTAAAGCGTTAGGACTTTACGCTGCTATGACGTTGGAGTTGTAGTAAGGCAGATTCGAATCCTAGTCAAGGCGACTTTTTTTTAATCGTTTTTTTTTATTTTTACATATTTATTTTTACTTTTTACATATTCATTATTGATTAATACAATTTTTAGTAATGTGTTTCTTCGTTTTTTTTTAATTACTTATACGCGCATTCAAAATTTCAGCTAAATCGGAAAAAAAGTTTATAATAATATAGTGTCTAATGTTGTATAGATAATGAATGGTACGGAACCCTTCGTGCGCGAGTCCAACTCGCACTTGACCAATTTTATTATAAAAGTATACATAAGATGTCAATGAAAGTGTTCCCTTTGGAAATAAAATCCGAAGACATTTTGTAGAGCATTTTCGAAATATGTACTGGGTCACTCTGTCTACTGCCCGATAACGAATTTGCAAATTTACAATTCTACTTTCATAATAAAGTATAAAGTGTATTTTGACATACATATAGATATAAGTAACTCGTCAACAAGCCTTTTATTTAAACCCACTGAAAATGAAACGTAACAAGCCAATGGTTTTCTCACCAATTTGAGAAAGTAGGATCCTTTTAGGCGCGATCCACCTACGATAACCAAGCTTGAAAATAGTAGTATCTATTTAAATAGTAAATTGAGTTGGATGATTCGGTTAATTAAGAAAGATGATTTGTAAATGGTTATATTTATTTTTATAATAATAATTAGTAGAACTATAAGGTTATAGTAATAATTCAGAACTAATTTTTGTTTAATAAATGTTGTAGGTATATGGTATATTACTTGACTACTATTCGAAATATAAAATGTACAAGGGAGTCAGCGATAAAGTTCATGAAAAATAATGTAATCTAAAATTAAGTGTAGATTTCTCTATTTACAAAATTTAGTTTAATAAACAAAAGCACTGTAGATCTTTTGTAATTTGACATGCCCTATAACTGAGGTTGGATTTTTTGGCTTTACAACAGAAAAATATTATTAAATTACCCACAATATAAAAAAAAACTATATAACAATTAAATTTTTAGTTACGTAATCGAGGGCGCAATTTTTAAATTTATTGTTGCCTAGCCAACCATGGACATATTCGGCACCGGGCCGACTAACTGGAATTTAAATTTCCGGCTGAGGATTCAGGTGGTAGTTCTGCTGTAAAAAATGTCAAGTTGCCACATTTATTTATTTACTAGCGTGTACCAGCGACTTCGTTCGCGTCGAATTAATCATTTGTAATGGTGATGATAAAGCACAGCAAGAATTTCCATTAACATACAGTGTGGATAAAATTTTCTCACATTTATGTTAGCATGAGAAAAAACAATATGGCGATATTATTGTATAACTTGGTAATATTTGAGGGGTAGATCTCGTTGGAATTTGACTTTCGAAAAATCCGTTTGCCAGAAATAGGCTTTCTACGTCAAGCAGTTTAAGTAGAATCGTGGTTAAGAAATTACCCAATTTTTTGGAACACCCTGTATAATTTTTTAAAAAATTTCAAAATATGTAAAAAAAACGAAATAAATTAAGCTTGTCCACGTGTTTTCCCGAAAGACTAACCGCTTTTTAAATAACAAATATTGTAATATTTGAGGGGCGTTTTCACCCTCTTGGAATTTGAGATTCGAGAAACCCTCCCTTATCGAACCTCTACACCCCACAGTCAATCCGTTTGCCAAAAATCAGCTTTAAATGTCAAGCAGTTTAAGCAGAATCGTGATTACTCAATAGTCATATTTTATGAAACACCCTGTACCTATACATTTATAAAAAATCCTAAAATATGTAAAACAACAAAATAAAATATACGTGTTTAAGAGTTTTTCCGAAAAACTCACCGGTTTTTAAATAAAAAATATTTTAATATTTGAGGGATAGTTTCACCTTTCACCCCCTTAGAATTCGAGTTTCGAAAAATCCCTTCTTATCGAACTTCTACACTCTAAAGTCAATCTGTTTTCCAAAAATCAGCTTTTCACGTCAAGCGCTTTAGGCAGGATCGTGATTAATCAATGACCAGATTTTTTGAAACACCCTGTATACATTTTTAAAAAATCTTGAAATATGTAAAAAACAAAATAAAATATACGTGTTTAAGCGTTTTTTCGGAAACGACCGTTTTTTAAATAAAAAATATTGTAATATTTGAGGGGTGGTTTCACCCTCTTGGAACTGGAATTTCGAAAAATCCCTTCTTATCGAACCACTACACCCTAGAATCAACCTGTATGCCAAAATTGAGCTTCTTACGTTGAGTGGTTTGAGCAGGATCGTGATTAATCAGTATGTCAGTCACTTAAGGATTTTATATATTAGCACAGATAACACATAATCCAGATGGCTCCTTACGTGTTAAAAATTGTCACCCCAATTTCACTCCAATTTGGAAAAATATTGGAGTGACGTTTGAATAATCTGAAATTTTTAGATTCCTTTTCTAACTTTTTTGGGAGGTTTTGCTTCTCTTGCACAGATGTCGCTTGCACTTCAGTTGCGTGGTTGCCAAACGTTATATCGAAATATATTTCATTTCATTATGAATATATAAAATTAAAAATTATGTAAATTTATAAACATGAAATAGATATGGATGTTAGGTAATACCGGATGTTAAATTAATATATAAATATTTAACTTAATACGTACATTATTATTTTATTAATTTATCGTCACACGTCATTTACCAGTTGCCTAATTACGAAAAGTTTCATATGATATTAACCTCAAAAATGATCTTTGAAAACAAACAACAACAAATAACTCAAAGAAATAACTACATACTACATAATAATAACTGATAATAATGACTTTTAATGGTATAAAGGCTGATGAAGGTAATTATAAACATTATTTTGAGTTTGTTTAATAAAATATAGGATACAATATAACTAAGCAAAATCAAACAGTTTTAGACAACCAATACAAGATTCAGAACTTGACATCGTGATAAACAAATTGTACATTCAGGAACTCGTTTAAATATTATAGGTAAGTAATATTTTCACAAAAGTAAACATAAAGTAATATAGAATATTACCTGTGATAAAATGTTAATTAGTGACGTATATTTATTCTAATCACATTTAAATTTAAACTCAAAATTTTCATAAAGAAAATGATAATTTTTCATAGATATAAAGTAAATAATATTACATATTTCAGGTTGATTGAAGAATAATCTACAATTGATTAGAGCCTATGACGATGCGAAGATAATTAATCACCTAACTTTAAGAAACCAGCCTAAAAAGTTTACATGCATCTCATCTAACCATTATAGGTAATAATTTACAAAATTAGTCATTTTGATTATAATATTATGGTACTTAGGTACATTTTATCTTCTAGATCAGTAGTGATTTTTCATAATTTGAATGAACTCACAGATAGCAATGGGGCACCGCACCGAAGCAGTATTACAAAATGTGAAATAAAACTGTAGTACATATTGCTCTATAAAATTTAATAGAAATAAATTTATTTATGAAAATTAATGAAGTTTTATCTTTCCTAGGAAAAAAATAACAATTATATTTTGAACAATTAATTTAGAACATTAGAGTTAAAAAAATATATGTGTTAGAAATTGTAACACATATTTTTAACTCTATGTTATTCTAACTTAGAATAACATATTTTTAATAAAATTGCGCTTATACTTTATACTTTTTTGCTATTATATCAATAAGAACTAACGTAAGGAGCAATTCATTTATACTATAAACACACATGCATATTTTTGATCTTTTTTAAAACCAGTGAATAATGTTGAAATATGCTACACCTTTAATTCTTATTAACTAACTTTATAGCTAGACAGTTGAAAATTTTACAGATAATTAATGTATCTATGTTGCCGCTATAAGAACAAATACTAAAAACAGAATTAAATAAATGTTTATAAATAAAAAAGTACTTTCACTAAACATTATCGTTTAAGTAAGAATTTTACAAAGAATATTCAAGTCCTCGAGTGGCCGTGTGGTTAAAGGCGTTAGGATTTGAAGGCGGTGAGACGTAGTGAGGCAGGTTCGAATCGTAGGCAAGGTGACTGTTTCTTAATCTTTTTTTTTATTTTTACATATTTATTTTTACTTATTTATTATTGATTAATACAATTTTTAGCAATGTGTTTCTTCATTTTTTTTAAATTACTTACAAGCGCATTCAAAATTTCAGCTAAATCGGAAAAAAAGTTTACAATAATATAATGTCTGATGTTGTATAGATAATGTGTGAATGGTACATTCAATGATAATGAACCCTTCGTGCGCGAGTCCGACTCGCACTTGGCCAATTTTTTGTTAATTGAAACGTTTAGAATTTGAATATTCGTTCAAAATTTTTTTTAATAAATTTATTTATGATAAACAATTTATTAATGAAAATAATATGACCGAATTTCCTGGAAAGTTTTTCAAATTTGTACATATGAAAACCTAGCTTTACCACTTATCATAGAAAATCTCTATTCCTTCCCTTATCACGGAATAATAAAGGAACGAACCATATGCGACAAAGATAGAAGATTTAGATATGTCGTTACTGTCTTTTGTTTTTTTAATGGATATTTTAAAAGGCGGGTAATTTACCTTTGACTGTCTTTGATTATAACTGTGTGTGATTAGTGATAATAAAATTATTATTAAAATGTCTGGTAATAAGTGCCAATTTTATAATTGTGGGATTTCTCGGAAATCAGGTGTACATATGTTTAAGTTTCCTGCGTCAAGAGATCCTAATTTATGTACAAAGTGGATAGAAAATTGTGGTGAGTTCATTCATATAGAATTTTTGCACATTTTGTATGTAAAAATACGGCGTTAAGTTACCTTAGAAATGGTGATCGATGGCTTTTACCATATACCGTATGATCGAAAAAAACGGCGTCAGCGATGGCTATGAAATGAAGATCGCTGTCATTTGATATGTAAAATTATATGGGGAATGTCATCGACCATCATTTCCAAGCCAATCGGACGCCTTTTTTTTGGATCATACGGTATAATTTAACACATTAAGAATTGTCCATCGTTATTTCTTTATCTATGCAAAGTTTATGATGGATAAATCAAGTAATTAAGTGGATATAAATTATAAATGAATCAGTGAACATAAACTGTTATAAATTATAAGTAATGCAATTATTGAATATACCATACGATCGAAAAAAAAAAACGGCGTGGGAGTGGGCTTGGAAATGAAGCATATATAGATTAATTGAAAGCATTTTATAAATATATAGTTATACAGGGTGTCCCCAAAAAAGTTATACATTAAAGTTGTTTTTGTAATGGAATACCCTATATATTAATTGATTTTGGATTCCAGGAAAAAATAAAGGTGTGTTTATTAAAGAAGCATGTGCCTAGAATGTAAGGATTTTGACATATTTCACATTTTGTGAAAATGAAGAATAAAATTTAAATTTCAATAACAGCTATCTATATTGTAATTTATCCTGTATAGCCTGATATTTAGTTACAATAACCATAATATGTTAAACCAAATTAAAATGTGACAGGAAAAGTTATACAGGGTGGGACAAAACTTATATTGAACATTTATCACTTTGAAAAGCAAGTTACTCCTTTATTTTAAATGGAACACCCAGTATATTATTTCCGTGTTCAATGGGAATTCATATATCTTCAAAATATTATTAAGGTTGCCTACCCCTCTAACAAAGATTTTCCTAGATACTTTCATTTTATGATTTTGCGTCAGTAGATCTTTTATTATTTGAAAAAATCTAGGTGGCTGTGTTAATTTATCAAAAATTAAAGGATGTAGTATAAAATACTGTAATAAAAACATACGTTTAAAACATATATTAATTATCACAGAATTAAAATTAGATATAAATGTATAATTATATAACAAAAATTTGAATCTAAAAGTAGAATCATATCAATTCTTTCTGATGTAGGATAAGTTTCTATTTTCGGAAAATTTCTTAGATTTTTTTTGTTTCAACTGACGAACTGACACAAAATAATAACTAGTTGCTAAAGTTGAACTAATTTGACAGCTATGTTGAAGTAACGTAGACATATCACAGCCACCCTAGATTTTATCAAATAATAAAGATCTATTCACACTAAATCATAGAAATGAAAATATCTAGGAAAATCTTTGTTTGAGGGGTAGGCCGGCAACCTTAATAGTATTTGGAAGTGACATGAATTTCCCATTGAATATCGGAATAATATTCTGGGTGATTCAATTAAACTAAAGGAGTTATACAGGGTGGGTATTAAAGGAGTTATACAGGTTATACCAATGTTCAGCATTAATTTTGCCCCACCCTGTATAACTTTATGGGTCAGGTTTTAATTTGATTAAAGTGCAATAGAGTAAATTCCAATTTAGGTAGTTTTTCTTGAAATTTAAAAATTGTTCTTCAAAATCTTAAGTAAGTCTAAAACCTTACATTTCAGTCATATACTTCCCTAATAAAACACACCTTTATTTTTCTCTTAGAATCTAAAAATTAATTAATAAAGGGGGTATTCCCTTACAAAAAAATACAAATTTGATGTGTAACTTTTTTTGGGGACACCCTGTAGAACTCTCTATATTTTTAAAACGTACGCAGAATTAACTTACATATGATCACAAAATTTCATTTCAATACGAATTGGTCGTTCTCCTTGGAGCCTCCGAGTCATATGAGAGGCGCCACCCTGTATAATTTTTATATAGTTGCACTTTAATAAATTGTTAGTTAAAACTAACAGTCCTACGAGTGTGGAATTTTGTACAGGTGGATTTTGGACATTCATCTCTTAAGAGAGTGAAATAAGGGATGAAAATTTGTACAAACATTTGTTAAAATCGGGTTTAGAAGTATGAAATTCTGTTTGTTCCTTATGTAACGTAATTTAGTAATAACAAGCAATTTTTTTTCAGAACGTCCACACCTCATTTCACCCCGTTAGAGGGCGAATTTCCAAAAATTGTTCCTGAGTGCTAAATTACGTTACATAAGGAACGTCTGCGCAAAATTTCATACTTCCAAAACCGATTTTAATGAATTTTTGTACAAATTTTCATCCCTTAATTCTTATGGGGCGAATGCCTAAAATTCGCTTCTGAGTACTCACTTTCATCACTTGAGGAACCTCTGTGCAAATTTTCATACTTCTAGGACAGATTTTTTTCAGAAAGTTCACCCCTCATTTCACCCCCTTAGAGGGAAAATTTCGAAAAATTGCTTCTTAGTGCTAAATTACCTTATATAAGGAACGTCTGCGAACAATTTTATACTTCTAAAACCGATTTTAACAAATTTTTGTACATATTTTCATCCCTTATTTCTTAAGGGATGAATGCCCAAAATTCGCTTCTGAGTATAACTTTCATCACTTGATGAACCTCTGTGCAAATTTTCATACTTCTAGGACAGATTTTTTTTCAGAACGTTCACCCTTCATTTCACCCCCTTAGAGGGAAAATTTCCTAAAATTGCCTCTTAGTGCTAAATTACGTTACATAAGGAACGTCTGCAAAATTCATACTTCTAAAACCGATTTTAACAAATTTTTATACCAATTTTCATCCCTTATTTCTTAGGGGATGAATGTCCAAAATTTGCTTCTGAGTACTCACTTTCGTCACTTAATTAACAATTTCCAAATTTCAAACTCCTCGGACTAATTTTAAAAAAGTATGCAAAATTTCACCCCCAGTTTCACCCCTTAGTAGAAGAATTTCCTAAAATCGCTTTGTATAATCGAACTGTTAAGTTACGCTACTTAAGGCACCTCTGTGCAAAATTTCGTAGTCCTAGGACATGCTTTTTTTTGTATACAAAAGTACCCCCCATATCACCCCCTTAACGAGCGAATTTCCAAAAATTGCCCCTTAGTGTTCAATTACGTCAGTCAAGGAGCACTCGTGAAAAATTTCATACTCTTAAACCAGATTTTAACAAATTTTTATGCAGCTTTTCATCCCTAATTTCACCCCCTTAGCGGTCGAATTTTCAAAAAATCCCTTCTTAGTGCTCATTTACATCACTTAAGGAACCTATGTGCCAAATTTTATTTATTACTATATAGATAACCTTTACCCTTATTTTCAGCTAATGAATATTAAGAGACAAATAATAAAAATAAAATCTAAATTATAAATTTCATGGCTATAAATAGAATATATATGCATCTAGAAATTCTGACTTTCAAACATCCACTGCGACTAGTATTTTCATATCCAATTGTATAGTATTAAAGTCCGAATATACATTTTCCCTGGGTTTGACCGAATTTGCTTATAAATATGAACAACCGGCTACGTCGCTTCACATCGCGTGGCCGTGGTGTGGCTCGAAATTCGTTCGTTTTAAAAATATTATTAGATTTGGCTATAGGCGCCCTCTGTGTCATTAATAGGGAACTGTCTCATCGAAAACATGCTGTTCCGTAAGCAATGGCCATCTGGATTATGTGTTATCTGTGATATTAGTATAGATTTCCTGACATTGTCATTCGTTTTGACACTTTAGTTTTGTATTACGAGTGGGCGCTAAATTTTTATTAGCCTAGGGCGCAAACATGTCTTAATGCGCCACTGAGTCGAACATTGTTCTTTTTAGAACCTCTTAATGCGAAGTGCACAAGATAGCTTAATAACCGTAAAAAACTCATCGCACCTTTATTAGAATATTTTAAACGGGAAAGAGGTAGTATGTCCCTTAAGTGCTGTTAAGAAGGTGAGTTTTGTTGATGTAAATAATAACTGTTTTAATATTTAATTAATTTATTTTTGTTTATAAAAATATTTTATTACGTTATTAACCCTAATTTATGTTATATACTAACATAGAGCAAATCTCGTTTTTTATCTGAAAAAATAAAAAAGTTAGGTTAGGTTAGGTTAGGGTCAGCCAGTTTTGAGACGCACCCGGTATATGTATAGAAATGGCTTTAATATATATTTTTAAAGATAGAATAAGATAAAATACATTTGAAAATGATTTTAAGATTGAACTAGACTCAAAAATATCAAATGCTAATAATAGTAACATAAAATTAAGGAAAAAATCTTTTAATAATTTGCAGATAAAAACTTAATAAAAATATTATTCCTTATGGAGAATATTTAAAAAAAAGTATATACAAGGTGCTACAAATGCGAGGTACGAGCATTGGTATCTCGCAAACCGTAATAGATACGAAGATGGTTAAATTGGGGCAAATTTGCGCCTTGGGATGTTTGCCAATATGCCATCAAAAAAGTTTTAAAAATTTCAAGGATTGCTGAGTTTTTTTAAAAAAGCGGATTTTTTTGAAAATCAATTTTATTTTTCCCTGTCGTTACTTTTTAGAAAATCAAAAAACTAATTGCACATTATCATAGCCACTTTATTAGGGCTATCTGAGAGTATTTTCAAATTAGTTGATAATTTGTGACCATTGAGTAATCAGGATTCTGCTTAAACTGCTTGATTTTTAAAGCTGATTTTTGCCAAACGGATTGACTGTGGGGTGTAGAGGTTCGATAAGGGGGGGTTTCTCGAATCTCAAATTCCAAGAGGGTGAAAACGCCCTTCAAATATTACAATATTTGTTATTTAAAAAACGGATAATCTTTCGGAAAAACGCTTGGACAAGCATAATTTATTTGTTCTCTTTACATATTTTGAAATTTTTTAAAAAATCATACAGGGTGTTCCAAAAAGTTGGGTAATTTCTTAATCACGATTCTGCTTAAACTGCTTGACGTAAAAAGCTTATTTTTGGCAAACGGATTTTTCGAAAGTCAAATTCCAACGAGATGAAACTACCCCTCAAATATTACCAAGTTATATAATAATATCGCCATATTGTTTTTTCTCATGCTGACATAAATGTCAGAAAATTTTATCCAGTTTGTATGTTAATGGAAATTCTTGCTTTGCTTTATCATCATCATTACAAATGATTAATTCGACGCGAACGAAGTCGCTGGTACACGCTAGTTTTACATATAAAATGATTCATCTTCATTTCATAGCCATGGTCGACGCCGTTTTTTTCTTGATCATATTGTACCTAGTATTTTAATAAAATTGTGCATATTTCGTCCTTTTTTAGTGCATATTAGCATGCATATTTTAATTTTTTTATAGTGCATATAATTGATGAACATATAACGATATCTAATTATACGAAAACAACTTTTAAAACAGAGTATATAGATTACAGATTTAAAATGACTAGGCCAGTATATATTTTATATACCGGGTGCGTCTCAAAAGTGGCTCACCCCTATAACTTTTTTATTTTTCAAGTTAAAAAAAAATCAAGATTTGGTATGTCAGTATATGGCATAAATTAGGATTGATTGACGTATTCAATTGTTTTCGGTCACTTCCTGTTTCACCGGAAATTACTACAATTTTTGATTTTTAAATGGCACCCTCGGTATTTTTTTTACTTTATTCGATAGAAAATAACACTCTGAATAGAATGACTTATCATACGTCAACTTTTGACATTTTCGCATACTTGACTTGCGGTTCGTAACGAAAAGTTGACTTGAAATACCAAGTGTGTGGTATCAAATTATTCATAAAAAAATGCTTTTTGCAAATATGCTAATGAGCCACCCTCGTTCCATTTGAAAAAATTGAGATATGATTAAAAATACGATTTGAGCATTTTCTAACTGGCCAGGAAGACAGTAAAAACATTAGACGATCAAATTTATTTTTCCAAGGCTCCTTGACTAAGAATTAGTGTTTTTTACATAGCCATGGCACTCTAGATTGAATTTTAAAATACGATTTTTTCTTAAGCGAGAATATCAAAAGTTGACATATATAATATGTCATTCTATTCAGAATGTCATTTTATATTGAATAAAGTAAAAAAATACCAATGGTGCAATTTAAAAATCAAAAGTTGTAGTAATTTCTGGTGAAACAGGAAGTGACCAAAAACAATTGAATACGCCAATCAATCCCAATTTATGTTATATACTAACATACCAAATCTCGTTTTTTATCTGAAAAAATAAAAAAGTTATAGGGGTGAGCCATTTTTGAGACGCACCCGGTATATTATTATTTATGATTATAAAATTAAATTTTAAAGTTATAAACCAATTAATTATTTCCTCAGTACAGAATTATCACATACAGATCATACCAAATAAACTTTTTAGTCACCTGATTAAGCTTGACCGGTACAGCGTTGCCGACTTTTACATATTTTCTTTTAATCAAATATTTTAGAAAACAAAAATTAATTAATTATCAATATATAAGCAGTTATTATTCACATCAACAAAACTCACCTCCCTAACAGCACTTAAGGGACATAAAGGGTCATTACTAACGCTTTCCCGCTCAAAATATTGTACTAAGGTTATGATGAGTTTTTTGCAATGGCTGTTAAGCTGTTTCGGCATCTTGTACACTTCGCCTAAAAGCGGTTCTAAACAGAACAATTTTCGACTGTAAGGTCTGCTAGTAAAAATTTTTAAGCTCAAAGTATCAGAACACAATTCACTTAAACCAAAAACTTGTAATACACAACTAAACTGTCAAAACGAATGACAACGTTAGGAAATAAATAAATCTGGCAACTTGACATTTTACACACAACCTGAATTGCCAGCAGGACATTCAAATTCCAGTTAATCAGTTGAATATGTCCATGGTTGGTGGTTGGCAACAATGAATTTAATAATTGCGCCCTCGATGACGTAGCTTAAAGTTTATTTGGTATCGCTTATACAACAATGTAAAGGATAGATGTAATACAGATTGTCATGTATAAATGATGTATGATCAAGCAAGCTTTGACATTGACAGTTGAAAAATTCTAATAATATTTCCCCATATTTTTTTATGTCATACAAAGCACACTTGATCCTAAAGCCTTTTGATCATATGCTATATGATAACACAATAATATAAATATAGAAAATTGAATATACTCACAAACACCGATGTGTAGCATATAGTCTAAGCAGCAGCCATAATAGTGTTAGATAGAATCCTGCAAACCAAAACAGCACACTTCACACAATGCTACTACATTTATATTACAATAAAAAGTCAGTCAGAATTTTATCAGTTAGTTTTATTTTCTATATACCTAAATAAATATAACAGTTCTACAATTTCTAATAAGAATTTGTGTTATTTTCAAGTAGAATCAAAATAACTCTTCCGATGGAATCACCTCTAAAATATTTAAAATAAAAAAAAATATTTATTTTGAATATACATATACCGTATGATCAAAAAAAAAAACGGCGTCAGCGATGGTTATTAAATGAAGATCGCTGTCATTTTATATGTAAATTTATATAAGAGATGCCATCAATTGTCATTTCCCAGCCAACTGAACGCCGGTTTTTTCTATCACATAGTATAAGCCCATCTGGTTAAGACAGAAGAACAAATGAAGAGTACAGGGGAAAAACGGTCTAAGTCAAATTTTATGATTTTGAGATAAAGCAATTTTAAAGTTCAAAACGCTACAAAAAATACAATATTTCAATTTAAAAAATTCTTCTTTTACCCATATGTTCCCTAACTATCTCGGATCTTTGAGTCATAAAGTTTTCGCTTTTAGAAAAAAAATTGATAGAAAAATCAAAAATTTATTGGTAAATGGTCATGACTTAGCCCGTTTTTTCCCTGAATTTATAACACTTTTGTATTTTGAAGTATTTTATTTCACTTAATAACCAGATTTATGCCTACATAAATAATACAGAACAAAAACTAGAAAATGATCTAGATTATTCTGACATTGATCCGATCATCTAAAATGGAAAATTAGTGTTTTTATTTGTGTAAAAAATTAAAAAAAAATTTACCTTGAAATTTGTTTAATAGGAGAGAAGTCACCAATTTTCTCAATTAATTATGCACCAGTGAGGTAAAATACTCCTGAGTTTCCTTTTCACAAAACTTTTTCAAACTCTGCAAATTAGCAAAACGATTAAAATGGCGACCAGAACGCTATCGAATAGGCGCGTAAAAACACGGCTTAGCCCGTTTTTGCTCGGTACCGCACGCACTTGTCACGTTATTCCCCTGTACGGGATATTTTTCTTGTTTAATATCTTCTGACTTATCGCGTTCTTGCCATGGAAGCTATCTTTAGAACAACATTTAACATATTTTCCATCAGATGACATCAATATCTCAATTTCGCTAAAAATTGACTTAGCCCGTTTTTCCCCTGTACCCTTCAAATGGAATTGCAAAATACTATTTAGTTAAAATATCTTATTTTGGGTTTTTCTTATAAATGATTCTGAACTGTCCTAGAACTGTGATACGCACGGTTCAGAATCGATAACACAATCCCAATGAAAGCTGTTTACATTTTATAACTCTTTCACAAATACTTATTATATACCTATACATTACATAGATGATTGGGGCTTTGACATTGACAGTCAAAAATTCTAATATAATTTGTAATTTCCCATAAGAATTTGGAAAAAGAAATGATATTACTATAGCCTTTTGATTTTTAGGACATCTTAAGAAAAAATTCAACATTATTTTCATTTGAAAAAGTACCGTATGATCGAAAAAAAAAACCCGCATCCAGTGGGCTTAGAAATGAACAGCGATGACATTTCCCATATAATTTTTTTTTCACAACGATGTTCATTGCATAGCCATCGCTGACGCCGTTTTTTTGGTTGTATTGCATAAACGGGGTTAACCATTTTAGAACAAGATTTTTCATCAAGATCAACAAGAATACATTTTTCTAAATATCTTAATAGAAAGTTGTGTAAAACTGTGTTTTAGTTGTGATTCCATGTCCCATTACCAGAAGAGTAACAATAACAAACATGGTACAAAGATATTAAGCAAGTACCTAGGTGTTTTAACAATTATTAAAGGGTGGTAATAAAACAATTATTAGTTGTAACTATGTACTCTAGGTTTCTAGGTAGCTAAATAATGGCTAAATACTAAAATAATATTCTCGAATTTAAGACCTTAAACTTCACTAAGCTATTTTAACTCGTAAATTATATTATATCCATACAAAGTATGTTTTTGAAGAATATATAGTTACAATTTGCAATCTTTTATTTTTGTAAGGTTTTAGAATGCCATTGTACTTATCAAATAAGATATATTTAAAAGTTTTAATGAAAAGGAAACTGGACTGATAACAGCATATCACAACAGGTCAAAACTTATTACTTAATCTCTTATTAGAAATTGTTTAAACATTAGGTATACAAATTATAAAGTTTGCAGAATGTCAGCAATAGAATGGACATCTATTTATAACCTATAACTCACTGTTATAACATTCTTAATAGAAAGTTGCAAAATACTTGTTGAAAAGCACACAAATATATATTAATTAAGTAAGTAAATCCCTTCCAAAAATCCAAGCTGTTAGTAAAGAAAATTGTTATAAATAGCACGTAAAATAAATTTTAACAATAAGAATATAACAATTCTACTTACGAAAGCATTGCGGCTAAAAGGCATTTCGGCTTATTCGACACTTAAGTAAACAAAATTACAGACCTAAAAATTATAATTAACCAGCTAAATTTTCTATTTTTTCTTGAGAATCCTACGGCTAATAAAAAGAATCATCTGGAACTGGAAACATTGAGTGGGTGTGTTCAGAATATCCTTCAAATTTGTCATTTAAAAATTTACTTATAGCTCTGTTTACTACCTATTATCGATTCTGGAAATTTAATGTTGAAGCATGAAAAAAGTGGGATTTTTATTTTAACTAGGTTTGTTTAATTTTTTTATTTAAAATTGTAATATGGGTTTTTGAACATATTTCATTTTAAGTCAAAGTCCTGCCATCTGTATGTGATGCACCAAGGTAGTTATTAGAAGAAATATGAAGAAAACTTTTAGATGAATGAAATTATAATTATTTCAAAATCCACCCAAAAACATTTTCTTTTCTCATCTGCTCATCTCATCCAAAATCTCATCTGCATCTCATAATTAATAATACAGATTAATACCCATAGAAAATATTAATAACGAACTAATTTTGCTCTTATAATACCGGTTTATTAATTGAAATACCGTCAGAGATACCGCATATCAAGAAAAATGACGTTCAGTTGGCTGAAGAATGACGCGCGCGATCGATGACATTCCCCCACATTCCCCATTGTTCCCCATATAATTTTAATTTTACATCTTTGAATAAAATATTAAATTCTCGTATCTCGTAGCACAGTTGTTTAGCATTAAACGAGGGTTTTAGTTGCTATACTCCTCCGGAACGGCTTCATCGATTTTGATAAAATTTTATATGTACTTATATTCAGTAGGTCTGAGAATAGGTTGTTATCTATCTATAATCTATTTATATCCCTATATGCACAGAATATCTAGCTACGCTGTGCCAGGGGGGTGACAGTAAACCGGAAAATTGGAAACAGTTGTGGCGCGGTTCTACCCAGGCAGAAAGCATGGCCTTCTAGACTGTCCTAGACAAAAATCTGAATATTTCTATATGATTTCTGTCAGTTTCTGCTACGGAAAATTTTTATGCACGTCGGCGTCCTGTTCTTTTGTCTTTTGTCTGTGTGTCAGCGTCAGCTCCCGAGGCCTCTGGCAAGGTCGGGCGCCATTTTAATTTTTGCCGTTTAGATTTGATTGGAAGTTTGTTTCTGATATTTCGGCTGAAATTTATAAGTACAAAGATGTTTTTTGATATAAAGTTCCTTGTTAACACTTTAATAAAGTATATATGATATTAATTACATGAAGAAAATGATGAAATCGACGTTTCGGCGTGTAGCAGGTATGGGCCATATTATAGGTAAAAATAGGTAATATATTAACTGTTTTTATATTTTTTTAGCTTTAAACCCAAGGATCTTGGGATATTCTTTCAAGGATTTTTCCGTATCTCTACTTTAAAGACTGATCGGTGATTTTGAGCAATTGAAAGCAAGTTATACAAGGTAAATTATGATTATTGAACTATTATTAGCCTACGTTAAATTTCTACAAGATGAACAGAAATGCGTAATTACATATCACATAGGTACCTATTATGTATTTTCATAGCAATAATGCTATAAATCTATGTATGTAGATTATTTTTAAAATACAAATGAGGTATTAGATGTATATGTATCATATTTTTTATTCATTTTATTTTCATTCAAGTCCTGTTTGATTTAATTCACAAAAGTCTTATGTAGGTACCTATATTTATATTTTTTACATATTTTTTTTGATTCCAGGTTTTGTGTGGGTTCCGGTTGCCTTTTTCCTGCTTCCAGTTATTTATCCGTGAAGCTGTGAAAACATTTATTTATCTTCAAGTTTCTGTAAGTCAATGCACTGTTACTTTACTAATTCGCTTTAACACAGCATCTCTGATATTATTTAAATATTTAATATTGATACAGTAGTTTATTGGTTTATAGCTCTTTAATTGTGTTGATTTGCATATTTACATTGTTCTAAATTCCAAATAAATATTTTTGAGTAATTTTGTTGTATTATTTACTACTAGAAAGAGTAAAAAGTTATTAACCCTCATTTAACCTCCTGAACAGCCCGCCATTAAAAACCGGAAACGGAAATAAATTTCATAATATTGAAATTGTCATGTCTATGTCATGTCAAATGTCCCAGCCGCCATATCTGAAAATTAGTTACCCAGGCAGCCACGCTGTTTCCATAATTTAACATTGACTTGACACTTCTTCTTGTATTTATTATTTTATGCGCTGTGCTATATGATAAGAATGGTCCACCCAGGGTCCACCCATAGATAAAGGAAACTAGTTTAACCCTTGATTATGTTTAACTAAGTTTAGATTGGAAAGTGCCCATAAGGACAATGTATGGGACAATGTAAACAATATTTGGCGCTATTCTTGCAACGGTCGCGGCCCAAAGCTTTTGATAATTTCGGATCGGTTCGGCTTTTTCCGGAATTATGTCGCCAAATATTATTTATTCAAATTTATTATTATGTTCTTTTAATTTTATAAATAAGATACAGTTGTTGTCTATAAGAAACTTTATTTTATATAAAGACATATATGAAATACCTATGAAACATTGGAAACCGACGTTATGCCACAACGGGTTTTGCAGTTCACAGTCCACAACATAGCTTTTTAAGTTTTTAATGCCACTTTTTCACAATTATCACGAGTTTGAGTAAATAAAATTTAAATTAGACTCACAAGATAGCAATAATTACTTTGAGAATGGACGCTGTAAACACTTTTCGGTATTTTTTCAATGAGGGCGGTTTAAATTTTAAAAGATTTCATAATTTTTGAAACTAATACCAAAAATATTTTCGTTTTAGTTTGGGCTAAAACACATTAAGTAATAAGAGATACAACCAGTTTTCGATAAACACATTATTTTTCATTCTAGTGAAAATATAATTAAATTTAAATTGAATATAATAAACATTATATATAGTGTCCCCCATAAAGTTGGATCCATATTCACGTCTTTTTTTTATATTAGAGTTTTAAAAAATCTTTTTGTGGCAGTCACTTCTGCTTTGAAAACAACTTAAAATGCACCAAGTCAAAGTTGACAGCTAACATCTGGGAGCTGTCAAATACAATATATTTAAAAGGAATTTTAAAAAATTGGTTAAATTATTATTATTTTAAAAAAAGCGACTAACAAAATTATGGTTCAACTTTGACTTGGTGACTTGGTGCATTTTAAGTTGTTTTTAAAGCAGAATTGATTGCCAAAAAAAGTTTTTTTTAAACTCCAATACCAAAAAAAACCGTCCATATGGATTCAACTTTATGGCGAACGCTGTAATTATTGAATGGCTTCCCCGAAAAACGTTGTAACCGACATTTTTTTCAAAATAGAGATTTCCAAAGATATTTAAACTAACCGAGTTTAAATATCTTTGGAGATTTCAGTGAAATAAGGTTGTAATTTTCTTAGGTATAAATATAACGTTTTTTCCTCTGGGTTTTCACTGAAATTTCGATATTAAAAAAATTGTTGGTTACAACCGAGGAGCCATTTAATTATTACATTAATTACTAGCGTGTACCAGCGACTTCGTTCGCGTCGAATTAATCATTTGTAATGGTGATGATAAAGCAAAGCAAGAATTTCCATTAACATACAAACTGGATAGAATTTTCTCACATTTATGTCAGCATGAGAAAAAACAATATGGCGATATTATTATATAACTTGGTAATATTTGAGGGGTAGTTTCATCTCGTTGGAATTTGACTTTTGAAAAATCCGTTTGCCAAAAATAAGTTTTTTAGGTCAAGCACATTAAGCAGAATCGTGGTTAAGAAATTACCCAACTTTTTGGAACACCCTGTATGATTTTTAAAAAAATTTAAAAATATGTAAAAAAACCAAATAAATTATGCTTGTCCAAGCGTTTTCCCGAAAAACTAACCGTTTTTTAAATAACAAATATTGTAATATTTGAGGGGCGTTTTCACCCTCTTGGAATTTGAGATTCGAGAAACCCCTCCTTATCGAACCTCTACACCCCACAGTCAATCCGTTTGCCAAAAATCAGCTTTAAACGTCAAGCAGTTTCAGCATAATCGTGATTACTCAATGGTCATATTTTATGAAACACCCTATATAAATTTATAAAAAATCTTAAAATATGTAAAACAACAAAATAAAATATACGTGTTTAAGAGTTTTTCCGAAAAACTCGAAAATTTTCGAAAAATCCCTTCTTATCGAACCTCTACACCCTAAAGTCAATGTGTTTTCCAAAAATCAGTTTTTTACATCAAGCGCTTTAAGCAGGATCGTGATTAATCAATGACCAGATTTTTCAAAACACCCTGAATACATTTTTAAAAAATCTTAAAATATGTAGAAAAACAAAATAAAACATACGTGTTTAAGCGTTTTTTCGGAAACTTGACCGTTTTTTATATAAAAAATATTGTAATATTTGAGGGGTGGTTTCACCCTCTTGCAACTCGAATTTCGAAAAATCCCTTCTTATCGAACCTCTACACCCTAGAATCAACCTGTATGCCAAAATTGAGCTTCTTACGATGAGTGGTTTGAGCAGGACCGTGATTAATCAGTATGTCAGTCACTGAAGGATTTTATATATTAGTATAGATTATTACATTAATGTGTACTAAGCAATATTAACCAAAATATATTTGACTTATTTATATTACTAACCTTACTAATTTTTGTAAATCAGCTCAGTGTTTTTGTTCTTTATTGATGCAAACTTATCAGTAATATCGTCATTTAATATTCATTTAAGTCTATTTAAACGAACATTTTCATTAAAATTAAGCATAAAATCTAGCGTTTTTTTTTCTAAAGCATCGGCTATTTTATTTTGATTTTTTTAAATTTCTTAGCATTAACTGACATTTTAAATGTTCTGCAGAATCCCCGTGTTTATACACAGATTTTGTTATATTTACGAAATCAGTGAACCCTTCCTTATTTCAAATGCCATGTTTACTAGAAAATAGTAGAATAGTGCTACTACATAGCCAATTAAAATTCCTTAAACGTATACAGGGCTATCAAAAATTGTTGGTTTATTTAAATATCTATTTTTCACAAAAACTTCGTTATTTCAAATACAACACTTTGTATTTTTTAAAATAACAGTAAACTGTTATAAAATTAATTAAAGTCCATTAACTAATGTCGATTTTGAAAATAGCCATCTTGATTGCCATTTTATTTAAAAATCGCTTTTTATTCAAAATCTGAGATAGATTGGTATAGGAAACCCTAATATAGTATGAAAGAGCATTTAAATCTGCTTATATTTATTTAAAAAAATACGGGGTCTTGCATTTGAAATAACAAAGTTTTTATGTAAAATAAATATTTAAAATAGATCAGCAGTTTTTGGTACCCCTGTATACATTTAAGGAAGTAATTAATTTTTCAGTAAAGTTTATTTCTGATAATCTCTAATCGGTGTTGATAATCTTTTTTACTGCATATTTAAATATTTTTAAATAGGTATCTCAAAAACCTAGGTTTTTAAACTTATTTAACCCTTATAATAAATGCCTTTTTTAGGTTCAAGAATCCAAAAATGATTTAAAATACCGGGTGTTTCATAAAAAAATATAGAACTTTGGTAAGAACATTAGTTCTGAGACACCCTGTTTATTTAAAAACTATTTTAAATTATGCACATTTCTTCCCCACATATATTATATCCTTAACAAATTTTGTTTCTACGTCTTTCTTTCCAATAATCTACCGAGGCGAATAAGGTGCGCCACCCTGTATAAATTTAACATTTAAATGACAACCATTGATAACGAATATTCTAAGAAAATAAGAAAAATACGCAGAAAAATCTCTGATATCTGGATAATATCGTTGATTGAAGAAATTAGATGAGCAGCCTTATGGGCGATTTCGTGCCACAAAACATGTCCGAGATGTAGCTGGCGTTACCGTCAGCCTGTCCGAGATTTAGTTTAGCTCTGCACCGCTGCGCGCTGATAGTCGTTTACAGCGCAGCGGATTGGACTTGGTGGTCGGAATGGATGGATCGGAATCCAACAAGTAAGGGTTCGTTTAAAAACAATAATAATAAGCTTTTGAATATAGACGCTAGGGGGCGTTGTCCTACAATTTAAAAAACATTGCGCATTTTTTCAAAAAAATTAAATGCAATAGTATATGTAATTTTAGCTGATCGGAAAGAGTAGTAAAAGCTTAAAAAGTCAGCGAAAACCGCATCTTGATATCTTCTTTCAAACCGAAGATATTAGCAAAATTATAATAAATACCAAAAAATAAGCCCTTAATTACCTTATTTTTACAATACGGTATTAGTAGCCCTCTTGATTATGCCCATTCTAACAAAAAATAAGATAAAAACAGTTAGTTTGTTTTAAAATCGACGAAATACCAGAATACCATAATACCAGATGTATTAATATCTAACAATTAAGATATTAATAACAGTGAAAAAGAAACGATGATTCAGTGAAGTCATGGTAGGCTTTGGAAAAAAGTTGCTTTTGACGTAATGGAATAAACGTCAAATTATTATTAGATCAACCTTTTGATAGCCTTAGCAGCGTTTTTATTGCTTTTATTATTTGAAGTAGTTGAATTTGTTGGCATTTTGAAAAAGCAATATATAAAATAAATATATAAAAAGCGATAAAAACGCTGCTAAGACTATCAAAATGTTGATCTAATAACAATTTGACGTTTATACTATTACGTCAAAAGCAACTTTTTTCCAAAGCCCACTATTTTCTTATTTTTTGTTGCAGTTGCGCCCCCTAGCGGTCATTCTATAAACTTGAAAATAATTTCCAGCAATTTCTCATAGCCTCTTTATTTATAAATATTTTTTTCCGCAGCTCCTACGGTTAATACTTTCCGAGATACAGCCGAGAGCTATTCTTAGTGGGACACCCTGTACAGCACTTGAGACGTAAGGGGAAATCAAATCAGCCTTGTCACAAATTTGCCCATTAGGTTGAGTATCTTCCCAATTCTTTGAAACAACGGTAATGGACTACGTGTAAAAAGAAATTGCATCAAGACGACGGAAAGTAGGAAGTATAGGAAAGAGCTCTTATTTCCAAAGAAAAAATAAAACAATATATATTATTCATAATATGTGCAGAATTTATTTATTATATAATATTAATCGTAAGGCTTTGGTCTTAATAGTGTAAACACCTGATAATTACAATTGAAACTGTACAGGGAATTTTATATCATAGAATATCCATCATGTATTGCTATATTTTTATTTCAATAAATATAATCGAAACGTTTATGTATCATATACAACAATATTCGATAAGTTCTTATTTTTATATACTCATGTTATCAACAAACAAGTAATAGTATATTTAAAATAATTTAGTTTTTCTAGCAATTCACAATGGATTATGCTATGTAATTTTTATAAAACAAATTCTTTTCAGTCATATAATTTAAAGTATATTAATTTAGCTAAACAAGAAAAAAACATATACATAAGTACAAGAAAAGTATTTTTTTTTCTAAAAATATCTTTTATGTTGGAAGTTTCTCCAGTGTTTACTTTTGTAAATACACTTGATTTCAAACAGAATATATACAAATAAGGGTTTGTACAAGTCTAAATTAAAAAGATTATAGCATTTAATACCTTGATATATCATAGAATACATTCAGTCAAACTTCTTTAACAAAATAGCGAAATGGAATGACTAGTACGTGTACACAAATACAAATATTTATTTACGACTAAGTTCTTATAAAAACATTATTTTACATCATACTATAAATTATAGTAAACATAAAGTATTGCATTAAATAAAATTAAATTTACAAAATATAATCTATTTTATAACAGAACGGGGATATAGTTTTCATTTTTTTAATAAAATTCAGTATAAATTATAGTTATGTTCTGTGACGATTAGTAAGTGGTTCGTTTTTATTACAAATAGTTATTTTATTGTAATCTGATTTATGGTGCTATTATCACATTATCACACCGTTCATATGGGTATTAAAAATATGCACCACACTTTATGAAAAATAGTAATGAAAAACAAATTTGTGCATCAAGAGAATTTATGCGTTTTGTTTATTAGTGTTATTTTAGGAGTAGAATGTAGAATGAGTGAGAGGCGAGTTGTAGTCACTGCGACATTAAAGACCTTGTGCCTCTCAAAAGTGGCTCACCCCTAATCATTTTTCAGTAACAATTTTTTTTCTACATCTTTTCAGTTAAAAAATTGAGATTTGGTATATTACTATATGACGTAAATTAGGATTGATTGACGTATTCAATTGTTTTCTCTCACTTCCTGTCTCACCGGAAATTACTACAACTTTTGATTTTTAAATGGTACCCTCAGTGTTTTGTTGCTTTATTCGATAGAAAATGGCACTCCGAATAGAATGACATATCATATGTCAACTTTTCACATTTTCTAATATGGTTTATTTGAAATTGCAACATGCGATTCATAACGACAACTTGACTCGAAATACCAAGTGTGTGGTACCAAATTATTCGTAAAAAATGTTTTTTCCAAATATGCTAGAGCCACACTTGTTCCATTAGAAAAATTTAGATATGATTAAAAATACGATTTGGGCATCTTTTACCCGGCCAGGACAAGACACGAAAAACATTAGACGATAAAATCTATTTTTCCAAGGCTCCTTAATTAAAAATTAGTGTTTTTAATACAGCCATGGCACTATAGATAGAAGTTTAAAATTCAATTTTGTTTTAAGCAAAAATGTCAAAAGTTGACATATGATAAGCCATTCTACTCAGAATGTCATTTTCTATCAAATAAAGTAAAAAATACAGAGGGTGCCATTTAAATATCAAAATTTGTAGTAATTTCCGGAGAAACAAGATGCGGCCGAAAAAAATTGAATACGTCAATCCATCCTAATTTATGTCCAAATTATACCAAATCTCGTTTTTTTATCTGATAAAATAAAAAAGTTATAGGGGGAGCCACTTTTGAGACGCACCCGGTATTGTGCCCCCTTCCTTGAGTTATAACTCATCACGCAGTCTATAACCCATCATACATTTTTCTGTTGTAGGGGAGAAGGGTATTTCCCATCCTTCTTTGATAATAGATGTTCTTCTTCCGAGTTAATAAGTTATTAAAAAGTGGTTGTGGCAATATTATTCTGTGAACTACTGTAAAAGCTTTTTAATAAACATTTAAATAAAAATTTCAATTCGATCGTAGAAAAAATGTTGTGTGCAACATGTGCAAAAATCATATTTGTTGCACTCAGTATGATGACGTAACCGTTGCATTTACACTTGAGGTGAAACTATAATACATTTCATTATAATAATTGCAAAAATAAAACAAGAGAAGATTTTTTGCTTTTCATTTAGTTGGAAAATACCCCTTTTGCTTTTTAATTACACACTTGAATCTCAATTGTAGTTAATTAGTTTTTCCTTGCCTTTCATTTGGCTTGTGTGTCTGTTTTGATAAAGTTCTTCATCAGTTATGGCACATATTTTTGCACATCCTGTCAAAACTATTTACCGAACAATGGAATTAAATGGTGGGAACAATTTCTTAAAAATAATGAGTAAGATACTAACAAAATATGAAACGAAATTGAACCTAAAACAACAAAAAGCTAATAAGTATTTAAATACAGACCCCTTCTCTATAGTAATATTTATATTGAAGAAAACCCTGCAATCCATTCACAAAATATAACAGTTCACCATACATTAACTGACTAATGTCTTTACATACAATTATGTAAGTATTTCATTGATAGTTTTCTTGAAACTATTGTATAGAATAAATCCAATTATTTTCCAAATAAAAATATAAAGTGTATAAGTGTTAATTCGCAAATACACTTAAAAAACTTATAAATGCTTATTCTAAAAATAAAAATATCGAAAGTTATTTAAATAATTTGTTACGTACATTTATAATAAAAGAAGGTAGGTACTCCATTCTTAAGTATTTAATTTTTTAGAATTATTATTTACACATTTTTATATTATCATTCATGCTTTAGGGGGTAATTCTACTTATAGTACATTATCTATCATTAATAATGAAAATATTTTATATTTTTCGATAGTTGATTTTTTAAATACACTCAAATTAGATCATGTATTTAACGACATATACATGTATTTTAATGTGACATCTCAACTTAAAGATTATCCTGCTGACATATTTTTTTAATCTTTCAGAACATTTCCTCGTTCTTATATTGTATAAACAATTATTAGTGCGCCTGAAGTATTATATACAAAAATAAATTATAAATTTGTACATAATAATACTTCAAGTTAGGATGTCGGCTTGACAATAATTAGGATTTAAAGCTAAAAACTGTAATTCTTAAGAGATATAAGATAGGTACTAATCTCCGTATAAATAAAACTGCATCTTTTTTAACAGTGAAATCCTTGTTATGTTGGCATTATATAATTCGTTGCAAACAAACATAATGGAAATGCTTATTTTTCAGTTTATTTATCTGTATCATTACCAGATATCTTGCTAAGGAAGCTGAGAGAAGTTAGCTCTATTATTTTCCAAGCACTCTGTTTATAAACCAAGAGATTACAAACATATTAAGAAAATAAAGTTGTTGACTGGTGTCCTTGATTATTTTTTTTTATGTAATATGTAGTCTTGTTTTATCACATACGACGATCTTAAATTACATACATATGTAGTAGTTCTTATCACAAGAACTATATTATAAAAGTCTTTTCAAATTGTCAATGTTGCCTCATAATCTGTAGCAGTATATTTTTATTAATACTAATTTATTACCTCTCTTCAATCCACTTCATTCTTATAAGTAAATTTAACAAACAAAAATACATTTTCAACTAAATAAACCTTATAAGAACATAATATCAATAAAACTATGGCAGAATGAACGAAAACTAATTTTGCGGAAAAAATTAACTATTTAGGCCAACGACAGTAACCCGATGTTAAATAACATAGAGTGGTTTTATTATAACTGGTGAACATAACGTTTAAAATAAAATGATATCTGGCTTATAACAGGGTGTCGCTTAAATAAGTAAAAGTATACACTCCGGCACAACATTCCGCCACCCTAAAAATTTGACTATCTATGTTTCATAACTTAGTAATCCGATTTTTATGATTATGGTATTAGTGTGAAGATAAATTTATTAGCATTATTTTTTATTATTTTAATAGCTTATATTCTTTGATTAGGTGGGTTTATACTGGGCTAAATCAAAAAGTTGTTTTTTGTAATAAACTCAAAACACCCTGCGGAAAAAATGAGACGGGCATTTTGGAAAAAAATACTGTATCCTGTAATCTTAGATGTATTCCGAACATTTAATTTTTTGAATAATCTCCTATTATCTCCATTCTTTTATGAGCTACATATTTTTAAGTAAAGTATTTATTTCAGAGATTCTTTTATTGACAAAAACATTAATTTTATAATAATTTTAATAGCGTGTATGTTGACCTTCTGCAACAGCTCAAGATCTTGAATGAATCTTTTTCTTACAGTGCCACACTCTATATAGAGCGTCAGCTACCTCTCGCATGTACTTGTGATGTGTGTCATCAGTGTTTCACAAGTACACGGGACGTACAGTTTATTACCGAATCCGAACGGCACTATTTGAAAGGCTGTACAAGGCAAATATACTAAAGGTGGTTTGCGATTGCCTTCCTTGAGGTGGCGGCTCGTTGGTCGCTCTATTTAGATAAATAAATATTTTTTATTTAAATAAATAAAGGGATCGTACTGGCTGGGGATCGAACCCAGTACCTTCCGCTCCGCAGATCGACACACTAACGCTGGAGCTACGGCCGGCCCTTGAATGAATAAGGGTAGTTATTCTTTCTTGATCTATAGCATGATGAATATCAAGCTATAGATCAAGAAAACTCTTCACAAGAGCTAAAGCTAGCTAGCCATAGCTCTTGTAAAGTTTGTGGTGGAATAGGACCACGACGAACAACTCTTTTAAGTTCATCGCAAAAATGTTCGATTGGATTGAGGTCGGGACTACAAGAATGCCATTCCAATCTTCGTAGTCCAACCTCATCCAGGTACTCGTTAACTACTCGTGGTCCTAACTCGTTACCCCGCGCAAAGTGGGGCCTGGCATTATCATGCATCAGTATAAACTGATTTCCAATGACCTTTCGTTGTTGTCATTTTAAGTTGTCGTTCCATTTGCTCCTTAGCAAATGAAACGACAACTCCTTGGAGGACATCCTCAATATAACTGTGGGCATTAAGAGCTCCATTTTCAAAAAATTCAAGATTATAAAAATATTAGTACTTTATTTAAAAATGTGTATCTCATAAAAGAATAGAGATAATAGGACAATTCAAAAAAATGAAATGTTAGGGAATACATTTAAGATTACAGGAAAGGTTGTGTTTTTATCCATCCATATGAATCGACAATAACCAATTTAGATATATTATACTTTTTAAAAGTCAACATATGTATATAGAAAATGTATGTTTTATAAAATATATGTTCACAGTTATAATAAAAGTACGGTCTAAAGAATAGTTTATAATCATGAAAATGCAAAACAATACTGAAGTAATGGCCACGAAAATTAATGGTCAGTAAAATAAGAGTCTATAATAAGTAATAACAAATTTAATATCACAATCGAAACAATATATTTGTAAATAATGTCTATACCTTTGTGGCGTTCATTTCTTCAAAAAAGTCTTCTGGGTATTTCGTCTACTAGAAGAAAATCCACAAAATAAAAATAAAGGGAAATTAAAACGACTTTCGTTGCACGTCATTAATGACACCATGCGTCGTCTTATGGAGTTTGCTGGTGGATTATGATGTGCAACCAAAGTTATTTTAATTTCCCTATAGTTATTTTTTGTAAGGACCGGTGGGTTGATCCAACGGAGACTAATTTGTCAGCGGTATTTTACTAATAAAACGAATTTGTCTAAGGGACAAAAAAATGCTTAACGTTTCAGTATATCTCCTTCCGTCGTCGGAAGTAAAAAAACACAAAGAACAAATAAAAAACTATTTCTAAATAGGTACAGGGTGGGTCAAATTGGACACAATTTAAATAGAAACATCCTTTTCCATAGGAGATAGACGAAAACTAATACCGGTGTCTAGAGCTCAATTTTTTATCAAAAACAAGACGGCAAAACCCGTACTTCGGTATCTGTGACCGTTTCGGAGTTACGGGGTGTTTTTCAAAAATCTGCTTTTTTAACAAATCGCTGTAAATTTTTTGCTATGGAAAATTTTGTATTTTTATGATAAGATTTCCAAAGCACCTTTTTACATGGAATTTAATAGTTTAAGTATTAACCTTTTTTAAACCAATAATTTTGAATTTGAACAGAAAATTTGATTTTTTAAATGGGTCACGCTGTATTTTTTTAATTCATCGAGGAGAACTAACTACAAAATATTTTTTGCGTGGAACTCTAAAATTGTTAACTAAAAAAAATTATACTTAAACCATTAAATTCTATGTAAAAAAGTGATTTGGATATACTTTCATTAGAACACAAAATTTTCCATAGTAAAACAATTACCACCGGTTTTTAAAAATGCACATTTTTTAAAAACACCCTGTAAATCTAAAACAGTAACAGATGTTCGGGTTTTACTATTATGTTTTTGATGACAATTGAGCTCCAGATACCATTAGTTTTTCTATATCTCCTTTAGAAAGGGGAGTTTGCCTTTAAAAGTGTCCAATTTGGCCCACCCTGTACAATTCAAGAACAGTTTAGTTTTTTTAACAAAAACGTCAATTAAAAACCGTTAACGATCTGTTAAAATAAATACATGTATATTGTTGTACTATTTTTTGTCCGTTAGATAAATTTGTTTTATTAGTAAAATACCTATTGACAAATTGGTCCCCCAAACTATTCTTATTGTACAATTTCTTCTAGTGGCAAAAATACCGAGAAGACTTTTTTGAAGAAATTAATTTGTTTCATATTCAACAATAAAAACACAATATAAATTTATTTTTTGGCGAAACATGCATTTTTAAAATGAATATTAGTTACCATCAAAGAACCCAGACTTACATATACGGTAGAATACCGTTGAATTTGATGTCATACTTTTATGTCTTCTCTTTTAAAATTGATATTTTGAGAAGCACAAAAGTCTCGTGTGAGCGGCAAACAGTTAAAATATGAACATATTTTACAGTCGTAAACGGGTATAATATAAAATAATAATATTAATACAATGAAAAGTATCAAAGCGGTCAAAAGACAAACCCATATTAAGAATATTTTCTTCTGCTTGTCATATGGCCCAAAAGATACAAAAGGCAAAAGCGCGTAACTCAGTAGAAAGCCGAACATGAACCCAAATAAATGAGCGTAGTTGTCGACCCAAGGCAACAACCCAATAAAAAATAATAATGTAGTTATTGATAGTAGTTTGCAGAGAGCTTGATTAGGATGTTTCAACATCTTCCAAGAGTTAAGTACTTCAACGATTAAGCAGGCTAGTAGACCAAACTGGGAGCCAGCTGGACCCACCTAGTAAAAAAAACATAATATTTAGACTTAACGCACTGTAAACGAAGTTATTTATAGGTTTGTTCCAACACAGCAGAGGACCGTTCTTCAGAGGTGGGCAAAGATTGAACGAGTCGTTCATTTGAACGAGTATTAAAAATGAATCGTGTGATTCGATTCACTGCTTAGAATACAGTTCGTTCAATTGAATCGTAGCCAGCACAGATTCATAAGAGTCGTGAGAATTGATTCATTACTTACAATACGGTTCGTTCAATTGAATCGTGGCTAGCACGGATCCATAAGACCAAACCAAACGAAACGATGAGTCGTAAAAAAGTATCGTGAGAATTGAATCGGATCACAATGCGATCGTTCGTTTCTACGGCGCGGCGGTGATATAGGCATAGAGTCAGGCACCAATATTTAGACTTAAAAAAAAGACCTAAACAAACATCATGGACATAAAATGCAAACGATAAAAATGTTATTTACAAGAAAAAAACTTATTTATACTGTGCTTAGTACAGGAATGTCTGTAATGTATTTAATTTTTACGTTAATATTTTTGTTAAAATAATATTACCGACTAAAAACTGTTAAATTTCGGACTAAAAGACGAAATCGTGTTTTTATGCAACTCCAAATAAACATTGTTGGCTCCTGCTCAATATGATAAAAAAATGGCGTCAGCGATGGTTATAAAATGAAAATCGGTGTTATTTTATATGTAAAATTATATAGGCAATGTCATCGGTGTTCATTTCCAAGCCAACTGGATGCCATTTTTTTAGATCACATGCGGTATTATATACTATTTATTATATGATTATTAAATGGGAATTAAAATATCGGCTCTAAAAATATTAAATTGGTATTAAGAAGTCTCTAATAAATAGTATATATGAATTGAATTGATAATTTAACATTATTTGTAAAATAATCAATCCAATTACGCTAGTGTCATAAAGTGTTGAAAAACAAATGAAAGAACTGTATATTTCTTTTTCTGGTCCCTTATAAGTAATTGTCCGGCCAAATTATCGCCATAATGCAAGTGGTTCGTTCAAATGAACGAATCGTAGGAGTCGATTCAATATGAGAAATTGAATCATGTGATTCAATTCACTAAAAAGAATCGTAATGCCCATCACTACCGTCCTTGGTATGGTTACGCTTATGCGCAGCGGATAAAATACGCTCCATCAAAGAGGGAATCGTTTAGCGAACGATATCTTTTGCATTCCAACGGTACGGTGATTTCGATACCAGCCTAAAAGCAAGAATCAAAATAACTGACCTGCGTATTAAGACTGTGGGTCAGGTGATTATTATTTTTACTTTATTTCTGTGGCTATTTCCTATTTTTAATTCGTTGATCCCTCAAGTTTTATTTGGTATTGATCGTTTTTATACGTATTTTAAATAAATATTTTTACAATTTTGTACTAAATATGAAGAGTGACGACAGTGACATTATAAATGATTATTTATATTGATATTGAGTATGTGGATACCACTGAAGATGATTTAAAACTTTTGTTAAACAAAGCAAAGGTGATTTCGTGTTAATTAAAAAAAAATTGTGGATGCACTATGTGCGCATATTTGAAGTGAAACAATAACAGCTATTAAATTGAAGGATTTGAAGGACATGTGTGAAAAAGTGTAGTTTGAAATTTTGAAAACGTCATAGATTAAAAATTAATAAATAATTTGATTCACTTTCACAAAATCTGTATAAAATTATCATTTGGCCGTCTGAGGACTCCAATCAGGTACCTCAATCCACGTGCCGAGTTTGGTTCCAATCGACAAATAATTAAGAGAAAAATTCTGATGATTTCGTCCATTTAGAGGCATCGGTTCGAAACGTCGAGGGCGTCATCCTGTAGTCCGTTCCCAATTATACCGAAACCAACCCACATGTTTCTTCAATATCAAGTCCTTAGTCCCACCCTGATGAAGAACTAAACGAAACGTCGTATCCAACTTTGTAGGGTGGGACCGTGTGCACCGTCGCTCACATAGCCTACCCACAAAATTTGGTCGCGATCGAACGACATCAACATTTGAAGTTTTTTATATTAAAACTAACAGTCACAGTGATACGTGTCGTACAACCTAGCCAAGTTGGCCTTGGTCCAATTTATCGATACACCAAATTTCATTTAAATCGAACGATTTTTTCGCCATTCCTGATGGGGTTTCATAGTGCACGAAACGTCGTCAAAATGAAAAGATCGGGTTCTTCGAGTCCCATCTACATTCCCAATTTCATCCCCCTAACTCACATAAGGCCCGAGTTATAACGCTCCAAAGACCCATCTCAACTTCCTCTTTGGCTTTCCACTTTTTCGATGGTTACCACTTTTCGTGACGTGTGTCGTGACGCTAGCTCGTGTGTCGAGCCTTCAATTTTTACTCCCAGCGTGCGTAAAGAAGTTTCACTTCAAAAATAAAGAAATTGAATAATCCGTAAATAAATCCAATAAATAAAAAATTCGAAATTTATATGGAAAATATATCTAACCTATATTAATAATTAAATTATATTTTGAATTTGATTCTAAAATTAGTTCAAAAACCTTTCCAATCCGTATTTAATTTTAGTATAGTAACAGAACTAGAGATGAGCGATAATTTTTATCGGCGACTTATACCGGTGACTTACATGGTCACCAGTAATACCAGCGACCTATTTCTCCGGCAAGCAGCGACCAGCGGCCCTGGTTTACCCAACGGTGAAATGTGAGACAGGCGATGTATTGCAAAATGCAGACGAGAGCGTATCATATGATTTATTTATTTATTATTGATTATTTTTTATAACTAACTAATTCATGGATCTATTATCACAACCTACTCTTGAAATCATATAAAATGTAATATAATTAGTATAAATTTAATTATCAATTGCAAAATTGTTTAACTAACAAATATTTTTTAGAAAACAATTTTTTTTCGTAAAATTTTGTATACTTGTGATTGTAAATCAATAAAGATTATTATTACTGTATACAGTGTATACGGAACTCGTTCAGATATTGACGTTAAATAAAAAAACATTCTCTGTTTATACCTGACATTTAATAAAATGTATGCATCTTTCCGTAATTAATTGACAGTGATTCCTATTATGTGAGAAATAAGAATATTCGAGCGGCTCTCGTAACGGGATATAAATTTAAAATTTATCTATACCTCATAAATAGTCATATTAAATATTAAATAAACTTCCTAAAGGAACATAGTATACGATTATTTGACTAGACAAAAAGAAATGGTATCTAAAACGTAATATCTTATTTTTAGACATAATATTTCTTAATTTGTATAGTTAAATAATTATAATTAATAAAAGCAAATAATCCGTTCACGTTTTTTTCTATCACACTTTTATTACAATTTCTTCTTTTTTTATTTTCCACAATAATAAACATCGCAACTATTTAATAGATGTACAGAGGCGTATCTCTCTCGATTGAGCTAATTTAACCAGCGAATTAAGGGGCATGGTAGAAGTAAAAATTATCCAGCGGTTGCTGGTCGCTGGAACACATCGATACGCCAGGTCACCGTCTCGGCTCCTAGAGCAAGCTGCAAACGGAATCGGATGAAGACAAGCGATATTTTGTATCGGTGAGTCCCGACGCGATGGTCCCGGTGACTTAAGTCGCTGCTAAAAGTAACCAGCGACCGTCTGGTCACTGTCACTTAGAAGTAGCTGTTAAGCTCATCTCTAAACAGAACTGTCCAAGTTGACACATGCGTACAAACCCGATGCCGGCGATCTCAATTACCGTTCTAGAACGGTACAAATTTCTAGGTTGGAACAAACCTTAGGATAGGCACGCAAAGAGTAACAAGGGCTTAAAAGCGCCAATAATTAAATGCACTTTTAAACGCACCCGTACACAGAAAAAAAACTTGTAGGCGCTGGCGCTTGTTGCCAGCGTAAATCGGCGCCGTCTTTTTACCTTCATTGTGTACTATTGAGACACCTTGTATGCGCTGGTAATAGGCGCTTATTAACCAGCTTTCTTTGCGTGCGTACTCTTATAAAATATACAGGGTTAAGGTAGATTCTCACTATACTTTCCGTTTCCATTCCATATCCGTTTCGTATTTTTTATTGTATTGACGCTATACGTAATCTTCCGTTCCGTATTAGTTCCATACTTTTTATTGCACAGTTATTTATATCAATCATTAAGAAAGTTTTATTTTAAAAAATTGTATCTTTTAAAAAAGATAATAGATTTAATTAAGAGGTGAAAGAATAAATAAATATCAGCAAAATGTTAACAGAGCTAGTACAAATGTAAGAACTTGACAACGCTCTTTTCGATACGCTTCAGTCCGTCCGCCGAAAATATACAGGGTGTTTCAAAACAAATGCGAAAAACTTTAGGGGGTGATTCCTTGTTCAAAATAAAGGGTAGTTTGCTTTATAAACGTTGAGTCAAAAGTCAACCATTAGGGAGATATCGCGGTACAAAGATGGCGGAAAAATAATGTTTTTATTTTTTATCTTGAAAACGAAAAGAGATAGACTAATGAAATTTTATGGAAGCATTACTGTTATGAAAACACACTTTCAGGTAATTTTTTACTTTTTTAAAATGAGTGGAAGGGGTTGAAATAAACTACCCCTATCATTCTTGTTAACAAAATTTAAAGAAAAATCTTATCAAACACATGCAAATGCTTTAATTTGGATAGTTTAGTTTGTTTAGAAACTTTTTTACCTCTTGTGTTTTTTTGATAAAACTCACCGATTGGAAATTAAAAAATAAAATGTAAAGCATTACATGTCAGGACAAAATTTTTTTTAGATTAAGAATCTAGTGATAATAACGATAATAATAATCATCTAGATAATAACGTATTGCAGTAGAGTAATGTCAAATAAAAGAATATTAGGAACATCCTAAAAAGTAACAGCGGCCGACTAGATTTTTTCCTAAAAAAATTACAGCAGCCCACTAGATTCTTTATCAGAAAATGTTTTTTGTCCTGACATGTAATGCTTTACATTTTATTTTTTAATTTCAAATCGGTGAGTTTTATCAAAAAAAAAAAGAGATAAAAAAGTTTCTAAACAAACTAAACTACCCAAACTAATTTTTTTGCATGTGTTTGGTAAGATTTTTCTTTAAATTTCGTTAACAAGAATGATAGGGGTAGTTTATTTCAACCCCTTCGACTCATTTTAAAAAAGTGAAAAAAATTACCAGAAAGTGTGTTTTCATAGCAGTAATGCTTCCATAAAATTTTATTAGTCTATCTATTTTCGTTTTCAAGATAAAAAATAAAAACATTATTTTTCCGCCATCTTTGTACCGCAATATCTCCCTAATGGTTGACTTTTGACCCAACGTTTATGAAGCAAACTACCCTTTATTTTGAACAAGGAATAACCCCCTGAAGTTTTTCGTATTTGTTTTGAAACACCCTGTATATGGAAGGAAAGGATATGGAACGGAAGGGAAACGAAACGAATAGTGTGCATTGTCCTATTCATTTACATGATATAATATTTTACGTAAACGGAAGGGAAACGGAGGGGAGCTGCTACGGAAGGTATAGTGAGAATCAACCCCAAAACTCAGTTTCTAAAAATAGAATCTTTTAGCTGAATAACCGTGCATAAGTTTTTAATATTAACCATCTTTAATTAAAAATAGTAGTCTCGAAGTCTTTTAGAAACAATTATATTATTTTTGAATTCTAGGAAAGGATAATTTTTGATCAAAAATTTGATCATGGGGGCTTTGACTGGGAGATCGGACAAAGCAAACATTACTATAAAACTTTTTGACTATATTGCACTCCAAATTAGTGGTAAACAGTTGTTAATCTCAAGAATTCCTTTGACAGAAGTGTAGTAAAGGACGATTCCTATTACTGATCGGTAACTTTTGAAATTTTACATTATTTCTTTAATTTTTAAATAATAGATACTTTTAGATTTACCTATATGTATTCGGAAAACTGTATTTATTAGACTTCAAGACTTTCATAGATTCAAATAACGCTAGTAATACTTACATCAGCCCTGTATGGAACGAAAATAGCACTTGCTAGATTTCCTGCCACCCCGGAACCAATATAAATGATTCCTATTCTGAGAGATCCAGTCAGTTTTTCTAAATCCCGCATTAAAAAGTACTGAACCACAACGGTAATTATAAGTTGTAGAATACCGGCGTGAAGAAACAGCGACGTCCACAGCCGGTAAAATTGATCTGGGGTATCTGGGAAATAGAAATCCACCATACCACAAACGTCGTTTAAACAAGATACCTGCAAGAAGAAAATTAACTATTAAAATAAATAGTAACTACGAAAATAAAATAGATAATGCAAAACATGTTCGTTGTTCAACTAAAATCGAATCGATTTTTGGTTTATACATATATTTCAAGTAAAATTGTATGTATTGCCTAAATGAGTGTGCTCTAAACAGGCAAGCTTGGGCATACATTCATGTAAAGTATGTCCCCGGTCTCCGGATTGTCTTTACAAGAGGAAAAACTTTTTTATTATTGACATTTTGAGAAAAATGCATTCTTCATAAGCATTTTTGCTTGATCTAAAATGGTTAATCCCGTTTATACTTTTCCAAATTTCCATACCGTTTTAGAGAAAAATAAGAAAAACTTAAAAATTTGTTTGAATTTTTTTGTCCTAAGATCCAAAAAAAAATCTAAAAATCAAACGCCTTTCTATAGTAACATGACTTCGTTTTCATTCTTTGATTAAGTGTTATTCATAGAATTTTAATTAACGTAATATTTTTTGTTGTTTTAAAATATTAAAGCACAACATTTATTTAGTTCAATGCTAAGGAAAAGGTGATGATATGGGTGATGATATTATAGTTATCGGAAAATGTGATACCATAGATAAATGAAACAAGTTTAGATTGGAAAGTGCCCATAAGGACAATGTAAACACTATTTGGCGCTATTCTTGCAACGGTCGCGACTCAAAGCTTTTGATAATTTCGGATCGGTTCGGCTTTTTCCGGAATTAAGTCGCCAAATATTATTTATTCAAATTTATTATTATTATTTTCTTTTAATTTTATAAATAAAATACAGTGTATTGCTTACAAGAAACTTTATTTTATAGCCGTTATAGTTTATTTACGTTTTACTTTATTTTCATAAACATGTCCTTATGCCACGATCCACGATGGTTTTTGCAGTTCACAGTTCACAACAGAGTTTTTTAGTTTTTAATGCCACTTTTTCACAATTATCACGGATTTGAGTAAGTAAAATTTAAATTAAACTTACAAGATAGAAATAATTACTTTTCGGTATTTTTTTTTTAATGGAGGCGGTTTAAATTTTGAAAGTTATAAAATCTAAAAGAAAGATATAAAATATACAATTTTTGAAGATTCTGACTTTGACAAGAGAAAATTATTTCTGTTATTGTTTGGCGGTTGTTCTTAGCAACCGTTATAGCACCGCCAGATCGCGTACAACGGCCTAAAACAGTTAACATATATTTTGACGGGCTTTCCCAAAGAGGCTTTCCAATCTAAATTTATTTCCTTTATCTATAGCTTTGTTCGGGTTCTTGTTATTACCGATTCTGAACCGTCCTAGAACTGTGATGCGTATGTGCAGAAGGAAATATGAAGACATTATTTCATTTGCGCATGCGCTGCAGAGTTCTAGGACGGTTCAGAATCGGTAATAACAAGAACCCAAAAAAAGCTTGTGTGATACTTTAACAACAGCAAAGAATATGCCATTAATCAAAATTAATACCATCTATCAAAGAATGAAATCGAATTGATATTACCATAGAAACGCCTTTTGATTTTTAGAAAAAAATCCATCATATTTTCATGTTTTTCTTAATTTTCTCTAAAGCGGTATGGAAATTTGGAAAAGTAAAAACAGGATAAACCATATTAGAACAAGCAAACATTTTTATAAAGAATGCATTTTTCTGAAACAGTCAATAATAAAAAAGTTTTTTCCTTTGTAAAGACAATCCGGGGACATACTGTATATTACACGAATGGCTTGAAGATTGAGAAACTCGAAATTGGCTTGGAGATAAAAAAAAAGCTGTTATTTATATGGAAAATTATATGGCGAATGTCATGAATCGTAATTTGCAAATCAACTTGATCGAACTCAACCCACTCTCTGTCGGTAAACATAGCCCGAGTCAAACGATTAATCGTACACTTGCCAAGTGTACTTGGCCAGCCTTGTTTACACTTGCCTAGGCGCAAAAAAACGACTGCGCAAATAATTGTACTGTTATAGCGTATGTCCGATTTATTTCCGGATCGTGTTTTTCGAGTTAATTGCGGATAATTTAAAACGTTAAAACAATAATAGATTATGTAATATCAAATTTACATTAATAACTTCAATATTGGCGGCATCTAAATCGTTCCCACAGCAATACATGGAGTGGACAAATGAAGACTACACGGGAAAAACCAGATATGTCACTTTTTTTTCATAGAAATTAAGATAGCGACGTTGAGCGATACAACTTTATGGACATTATGTTAACGTCATTCGAGAAAAAAGAAATCAATAATACGCTTCGTCCCAGAGATATTACATATTATTATTTATATTTTGCCGTACAAAGGAAAAGCCAGAGCAGTCCACGCGTAAATGGCAAAAACCAGAGATGTACAGACGCATGGGCGACAAACATGCATCTTGCTATTAGTATTATATGTTATAAATTTATGTATTGTAATAAAAACCTACTTAAATGTTCTCCCTACAACAAAAAAATATATTTTTTTAAAATTTTTGTTAGATTGTTATTATTATACAACCTTTAATTGGACATTCCTGGTTTTCCCCTGTTTTGTTTTGCCTTTTGACATCTTTATGTCGGTATTTCAGAATATGGCGATAATTCACAATATTAATAATTCAGAATTGGTAGTAATATATATTTTTCTAATTATTCAACCGAAAATAACATATTTCTTTAAAAACACTAAATTGCATTTTTGTCGGCTCCTATTAAAATGGACAAAACTGGATTTTCCCGTGTAATCTTCAAATGATGTTGTTTTGGAATTTATGGATCTATACGAAAATGAGCCCTTCATATGGATGGCCAAACATAAAGAATATAGAAATCGTACCTATTGCAGTGTACAGTAAAAGAACATAAAAAGAAAAAAGAATCACTAGCAACGACAATTTCGGGACGACCGGTATCCATCGTATATATACTGTTTACTTGCCAAGGATTTAAACAATGTTTGTGCTGGGAGGCAATTTTTGGCCATTCGTTTCCTTGCAAATTGTTCGCAACTTTTCGATCCACACTAAAATCCAATTTTTAAGAGTTCGCATTTTCGCGTATTAACAAATTTCTCCGCGTTATCTTGCGAGCGGATCGACAGCAGCGTAAGGATAGGTTTTTTAAGTGCGCATATTAGATTTGATAGTTCCAAGTTTGTAGTTGGGTTTAGGTGTAACAATAGCTTTGTTCGGGTTCTTATATTACCGATTCTGAACTGTCCTAGAACTCTGCCGGGCATGCGCTAATGAAATAATTTCTCCGTATTTCCTTCTGCGCATGCGTATCACAGTTCTAGGACGGTTCAGAATCGGTAATAAGAAAAACCCGAAGTAAGCTAATAATAGTAATGGATGACTTAATGAACGTTTTGGCCATTCGAAACCTAGAAAATGCAGAACTGCAATACCGCCGTAATGTTTTGCGCAATCCAGGGAATACGTTTATAGAACTGAGTGAAAGGCAATTTATTAAAATATTTCGGTTATCCAAAGACTTGTGCCGTTTTTTAATTCAGTTACGTGCGACCGCAAAGAAGAGAGACTGATTTGGATGTGCAAAGCCGGGTAACATTTTTCTCTATTATTGTATATCTATGAAGTAACACTAAATTTATTTCAGATTTTAGCTGCTTTTTTTCTCATTCAAATGATGAAGTTACCAACGCTCTAAACCATCCAGAAATATTCGATCAATGTGTTGAATTTCCAAATAATTTTCTTCCTCGTCTTTACAAATTCTATTAATGTTGCTTTTTGCTTTTCTGTAACATTAGTTCCACGTTTTTTTTCCATTATTAGCCCACTTGACCAACAACACAACAAACCTCGATTATCGACACCAAGTAATGAAAAGTAAACAAACAGTAAAAAATACGGTTAAACTGGGGAAGGGAGAATTTAGTTTTTCACTGCGATTTGTCGACGTTGCCACAGCTTCGGCTCGTAGTATTGCGTACGCTCACGACGATCGCAAATTAAGATGCGAAGATGGCTGAAAAATTGAATTTTTAAAACGCATTCGTTTTCTAGCACTCGCAGAGTTGCGCGTTCGCATGTAAACGATCAACTCCGAAAATTGCCCCCCTGGCGTACTTGTTGAAATGCACACGTCGTGTGAGCGCCACACTTGCCGATGTCACCGATGTTGTTTACAAAGTGGGGACTGGTGGGGATACTTGACAAGTACGCAAATATTGGCGTATTTGCCAAGTAGACCAGTCGTGAGAGTGCGCCTTTACATGGAGCATAGAGCTTCGGTAAATACTTTCCAGCGGGTGCGGTTGTTTGAAATCAATTTAACATCTCGCCATGATCGGTTTACTCATTTAATCTCCTTTTTAATTGTTTTTTGCCAAGAGAGTCTTGAACGACCAGTTTTTCTACTGCCTTGTGGGTTCCACTCAATATCTCTGACAGCAATGTTGCTGCTACTTCGCCTTAATGTGTGACCAATTCACCTCAATTTTCTCTCTGATCATACTATACACCTGCCTCTGGTTGGTTAAGCTCCATATATTCGCATTACTAATACTGTTTGGCCAGAATATTCCTAAATTTTTCAGCAGACAGCGGTTTATGAATACTTGGAATTGGTTAATCAACGACTGTGTAATTTTCCAGGTCACTGCGCGTGTGTCTAGAATGCGAAATATTGTTGAGTTGTTGAGCTTTCTAAATATTATTCTAGCCTTGTTTATTCTGGTTATGATATCTTACTCTGTGCAGGGTCGGACTGGTCCTAACCTAACCAGCCTTCGCCCCCCCCCCTCTGTGGACCCATATGTAAAATAGTTCATTATTTATTCTTAAATACACGGAAAAAATAAATTGTAATAAATTCTACAATTATTGTAGAAACTACAGCATCACCTACTGAAGGATCGATACGTTTAAAACTTCAAAATGAATGGAGCAGAATGTTAAAAATAAATGTTAAACTTACATTTAGTTACAACTACTTACTTGAGAACAAAGCGATGCTTCTTCGTGAAAAGTACCTCGAACAAAGTCGCAGTACTCCCTAGTGGTTATATGACATTGGCCATGAATACCTAAACAGCAAGGATGGCCGATTACTTCGCATACCATATGTTCAGCGGACCGGTCTTTAGTTCCTCCTTTATCGCGTTTGGCAACAGATTGCGAAATTTGAGTGTTAGTTTTCCTACAAATAGGCCATTTTGTAATATCATCGGGCCATTCGTAAGGGTGTACGCTCGGCGGTGCATCGCAATACCTAGAAAAGAATTATTCCCAATAAATTACTGCCAGCATATATTTATATCTATAAATAATTCATCTTTTCTTGGGTTGAGGTTCGTTAATAAAATAAATCTAGTTTTCTTTAAAATATTTTGACGTTTCGCCCTTATTTTTGGGGCAATTTCAAAAGTTCTGTCGAATAGCACGAATATCCAGAGTGTTGACAAAACTAAATAAAAATCGTAAGACAATAAAAAACTTTTGAAAATGCCCCAAAAATAAGGGCGAAACGTCATAGTACGAGAGCTGGCAACGTCTGAAAAACAAGTATTTTAAGAAAGCTGGTTCTTTGATAAATCTTTTACTAGGCCCCTGGAAGAGCGGGCAGCCCGTCTGGCTGCTGATAGACATTGCGTTCACTACTATACGCATTGAAAGAAGTTCCTATATTTTTATTTAGTCTTTTACATTCTAGTATTGAATATAAATCGAACAAGTCTCCATAGCGCGGCGCGAAAACGTTCCGCCTATAAAGCGAGAAGTCCCGAGTTCAATGCCGGCTCGGGGTAAACTTTATTTTATTTTATTTTCCTTTATATTCTGATAGTAAAGTATTAAATAATTCTGGTGATTAAAAAAAACAATATTTAATACTTTACTATATCAGAATATAAACGAAAATAAAATAAAAAAGTTTACCCCGAGCCAGTATTGAACTCGGGATTTCTCGCCTTATAGGCGGAATGTTGTCGCGCTGCGCTATGGAGAGTTGTTCGATTTAACGGACTAAATAAAAAAATATAGGATCTTCTTTCAATGCGCAGTAGTGAACGAAACGTCTATCGGCAGCCAGACGACTCGCACGCTATTTCAGAGAGCATAGCAAAAGATATATTACAGAGCCAGCTTTCTTAAAATACGTTCTCGAAAAAAAATCTAAATTTATTTTATTAACGAACCTTACCCAAGAAAAGTTGAATTATTTATAGTTAAGAAATGGCTCAAGAAAATTTCATGCAAATATATTTATATCTGTAAATAATACAGAGGAGGATTACTACTGACATGACAAATTATGCAATGAAACCGAAACAGCATCAGTTAAACTAAAAATCTCGCTTTGCTATAGGCTTGGTGCATTTCAGTTGATTTCAACAAATTCCGACCGCAGCGCTTCAACGGTAAAAATCAGAAATTATCTGTATGTATTTCACGACGCCATCATGTTGATCGCATTAAAACAATATTTAAATCGTGATTTTGTTATAATATTTAATTAAGTTTTTTGTTAGTGCAGTTATTGAAACTATAATAGCGCTTTTCGATGGAGCTGAGCGTCCGCGAGGGAGCGTCCGCAACATCGAGCAAGTACCATGAGTTTATATGAACAATTTCACATGGGCGCGTATGTTCCGTCCGACTTTTTTCAAGATAGCCGTCGGATGAAATCGTCCTGCTGGAGCATACGCGACCTATAGGAAATTGTTCATATAAACTCATGGTACTTGCTCAAAGTTGCGGACGGTCCGCTCCATTTGAAAGCGCTGTAAAACACTCAGGTACGAGGTTTGCGTGAATTCGAACTAGGCGTCGTGTTGTGTTGTAATAATTCGTTGAAAAAATGTTAACGCATAAAGGAGAGCAAAATTAGGCCGTTGTTGGGTGCAATAACATTCAATAACTCAACTTTCCAGGATATTCAACTCTCCCGAAACAACATTTTATAGCTTCATAGTTTCTCACACCGATTTGATCAAAAGCAAAAATGGATTCAAGCAGTTCGACTAAACAAGTAAGTAAACAAAGTGCTTGTTACATAATCAAAAAATTAAATACTAGACATATACTAGGTATGATATATATTGATGTATATTTTATAATTCTTACATAATTTTATCCATTTACAATTTTCCTTTTGTAAAATTTTATTGATACGCCTGTGTTCTGCAATGTCCATGTATGTTTTATTTGTAATTATAATGACGTAAATTTTTTTGAATTGATTTGTATTGCATGATATTTTTTTATTATTTGTATATTTTTTTTGTGCTTTTGTTTGTTGTGTAAATGCTTTGTCGATGAATCTATTTTGCCTTTTTGTACAATAAAGCGTTGTTTATTATTATTATTATTATTATTATATGAGAGGATAAAATATAATTTGCAATATCAATGGTAAACTTTTTCTAATCAACTAGTTTTTAAATGTTTTATAAACATCTTCTAAAATTATAATTAAGTACCTTTAACAAATTTCGTTATAGCCGAAATAGCGCCAATTATGCCCCACTAACAAAATCGGTGATTAAAACTATGCTCGCTATCGTAGTTGAACTAATCTAAAAAGTTTTTTTAACTGGAATAATAAATTATAATACCAGTTAGACCTTCTGAAGATATCAAAATATTTATTTTTTATTTGCATTTTTAGAATTTTCACAAATTATACTTCTTAACACTTTTGAATAATTAAATAATAAATTTTTCGTATACTCGCTATTTAAAAACACTAGATCATATATACTTACGTGGGTAAATCAACGCCATAAGTTTAGCATTAAAAAATATATCCCCAACATCACGACAAGCCATTTTCAAACCTTCTTTATTGCACTTATGAACGTTCAATAGGTTTGTCTTTCTCGAGGACCTAACTTTACGCATGCGCAGTAAAAGTGGCACGTATTTCCAAAATAATTACAATTTTATCCGGTTTAGAAAGTACAAATTATACATTGTTATGGAAACCAACTTTTCATTCTCATAATCATGTCATAATCTTGTCATAATCATATGTCCATAGATAAATGCAACAAGTTTAGATTGGAAAGCCCCTAAAAATTTTGGGTCGCGAAATTATTTTGGGTCGCGACCGTTATACGCGATCTGGCGCTGCTATAGCGGTCGCTAAGAACAACGGCAAACAAAAACAGAAATAATTCTCTCTTGTCAAAGTCAGAATCTTCAAAATTCATAATAATCTTAAAATCTAAACCGCTCTCATTAAAGAAATTCCGAAAAGTGTTTATAGCGTCCATTTTCAAAGTAATAATTACTATCTTGTGAGTTTAATTCAAGTTTTATTTACTCCAACCGGTGATAATTGTGAAAAAGTGGCATTAAAAACTTAAAAAGCTGTGCTGTGAACTGTGAACTGCAAAAACCATCCTGGATCGTGGCATAACGTCGGTTTCCAATGTTTCATAGGTATTTCATACATGCGCCCTTATATAAAATAAAGTTTCTTGTATGCAATACACTATCTTTTATTTATAAAATAAACGAAAATAATAATAAATTTGAATAAACAATATTTGGCGATATAATTCCGGAAAAAGCCGAACAGCTCCGAAATTTTCATAAGTTTTGGGTCGCGACCGTTGCAAGAATAGCGCCAAATAGTGTTTACATTGTCCTTATGGGCACTTTCCAATCTAAACTTGTTTCATTTATCTATGCATATGTCATAATGTTATTTCCATTGTGTAACGACGCTTGTTTTTTGCGTTTTTTTATTTTAAACATTGTATTAATTACTCTTTTATTGACCGCTTTTATATAGCCAAGGATGCAAATGTGTTCAGTGAGAAGTTAATTTTAAGTTTGTGCAATTATATTTCTATTTTTTACTCATTGGGTTTTAATTTTTGGGTAAATACTCGTAAAAATGACAAGAAAGTGTTTGGTGTGTTGAAATTATAATATAAATGTCCCCGAATTATCTTTTCACAGGCAAGTAAAGTATTCAGTTGTTCTTTTATGTATATTAAACCACATGCATACTTTCTGGTTAGATTTCCTAAGAATATTGATATTCGTACGGAGTGGCTAATTTATTTTTTATTTAATTTAATTTTTGTGACAGTAACATTCAATAATTGTTCAAATAGATGCATTTTACAATTTAAATTTTTAAAATTAATGTTCAAATTTGACGCGTGGACGATAGGTCCTCGACAAGGATAGATAGAGTAGAAGCACCGCGTGTGCAACAAAAAAGAAGATAAATGGAAGTCGTTGATATGTTTGGGACAGTTTCCATAGTGATTTACTTATCCACGTAAGTATATATGATCTAGGATTTAAACCCGTGTATTTGTATATGCTACGGCTAAAATGGATACTTGGCTATTTTGCATAAAGTGCTGTTGTTTTGTGGGTTAGGTGTTAGTTTGCGGTGTTGGTTGTATCGTTTGTTTTAAAATAGCTGGCTAGTTTGAAAACTAGCTAAGTATCTATTTTAGCCGTAACATATATAATAGTTGTTTACGATATTCTCCGATGGTGGCAACACCGGCACCAGCGGATAATGCACCAAACCTATAAGAGTGCGAATAATCACCAATGGAGCAGAATTTTTTTTACTTACTTTGGATCCAGGCCGCACACCGACCCAGATATTCTGCCTCCCGGACCGGTATCGCCCGATGTCCATTTCTTCCATGTTGATATTGTTTTCTATATAAAAATATTTGTATTAAATAAGGCCTAGCGATAAGAGAAGTAGTGATTAGCAAATGGCGAAATTCTTGCAACGCTTTCATTTTTAATAGGTTTTCATTAGAGGTACACTTTCTACATAAAATGTTTTTAAATAAATGGTATTCATAGTAATTTAATGCAAATAAAACATTAAAAAAAGAAGTTATTAATTTGTCCCACGAAACTTTATTTTTCAATATACAGGATTGTTCATACATACATACACGGAATATTGTAGCTAAACGATTAGATTTTTACAAATTCTAAGTTTTGGGTTCGTTAAAGAGTTGGGTTTGCTGAGCCCCAAATAAATAAAAAGTATTAAATTTGTATTTTTTTAAATGGAACACTCTGTATATCATTACATTTTAGTTTCTACGATTAAAATAAAGGTAAATTTGATTCAGGTTTACTGCATTTTAATCTAACCGTTTTTGAAATATTTACGTTTTTATGAAAATACAGAAACAATTTTTATGCTTCATTTCTCTAGGCGCATTTAAGTTTTTAAACCTAAATATTGTATTGAAGTTTTTCTGTTTAGTAAGTTTTGTTTTGCAATAATAAAAATTATACTATCTTATAGAGAGTGTATAAAAATTATATTAAATAATTACTAGCTTTCAACGACAATAACTTTAATTTAAATGGAACACCCTCTATATTTTACGAGAATCAGAGCACAATTTAATTGTCTATCAAATTTTATTATACCATTTTTTACCTATCTCTTCAAGTTTTCGTAGAAAATGCATTTTCTTATCTGTAGGTTGGGTTGGGTTGCAAGACAAAGACTGCAACATCAAGAATAATCTCGCTCATCATTAAAGAGAAGTAAAAATAAATTGGCAAATACTGCAGATTAAAGAAATGGTTGTTAATCTTTCGAAAGCTGTAATTTCTTCGGGAAACATTTTAGAACATAATATATTCATACGAACTTTTTGTTTTATTTTTATCTGTAGAATCACCCACCGAAGTTACATACACTATTTTTTTGACACCATGTATATAGCATTATTACTCTTATAATTAGTACCTCACTTACCGTTGGTCTTAGACCCCTCAACTGTAAAGCAGCAATAAAAGACATAAATAAGTGATAAATAAGATTAATATTGTATTAAATGCATTAAAAGTATAAATGATGCTAGGAGAATAAGTGATTCTGTACAATAAGAAAAAATGATCAGACGAGCTTTGAGTTTAAAAATTGTTTGAAATTAAATCTGTTATTATACAAAGTCAGCTTGATCATAGCTCTTTTTGAACATATTGTTTTTTTGGTTGAGTGTAGAAAGTTTGAACGTAGTTAGCAATTACAATTATTATTTTTACAACACGTATGGTTTATTGTCTTACCGAGCAATCCGCCTGAGATGATTGCACACATCCCGAATCATCATTTCTAATGCAGCAGGCTGTCTCTTTCTCCTTCTTTCTAATTTTTTCAATTTCTAACATTATTTTATCGTCCAACCTCATGCATGGAGCAAATTTTGCCCCTAAGTGAATTAAATCTGCTGCCCTCGGTCCGATCCTATAAAAAGAAATATTGATTTTATAAATAAACTTTAATTGAAATACATTTTATAAGGAGCGGTCATTAATTACGTGGGCGTTTTTGAGGACTCCCCTAATCTAGCTTGAGAAAATTTTTATTTTGAGTATAAATGTGCTGGATTTATTAAAAAAAACATAATTTGCTTTATTTATATTAAAATTAGTAAAGACTAATATTTTAAATTAGTTAGATCGTAAATCTAAAATTATAGTAGATAAACATTAAATAATAATAGGAACTACGAAAATTAATAGTGACCATTCATTCTAATTCAGTCCATGGAGACTCATGTGCGCCATCATTTTTCAACCAATAATAAGACTGGCCAGAAACGGCGACGGTGGTGACTCGACTATCGTAGATATTAGAGATAAGCTGGATTTATAAACTCAGCAGTTGAAGTTCAGTTAAGCTTCAGTTGACGTTGAAAATGTTAATACTACGAAATGAATGCGCACATTTATAAAGTCAGTTAGTCGAAAAGTTGGCAGTTTGTTTTACGTTCAGGGGAGTTCAGAGATGGTTAATATTTAAGTCGGCAGTTCCCGACGTTCAACAGTTGGAACGGCAGCCAATGAGTAAGCGCCTGTCAATCACGTAAAGCACAGAAAAGATATGCATTGGAAAATGACCCTTATTGTTGTTTCATTATGTCTGTTTTTGTAATGTTTATATTTTGCGGAATGTTGGATTATTATGTTTGAACTTTGAAAAATATCAGAAATATTTTTAAATCGAAAGAAAAACGTTCGAAATTTTCACAATTCCAAATCTAACCTACAACCGAAACTGACAGTTTATAAATGCAAAAATGTTGAACTTCAACTGCCGCGGATGGATTTTAGTGGATTTTTTTCCGATAACAAGGGGCCGTCCTCTGCCGGAAACACTGCGACCTGTGAGGCCTATTGTGTTTGTCCCCTTTCTATATATCAACCCATTATCATATCTTGCTCTAACTTATGGGTTCCTTGATAGGATGGGAGTATGGGAGCATACTTCCGGTTCTAGCCAAAGTTCTCAGTAGTTCTTTCGCAAATAAAAAGTGTCGCTTGCGATCCAGAGCCTCGCAGTGACATATTATGTGCTCCGCTGTTTCAGGATCTTTATCGCAGAGTCTGCAGCAAAGTCTTCCTTGATACAGCTTGAGCTTGTTCAGGTGACATTTGACAGCTCTATGCGCTGTCAAGGGGCCTGTTATAATCCGCACTTTATTCCTGCTAAGCATTAGTGGTTCTTTTGCGGTCTTAGAGCTAGGTCCTTGGATGTCCACTGGAGAAAGCCGATGAGCTAGCTAGGCAAAGATCATCGGCATCCTATCTTAGTCCAAAGTATCCTGGGGTCCAAAGTAGTTCTCCAGTGGACATTCTGCTTTTCCCTGATCCAAAGTTTTAGTGCACTATGGGCAGTACATTTGGGTATTCCCAGTACTTTAGACCAAGATAGCATACCGATGATCCTTACCTAGGCTCATCGGCTTTTCCGTTGCCTTAGATGCTGCTGTGGCCCGGCACCCAGAATAATTTAATTCTGTTCCTTCGTGCTAGAGCCCCCAGTATGCCCCAGTTCACCTAGGCATTCCCAGAGAGTTTTGACGATACCTTTAAGCTCATAAGCGTCCCAAGTGCCGCTTGGGGCGCTTGGGACCCTCATCAATATTTGCCGACTGTTTCAGCATATATGTTGATGAGCTTACCTGAATAAGCTCTTCTATTATTTTCTCTCGCACATTGTAGAATGACAAAGATTTCTGTCTGGAATACGGTTGAGTATTTACTCAAGGAAAATGATAAGCTTACCCTTACTCTTTCCCTAAATACTCCAGCTCCTGTTTCTTCAGCGGCCTTTGACCCCTCTGTATACCAGGTTAGTCCATCCTGAAGGAATGTTATATCTTTCCACATTCCTCGATCCATTTTTTTACCTCGAATGGTTTGTGGTAGTGATAAAGAGGGGTCATTTGGACCGATCTCATTTGGATTAGAGGTCCCCCGAAAGAATCGCCCATGTTTAAGTGTCCTGTTTCCAGAGACAACACACTTTGTTGTCAATAGAGTCCCATTCTTGCCTCAGCCTGGATCACTATGTAAAGACGCGGAAGGTCCAGACGCGCCGCCATTGATGCAGTGGGCGTTGATTTCATTGCCCCTGTTATGCTTAGTCTTTGCACCATGCTGAGGCTGAGCATTGTTGTTTGTTGCATTACCTTAGGCCACCATACCAAGGATAAATATGTTACTGAAGGCCTCACTAGTCCAGTGTACAGCCAGTACACTGGAGTAGTGGTAGGATAGTCGCAGTCGCCGTTGCTTACCCGTCCGTACCGATTCAGTACGCGGAGTTATATATACATTTATTTCTATGTAAAGTGAAAATCGTCGATAGATCTTAGTTAAGTAGACCGACTGGTACCAATTTAGTGCGCGTTGAGTTTAAGGAATAGGGGACCACATTTTCTATATATCTACTAAATTAATATACCGGTTGTTATCTCATAAATAAAAAAGTTATAAAGGTGAGCCACTTTTGAAAAACGCCCGATATAGAAGAATTGTTCTTCGAAAAATTGTAGTCTACAAACATCTTTTATTTTAAATTAATCTGTTTTTTTTACATTTTATCCTATTTTTTACCCGAAACAAATTTCATCATATTTGCCAAAATCCTCTCTCTCCCCTACCTGAGATTTAGAAAGATTTAGCTTAACCCCCTTCCCCCTCTAATCCCCTAACGTAATTAATAGACGCTCCCAATAAACCTAATTTTAATAAGCGAAATACTAGCAGATGATGAACAGAAACATAAAAAATCCTATTAATCTTAAGAAAAATACATAATTTCACCGCAATACATTTCACATAGCAATATATTAGCTGAAAATAGTAAAAATGAATGGAACTTGAACTTAGAATAGTTAAAGTACTGCGAGACAAAAGAAAATTGTAACTAATATACACGAGAAGCTGTGAATGCTAGTGATGATGTAAACAGTATATTTACCAAAAATTAGCGGGTTCCATGTAATCGACTTGTTGCAGACTTAAACTCGTGACTAACACTTGTCCAGATCGTGCTTGTAAGTTGAATCCGAATGGTCCAAGACCATAACATAATATTGATATTAATAGTACTAATATCTGGACTGCCGTTACCCAGTACGTAAAAAACGGTCTGTTATCGTCCATGTCATCGATTTGAGCTTGAATTCTTGCGTCTCCCACTACAGATTTTCGATACGAATTCCTAGAAATAATATAATAGGTATGCAATTCGGTAAAAATAAAAAAGTTTTTTACCCGAACACTCGTCCGATCCATCCAGTTCCATATTGTTTTCGATTGGAATTGTCTAATACGTTGTCTAAAATAGAAGTTGGTATATGAGACGATCCAACTGTTGTCCTGTGTTGAGCATGTCTGAGAACTACATCGTGATCCCTAGGCCAGTTTATGCCTGCGGCAGCTGAGTATCTGGAATTGTATGATAATAATATGAAATTAGGTATATCCAGTGACATATGCATGGAAGCTCAGAGAGGTCTGGGAGTATGATTCTCACACTTTCAGGATATTAAATATATAACAGAGAGGTTGCAATAGGACCTAATTATAGAAACTCAGATGAATGAAAATAGTAAATTCACAACTTCAAACATTTCTAGTCAGATTTAGCTAATTCGAACAAGGTTCGATCACTAAATAAATATCACTAAATAAATAAAAAACATATGTTTTCAGCTTAAAAAATTATTAAAAATACAAGAAATGTCCTGAAATCAAAACTATACTATATATTTACTATAATTGGGTATTTACTGGTACAGGATGTTCAAAATTCTACGCCAAATTTTCCGAAATATAAAATAATTATCAAAGTAAAACCTCTGAAGGCGGGTAAGGGGACAAACAACTCACAATCTTTACCTTTTAAAAGATTGTGAGTTGTTTGTCCCCTTACCCGCCTTCAGAGGTTTTACTTTGATAATATGTACTCACACTGGGTTAGAGAACGTTTAGTTTTTTTAAAATAATTATTGTTCTGTGTTTTTTAATTAATAGAATACCCTCTATATTATTTTTTTTAGATGGAGAATTAAAATATGAATACTTGTTGTATTTAAAGTATTTCAACATTTTTAACGGTATCCCAGTTTGCTTTGTATTTAAAAAAACGTAGTAAAATTTTATATTTTAGAAAATTTGGCATACAATTTTGAACACCCGATATGATTTAAGATTACGATATTTATAATAAAGTAAGTACAGACAAACTATAGTATGCAAACCTTTTTCTTATTATTTATTATAAACAAATTTAATTTAATAATTATTAAATTTGTTTATAATACACATATAAACAAATTTAATAACATCTTAAGGCTATGTAAAGTGATCACGAAGGAAACCAAAAATGCAACAATATACTTCTATTTAAAAAACTCATCCCGATTCGCTCACACCTCTTTGAGCCACCCTGTAAAAGTTAAAATGTTTTCCTGAAATAGGCCCGAGTATATACAGTATGATCGAAAAAAAAAACTGCGTTAACGATGGTTATGAAATGAGAGATCGCTGTTACTTTATATGTATTACTAGCGTGTACCAGCGACTTCGTTCGCGTCGAATTAATCATTTGTAATGGTGATGATAAAGCAAAGCAAGAATTTACATTAACATACAAACTGGATAAAATTTTCTCACATTTATGTCAGCATGAGAAAAAACAATATGACGATATTATTATATAACTTGGTAATATTTGAGGGGTAGTTTCATCTCGTTGGAATTGGACTTTCGAAAAATCCGTTTGCCAAAAATAAGCTTTTTAGGTCGGACAAGTGTGCCCCCCGTATTAGAGGAAATTCAAAAAAAAATATACCATTATTTTGCACACATTTTGCACAATTTTGCACATCATAAATGATATTTTGCACACTTATCTAAGAGAAACCAGGGCCGTTTTTCAAACGGGGGGCAAACTTGACCGTTCCCCCCCATTTGTTACGAAATTGATTTATTTCTATGTACATCGATTCGGCCAATTTTGCACAATTTTGCACATCTGTTTTTGAATTTTGAAACCAAACCAAACCACACCCTTCTGACGAAAGTTATAAGCGGTTGAAAATTTGAAATTTCCCCCCCATCTGTGACTAAATTGAATTTTGTTTATATCAAACAAATCGACTAATTTTGCACAATTTTGCACACCTGTTTTTGAATTTTGCACATCATCCTGATTAAAGTTACGAAGGTTTGAAAATTTGCAATATCCCCCCCATCTGTCACGAAATTGAATTTTGTGTATATCAAACGAATCGGCTAATTTTGCACAATTTTGCACAGCTATTTTCGAATTTTGCACACTCTCCTGACAAGAGTTATAAGAGTTTGAATATTTGAAATTTGTCCCATTGCGTGTGAAATGTCCCATTTAAAAATACATAAGTATGAGTCATATTTCGAAAATGATAGATCTCAGCGACGTGAAAAACTGCACAGAACTTAGATTTCACCTTTTCGATAATTTATAGCTTGCATAGAAGAACATTTATGAAACTAAAGATTCTACACACAGATTTGTCCTAGCCCTCTTACTTCCTGAAATACCTGGCAAATTTGAAAATTTTGCATTTTTGACAACCCGCATATTTCGGTTATCCTATAACTTATCGAAAAGGTGAAGTCTGGGTTCCTTACAGTTTTCCACGTCGCTGAGATCTATCATTTTCAAATATGACTCATACTTATGTTTTTTAAATGGGACAATTCACAACAAAATAGGACAAATTTCAAATATTCAAATCCTTATAACTTTTGTCAGGAGAGTGTGAAAAATTCGAAAGTAGCTGTGCAAAATTGTGCAAAATTAGCTAATTCGTTTGATATAAGCAAAAGTCAATTTCGTAGCAGATGGGGGGGAAATTGCAAATTTTCAAACCCTCATAACTTTCGTCAGGAAGGTGTGCAAAATTGTGCAAAATTAGCCGATTCGTTTAATATAAACAAAATTCAATTTCGTAGCAGATGGGGGGGAAATTGCAAATTTTCAAACCCTCATAACTTTCGTCAGGAAGGTGTGCAAAATTCTAAAATAGTTGTGCAAAGTTGTGCAAAATTAGCCGATTCGTTTGATATAAACGAAATTCAATTTAGTCACAGATGGGGGGGAAATTTTAAATTTTCAACCCCTTATAACTTTTGTCAGGAGAGTGTGAAAAATTCGAAAGTAGCTGTGCAAAGTTGTGCAAAATTAGCCAATTCGTTTGATATAAGCAAAAGTCAATTTCGTAGCATCTGCATCTGCATCTGCATCTGCATCGGGAAATTGCAAATTTTCAAACCCTCATAATTTTCGTCAGGAAGGTGTGCAAAATTCTAAAATAGGTGTGCAAAATTGTGCAAAATTAGCCGATTCGTTTGATATTAACGAAATTCAATTTAGTCACAGATGGGGGGAAATTTTAAATTTTCAACCCCTTACAACTTTCGTCAGGAGGGTGTGCAAAATTTAAAAATAGGTGTGCAAAATTGTGCAAAATTAGCCGAATCGATGTACATAGAAATAAATCAATTTCGTAACAAAAGGGGGGGAACGGTCAAGTTTGCCCCCCGTAAAAAAACCGCTCTAGTTTCTTTTAGGTAAGTGTGCAAAATATCATTTATAGTATGCAAAATTGTGCAAAATGTGTGCAAAACAGTGGTATATCTCTCTTTGAATTTCCTCTAGTACGGGGGGCAAACTTGACCGACCTAAGCTTTTTACGTCAAGCAGTTTAAGCAGAATCGTGGTTAAGAAATTACCCAACTTTTTGGAACACCCTGTATGATTTTTTAAAACATTTCAAAATATGTAAAAAAACCAAATAAATTATGCTTGTCCAAGCGTTTTCTCGAAAGACTAACCGTTTTTTAAATAACAAATATTGTAATATTTGGGGGACGTTTTCACCCTCTTGGAATTTGAGAACCTCTACACCCCACAGTCAATCCGTTTGCCAAAAATCAGCTTTAAACGTCAAGCAGTTTAAGCAGAGTCGTGATTACTCAATGGTCATATTTTATAAAACACCCTGTATAAATTTATAAAATATCTTAAAATATGTAAAACAACAAAATAAAATATAAGTATTGAAGAGTTTTTCCGAAAAACTCACCGGTTTCTAAATAAAAAATATTTTAATATTTGAGGGATAGTTTCACCCCCTTAGAATTCGAATTTCGAAAAATCCCTTCTTAACGTAACCTCTACACCCTAAAGTCAATCTGTTTTCCAAAAATCAGCTTTTTACGTAAAGCGCTTTAAGCAGGATCGTGATTAATCAATGACCAGATTTTTCGAAACACCCTGTATACATTTTTAAAAAATCTTAAAATATGTAAAAAAACAAAATAAAATACGTGTTTAAACGTTTTTTCGGAAACTTGACCGTTTTTTAAATAAAAAATATTGTAATATTTGAGGGGTGGTTTCACCCTCTTGGAACTGGAATTTCGAAAAATCCCTTCTTATCGAACCTCTACACCCTAGAATCAACCTGTATGCCAAAATTGAGCTTCTTACGTTGAGTGGTTTGAGCAGGATCGTGATTAATCAGTATGTCAGTCACTTAAGGATTTTATATATTAGCACAGATAACACATAATTGATTATGCGTTATCTGTGATATTAGTATAGATTATATGGGGAATGTCATGGATCGGAATTTTTTATAAATGCTTTTTGTAAACTTCAAAAAAAAATAGAGTTAATATAAAACCGTATACTATTCTAGCTTTATAATTGTATAGTGTTTTATAATTTTTATTAAAAAAACGATAATTCTATTACCCGGCCGGATAGCTGTGGCCATTAAACTAAAATACTACTACGTATACATCTGACTACTACAAAAATTTGTTTTGTGTGTTGTTTGTGGTCTGTTTTTGTTTAAATGTTTTGTTTATTATTTATGTTCGGGATTTATTTTTGAATTAATGTTAATCGTTAGGCAACCAGTATTTCTTTTGCATAATCAAAATTGTCACTCTAAACTTTACATAACCAAATTGTGACTCTAAATCGCTGTCTTTTTTAGACAGATGTCACTTGTATAATATATATTTTTTTATGAATGCTATTATATATATTATTATTCAATTCATTATTCGAATTCTCAGAATGCTGTTAACAAAAGTTTAATTTTAAAATAAAATTTTAGTCAATCACAATTGTTTATCTCCATCATTTACCGGGTTAATAATACAGAATTTACAGCACAATTACAAACAATTTATTATTTATAGTGATTTACAGTAATTTTATTAAATTATACGAATATTCTCGTTGATTATTGGTTTGAAATAAATATAATAATGTCCTCCAATGAAAATGCGAGTTACTAACTCTAAATTCTAATTCTGAGCTGGCAAATGAACTAGATACTTTACCTAGACCGTTATTCAAAATGTTGCAAACCTATCGATGAAATTATGCATGAAATCAAGGTTGGTACAGTTTCAAGTTTCTTACACGTTTATTATAGTGATTTTCTTAGCCGCGTATGGCACAGATCGGTACCCAGTGTTGCCACAAGCATATTTTTCATCGGGGTAGATTATCACGAAATAACGGGGTTAAATTGTTTACCAAAGGGATTATAGATCTACCCCGAATGAGGTAGCTGTGGCAACACTGCCGCTATCACTTTTCCTCTCGCTAGCACGCACGTCACGGCCGTCTCGCAGGCATGCGTCTCGCTCAATTTTTACTCCCAACGCGCGTAAGAAGTTTCACTTCAAAAATAAGTTGTTTACTAGTTGACATAACATTTAAAAAGTCTTTAATTCGGTGTAGACTTGTTCAAAATAATTTTGAATAGAAGTGAATTTTGAATTCACTGTTGGAACATAATCAATAATTGATAAAGAATGTTGGGACATACCTAGGTACGTCGGCAGGTTTGGAAGGCCGATCTACAGTATCTTCATTACTGATCACTTCAACAGGTTTTTCGAAAAATGCTTCTGCCTCTTCTTCGGGGGATGGTAATTGGTTGACCGGTGACTGCTGTTCAGTTTCGGGTGGAAAGCTCCGTGACCAATTCCCTTGCTGCGATCTAGGATGTTGCTTATGCCTCGTAAGTGTCTGTAACATTTGCATAAAAATTATCTATATAGTGAAACTGTAAAAAATACATCTGAATATGATAATAACATAGTTCTCACAGTTTATAGATAGATAGTTACTCAGTGCAAGTTATCTCAGACTTTTATTTTATCCATATAGAACAAACAAAGAATCTAACATATAAATTATTTCGTTTTATGATTAATTGGAATTGTTACCTACCGTAACCACATAATTTAAGCCATTCCAAGTCATTCTGGCTACGGAGTCTTTTCTTCTCAATTCCGTACCACCGACTCTATCATAGCCGTCGGTAATATCCTCCTGTTCACCTGGTAGTACGTCAGGACGCCCTCCGGACATCAGTTGGCCGGACATTCCCGAAGTTCTCGGTGCTGCTTCCGATGCCGTTCTTCTGTGTCTGATGTGCTGCGGAACTTGAGACTGGGTTCTATACGATAAGGTAGCGTACTCTTCCTTTAAGGGACCCATGGTTCTAAATTAAAGAAAAATGCAATACATAGAAATCGTACATTTTATAAAGTATAAAAGTAATACAGGGTATTTAAAAAAAATGTCCCATCTCACGTGGAGAGATTAATAATTCTAAATCACGTAAAAATAAGATTTAATTTTTATTTATTTATTTTATTTTATTTTAAACTACTCCTTACAAACACCAAAAGAATACTTGTTGCAAGTAAGGGACTTAAATCTTAGATATTGACAGATCTACCAGGGACGTGCATATGGGTTATCACTAGAATATTTTTCTAAAAAAAAACATGTGCGCTACTGACTTTTTCTCTTGTTAGCGAAATTGTGCAGGCCGTTTAATTCCGATTAAACGATCTTGATATTTAGTCGATTTCAATCTCACTAATGAGATAAACCCAATTTTAATAATCACAAAAAAAATAAATGATATACCGGGTGCGTCTCAAAAGTGGCTCACCTCTATAACTGAGATTTGGTATGTTAGTATATGACATAAATTAGGAATGATTAACGTATTCAATTGTTTTTGGTCACTTCCTGTTTCACCGGAAATGTCTACAACTTTTGATTTTTAAATGGCACCCTCGGTATTTTTTTACTTTATTCGATAGAAAATGACATTCTCAATAGAATGACATATCATAATATGTCAACTTTTGACATTCCCGCTTAATAAAATATCGTATTTTAAAATTCAATCTAGAGTGCAGTGGCTATGTTAAAAACACCAATCCTTAATCAAAGAGCCTTGGAAAAATAGATTTGATCATCTAATGTTTTTAGTGTCTTTTCCTGGCCAGTTAGAAAATGCTCAAATCGTATTTTTAATCATATCTCAATTTTTTCAAATGGAACATGGATGGCCCATTAGCATATTTGGAAAAAGCATTGTTTTATGAATAATTTGAAACCACACTTGGTATTTCGAGTCAAATTTTCGTTACGAACCGCAAGTTATAATTTCAAATATAACCATATGCGAAAATATCAAAAGTTGACATATGATATTATGTTATTCTATTCAGAATGTCATTTTCTATCGAATAAAGTAAAAAAATACCGAGTGTGCCATTTAAAAATCAAAAGTTGTAGACATTTCCGGTGAAAGAGGAAGTGACCAAAAACAATTGAATACGTTAAGCAATCTTAATTTATGTCATATACTAACATACCAAATCTCGTTATTTTATCTGAAAAAATAAAAAAGTTATAGGGGTGAGCAACTTTTGAGACGCACCCGGTATATAAATTATTTATTTAATCTAATTTATTATTACAATTTATAACACCATGTTAACCTCTAGCACTAGAGAAAATAAAAAAATAATGGTATTTAAATTAATTACAAAATTATATACAGGGTGGTCCGAACTGTATTCCGGAAACTTCAGCAACATATTTTCCAGATAAAAATAAGTAAAAAAGTTCTTATAAATGTATGTCCTAAAATGCTTAGTTTCGGAGATACAGGGTGTAAAAGTTTCATTTTTATTTCGATTTTTTCCAAATAATTTCTGAAGTAACATCAATATTTGGATGAAATTTGGTGTCTGGGAGTTTTTTGATATGAGAAATTCGATTTTGATGTCAATATGGCTCTTACTTGTAGAGGGCGCCACCTACATATTTTTAATTGGTTTGAAGAGTAATAACTTTTCGTCCGTACCTGTATAAAACTACTAAGTAAAAAAATATACATTTACGACGTTTTAACGTAAAAAAGATCTCTTAATAAAAATCGCTACGAGTAATAGTTCCCGAGATATTTGAAATCGAAATTATCAATACCTGTCATGATTGACATAAATTAAACATGTTGACTAAATAGTTAGTAGACGGAAATCATAAATTTGAAATGTTTTTGTGCCAATCATCATTTTTTCGAAGAAAATTTTATGATTAATTTAAAAAATAAAAATTTTCCAAATTTATCTTTTTAGTCCAATAACTATCTACTCGACGTGCGACGTGTTTATTTTTTGTCAATAATGACATGTATTGACTATTTCCATTCTAAATATCTCGAGAAGGGTTGCTCGTAACGATTTTTACCAAGAGACATTTTTTACGTAAAAAAATACGAAAATGTATATTTTTTAACTCAGCAGTTCTATACAGATACGGACAAAAAGTTATTACTATTCAAAACAATTAAATCACATGTAGACGGCGCCCTCTACAAATAGGAGTCATAATAACATCAAAATCAAATTTCTCAAGTCAAAAAACTACTAGATACCAATTTTCATCCAAATATTTACTTTACTTCAGAAATTATTTGGAAAAAATCGAAATAAAAATGAAACTTCTACACCCTGTATCTCCGAAACTAAGCATTTTAGGACATATATTTATAAGAAGTTTTTTACTTCTTTTTATCTGCAGAATATGCTCCCGAAGTTTCCGGAATACAGTTCGGACGGACCACCCTGTATATATTTTTTAAAGTTTTAACATCCTGTAACATTAAAACTATGCATTTTCGCACCATGCTATAGAAACTTTTTCCATATTTTTTGTACTTATTTAACTTTCATTTCGGCTAGTTAATGACATTAAAATTTTTAAAGGTTGCTATTAGACTTGGATTAAGGAAAATTAATAAAATTGCGTTTATCCTTTGCGTTTATCTCATCAAGGAGACCGATATCGACAATATAATATCAAAAGACAACTTTTAATTGGTATTAAACGGTCTACACAATAGTGCTAACAAGAGAAAAAGTCAGTGGTGTATAGGTTTTTGAATATTTCAGTGGTAACACCAAACCAAACCAAACCAAACCAAACCATTTTAGTTTTAGCATTAAAACATGTCGCACTTATAGTAACTTTTACCCTCAAAATTTCATTCGAAAAGAACTTTATAATAAGGAAGAAAATTATAATAAATTGAAAAAAATTAAGACTAACCATTTGTAGCTACGAAACGCATAACCTGGCCTATGTTGATATAAAAAAAATAATACTTATTTTTATGTAAAGAATCTCCCCACGATTTTTTTTAAACACCAGGTAGGCACTGTCACTACTTGTCTGTTTGGTTTGGTTTGGTATATACAAAATCATGACAGGTATTATCGGTTGAAACAATTTTTATGGGTACACAGTTGGAACAGTAAATAGCAGTTGATTTATGTCTGATTTTTGAAATCTTTCCTTTTAGTTTCTTTTCAAATTATTTTCATTAAACAGCTTTGTATTAAACAATACTGTAGATATTAACTATTTCTCTTATGGCCGCTACAGACGTCAACGATTTATCGTAGCGATTTATCTGTACAGTCAATTTGCACAGTTTTATCGAACGTATGTCTGATAAATCGTTGCAGATATTTTCATCTGCACAGATGATCGGCGGTAGTTGCAATTTCTATTCGATAAACCGTTGTCGATTGCGTTTGCGCAGTTTTATCGTTGCGTGTATATGGCGACAACGATCGATCCGAACGATCGTTGAATTTATGAGAGGATGGGCTATTAGACAAACTCAGAATACGCACACGTCCATGGAAAGGTCCTAGTCCTAAAATATGTCGGAACAAGATCAAAGGGGACACCGTAAGCAATTGGAAGAATTTATACAATGTTAATGTTACAGAAATGAAACTTGCTTTTGGCAAATCAAACCAAAATCAAAATGTTTATTTAATAAATTTATATGAGACTATGACTTCCGTTTTAGATGCCAGTCTTTACACCACACCCTACGTGACTTTTTTCTTTAAGCATATCATCAAGCCCAAAAATGCGAATGCATCTTCATCAAGTTCTGTTATTGCCGATGACATGTTTCCGCGCGAATTTCTGTGGAGAACTGACGATCGACGCAGATATCTGCAACATGTGGAGACACTAGGGGTATTCGATTTATCTGTGCAGTTTGAAATCGCTACGATATATCGTTACGTGTGTAGCGGGCATTACTTGTTTTACTTAATTTTCTTACTTTTTTTTTCACTTACATACTTAAATGTTTTTTACTTGTTGAAAACTAATTACCCCAACTATTTTTATAGATATTAAAATACTGAAGACTGATTAATTGGCAATAATTAATTCTTACAATTAGAATTAACGTTGAATAATATATGTTTCAATATTATATTTTGTTTGCATGCGTTTCACTGATCTCGATCACTGTTTAAAACGCCCCTGGGAAGGGGGCGGTTGAAACAAATTGTTCTATTTTTTTAATATTGTATACTTATCAAAATAGCAGTCCAGGAACTAAAATGGAATATTTATTTCGAAGATAGAAAGGCGCTCTTGAATTTACATATACAAACATACTACCATTACTCGCCGACGAGTATTCGACACGCATTAGAAGATGTTTGCGCAAGGCGTTTTCTTTCATGAGCTTTTCTGTGACTGAAAAGCCCGATATGTGATGTTATTTACCTACCGCACTCCGGACATTCAAAAATCTCATTGCTTTGTTGCCTCATTACTTTTTGGTTGTCGCTGTTAACTGAGTTTACAATTCTTCTCTATTGAGTTCTATTGTGAACTGCTTCTTCACAATGATTCTGCATGTTAATCCCCTTTAAGTTTTCGTGGAAAATGTCCTTGTACCTTTTCAGTTGTCCACCCGGCCTCCCCTTACATCTACAAGCTCACCGTAAAGCAGAGATTTTGGTATGCGGTTTTCTTGCATTCTGCATACATGACCAGCCCATCTTAAGCGGGATTTTGTAACCATGACTTCAATACTCTCGCAGTTAGATTTTTCAAGGACCGATACGTTTGAGACATGATGGAACCACCGGATTCTTAATAGTTGTCTAAGGTGTCTCTGTTGCAACTTATTTAATGCGTTCATGTGTCGGCGGTACGGCACCCAGGTTTCGCTCCCATATAACATGGTGGGGATTATAATTGCTCGGTATACTGCAAGTTTTGTTTTTGTACTCAAGTCATGATTCTAGAAAACCCTGTCTTTTAATTTCCGGAATGCTCTTGAGGCGCTGCTAATCCTGTGCTGAATTTCAGAGTCGATATTGGCCTTTTCCGAAATCAAACTGCCAAAGTAATTAAATTCCGCTACATATTCCAATAGTTCTTCTCCGATTTTTATAGCATTGTTGATCTTCTGGGGGAGTGCACATGATTTTGGTTTTGTTGATGTTTAGCTTAAGGCCCAAAGCCTCGTATGCCCAGGTATATGTGTTCAACATTTCTTGTAATTGTTGTAATGTGTTTGCAACTAAAGCGCAGTCATCAGCGTATTGAAGTTCTGTGATGAATTTTGTACGTGGTTTTGCCCTGAGTCTTTTTATGTTGAACAGACCGCCGTCATATCTGTATCTAATGCCCAATCCTCTCTCCTGCAGTTTGATGTCCACTATAATGGAGAGCGCTGCCATGAATATGCTGAATAGGAGAAGCGCTAAGACACATCCCTGCCTAATAACTCCTGTATTTGTCAGGAAGGGATCGCTCAGTGATCCATGATATGACACTCTTCACCGGTTGTTATTATGGAGGCTTTTACACACTGTAAGAAATTTGTTGGGTACACTGAACTTTTTCATAATTGTCCAAAGTGCATCTCTGTTCACAGAGTCGAAGGCTTTTGTTAGATCGATGCTTGCTACCCCTTGCTCTTGAATTTAACATATCATCATCATCGTTCAGTTAATAAACAACTTAATAACAACTACAAACAATAAAAATCAAATTGTTTCAACCGTACCCAGTCTACCCTACCTATGTGTTTGTACACTGTTTTACTTGAAAATGGAAATTCCAAAATGAATATTCACTGATTCGAGAATATAAATTCCCTCTAATGTGAAAAAAATATCAGAATTAAATTGCAGTTGGATAATTTTCCTTAAACTTTTTACGTGTAATTTGTTGTTGCTGCTTGCTATTAATAATTGATGGGCGTGTAAAACCAGAGACAGATGCGGTAAGTTAAACCAGATGAAAAGTTAAATTAACCGAGAACGTCCAGAGCTCCGCCTTTTTAAATATATTTTGTTAAAAATATGACACAGTGTTTGTTAAAAATATGACACTACATAAAAGTTTGCATCAAATGGGATTTTTATCTGGATCGTCAGATGTAGATATTAAAGATCAGGTTCTGAATTCTGGAACTTCGACATAAAAACGTTACACTTTCAAAGTGGTAAGCGAAAGTATTCGATTAGCGGAACACCAAGCAGTCGATTTTGGAATTATCGTTGCCGTGCGAATCGTTTTATGCATACGCGTTGAGCACATATGTATTGGTAGCATAGCAATTTCTCAGATATCTAATCTAGGTATCTAATAGTCAAATGTGGATAAAACAATAAAAAATGTCAATGTTACGTGAATTTCATAATCTATTGTTGAGTTATGTCAACCTATTTTTCTATGGATATGTCATTATTCTTATTATACGAGGGAAATATTAAAAACACTTCTCAGCATTTTCGATGTTTTGAACAATATTTATAGGTGCATAACTGCAACCTAACCAAGTCGTAAATTATCAATTACCCCAAATTGAGGAATTTATAGAAGAAGAAATAGTTTTCACTAGAGAGCAAGAGAATGCACAAAATCACATTTTTTTCTGTTTTAACCGACAGTTCGACAAGTAAGACGATCCTATACCGGGTGTGTCTCAAAAGTGGCTCACCCCTATAACATCTTTACTTTTTCAGTTCCAGAGTCGAGAATTTTTAAATGGCACCCTCGGTATTTTTTTACTTTATTCGATAGAAAATAACATTCTGAAAAGAATGACATATCATATGTCAAGTTTTGACATTTTCACATATGGTTTATTTGAAATTATAACTTGCGGTTCGTAACAAAAATTTGACTCGAAATACCAAGTGTGTGGTATCAAATTATTCGTAAAAAATGCTTTTTCCAAATATGCTAATGAGCCACCCTCGTTCCATTTGAAAAAATTGAGATATGATTAAAAATACGATTTGAACATTTTCTAACTGGCCAGGACAAGGCACTAAAAACATTAGACGATCAAATCTATTTTTCCAATGATCCTTGATTAAGAATTCTTGTTTTTAACATAGCCATGGCACTCTAGATTGAATTTTAAAATACGATTTTTGAATAAGCGAGAAGGTCAAAAGTTGACATATGATATGTTATTCTATTCAGAATGTCATTTTCTATCGAATAAAGTAAAAAAATACCGATGGTGCCATTTATAAATCAAAAGTTGTAGTCATTTTCGGTGAAACAGGAAGTAACCGAAAACAATTGAATATGTCAATCAATCCTAATTTATGTCGTATACTAACATACCAAATCTCGTTTTCTTATCTGGAAAAATAAAAAAGTTATAGGGGTGAGCCACTTTTGAGACGCACCCGATATAGTAACCGTTTTCAAATCGCTTAGCGCAATGGGTAAAGACGCTAAGCGCGTCAAATGAGCACCCAAATCGGTGGTTTGGCGCGGGCTAAACGAAAATTAACGTCATAATATACGCTGAGCGACTAAAAGCGCTTAAATATACGCAACCTAGTGGGCGAATTCGTGACAAGGCAATAAAAATTCTTTTATGATCGAAAAAAGTCGTTTAGTTGGCTTAGAAATGACGATTATATTTTATACATTACATTACATTTACGATAATATTTTACATATGAAATTAGAGCAATCTTTAGTTAAAAGCCAACTCTTACACCGTTCTTTGTTTAATCATATAATATTCCGTATTATTAACGTACTGTACCCAAAATCCGTAAATCTACGCATTAATACGTAGTTCTGGCAACACTCTCTCCGGCAACCACTCACTTTGTCGACCAAAAGCAGAACTACGTTACAGTATTCTTTATCTGCTGCGCTGTAAACAACTATCAGCGCGCAGCGGCGCAGAGCTAAACTAAATCTCGGATAGGCTGACGGTAGCGCCAGCTATATATCGGACATGTTTTGTTTTTCTTCAGTAAACGGTTCTACGTAATTTAGATAAGAAATTAATAAACAAGTATTTAGAAGAACGTTCCGATTATAGAGATACCGTTCCAACTACACTCAGATGCAAAAAAAAGAATTTTAAAGTGTTATATTTCTGTTATTTTTAGTCCTATTTTCATGAATTTTTTAGCAAGCTGTACATAATTATATCAACTTTAACTCGTAAACTAAGTTTTTTATAAACTTTAGTATTTGGCATGGGGGGGGGGGGGGGCGGAAGGGGCGGTCCGCCCCTGGCCTCGTCTTTTAGGGGGCCTCCGAATCTTAATAAGTATTTTTTTATTCAACTGGCAAACAAGGCCAATATGTGTTCGGTATAAAGCAGTTTATAGGTGGAGTATGCAAACCATACGTATACGCCAAATATAAACAGTATAAATGGAAGCAGATATTTACTTAATTATCAATTATTATCAGGCCCCAGTAACTGTCAATGGCATTTTCTATTTAGGAAATTAAATCAAGGGGTAATTTTCTTTGTTTAAAATAACGAATAATTATTATTTTTTATATATTTTGAGACTGAATTTATTTATTTTAGCTTTTAAGTTACTTTTCAATGGTTTCATTATTTATTTTTACTGAATAAACATTTTAAATTACAACCAATGCACAGCATAACTTGTATTCTAGCTTCATTATTGATTATGAGCAGTGAAGTCTTTAGTATAACGGGAGCCACGGGCCTGAGACAGCGAAGGGGCCCCTCGGATCTTGGAAGACTTACAAAATCGCTATATTTTGTCGCGGTATTTCCCTGAAAGCATTTTTAAGAAAAAAATATTTAAAATTTTTGGACGAAAAAAACTACCTGTCAAAAAAATTTGTACAGCCTAAACGTCAAATTTAGTGATTATCACAGCCCCTGTGACATAAAAAAAAGATATGTGGCTATCTATTTCAAAAATTAAATTGTTCAAATGTCATATAATAATGGCGGTAGCTGTCATGGAATTGAGCGATTAAAAAATTATCATAAATATTTTTTCAAATGGAAACCCACTTTTTTTTATTTCACTAGTGAAAAGGTTTTCCAATTCGTTAACTAGACATATTCCTATACCTAAAATAAATCTTTTTTAAGTTATTTAAGATTTAGTTTGAAAAGGTATATTTTTCTTGATTTTATCTAGCTTCCTTTAACATTAAGTGTCAAACAGTCAGACAATTTATTTCCATCTGTCAGAAAATTAATTATTTGAATTTCCTATATTATAACTACTGCCTGCTTAAAAGTTACTGCTACTGGTTAAAATCAAGAAAAATATACGCTTTAAAGCTAAATCTTAAATAACTTAAAAACAATTTATTTTAGGTACAGGAACATGTATAGTCACAAAGTAAAAACGAAAGTAACGAAAGCCTTTTCACGAGTGAAATAAAAAAGGGGATTTCCATTGGAAAAAGAATAATGATAATGATATGCATAAAATCACGTATTTAGATATTGTAGTTCTCTAGAAACTTCGAACGCAGGCTCAGCCTGGGACACCCTGTATAAATACTTGAATTTTGTCAACCATTATACATACGTCATTCAATTTTTACAAAATGTGCATTATAAGTATATCATTATCTAAAGAGACCGGGGGCCACATTCAGCTTCGCCGTCCCGGGCCCCTGACAGGCTTAGTCCGCCACTGTATTGCATCCCGTGGCTGTTATAACTGCCTGTATACGTCCGTTCATACTGTCATTGAGGCTGCATATATCATATTGCGATATGTTTCCTCATTCTTCTTTAAGGACCAAGCGAAGTTTATTTAATAAAGCTTAATGCGCTTCGCAACCTCTAACCCTCTTGGCAAGCATTTCCCAAACGTCGAACATGATGAACAGTTCATACTGGTTTATAGTTTACAATAATCTCCAAAACCGCCTTGTCATATTGAAAAAAACTTCAAAAAGAAATGATAATTGAAAAAATTGCAAATTGTTGATGGCGAGTTCATTTCGCCCTTAAAAATGAACCATGACATGTATTGACATGATCCAAAAACAAAATGCTCAGGAGACATGGTTCTGACCGCAAAATTATATTTTAGGAAATTTCACAAACGAAATTACTGCACAGGGTGTTTTAAAGTTAGGGTAAAAGAACAACCCCTCGATTAACCCTGTATAATATGCCAAATACTGAAGTTTATAAAAAACTGAGTTTACGAATTAGTTGATGTAATTATTCACAGCTTGCTAAAAATTTCATGAAAATAGGGCTAAAAATAACAGAAATATAACACTTTAAAATTGACCAAAAATTTCTCCGTTGCGTTTTTTTGCATCTGAGTGTATAATATCGCAATTAAGATGTTTCCAATATTGGATGTTTTGATTAATGCGTGTTCTGTTTCAAGAGTAATGAGTAAAAACTAACTGCGTTACTTATTTTTAATTGTATAACTAATATTAAATATATGATGGGCTGGCTCTCTCATTTTATATCTTAATTATATGTGCATGAAAAATATATACAATATTAAGTAAAGCAGATTATTTTGCAACAAAAAATCAAATTTTAATATATAGAGGTAGTTTAAAAAGAATATATTTGCTAAAAAATACAAAATTTTCAACCACGAAAAATGTTCCTGAATACCGTCAAACTTTAATCTTTCCTAAATGCATTTGTAACAGCTTGGACGATTAAACCTAAGTTATGGTTTTTTAATGTTTAAGATAAAATTAGCAAACTTTCAGTTTATTTATTCCAAAAAACTGGAAAAGTCCTTTTTATTGACTATGGTTAATAAATTAGTGACAGGCTGTTTCAGCTAATACCGGGTGTTTTTCAAAAGTGGTTCATCCCTATAACTTTATTATTTTTTCAGTTAAAAAACGAGATTTGGTATGTTAGTATATGATATAAATTAGGATTGATTGACGTATTCATATTGTTGCGGACCCGTGTGGACTCGACCTAACCTAAGTTAGGTTAGGTTTTCTAACTATATGTTCCGCCCTCAGATGACCTTAACATCGCATTAAAGAATAGACACCGTAATGATTCATTCGTTCGAGAAGAATCGAGACCCACTAGAATGGACTAGTACATACGAGAACATTCGAAAACCTTCTCTATGCACCTAACGATCTATGGACTATTCTAGATTTCTTTTGCTGTAGGTATAAAAGCCGGCGGCAGTGGCCTAGAGAGGGCAGTTATAAATATACCAGTGCATTTGACGCGCTAAAATTCAAAATAAATTCTTAGTTATAAATCGTTTGTAAATAGTTCTATAAGTCTTTTATCGTTATTGTTTTTGTTAATTAGTGTTAAATAAATAGTGTTTAAATAAATTGTGACTTTCTATCCACACGGAACCGACGAAAAACGTAACAATTGGTGTCAAGTGTGGCGTGTGTGATAGACAAGAAAAATAAAAAAGACTGACCATGGCTCTGAAAAATTGTTGAAAGACTTGAAAGTGTCCGAACTGAAATGCATATTGAAGAAGAGAGAGTGCGAGACAGATGGAAAGAAAAGCATTTTGCAAGCTAGACTGAGAGACGTTTTGGTGGAGGAAGGTGAGGATCCTGACACATTTTACTTCGAGCTGGAAGGTGACCTTGACTCGTCATTGAAAAATTTGCAAGACAATTTAAACGGCAATTTGAATAATTTAGAAGATAAAATGATGAAAAATTCCCAGGATTTAATTAATATTTTAGAAGATAAGATCGCAGAAAATTCTAAAGACATACAGGCCAGCTTTAATAATAAAATAACTTAATTTAGAAGAAAAGATAACAGAAAATTCCAGGGAATTAGAAGAGAAGATAACAGATACACAAGACAAAATAACACAAATTGAGGACGATGTAAATAAAAAAATCGAAATTTTAAAACAAGAAATAGCAAAGGCAAATTCACCAAAATGTCAAGAAACATCGGAGGCACCGAAACTAGTCGAAAATAAGTATATCTCAAAGTCAGTTATTAAGCCTCCACAGTTTGACGGAAAGACCGCTTGGGCCAATTATTTTTGCCAGTTTGAGGCCGTTGCGAGAGCGAACGGATGGACAATCGCTGAAAAGGCTACCGCTTTGACTGTCGCACTGCGAGGAGATGCGACTGATATTCTGCAGACATTGTCACCATCGGAACAGGGAGATTATCAGCAATTGGTACGACATTTAGAAATGAGGTACGGCCAAGCTCATTTGGAACATGTCATTCCCAGCTAAAAAATCGCATTCAAAAGTCAAATGAGTCTCTGCAGGAGTTTGAAGCCGACGTAGCCCGCCTCGTTCGCCTTGCGTACCCTGCTACGCCAGAGAATGTTATGGAGCGGTTGGCAGTACAGGCATTCTCCGACGACTTACGTGACAACGAGACAAGACAAGCACTTCTCCTAGCCCACCCAACGCACTTGGTGGATGCTTTAGCACGTGCCCTAGAATTTGAGGCCGCGAAACAAAGTTCTCGGTCTTTAGGAAGAGTACGGGCCATCGACGAATGTTCTGACGAATCCGTGGAAGGGATTATTCGGAAGATAATGGACCAGTACATGGGCAAGAAGGGACCGATCGTTGCTGGAACTGCGGACAGGTGGGACACGTGCGAAGCCGTTGTAAGGAGAAGAACGAAGAACCGGCTTCGTCGAGGTCGGAAACCTACTAAGGGTCGAAATGAAGGGGCACACGTCGACCTGTACCCAACATGCCCCAACGAAAACTGTTCAAGTCGCCTCACTACAACACAAATTCAACAGCATTTTTGTGGATGGTTTTGTTGATGGAGAGTTCCGGACCATGCTGTTGGATACTGGTGCGACGAAAACTATCATCAGACCGGACATTCTTAAAACATCGAAGAAGGTTAAAACAACACAATGGCGACTACGTACTGCTACGGGGGGCTCCGCTGCTGTCCATGGAGAAGTAAACCTTAATTTTGTTATTGGGAGCACCAGTTTTGAACATCCAGTGTTAGTAGCAGACATCGAAGATGAACTTATTCTCGGAATGGACATCATGACCACTAGAGGTTTTGAGCTAAACCTCAAACAAGGAATTTTGAAAATAAATGAAGAAGAAGTGGTTCTGCATCGAAAATGTGAGGAGACGCTTCGCGTGGTGGTAGCAGAAGATGTTTCGATCCCTGAGCGCTGTGAGATATTTTTGGATGGTTGCCTAGAAGGTAAAATGAATAATGGGAGTATTATTCTGTTGGAGCCAAGGAACCATGACAGCGAAATAGGACGAGGGATCGCTGTTGGAAAAGCCCTGCTACGAGCGAAGAAAACTGTACCGGTGAGAGTAATGAACACGAATTATTATTCTGTATCCTTGAAGAAGGGAACCCTCTTAGGGTACTGTTGTTCGGTCTCCTCAGTCGTTCGAAGCGTGGAAGCCTCCAAAGTTTCGACTTCAAAAATTCCGGACAAAATGGTGAAGGAGTTAGTAAACGTTAAAGGATTATCTCCCGAAAATAGAAGAAAATTGAGAAACCTGATAATCAAGTATCAAGATGTGTTTGATAAAGGAGAAGCAGGACAGAGAGGTCGTACCAATTTAGTACAACACAAAATTGATACCGGAGATGCACGACCAATCAAACAAAATCCGAGAAGACTTCCGCTCGCCAAACGTGAAGAAGCTGATAAAATCCTTCGAGAAATGAAAGAAGAGGGTGTCATCGAACCATCTAACAGCCCGTGGACATCGCCGGTAGTACTAGTAAAGAAGAAAGACGGTACCACCAGGTTCTGTGTTGATTATCGGCAGCTCAATAATGTTACCAAGAAGGATAGTTATCCCCTGCCGAGGATAGACGATACTCTAGACACGCTGGCGGGGTCAACGATATTCTCTACGTTAGATCTGAAGAGTGGATATTGGCAAGTCGACATGGCGCCGAAAGACAGAGAGAAGACAGCGTTCTCGGTGGGCTCCGGACTGTGGCAATTTACCGTCATGCCTTTTGGATTGTGCAACGCGCCAGCTACCTTTGAGAGACTAATGGAGTCTGTGTTAAAGGGACTATCCTGGACTACCTGTTTAGTGTACCTGGATGACATCATAGTGGTTGGGAAATCCTTTGACGATCATCTGAAGAATTTGGAAGAAGTTTTCAAGCGACTAGGGAGCTCTGGTTTGAAACTTAGCCCCAAAAAAATGTCATCTGTGTCAAGAAAAGGTACACTACTTGGGCCATGTAGTCTCCTCCCAAGGAGTTGCGGTAGATCCACAGAAGACCAAGACAGTGGAAGAGTGGCCAATACCTAAAGATAAACATGAACTACGAAGCTTTTTGGGACTATGCACATACTATCGCCGCTATGTACAGGGTTTCGCCACCATCGCAAAACCATTGACCAGACTTACCGAAGGCGAGAGGCGTTTCTCTTGGGACTCAGATTCTGACGAGGCATTCCGAAAATTGAAGAAGGCCCTGACTAGTGCGTCCATACTTAGCTACCCTCTTGGCAACGGAAACTTTATATTGGATACCGACGCTAGCAATGTTGCGTTAGGCGCTGTTCTGTCTCAGATCCAGGATGGTCAGAGAAAAGTCATTGGTTATTTTAGTAAGACCTTGTCAAAACCGGAAAGGAACTACTGTGTAACCAGACGAGAATTACTAGCAGTAGTTAAAGCAGTGGAACACTTCTACAAGTATCTCTATGGAAGAAAGTTCTTGTTAAGAACAGACCATGCTGCTTTGAAATGGCTGTTGCAGTTTAAGAATCCTGAAGGGCAGGTAGCTAGATGGATTGAACGATTACAAGAATTTGACTTCGACACAGAACATCGAGCTGGGGCAATCCATCGGAATGCCGACGCACTTTCCAGAAGACCTTGCGCTAAGGACTGTAAGCATTGTTCCCGAGCAGAAGAGAAAGAAGTGAAACTCCTAAGAACAACTGTGGTTAATGATAGTTGGCAACCCGAAGATCTTGCAAATGACCAAACCAGTGACCCAGAATTAGGTTTAGTAATTAACTGGAAAAACACAGGCCAAAGACCAACGAAATTCCTTGGTAATAGATAACGGACTACTTCGCCGTGTGATCGAGAGACCGGAGGGACAAGAAGAGAGAAGGCAGATCGTCATTCCAAAGAAGAGGGTCCCAGAAGTCTTGGAGGAAGTTCACAATGGAACCAGCGGAGGACATCTTGGTGTTACCAAGACACTTGGCAAGCTGCGTGAACGGTTCTACTGGGTGAACTGCAAAGAAGATGTGAGGGCCTGGTGTAAGAAATGTGACATTTGCGCAGCCATTAATGGGCCACAAAAGCGTGGTAAAGCCCCTATGCGCCAGTACAATGTTGGTAGTCCCTTCGAACGAATAGCGATCGACGTGGCTGGTCCTTTCCCGGAGACGAACGATGGCAACAAATACATTGTGGTAGTAATGGATTACTTCAGCAAATGGGTCGAGGCCTACGCGTTGCCAAATCAAGAAGCGTCCACGATTGCTGATGCCCTTGTTAAAGAATGGATCTGCAGGTTTGGTGTTCCCATGGAGCTTCATTCAGATCAGGGAAGAAACTTTGAGTCCAATCTGTTCCAAGGCGTCTGTGAAGTCCTGAACATCCGCAAGACCAGGACGACTGCTCTACATCCACAATCCGATGGGATGGTTGAACGCATGAACAGAACTATCAACCGTTATCTGGCCAAAGTAGTCTCTGACCACCAAAGAGACTGGGACAAATTTCTTCACCTGTTCCTGTTGGCCTACCGTTCATCCGTCCAAGAATCTACAGGGCAAACTCCAGCCAGCATCGTTATGGGACGGGAAGTGCGCCTACCCTGTGATCTGAAATTTGGTTGCCGACCGGGAGAAGAAGTCGCCGGAGAAGATTATGTCCACACACTACGTCAAAGGATGGACGACATTCATCAGAGAGTCCGCCTAAATATTCAAAGTGCTAGTGACCGAATGAAGGAACACTACGACATTCAAGCTGAGCATGGAGGATACCAACCAGGGAAGTTGGTGTGGCTATATAACCCGCAGAGACGTCGTGGGTTATCTCCGAAGCTACAATCCTCGTGGGAAGGGCCATACGAAGTCATGGATAGAATTAATGACGTCGTATACCGTATCAGAAAATTGCCAAAAGGAAAACCGAGGGTAGTCCATTTCAACCGTTTGAGCCCCTACCAAGGCGAAATAGAAGATCGTGCTGGGACCGTGAGAACCTGCAGCTTTGATCCCCCTGATTCGGAGATGTCCTTTGACGATTTCATGGCCCGATACAACAGCAGTGAGAAGGCTCGCTATGGTGTAACCAAAGAAGATCAACGAGACCTCTTTTCCGTGCCTCCTGATTATTCGCTCGCTCATTGTGTGGCTCGAGATTTGCGGATGTCCAGAGGAATCGCTGCGACGTTCAATGAGAAGTTTGGGCGTGTCGGAGAACTACGCCGACAGGATCCAGAGGTTGGAAGCGTCTTGAGGCTAACCGACAATGCACATGGTCAAGCAAGGCACATCTTCTACCTGGTCACCAAGGAATGGTCCCCGAGTAAGCCGACTTATCTCAATCTATGGAAGACCCTGATTGAACTGAGAGAAGCCCTGCTAAACAACAACATTGCACGATTAGCCATTCCGAAGCTGGCGTGTGGACTCGATGGTTTGAGTTGGCGTACAATCCGGAACATGATTGAAGTCTTGTTCAGATTTACGGGAATCGAGATCCTCGTTTGCTGCTACAACCCAAAGCTGAGATCGGGAGAGAAAACTGTAGACTGCTATTTCTACCAGACTTCTCAATGTACCAGGGGCCAGCTTTGCAAATACCTTCATTCACCGTGTACATCTCAGGACGAGAGTACATCTCATGTACCTAAGAAGGGGGCAGTGTTGCGGACCTAACCTAACTATATGTTCCGCCCTCAGATGACCTTAACATCGCATTAAAGAATAGACACCGTAATGATTCATTCGTTCGAGAAGAATCGAGACCCACTAGAATGGACTAGTACATACGAGAACATTCGAAAACCTTCTCTATGCACCTAACGATCTATGGACTATTCTAGATTTCTTTGCTGTAGGTATAAAAGCCGGCGGCAGTGGCCTAGAGAGGGCAGTTATAAATATACCAGTGCATTTGACGCGCTAAAATTCAAAATAAATTCTTAGTTATAAATCGTTTGTAAATAGTTCTATAAGTCTTTTATCGTTATTGTTTTTGTTAATTAGTGTTAAATAAATAGTGTTTAAATAAATTGTGACTTTCTATCCACACGGAACCGACGAAAAACGTAACAATATGTTTTCGGTCACTTCCTGTTTCACTGAAAATTACTACAACTTTTGATTTTTAAATTGCACCCATGGTATTTCTCTATTAAACATTTTCGCTTAAAAAATCGTATTTTAAATTCCGATCTAGAATGCGATTGCTGTGTTAAAAATACTAATTTTTAATCAAAGTACCTTGGAAAAATACATTTGATCGTGTAATGTGTTTCATGTCTTGTCCTGGCTTGTTAAAAGATGCCCAAGCCGTGAATTTAATTATTAATCGTTTAATAATTTTATTAAATGGAACGAGGGTGGCTCATTAGTAGGGTTGTGGATTTCACCTGTCAATTTTTTCCGTCAATTGACCCGTCTATTGACCAAAATAATTTTAAAAGTACAATGAAACAAATAAAAACAAATTAATATTTTATTTCACATAATCATTGAAATAATATATAAATAAAGAATATTTTCTTTTTAAAATAAAAAAAAAATAAATTAAGTAATTAACAAAAACATATTTCTATTTTAACTTAATATAAACAGGGAACATTTCAAAGTTATTTTAAAAATACTCTTATATTCTAATTCAAAACAAACAATTAATTGACATAAGTAGACAGTGGTAAGTTCTCATCTTCGTCTTCATAGTTGATGTCATGGATGTCGATGTCTGAAGACGGACATGTCATATTCAGAAGATACATATACAGAACTTACATTGAGGTCAGTAACCCTTCCATTTTTGTTTATTATATTTAAATTATATTAACATAAACAAGTTTACCAGATCTTGTAGTGGTCAACCTGTTTCTTAATTTATTATGAACAGTTCCCCAAGTTGACAAGTTTCGTTCACAAGAAGCTGAGGAGGCCGGCATTCTTAGTAATTTTGCTGCAACATTGTGAAGCACTGATTTATTCTGCCAACTGTCCCACCAAGTTGATGGTGTAATATCTGACGCTGATGGTGTAATATCTGATGTTTTACATACTGATTTGATACTTTTTACGGCTGTCCATATTATTCGATTATTGAATGCATTTGATGCTGTTCTAAAATTTGATATCTCTCCAAGTATTTCAATTTCAGATTCATTGATACCAAGTTATACGATCAACGTAGTCGCGCGTTACAGTTCTTCTGGAGCTAGATTCTCTCCTTTATATCTAGAATCGAGTAAATATGGTGCATTATGCGTGTCGGTACAGGCCATATCAATTCTTATTACTGATGCAGTTGTTATTTTTTCCGATATTTTTATTGAGATTTTCCGAATCGCTAAGTATCGTATTCCTTGAAGACGGTTATAGGTAAATTGGACATTACAAATAATAATTATAAAATACCATATTATTATTAAATAATGATAGATAACATTCTACAATTATTGTAAGATGTTATTTAAGACATTTTGACCAAATTTGACTGGTCAAATAAGAAGTGGTCAATTGACAGTCAACTGACCAGCCCCAACACTACTCATTGGCATATTTAAAAAAGTATTTTTTTACAAATAGTTTTGTACCGCACACTTGATATTTCTAGTCAAATTGTTGTTGTGAACCGCAAACCAATATGCGAAAAATAAACCATATGCGAAAATGTCAAAAGTTGACATATGATATGTCATTCTATTCAGAATAGACTATATATAGTCATTCTATTCAGATCATTTTCTATCGAATAAAGTAAAAAAATACTGGGAGTACTATTTAAAAATCAAAAGTTATAGTCATTTCCGGTGAAACAAGAAGTGACCGAAAACAATTGAATACGTCAATCTATCCTAATTTATGTCATATACTAACATACCAAATCTCGTTTTTTTATCTGAAAACAAAAAAGTTATAGGTGTGAGCCCCCTTTGATAAACACCCGGTAAACAGGGTGTAAATAAAATTAAAAATAAGGGAGGCGATTGTTTTCTGAAAAATAAAATATGTTTTTATTTTTTTGTTTTGTTTTGCGTTCTCTTACAAAATTATTTACTTATACGGGGTGCATTAAAATCAAAATATAAATCTCAATTTGAATATCCACATTTAGCACCAAAGAGAATAATGTTAAATGTACAATTATCTTTGTCTTCACACTTCCATACCTTAGTGTCTTTAGTTTCAAACCTCCGGTTTATTCTTTAAACTGTTGACTTATTCAGCCGTTTAGCCATCAGTAAGTTATTCAGAAGTTGCAAAATTCATAATAATTTTATACAAAATTACTTTGTTTGATACATTCAAATTTTTGTAAACAAAATGTGACATCGACTTTGATAATGACATAATCACATTTTTGCTGGTATTTTAATTGTAGCTTTCTCTGGGCCGTATTACAAATTTTATTAATTTGAAGGTAGATTTTTAAAAATAACTTTTAAATGACTATTCCAAATGAAACGAAATTCTACACAAAAGTGCAACTTAACGCCTCTTCAAAAAAGTCTAATACAACTTTTGTATAAAATCATCTGGGGGGATAATATTTGACCTTTTCAAAATTAACATGGGATTTCCTATGTCCCGTGTTTCGATGCATCACACGATATACGGTATATGATCACTAGACAAATATTCCATTGGTAAATAAACTAGGTATCAATTATTTTTGCTTCCATTGCGATAATCGGTTACTTTTGGTCAAATATGTTGATTTTTTTACCTCAAATTGGCTGAAAATTGAGATACTTACGTAAAATTAAAAGAGAAACAACTTTTTCAAACAAAATTTTTCAAATTTCAGCCAATAAACTCATTTTTAGCCATTTATAATTATAACTGTCAACTTTGACAGATACCGGAGAGCAACAGGTTAAATTTTCCAACGAAGTAAAGAACGAAGTCAAATTTCACCTAAGACAATATTCTCCAAATCACATCTCGTTCAATTATCTTATTTTATTACCTGATTAAAATTTTGAAACAACATTGTTGGTTACTTACCTCGAAGCCATTCTTTTCCTTCTATCCAACCATCTTTGTTGCTCTTCATCTTCATTTTCACCAACGCCGAAGAAATTTGCCGTTTCCTTTTTAATATAGTTTTTAATCATTTCTTTTTTACTAAGGGATCTATTGAGCGGTGGTCTGCTCCTGAAAATATACAAGATTAAAAATAAAACTGAAAATAACTATAAAATTTGCATCATATCTTGCTTTGAGTATTTTTAGGAGATATAAATAGATATTTGCCCGATAATTGATATATTTTTTAAGGTGCCCGGTGGCGTAGAGGTACATGCTCTCGTCTACCAATCCCAAGGTGTGGGTTCGATTCCCACACCCGGCATTTCATCAGCCGACTATTTTTATTAAAATAAAAATAGTTTGGGTACCTAGGTCGACTCAGCCTTAAATGAGTACTTGGGATTGACAATCCTGAGGTAATAATAGGCGGTTGAAGCGTAGTGCTAGCCACATTACCTTCCTTTTGTATACCGAACGGCTCTAGTATAGCAAGCTGTACCTTGCTACTCCCAAGACGTTAAACACTATATACGGGAGCTATTATTATTATAAATAGATATTTCATTTTGTTTTAGATTTTCACTGCAAAATTCAACATCAATTTTGACATTGATATAAGTATATGAAATCCCGATTTAATAAATTCGAATTTTAATCACTTCAAATTCTACATTTTGAATAATTTGTACGTATTTGTTTTTGAGTTATGAGAGATACAAGATTACTAAATTAGACGAAAATTTAAAATAGCCCTGTCCTGGTTAAACAAACATAACAATCACAATATATATTCTCTATCAAAAGTTACAAAAAGTACACTAAAAATATAATATGATCTTTAAAAATCAAATATATTTCGTAGATCAGTAAACAAATTACTCCAAAAGAAAATGTATTTATTAAATACCAAACAATTCTCGAAATTAAGTACTAAATGGACAAAATTTCCCTACGTTCCTTACCCTCGTCCAATAATTCTTGGTGGTCGAAATATTTAAATGACTTAAAATTATGCTTCTTCAAAATTCGCCAAGCAGTTGTACGAAGTTTTTAAACAATTTTTTCAAGCATTCTTCACTTATAACAGAATATCTTTTGAAGAAGTAATTCATTTATTATTTCTCAATGATTCTGAATGAATATCTTATTAAAGACTAAAATTTTTTAATTTCAGTCTTTAATAACAATTCTTGTTGAAATTATTCTTTTTACATTTATATTCTTTTTCGTCATACTATATTGTTATATTATTATAACATAAGCAAAATCAGAATGGAAAAGATGCATATAACGTCCGCCGGACGTTATCATAACGGCCGGCGGCCGTTAAGTTTCTAAGGTAATCGTAACGTCTGTCACCTGCAACAATGACTATTTATTGTCAGTTGGACTTTTCAAAAATTGGGAAAATAGACCATAGCGAGATGTCGCGAGAAATTCCGTTGGAAATACAGGAGGAAGCGGCTGCGGCTACTCAAAATTTACTTCCGACTATAACCAGAGAGAGATATCAGCAGGAATATGACAATTTTTGAAGTGGCGGCAGGATAGAAGTATAAACAGCGTAAATGAAGCGGTATTGCTGGCTTATGCTAAAAGAATGTCTGAAATGTATTCTCCTACATCACTGTGGACAAAGATATCCATGCTGAAGCTTGCGTTGAGAGTATATGAAAACATCGACATATCAAGGTAAAAAGCCATTATATTCTTCGATATTTAATCATACTCATCTAAATTATATTTGTTCATAGATTTGGTAAACTGTTCATGTTTCTGAGGCGCAAAAACGAAGGTTATTCACCAAAAAGCCAAAGTTCTGTCGGAGAATGACATAAATAATTTTCTACTGGATGCCGATGATTACACCTGGTTACTCGAAAAATTGTATTGGTGCTTGGTATTCTTGGAGCTTGTAGGCGCAGCGAGCTTTGGTCACTCACAGTTGATGATTTCGAAGATTCGGAGAAAAATATTCTTGTCTCATTAAGAAATACTAAAAATAAGAAAGATAGGAAATTTCTTATTCCAAAAACGGGCCTTCCGTTTGATGCCTATGGTTTATACAAAAAATACATCAACCTGCGTCCTCGTAACTTTGACAATCCAAAATTTTTCATTGGTTACAAGAAAGGCAAGTGTGTTAAGCAAATCGTCGGTATACATACCATCGGGAGCGTACCGCAGAAAATTGCAAAATTTTGAACTTGGAGAATCAGAACGTTATACAGGGCATTCATTTCGTAGATCATCAGCAACCATGCTCGCCGAAAATGGTGGTGATTTACTATCGCTAAAGGAGCTAGGAGGATGGGAGTCTTCAACAGTGGCAGAAACTTACATAGAAAATCAGTTTCCAAAGAATGAAAATAACAAATCAACTTTTTTCATGATAGCTCCAAAAATAATGTGTCTTTAGTGGATACAAATATTTGCCATTCTTCAGTAGCATCATCTTCTTCTATAAAATCTGTAAATCCCTGGGAAGGATTACAGATTTCTAAGAACAACAAGTGCACTTTTAATTTCCATGTTCATTATCATGAAAAATGAATTTTAGTATAAGACATTATGTATTTTTATCCTTACTTGTGTTATTGTTCAATAAAATTTGTTATTAAATAGTAGTGTTTATTGCTCTAAAAAATCTGCAGTATGACGAAAAATCTAGAACGCAACACGGCCGATAACAAATAACGGCCTTGGCTGCTTATGATCCTCGGCTATCGCCTCGGATCACAAACTTCAGCCCGGCCGTTATTTGTTGTTTATCGGCCTTATTACGTTAATAACTATAAAGCTCCGCGCGCACTGAAGGGGTATCGGCGAGAGCGAGCGGCGCGAACGGCACGACCGGTCGGAAAGTCGATTGTAGCCGCGCACTGGAGTCGCACGATCGACGCGCGACGGTCGAGAGTACCGTCACCAGCATAAATTTGAGCATAGACGAGGAGAAGTTTATTCAACTTTAGTCAAATTCATTCGGCATTTCAAAAAATTATAAAGTATTATTACTATTTATATTTTTATATTTTATGCTTTATGATGGAAATTAATATTATTTAGGTCTTAACCAAACACACATTAATATATTTAGATCTTAACAAACTACATAAAATTAGTGAAATAGAGTGGAAGATGGGGATAAAATATACTACATGACTCTTAGCTTGACCGATTTTAACAAATTTGGTATCATTCAAAAGGGTTTAATTTGTTCTTTAAAGACAAAGCTAGAGAAAAATAGTCAAATAAAACTTCTATTTTTAGTTTTTTAATCTAAATAAGTGTCATTACAAACATTTATATATAGCTGTTATTTTAAGTTTTTAAAATCTTTGTTTTAAGTCAGTAGTAAATAAAACGAAACTTGTGTTTAGATTTTGTTTAATGATTGACGTTTCGACCAATTTTAATTCGGTCTTCTTCAGAATCTATAATATACGTATAAATGATGTCCTACATTTGTGGTAAGAAAAATTATATATTAAACACATTGTTAGTGATAAAATAGTATTGTATATTATAGATTCTGAAGAAGACCGAATTAAAATTGGTCGAAACGTCAATCATTAAACAAAATGTAAACACAAGTTTTGTTTTATTCACTACTGACTTAAAACCAAGATTTTAAAACCTTAAAATATAATAAAAAAGTCAAAGAAAATTAAAAAAAGAAAAAATATATAGTTTTTATTTTATAGTACCGTATGATCGAAAAGAAACGGCATCAGCGATGGCCATGAAATGAAGGTCGGTGTCATTTTATATGTAAATTTATATGGGAAATGTCATTTATCGTCATTTCCCATCCAACTGGACGCCGTTGTTTATCATACGGTAGAGATATGTACAAATATTTTATTTAAACATAAATATTATTTTCTCTATTTGTACCTTGTACGGAGCGATCAACATAGTAACATTATTTATCAGCTGTAATTACTAACGTCAAAACAAACAAAAAATTAAATAATATGATAAGTTTTTTGACGATATTTAAATTAGATTTCCATACTAATGTGAGATAATCAAAACGAGATGAGAAATAAATGGGTTTAATCGGAAGGTTTTCTAATTCAGTTATTGAATAAGTGTATTAAACAATATGGGTTACGTGCTTATAAGAATTTTTTATAAAAAACCGCATATTAAGTATGATATGGTCTCGTACACTTTCGATTAATAATTCATCGGAAATGTTTAATGTAAAACCGCTCCACTAAAAACAGTCGCCCGGCGTAGACTATTCGTCCCCCTCCCATGCATTCTCTGATTTCGCCTGATGGCGCCGATAGCTCGAATGGCGCCGATAGCTCGAAGAGCACCGATCTAATGCGGTGCGCGGGCTTACATTTATTTCAACGTAAACTGAAAATTACGTGCTGCTCGCTCGCGCCGATACCCATTCAGTGCGCGCCCTCCTTAATAACTCTTCTGACCAGAATCCCACTAAACTATTTTTTTCTTCAGTTGTATATTCATATTTTCAAATTATTTTTGGCAATTTGACACTGAGGACGGAATTCGCCGCCAAACTGACGTTGCCAAATTTATCACTTATAAAATAACTTAACAAACTAAACAAAAAAATATATTATTTTTATTTTCAGAACTATGATATAGAAATAAAAATCTATGTTTGAAACAAAAATACTTTGTAGCAACAAAAATAATGATATACCGGGTGCGTCTCAAAAGTGGCTCACCCCTAAAACTCTTTTATTTTTTTTCAGATAAAAAAACGAGATTTCGTATGTTAGTATATGCCATAAATTAGGATTCATTGACGTATTCAATTGTTTTTGGTCACTGCCTGTTTCACCGGAAATGACTACAACTTTTGATTTTTAAATGGCACCCTCGGTATTTTTTTACTTTATTCGAGATAAATTGACATTCTGAATAGAATGACATGTCATATGTCAAATTTTGACATTCTCGCTCAATATAAAATCGCATTTTAAATTTCAATCTAGAATGCCATGGCTGTGTTAAAAACACTAATTAATTTAATCAAGGATTCCTGGAAAAACAAATTAAAAACACTAATTCTTAATCAAGGAGTCTTGTCCTGGGCAGTTAGAAAATGCGTATTTTTAATCAAATCTCAATTTTTTCAAATGGAACGAGGGTGGCTAATTAGCATATTCGGAAAAAGCATTTTTTACGAATAATTTGATACCACACACTTGGTATTTCGAGTCCAAATTTCGTTACGAACCGCAAGTTATAATTTCAAATAAATCATATGCGAAAATGTCAAAAGTTGACATATGATATGTCATTCTATTCAGAATGTCATTTTGTATCGAATAAAGTAAAAAAAATATCGTGGGTGATATTTAAAAATCAAAAGTTGTAGTCATTTCTGGTGAAACAGTAAGTGACCGAAAACAATTGAATACGTCAATCAATCCTAATTTATGTCATATACTAACATACCAAATCTCATTTTTTTAACTAAAAAAATAAAAAAAGTTATAGGGGTGAGCCACTTTTGAGACGCACCCGGTATAGAAGGGGCATTAAAAATATGAAAGTATATTATTAAATTAAACGATCAATTTGCTATTGCCGGACTATTTTTGTGTCTTCATATTTATAAACATTGACTGCTGAAAACGAGAACATCTTGGACACAAATTGCAAAAAAATGTTTCGAAACATTTCCTTTAAAAGTTTTGATTCCGCATCGAAACATTTCAGGAAACCGCTAGTGCCACCACATTGGAAACACATGTAATAAAGCCATATAAAATAGGTTTCAAAAATGTTTCCTATTTGTGGCATACCGTTTCCATTTTGTGTCAAGAAACAGACACAATTATTAGAAACATTACCTAAAATGTGTCCAAAAATGCTACTTGAGGAAGCCTAGTTGCAACAGAAATAAAGAAAAACTATAAAATACCTTGGTGTTCTCTCGCTTTGGCTGTAATTAACCCTCTTTCCAGCGGGTCTATCTGATGCCTCGCTCCTTTGTAATCCAGCTCGATTGTCTTGACCGATTCTTGAATGTTCGCCAGAAGAGGTCGGCATGGATATTGCTCTCTGGACTGAAATTCCACACTTGCCCGATGATGACGGTAAATTTTGAGTAGGAATTTGAGATGTTTGGCTACCACTTGCCGATAAAGGTAGCGCTTGTATATTTGGTATGTTGGAGGTAGAAGCATGAGCGATTTGAACATTTCGGTTTGTCGGTACGTTTACTTGAGGTGTTAAGGTTTGATTCGTCGATACAATGGTTTGGTTGAGACGTTGTCTGGGAGTAGAGTTATCTCTTCGATCCTCACTCGATCCACTTAAACTAATACCCGATTGTTCCGTTCCCGAACTTGATAATACAGTAGTTGGAGTTAAGGACCTTTGATTCGTCGGTGTCAGACTTCTACTAGTTTGAACATGACGCGGCGTCAGTTGAGAAGAACTCTGAGATTGATCGCTTGAGATAGAGTGATGTTGCGGTATTGGTTGGCTTGAAGATTGTTGAACATTTGATGCGGAATTTCGCCTGAAATAGAGATAAATACTAATTTAGGTTACCTAATTATAAAAATATAAATTATTATAACAAACAAATTTGTTACCACAAGTGAAATAGAAGCCATAGAAGTAGACTTATAGAAGTAGCACGAATAAAGACTTTTATTAATCACAATTAATAAAATTAAAATAAATAAAAATATTAATGCAGTTTTGTCAAACTATCCTAGATAATGTTATTAAAACATTAGTAATATATTATAACTGTTTAAACATAAGTATCAAGATTGTCTGGATTGCACCTAACCGATGACAATCATCCTTTTTTTACTTGAATGCATTAGCGTAACTAGCAATTTATCCTGGGGTGGGCCTGGGGGGCCTGGATTGAGCCCAGGGGGGGCCTAGGGCTTTTGTTTTTTTCAAAAATGAAATAATTTTAAAAAACTCGTTTTTTGAATAAAACGTTAACATGCATTTCTCTATCAATAAATTTCATAGACTTGGTTATCAAACCGTGTTCCCGTAGATTACTTTTATCCTGGATTTTCTAAAGACCTACAGATTTTCTAAAAAAATAAAAATTAACACACTTTTTGAACACAACAAAATAATATTAACTAAACAAAACTAGAAAACGTCATTTTTACTGCATCACAAGCAAATAAAAATTAATACAAGAGTCATAATTCAGGATTTCGCTGGGGGGTGCCCAGCAGTACCTGGGGGAGGCCCGACACCCCCAGGCACCCCTGTAGTTACGCCAATGTTTGAATGTGGTAGACAATGAATCAGTATTAAAACTGAAAGAATTTCGGACTACCATTGGCTATGAAACAATGGCTGTGACACAATGGCTATGAAATGAATAACGTTCTCATTTTATATGTAAAATTATATGGGGAATGTCATTGATGTTCATTTTCAAGCCAACACGATTCGCATGGCAACGAGAATACCAAAATCAACTGCCTTGCGTTTCGCTGATCGAATACCTGCACTCACCACTTTGAAAGCGTAACGTTTTTATGTCAAAGTTACAGAATACGGGCCCCAGAAATGGCTCTGAATGCCTCTTCTTCAATGTCAGAGGTTATACTTCCCGAATCGCTCATTTTTTAAACTAATGACATCAATATTATTTACTGTCATATTGACATTGCCATGCATGGTGTTATTTGAACAAAGGTATTAAGGTAATTGACTTTTAGGATAGATATATAGTTAAGTACAATAATTTTTAAAATTAATTGTGTGTTTTTATAGTTAAACGTAGAAAAAATATTGTACAATACACGCCAGTTAACTCCATTAAGATAATTTCACACGCGTATCTTAATGAGGCTGTTAACGCACTGATATTGTAAATATCTATTACCTAATTTATTATTAAGTATTATTACTATTAGTTATTATTACTATTAGTCCAACCTACAGCAATTTCAAATAAAAAAATACTGGTATTTAAGATAATTACAAAAAAAACTGATTTTAAAAAGTTTTAACATCCTTTAACTCTAAAACTATGCATTTCCATACCCATGTTTATAGGAACTTTTTTTCATATTTTTTGACGAAGAATACTTATTTAAAACTTTCTCAAGTTAATGATATTAATTTTTTTAAAGGTTTCTATTAGACTTGGAAAGGCAAATTAATAAAATTGCGTTTATCTCATCAAGGAGGCCGAAATAGACAAAATACCAAGAGGTAACTTTTAATCGGCATTAAACTGCTTACACCATTTCGCTAACAAGAGAAAAAAAAAGTCAGTGGCGTACATGCTTTTTTTAAAAAAAATATTCCTGGTGAATATGTCGACATATTTTTAGCTTTAAAATATGTCGCATTTATAGTAACTTTTACCCTCAAAATTTCATTCGAAACGCTAAAAGTAGTTTAAAGAAAATTACAATAAATCGAAAAAATATTAAGAATTTAACACCCTGTAGTTACGAAACAAAGCAGAATCGGACCTATGTTGATATGAAAAATAAATCTTATTTTTACGTGAGGAATCCCCCCCACGAGAGATGGCACATTTTTTTTGAAACACCCTGTATATTTCAAACATCTTAATTTTGATCTTAGTAAAGTGCAATAATTGAAACTTCACTGTTTTTTGTGGAGTTTTGTGATTTAGGCTATCGAAAGATGCGTACAATTTATCCTAGATAGGAACTATAGAAAACAGAAAATTGGCATCCTATCCGATAGTCAAGCAGCACTAAACGCGATCGACTCAGTAACCATCAATTCGAAGTTGGTCAAAGAATGCCTAGAGAAGCTCAACAAATTAGGCAAAGAAAATAAAGTCCTCCTACTCTGGGTGCCTGCTCACCAAGGGATAGAAGGCAATGAAAAAGCAAATGATCTAGTTAGAAAAGGAGCGAACACTTCAATAACTGGACCACAACCGTTCTGTTTTCCAAGCGGAAAACAACTGAAAGCGGAACAAAAGAATCTAGAAAACATCCGTAATCAGGAATGGGTGTCCTCCAACGATTTAAGACTCTCGAAAGTTCCTCAGAAGGTACGACCGAGAAAAATCAAAGGTTTTCCTTGATTTAAGTAAAAACATTCTTCGGACTATCACGGGGTTTCTAACAAAACACTGTCTCCTCAATGAATACCTCAGTAGGCTGAAGCTGAAAAACAACGGCGAATGCAGATTCTGTGGGGAAACACCTTATCACTAAGTGCGCCGAGACGACGACCATTCGTGCCATGAATTTTGGCACGGCTGATGTCGAGGACGGAGAGCTGGCCTCTGTGGAGCTGTCTCAGATACTGGCTTTTGTTAGCTGAGTTATAACGTTATAACTCAAGAAAGGGGAACACACAATAGATTTGTAAGGTGGCGGTGATTAACTCCCCTCCTAAACATTCTACGACACCTGCGTCTATGCATTATTTTTTGCAGCGTGGGCAACTCCTAAAAATTCTGAGCACGCGTCGCAACTTTTGATGTTGCACGCAGTAAAGATATACTACATGTTGACGAGCTACGCCAGGCAGTTATGGAGGGCAGGCGTATTCAGATGAGGATTCGTTGAGCAGTTTTTCGTACTGCAAAAGTAGTTGTGTCTGACCTTAGCTTTAGTACCGCCGTATGATCGAAAAAAAAACGGCGTCCAGTTGGCTGGGAAATGACGATCAATGACATTTCCCATATACATTTACCTATAAAATGACAGCGATCTTTAGTTCATAGCCATCGCTGACGCCGTTTTTTTTCGATCATACGGTATAAGAATAGTACTTCACTCTTTCCTTAGTCTTTTTATTCAATGATTTATAAGCTATTATAAAATATGTAAATTAAAAAGAAGTTGATATCAAATTTTAGGATGTAGAATGCGCTGACTCGTTATTACGTTCTAGCTCGTTAAGCGTCTATTAAAACCAGAAATTTATTTGGGCATGTATTCCATGCAAATAAGCAACGGATTTATGTGTATGATATTAGTTTCTAGGCCGTCGATAGATAGAGCCGTGGCTTAGGCTCAGTAATTAAAATGATATTTAAATTTATTTGCATAAAATTTCACCATTATATTACATGATCCTATTAAATGATATCCAATACTGCTATGTAATCAGTAGACCAGTAATTTGTACGTTGAATATTGAATATGGTTTAGCTCAATAACTTAGTAACTGTAACATTATTCCAGGCCAGTCCAGGACAGGACAGTTTACTCGTTATAATTCCGTTTTAATATATTCTTTTGATGATAATAATGTTATTTAATAATTAATTTATACCCTCAAATCCAAGAATTATACTTCTTCAGCTAATGATAAACTGCCGATGGACAAATGCCATCCAGTTCAAGAGGACCCAGTCCAGGACAGTTTACTCGTTATAATTCGGTTTTAATATATTATTTTGATGAAAATAATGTTATTTAATAATGAATTTATACCCTCCAATCCAAGAATCATACTTCTTCAGCTAATGATTAACTGATGATGGACAAATGCCATCCAGTTCAACAAGACCCAGTCCAGGACAGTTTTCTCGTTATAATTCGGTTTTCAGCGGCACTTCAGCGGCGCCAAAATGCACCAAATTCAAACAAATACATAAGGCATATACGTGAATGCTACATACATATAATATGAAATAGAATATATGTTTAGTTTTTTTTTCTTAGGTTCTGGGTCCGGCAAAAGTGCGTCGGGTATCTGTAGCTCCTAGAATAAACAACTTGGGAATTTTGTGTGCAAATCTAAAGTATGTATTACGATGTATTTCAGGAAAATAACTTAACCTCTACAGGGCGACTCAAAAAAGTGTGAGTGGATCAGGATGATTTTTTTAAATGAAACACCCTGTATTATTACATTTTTGGCTTCCTTTCTGACCACTTTACAGAATCTTAAGGTCTTTTTATATAAGTTTTCATAGTTTCAGTGATATTAATAAATTTAAAAAAAATATTTTTTTCAGCCTTTTAAAAAAATTATTAAAAATACAAGAACTGTCCTGAAATCAAAACTATATTAGGTGTTTACTTTACATGGTCTGTAGTTACTTTGCTATAAATATTGTTATCTTAAATCATACAGGGTATTGAAAATTCTACGCCAAATTTTCTAAAATATAAAATAATTTTTCTTCGTTATTTTAAATGGAACACCCTGTATATTATTCTTTTAGTAGATGGAGAATTAAACAACAAACATTTTCTGTATTTAGAGTATTTCAAAATTTTTAACGGCTTCGCAGATACTCGCGATATTATTTCATAAATATGGCTCTTTCAACGGTAAAATACGAGAGAAAATAAGAGAAAAAATAATTTATTTTAACCTCTATGGAAAAAATCATTGGATGGCTTTGGTAAAAGTTTACTATGGAAAATGCCGTATGAAATATAAAACCGCGAATATCTACGAAACCGTTAAAAATTTTGAAATACTCTAAATACAAAAAAATGTTAATTTTTTAATTCTCCGTTTACTAAAAAAATAATATACAGGGTGTTCCATATTAAGGAAACGAAGAAAATTTATTTTACAATTCAGAAAGTTTAGCGTAGAATTTTGAACATCCTGTATGATTTAAGATTACGATATTTATAGCAAAGTAAGTACAGACCTCGGTACAGACCATCTAACGTATATACATAATATAGTTTTGATTTCAGGACAGTTCTTATATTTTGAATAATTTTTTTAAGAAAGTATAAAAAATATATATTTTTTTATTTATTTATTAATATCTCTGAAACTATCGAAATATATCTACTCATATCTTAGGATTATGTAAAGTGATCTGAAAGGAAGCTAAAAATGTAATAATATACAGGGTGTTCCATTTAAAAAAAATCATCCCGATACAATCACACTTTTTTGAACCACCCTATAAAAGAAGTTAACCACCCTGTAGAAGTTAAAATATTTTCCTGAAATACATTCATACTTTAGGTTAACACTTAAATAAAATTTCCAAGTTTTTTATTTTAGGAGCTACAGATGCCCGACGCACTATTGCCGGACCCTGTATAAGCTTTATAACTGAATTATTGAAGACATTTTTTATGCGACGTTTCGCCCAATCATGGTGGACTTTTTCAAGCACTTTATTCTTGAAGCCGTCTTGTTATTAGCACTAGTTCCAGTTTGTACAAAATGGGCATTTTGTACGAATCATTTTGTACAAACACACAAAAACCAGAAGTATAGGAACATGATATATCGTTGAAAAGCAATTTTATTTGTGTTTCGATTTTTAAATAATATACATAGGCTTGAATTTAATATAATACTGATTTGAGGTATTTTATAACGACCTGAAATAAATATTTTTTTGATCTCCCTGTTTGGATATCCATCGGTTGAGATCGAAAGTGTCAACTTTCGATCGTGTGGTGGTACTTCGAAGATTGGATTGAATTACATATTTTGACAACAACTTTTGATTTTTAAATAGCACCCTCGATATACTTTTACTTTGTTCGATAGAAAATGACACACTGAATAGAATGACATATCATATGTCAACTCTTGAAATTTTCGAATATGGTTTATTTGAAGTTGTAACATGCGGTTCGCAACGAAAATTTGACTCGAAATACCAAGTGTGCGGTACCAAATTATCCGTAAAAATTGGCGCCTGAAGGCACGTATAGCCGCCCATACTAAAATATGTTAAGAAAAAGTTGGTAGACAGTTCTTTTAGTTTTAAAGTAAAGGAATTTTTCCAATTTTTTAGCCGACCATACCAACAGGTATGGTAGGCTATTAAGATCGGCAAAAAAAAAGTTTTTTTAATTTCACTCAAAATGATTTATTTGGGTCATAAATGACCTAAATACAAAATATTTTCATGGCGTCTGTCTGTCTGTCCGTCTGCCGTCTGTAACACGATAACTCAAAAACCGCTGAACCGATTTTAACCAAATTTGGCACAAAAATACTGTGGCAGCCGAGAATCTGGCCATTAGTTTTTGGTGGGGGTGGGGGGTTGGTAAGGGGGTATGGGAGGGGGTTAAACATTTTAAAAAATCGTAACTCCAAAATTACAGTAGCTAGCGAAACGCGGTTTTCAAATTAAGATTAGGAATAATATTTGCAACAAAATTTGTAATAACATCAAAATCAGTCAAAGTTGCAGTTTTCGAGATATTAACATATTTTAGTATGGGCGGCTATACGTGCCTCCGCCAATTTTTTTATCTCAAAAACTGCGACTTTGACTGATTTTGATGTTATTACACATTTTGTTGCAAATATTATTCCTAATCTTAAATTGAAAACCGCGTTTCGCTAGCTACTGTAATTTTGGTGTGACAATTTTTTTAAATTTTTAACCCCTTCCCCAACCAACCCCCCACCCTCACCAAAAACTAATAGCCAGATTCTCGGGTGCCACAGTATTTTTGTGCCAAATTTGGTTAAAATCGGTTTAGCGGTTTTTGAGTTATCGTGTTACAGACGGACAGACAGACAGACAGACACCATGAAAATATTTTGGTTTCATGGTCATTTATGACCCAAATAACTCATTTTGAGTGAAATTAAAAAAACTTTTTCTTTGCCGATCTTAATAGCCTACCATACCTATTGGTATGGTCGGCTAAAAAAATGCCTTTTCCAAATATGCTAATGAGCCACCCTTGTTCCATTTGAAAAATTGAGATGTGATTAAAAAAACGATTTTGGCATTTTTTAACCGGCCAGGACAAGACACGAAAACATTAGAAGATCAAATCTATTTTTCCAAGGTTCCTTGATTAAAAATTAGTGTTTTAATTTTAACACAGCAATGGCGCTCTAGATTGAAATTTAAAATACGATTTTTTTTGAGCGAAAATGTCAAAAGTTGACATATGATACGTCATTCTATTTTATTCTATCGAATAAAGTAGAAATATACCGAGGGTACCATTTAAAATTCAAAAGTTGTAGTCATTTCCGGTGAAACAGGAAGTGACCAAAAAGAATTGAATACGTCAATCAATCCTAATTTATGGCATATACTAACATACCAAATCTTGTTTTTTTATCTGAAAAAACAAAATAGCTATAGGGGTGAGCCACTTTTGAGGTGCACCCGGTATATCATAACTATCCTTGGTATTGTCCACATTGCCCACAACATTACATAAAATTTTAATGCATAGTCACAGAATTGTAGACAGCGATATAGCCTTTAGTCTATTAAGTGAAGACGCTCAAGAAAGCCGAAACAAAGATGTTCGAAAATACAGACAATTTTCCAAAAAATTCTCAAGAATTCAGACCATGCAAGATACCTATCAAAACTGTATGGTTTCCTCAGATCCATATATTACTGGATTAAGAAAATTGTTTTCCAAAAAAACTGGGATTATCTCAAGAAGTTTTAAATTTATTAGATGAACCTGATGTTGACAATACTTTCTGATTTATTTTTATTAAATGTCACAATAATTATAATTACTAATCTCGTTCCCGCTGAGTTAGAAATTCAAGGCACTTAATACCGTATGATCGAATAAAAACGGCGTCAACGATGGCTATGAAATGAAGATCGCTGTCATTTTATATGTAAAATTATATGGGAAATGTCATCGATCGTCATTTCCAAGCCAACTGAACGCCGTTTTTTTTCGATCATACGGTAGAAAAATGACCCAAGAATCACAAGTATTCTATGTTATCTGTGCTCAGAATTTCAAAATCATGTAATAATTAAAAAAAAAATTCTGAGAACTGTTTTTTATGTATTTATATTTTTACATGAACTATTGTTTACATTGGTTTATTAATATAAGCATACACTTCTAAAATTATATACGGACTATAGCTGTCTCCTATATTTTTAGAAAAATTCTCGCGCGTCTAATTGTGAGAATGAATGGAAATTTTTATATTATTAATATAATCTATATAACTTGTTTATTGAAATTTGCTTATGCAAAGCAAATAATGACTTTTTATAAACACCTATATGCGAACAACTAATTTCCGTAATGAATATAATTAAAAACGATCCCAGATGAAGATTAAATGATGTATGTATAATTAGATTAGTACACCGGCGTCCGTCGTCTAGATCTGTAAATATACCGGGTGGCCCATTTGTGCGCGAAAGTCCAATAGCGTCGTTGTTAATAGTTAAGTTATGAAAATATGTTTAATATAAATGTTGCATGGTTTGTAAAGGTGCATATCCTAAAATTATTTTATTGTATACAGGGTGTCCCAAAAAGTAGCGATAAAGTTGTAAGTTTTTTTTTAAATTGCAACTAGGGTTCCCAACTTGAGCATCGGCGATTCCGGGACAATTATTTTTAAGCTTTTAAATAATTGAAACAAAACATTAAATATTAGAAATTAAAATATATTATGTGTGTAGTTCACACTTTTTTAGTTTCCAGGTCCCGGCCAAGGCAAAACTTTCGCCGGGACAAACTTTCTGATTCCTGGTTAATCCCGGCCAAACCGGGACGGTTGGGAACCCTAATTGCAACCCCCATTTTTGTGAATGGAATTGGATTCAGCATAAAATTCTGTATACCGGGTGCGTCTCAACAGTGGCTCACCCCTATAATTTTTTAATTTTTTCAGATAAAACAACGAGTTTGGTATGTTAGTATATGACATAAATTAGGATTGATTGACATATTCAATTGTTTTCGTTCACTTCCGGTTTTACCGGAAATGCCTACAATTTTTGATTTCTAAATAGCACCTCGGTATTTTTCTACTTTATTCGATAGAAAATAACACTCTGAATAGAATGACATATGATATGCCAACTTCTGACATTTTCGCATATGGTTTACTTGAAATTGTAACATGCGGTTCATAATGACAATTTGACTCGAAATACCAAGTGTGTAGTACCAAATTATACGTAAAAAATGATTTTTCCAAATATGCTGATGAGACATTCTAGTTTCATTTGAAAAAATTGTGATCAGCCATCGTGTGTGAATGATATAAATACACCCACGTGATGGGAACAATCATTGAAATGGCATTCTCCTTTATTACTGATATTTGTTTATTTTGAGCGTGTGGTTGAGAGCCTAAAGCACCTTTGGCTCTGGGCACCGTGGGTACTCTTAAAACTGTAGGAATCATAAAGGCTCTATTTTGAGGGTCAATGTGCAGTCTTGCATTAGAGCCAACGGAGTGAATCCATCAACATTCGGAATGGGGTGAGACAGGGTTGCGTACTGTCGCCATTTTTTTTAATATTCTCTTAGATGATATTCTAAAGAGAACAATTTCCAGGAATCATCATGTAATGTGGACTCCTTTTAGCATGTTAGAAGCGTGTAATGTAGTGGATTCCTTTTAGCATGTTAGAAGATCTAAGTTATGCAGATGACATCTGTCCCCTTTCTCATAGTTCACGCGGATATGACATCAAAACTACTTGACTTGACAAATGAAGCTCGAATTGCAGGTCTTAAGATCAATATTAAAAAAAACTAAATCGATGAGAGTTTGTACCAACAATATCTCTATGGCTCACTTTATCATTGAAACAAAACCTATAGAGAAGGTAAATAATTTTACTTACTTAGGTAGTATAATCTCAACTAACAGATGCACACAGCAAGATATCATAAATAGAATAAACAAGGACAGAATAACATTTGGAATACTCAACAATTTTTGGGGATCTAGACAGTACTCAAAACTTACTAAACTAAAATGTTCAATTCGAATGCCAAGTCAGTATTGCTGTATGGTGCAGAGACCTGGAAAATTACATCTCCATTAATTAACTCCAAGTTTTAATAAGCCGCTGTCTGCGCAAAATTGTAGAAATATTCTGGCCAAATACTATCAGATATGAGAATTTATGGAGTTTGACCAACCAGAGGCAGATGTATAAGAAATCAAACTTAAGAAATGGAGGTGGATTGGTCACACTTCAAGGCAAAGCGGCAAAAACATCGCTGGCAGAGCAATTGAGTGGAATCCACAAGACAGTAGAAGAACTGATCATCCAAGACGTACATACATGGCAAAGGACAATTAAAAAGGACAATTAAAAAGTGAGATGTCAAATCAATTGCCAACAACCAAACCCGTTTTTTTTTCGAAAGCGTTTATTGAATGCTCTACGTAGGAGAAAGGGACAAAATGAATGAATGAACACCGCACATTCCTTTAAATAAAAATAGTGTACTATATGCAGAATTTTATGCGGAATACAATTCTGTACAGAAAAATGAAGGTTGCAAAAAAAACTACAACTTCATCTTTGCTTTTTTTGGATACCCTGTATTGGTAAGACACGTTCGTACGATACGTAAATACGCAACAAATGGATACCCGGCTTTACAGATGCCTATTTCCCATTAAAGTTAACAAATTCTGTATATATTTTTACCCTTTCATATTTCATTTAAAACATACTATAAGACTACGCGACTATACATACTATAACTAAGGGAAAAATAAAAGATGCTAAATGAGGATTTATTCGAGCGTCGCGTAAAGGTTTTATGATGTATGCTCTTTTACTGTTGGAGAAAGGGTGTACAGGGTGTCCAATTTAAGTTGAAATCATACGGTACCTCAGTTATTAGTTAAGGAAGGAGGATGCGGTTTGCACGATAGTCTCACACTTTTGTCAAACGGAAGATGCTGTAAATAAAATTTTCATATCATAACCATATATCAAAGAGTTACAACGAATTGATATTTTTCTCGGTATTACCACAGAAACGCATTTTGATTTTTAAGAATAGTCAAAAATTTAACGGGATATTCATATTTTTTTATTTTTCTTTAAAAGGGTTTGGAAATTTGAAAAGGTATAAACGGGATTAGCCATTTTAGGGCAAGTAATTTTCTTATAAAGAATACCTATCTCAAAATGTTAGGAATAAAAAAGTTTTTCCTCTTTTAAAGAAGATCCGATATACTTCATATTTAATAATTTATTTTAAAGAGACAAATAAATTAACATTGATGTGTATAACTGGTAGATTATACAGGGTCAATCTTAAACAATTGCATTCTCGTCAATCTTAAATAATCTTAAATAAGTGCAAATATTTTCATGGCTGGTTGATCTTCAAATAAGTCCAAAAGAACCGTGTTATTTTATTTTGAAAATTTCCAAAAAAATATATTTTTGCTTAAATTTTGAGAACCACTGGATCTTTTCTAGGTTTTCTTTATTGCAAATTTAATCTACTACCTATATTGCCATATTATCAAGAAATCATGTGTTTTAACTAAAAACTAAAAATTTCCAAATTTTCAATTTTTTTTCGCGAAAAAACTCATAATCGTATTTCTGGGGTCGAAATATACTACCCCTAAAAATATTTGAACTTATTGAAGACTCACCTTGTATAGGTAATGTTAAAATATTTTGGGTATGAATTCAAAACCAAGTACCTATTCCTTTGTACAGGGTGGCGCCTCTCATACGACGCGGAGGCTCCATAGAGACCGGTACTTCAGTTTAGAGCATTTTTGAAAAATATAGAGAATTCTATAGGGTGACACCAAAAAGAGTTACGAATTAAAGTTGTTTTTTTTTTGTAATGGAACACCCTATATATTTATTGATTTTCGGATTCTAGAAAAAAATAAAAGTGAGTTTCATTAAAGAAGCATATGCCTAAAATGTAAAGCTTTTGGCATATTTCACATTTCGTGAAATTAAAATTATCATGAATAAATTTAAAATTTCAATAACAGCTACCTATATGTAATTTACCTTGTATAGATTGATATTTAGTTAAAATAACCGTTATATGTTAAGTTAAATTAAAATTTGATCTGAAAAGCTGTACAGGGTGAGACAAAATTAATATTGAACATTTGTCACATTTAAAAGCAAGTTACTCGTTTATTTTAATTGGAACACCTAATATATTATTCCGATATTCAATGGACAATTGATATATCTTCAAACATATACGTATTACTTTTTACAAATATACTCAGCCTAATCTCCAAAAAGTGAAGCCCAAACAGTGAAAGAACAATATGGAATTCTGCATAAGTCTATTTCACCCGGATATTCATTTAACTGAGCATGCCTCACCTGAAGAAGTTTTCATTGGTCGATGTTTTTAAAGGGAAGTGGTTGACTGACATTTCCCCTAACCTTCAATTTTATTTATATTTTTATTATTTATAACACATTATCATGGAGTTGGAAAAATATCAAAAAATAGTTGGAAACAATAAACTAAACAAAATCACTCTTTTACGCGCACAAATAAAAAGTAATCCAAACAGAACTAAAACAACAATCAATCGGAGTTTGGCGCAATCGCAGTTCAATCCATATCCGGGTGAAATAGACTTATGCAGTTTTAATATGGAGCTGGGTTATGTTGTCTTTTTCTTACGACACAGAAATTGCACACGGGGTTAAATAGGGAATCCTGAGTATATTTGTAAAAAGTAATACGTATATGTCTTCAAAACAGTATTAAGGTTGCCTACCCTTTAGACAATGATTTTTAATCCATTTAAAATAAAAGAGTAACTTTTTGGGTCAAGTTTTAATTTGATTTAAAGTACATTACATATTAGGCTATACCGGGAAAATTCCAGTTTAGGTAGTTTTTATTGAAATTTAAAAATTATTCTTTATTTTTTGAAAATTTTAAATATGTCAAAAACCTGGCTTTTTAGTCATATAGGTACTTCTCAAATGAAACTCACCTTTATTTTTCTTATAGAATCCGAAAATCAATTAATATATGGTATTTCATTACAAAAAACACAACTTTAATGTGTAACTTTGTTTGAGGACACCCAGAAGTCTCTATATTTTTAAGAAATGTTCTAAATTGGCCGACATATGCTCACAAATCACAAAATTTCATTTCAATAGAAACTGTCGTTCTTCTTGGAGCCTCTTCGTGCCACCCTGTATATGTATTACCCGAAATATATTATTTTGTTTTAAATTTTCTGCCTATAAAAATTAATGCCTATTATGCATAATACAATTTCAAAACAGTTAAGATACATACCAAAAAAAAAATATTTTATTAAAAGTGACTTTATGCTATAAATTTTTATAAATTATTTTTTTAATATTATAGAATTAAGTATGGGTATATAGCTATTAACACTGTATTATTTTTCTGTTAGATATACATAAACTAATTAAAGTATGTTTATTATTTCAATTAATAAAAATTTGCGGTTTTGTTCAACCTTTTTATGTGATAAATTCAGCAAACAAACAGATTAGTAGATACTTACAAAAAGGCGAGTTCTAAATTTTCGTGTTCCTCATCGTCGTTTTTCATTTTAATAACTGAGAACTGTTACGAAAGAAAACAATAACTAAACAGTCACATAAAACTTTTACACAGTATAACAGATTTCACCATTATGAACTTCCTAAAAGCCGTATAAACAAGTTTAGTAAATACACTTTTATGAAACACCTGCTATGAAAATAATGTATCGTAGATCGTATGCTTGGTAAATACTGATTTGTCATGCGTTTGCGTTTAGAGATATTTTTAGTGGCGAGATCTACACCGGAATATCTCTTTCTTTATTCCCACATGGTTCCGACCTTCAGTATAAAGTGCTTATGCATTGAACTGATACAATTTTACGATCTACTAACAAAGATATGTTTGGTAATGAATGTATATTATAAAAATACGATATTAGATATTATAATTTTTTTATCATAAAATATATTTCCATTTTGTATTTCGTATTTCTCATATCAGTAATTTTATCAAATATCGGTAACGTATTATTTCTTATGTATAATTATATACCTACACTCACCGCCACGAAAAACGGGAACCTTAAAATTTTGATGTATTTTGAAGTTTAATATATTTGGTTCAAGTAGGCCGATTACGATGATTTTTTAAGCAATTTTCAGCTAAATTATTATAGGCATATATATTGACTTTTTCGTATCTCTTTCTAAATTATTGATAAAAGTTCTCCCGTATGTCAACTATACGAAGGAAAACAAAATGTTGATATTTTAGTTTGAAACTCCCTGTGGAATATATTAACAAAGCAAGGAGTTTCAAAATTTTATCATCTAGGTACAGGTATGTACGTCTTTTCTCGATAGTTTGTTTTTTGACTCATCTCAATAGCTTTATTTTTATTGGAGATATTAGCTTTTGAATAAGACAGTAACGATTTACAGCAATTTTAGTATTGAAAGCGTGCCTTTGCTTTTCCTCATCAACACACTTCTAAAAAAGTGTTTATCGTTTTTGTAATGTCACTGTTATTGAAAACTCATATTATTATTGTTTATTGATGTTTACTCCTAGTCTTCTAGATCATTTTCATCATATTATGATCTAGGTGTTTACTTTAGTAGAGATGGTTTTAAGTTTTGAAATATCGGCTTTAATTGATCATGGCAGAGATCAACTTTTGGACTTAATCTCTCTCTGCTGGAGTAAGACAATACTAATATGGTTTTTCAAAGAGAGTGACATTACATAAATCATAAACACTATTATACTAAGGGTTGGCAATTCTGGTCTTGGGTGCCCGTTTTCATGTGTACGAAGAGTACGGCCAACCACGCTGAGTAAAATAAGATGTACTGAATCTAGACAGAAGGCGAGTATCTTCCCAAGCGCATGGAATCTAGCGTCAGATTAAGTAGTTATGTAATAAATACTTCGTATTTTTGCTTACTCCGACTTACTAGATTGCCATAACAACTCACTCCTAGACATGTATACGCCGAACCAAAAGGTTCGCTTGCCAGCGGGGTATAGGTCTGTTGACAAGGACCAAAAACACATGTATGGTTTCAATGTAAAAAATACTAAAAAATGTTGGTTGTATCTTCTTCAAAAGCGAATATCTTCAAAAAAATTAAACTATTGAAAACAAGCTATCTAGAAAAGATACACCTAGATGATAAAATTAGTTTTAAATTCCTTGCTTTGTTAACGTATTCCACAGGGTGTTTCAAATTTTCACCAAAATATCAACATTTTGTTTTCCCTCGCATAATTGACAGATGGCAACTTCGACAAGTGTCATTTTTAATTTAGAAAGGGATTCTAAAATGTCAAATAATTTACCTACAAATTGCTAAAAGATTATCAAAATCGGTCCACTAGAACACAATACATATAAAAATACATGAACATTTTAATGAGTCCGTTTTTCTTGTCGGTGAGTGTATTATCGGAGGTAGATAATAGACCGAGAGCTGGCTACATAAAAAACCTTTTCATCGTTACATGGCTAATTTTTTGTGTGAAGTATCCTTTTGTGTAGCCATTGTGAAATAGTCATGTCTGCCAGCGCGATCCCGGGGCTTAAAGCGGGGGCGGCCAATCGAAAAGGTGAAATTAACCAAATAAAAATATTATAAGGTACACGAGTTATAATTGCCAAATTGCTTTTATTTATTATTAGGAAACGTGTAAAATTGTTGACAGACATTTTTCTCGTGGCTAAAATGCCGGCAGACAACGCGAAAGAGGCATAGAATTTTGACAAAAGAAAATCATCGCATACATGCATGTCGGTTGGTGGAATGTCATGTTTATTGTTAATTAATTTAAAAAGCCGTATATGCAAAAGGGCAGACAAAAAAATCGTTATTGAAATAATAAAAAAATATATTTATAATATAATCGTATATTACATGATTTATCTATACTTAAATGGATAAGGCGGCCAGCGTTCCCTGAATAATGCGCTAGAGTAATATCGCGCTTTTGATAACTGCAGCTGATTGAGCCACGATCTTTTTGTCTGCCCTTTTGCATACGGCTTTTAAAATAAATAAATATGACATTTCACCAATCGGCATGCAAATATGCCATAATTTTTTTCATTCTTCAAATTTCATTTTTTAATAATTTTTAAAATTTCATGCCTCTTTCGCGTTGTCTGTCGGCATTTTAGCGACTAGAAAAATGTCTGCCAACAATTTTCCACGTTTCTTAATAATAAATAAAATCTATTTTCGCAATTATAATTCATATATCTTATAATAATTTTAGTGTCAAAATTTCACCCTTTCGATTGGCTGCCCCCGCTTTAAGCCCCGGGATCGCGCTGGCAGACATGACTATTTCATAATGACTACACAAAAGGATACTTCACACAAAAAATTAGCCATGTAACGATAATAAAGTTTTTTATGTAGCCAGCTCTTATATTAAAATAAAAATGCAAGATAGATAATAGAAAATCTATTTAAAATGCAAAATAGAAAATACCTTTTAGATTTGTATTTAAAATGCAAAAGAGAAAATAGGTATTTTCAATAAGCGATTTATACAAAAGGAAAATGCTTTCTTTGTTTTTAGTGACATATTGTTACTTATACCGGGTGCGCCTCAAAAATGGCTCACCCCTATAACTTTTTTATTTTTTCAGATAAAAAAACAAGATGGTATGGTATGTTAGTATATGACATAAATTAGGATTGATTGACGTATTCAGTTGTTTTCAGTCACTTCCTGTTTCACCGGAAATGACTACAACTTCTTATTTTTAAATAGCACCCTCGGTATTTTTTTTACTTTATTCGATAGAAAATGACACTCTGAATCGAATGACATATCATATATGTCAACTTTTGACATATTCGCTCAAAAACAAATTGTATTTTAAATTTCAATCAAGAGTGCCATGGCTGTGTTAAAAACATCAGTTTTTAATCAAGGAAGCTTGGAAAAATAGATTTGATCGTTTTAGACCAAGACAAGACCAGGGGCGTAGATAGGTGTATGCTATGGGGGTGGTACTATGATTAAGTCGCAAAAAAAATCACCTTCGGAATTTTCTTGTCGAATTAAAACGACGGCGATTTTTTTGTCTTCAAAAAGATATAAAAACATAACACAAAAATTAAAATATAGATTTGTAAATAACATAAACAAAAATGAAACAACGACGTTTATTAGTTAATTTTCTATAAACTATAAATAAAAAACTCTAAACTATCAAAAAAACTATAAAACTATAAACTATAAATAAAACTACAAAACAAAAGCAAGTTTTCTAGTACGCTGTTTGGAAAACCTATCAATAACAGCATCAACATTTTTTTCAATATCTTTATGGATATTGATTAGAGTTAACCCCACTAATCTGTCCTGGCCAATAAGAACACTTTGTGTGCTTTTAATTAGGTCGAACATATTATAAACGATAAATCAACATAATTAAAAGCATACAAAGTGTTCTTATATGTCGGATATTAATAAAAAAAATCCTTTCATAGTCAATGACTATTTCAATTCTCGTATCTCGTCAAGCGTCAGGGGGGGGGGTACTGTCCCCCAGTACCCCCCCCCCCCATATCTACGCCCTTGGACAAGACACTAACTTGTCTTGGTCGGTTCAAAGATGCCCAAATAGTATTTTTAATCATATCTCAATTTTTTAAAATAGAACGAGGATGGCTCATTAGTTTATTTGGAAAAAACATTTTTTTACGAATAATTTGATAACACACACTTGGTATTTCGAGTCAAATTGTCGTTATGAACCGCATGTTATAATTTCAACTAAACCATATGCGAAAATGACAAAAGTTGACATATGATATGTCATTCGATTCAGAGTGTCATTTTTTATCGAATAAAGTGAAAAAATACCGAGGGTGCCGTTTAAAAATCAAAAGTTGTACTCATTTCCGGTTAAACAGAAAGTGACCGAAAAAAATTGAATACGTCAATCAATCCTAATTTATGTCATATACTAACATACCAAATCCCGTTGTTTTATCTGAAAAAATAAAAAAAATTATAGGGTGAGCCACTTTAAGACGCATCTGGTATAAACATTAAGATTAAATACTTGATTATATAGGTACCTGCATTATGTTATTTTTCGAAATTACTTTCCTTCGCTAGTTTGAAAAATATTGTTTGTTTCAATTATTAAGTTTTCCGAAGTTCTTTTCTGATTTCTACGTTAGTAGTATTTTTTCGTTCTCAATGAACTGAACATTTTCACTTAAACTGATTTATTCACTTTACGTGGTATTTTTTCATTTACAATCAGTACCTTTCCAACTCAAGTGATTAATTTTTCGTTTCTCGATAACTCTTTCATTATTAATATTTAAATAAATTTTAAACAGAACAATCGGTAAACTATATCAGTAAATCAATATAGCCTTAATGTTAATGAATTAATTCTTAATTTTCTTGAATTCTAATATATGGTATTATCCTATACTGGTACAACTAAAACAAGTTAATCGAGTTTATCGATGTCTCTGAATTTTAAAATTATGAAGTACATATTGCTCCGTCCTAAATTTATTTTTATGTAAATGTAACAGAATATTTTCAATAAAAAGACATATCTTTACATATAAAATATTCAAAAGAGAATATAAAAAAGCACTAAAAATACTTTTGATAAATAAGTACTAGATAATTTTGTGGCAAGTAAGGGTATAATGTTTTATCATCTTCAATCGGTGACCACTTTATACCAACTCTTACTGAGTCGGATTTCTTCAAGAATGAAACATTCATGCGCAGCCATTGGGTACTATAATGAGGGGGTACTATCTATCACCCTTTATCACCAACTATCCTTTTTCAATTCGTGCTTAGGTACCAGGGTTCGGTTAAGTTATATTTAAAAACGAGACCGGTTCGTGGTGCAAATGTGGTACCGCATGGGTAATGGGTATCGCTTAGCTTGCGCTTAGCAAATACAGATGCTAATTTGTACACGGTCTTATGTAAAAACAACATAAAGAGTATATCATAACATATTAAAATAATATTAAAAATATATGTATGTATAATATTACAATCAAAATTAATAAGTTTATAGACATTTCTAAAAACTTCTGTGAATATCGCTACTGGCAATGAAACAAAAAAATATTCTATTATAACTCTCTATCGATACACTCGTCGATGGAATTGTTAAGTCTTAGATAAATCAAGGAGTAAGCTTCTACTGTTTGCGTAGCTAGATATTCTGTGCTTCTAGGAAAAAATGCCCTTCTGTCCGTAATCTTATAATAGTTCTTGCAAACTCAAGTTTTTATTATTTTCTTGCAGTGGCGGCTGGTACTAAAGGGCACAAGGGAACGTGCCCACCCTCCATACACCATAAATCCAACCAGTTAATAGTACATCATTATAATAATTTTATTATATTATTGCATCAAAAATAATCAAAATTACTTTCCGACTATTGAGATGATAATATTTCAGCCAACGGATATCAAAACTTGCTTCCGGGGACCACTCATATTTTGTCCCGATATTTATTGCATATTCTTGACGATCTGGTGACCGAACCTTTAAAAGTAATGGTTAATTCGCTAGCGAAATGGGCACAATATTTTGCGTCTCTTCCTCTCTTCGCATGCACTTTTAAGTTTATTGAATATGGAACTAGAATTAAATTCCGTGCAATATATATTTCAAAAGGCTTCGCTGGAATACCAGGAAAAAATTTTAATTAAAGAACAAGGAAGACCTACCCCAGATTTGGACATTAGCTATACGTCTACTAGTAAAACACGAAGTTACAAAAGAGTGTTTAACAAAGTTGTTTACGAGAAATATAAGTGGTTATGTGGCTGTTCAACAACAAATAAACTTTTTTGCTTCGTTTGTTTGATTTCAAAAAAAGAACAGACGTCGTGGACTTATCAAGGTGTTAGTGACTTGAAACATTTAGCCGAAAGGACAAAAAAACACGAAAATTCGGTGGCTCATATGAATGCCTATGTTGACTTTAATGTGTTAGGAAAAGTGGACATTCGAGAACAATTAAATAGTGCGTATTTGCAACATAAACTAAAGTATAATGAGAACGTAGACAAAAATCGTCATATCTTACGGCAAATTATAATGTGTATTAAATTTTGCGGTGCTTTTGAGTTGGCGTTGAGGAGACATGACGAAACATCTTCATCTGAAAATCCAGGTATTTATCAAGGTTTAATCAACTTTGCCTTTGAATTAGATTCCGCTCTTGCCTTACATTTAATAGATGCCAAAGTGTTTAAAGGCACCTCAAAAACAATCCAGAATGATTTATTAGATGCTATGTTTGAGGTATATCGAAATGAACTGATAAATCAAATAAAAGTTTATTGCCATAGAAGCCGACGAAACAACAGATACCTCAAATCAACAACAAATGGTAGTTATAATTCGGTATGTTTTTAACGGTGAAATTTTTGAGATGTTTTGGGCATTCGTTAAACCAGAGGGGTATGCTGCAGATATTTTAGCCAATTGCCTCATGGACCAATTGAAATAAATTTTAAATTCACCGGCTGATAATTCTAAACAACTAATAGCACAAAGCTACGACGGCGCAGCAGTAATGAGTGGCAAAAATAATGGAGTACAGGCAATAATCAAGAACATATTTCCCCACGCTCACTTCGTTCATTGTTATGCACATCAATTTAATTTAATTATGGAACGCGCCACACAATGTAACAGGAATATCAAAATATTTTTTGCAAATGTTCAGTCCTTCTCAACTTTTTTTTCCCGATCCCCAAAACGTACAGCGGTTTTGGATCAAGTTGTTAAACGGAGGTTACCACGCGCCGTAGCTACGAAATGGAATTTTAAAAGTAGAGTCGTAAATACTGTTTTTGAATATAATGAATTGCTTAAAGAATACTTGGAAAATATTATTGATCAACCAGGAATGGATTCAAAAACAATAAGCGAGGCATCTGGTTTATTAAAGTTCTTAGATTGTCCAGAGTTCATGTACTGGTTGAATATGTTTCATAGATTAATGCCTCATGTCGAGATTTTTTTCAATCAGGCATAAACTCGAGGAATTGAGAGCTCCCAAATGCAAGCCGCAGTTGATTAATTTGAGCAACAAATTGTTCAAATCAGGCAAAGCTTTAATGATTTGGAGTGTGACGAAGATGAAGTAATACATCCTGCCAAGTTTGCAAAGCAACCACGTGTGACATCAACTGGAGACAGACGGAGTACAATCGCAAAAGAAGTATTGGATACAATTTTAGTTCATGTCAATGACCGTTTCGATTTTAAGGATCATTTAAATGCAGCCAAACTATTTGATGCCAGAAGTTTCAAATTTTACAGGAAGTCATTTCCACAAAATCATTTTGAATCTACTGTAAAATCATATCCAATATTAGACAGTATAAAATTAAAAACGGAGCTTACAGCAATTTATGAGAGAGATGATATGTGCACTGTGGACGGTGTTTTATCAGTCTTAGTCTTTATATCGGAAAATAACTTGACGACAGTGTTTTCGGAAACCAACAAATTAATAGACAAAATCTGTACAACTCCCATGACGACGGTGGAATGCGAAAGATGTTTCTCAACTCTGAAACGTACTTTTTTGAGAAGTACTATGTCCGAGGATAGACTGAACGCGCTAGCAACATTGTCAATAGAAAAAACGTTTATACAGTTGATACCTGACTTTGACAACAAAGTGATCGACGTTTTCAGCAAAAAAAAGAGAGGAGGATGGATTTTTTATACAAATAATGTTTTTGTGTTAATTTTTTATATGTATTAAAAATTATCCATTTAAAATTTGGTTATAAAACGTTTAAAGAATATAAAAATTATTATAATTATCTTTTAGTTACTCGAAAGCAGTGGCGGATACAAAGGGGGGCCCATGGGGTCAAGGCCCCCCCTAAAATATGTAAACTGGGTTAAATATTAGGCTTTTGGGTTAAAAATGGCGCTTTAAAAAGCATATTCTACATTACTTTTTGTTTGGGCCCCCTCTAAAATAAATTTCTGTATCCGCCCCTGCTCGAAAGCTTTTCATTTTTTTTGTGCCCTCCCATGAAAGAAAGTCACGAGCCGCCACTGTTTTCTTGGGTAAATAACCGTAATTTTGTGGTCCATTGAAGCGTTTTATAATAAACTGCGATTGCATTTTTCTCTCTAATTTTATTGATTTATACAGAAGGTATTATTTTCTAGGGCCAAGATCAATAATATACCGGGTGTTTCTCAGGAGTGGTTCGCTCCTATAACTTTTTATTTTCTCTGATAAAAAACGAGATTTGGTATGTTAGTATATGGCATAAATTAGGATTGGTTGACGCAATCAATTCGTTTCGATCACTCCCTGTTTCACCGTTTTACTTTATTCGTTAGAAAATGAAACTCTGAATAGAATGGTATATCATACTCGAATGTCAACTTTTGACATCTAGGCTTAAACAAATTGTATATAAAGTTTTAATCTAGAGTGCCATCCATGTCTGTGTTCAAAACACCAATTAATTTAATCGATTAGATTCCTGGAAAAAAATCTATTTTTGTTTTCCGTGTGCTGTCCTGTTCGATTAAAAGATGCCCAAATCGTATTTTTAATCATATCTCAATGTTTTCAAATGGAACGAGGGTGGTTCATTCATATTTAGAAAAAGCATATTTTTACGAATAATTTAGTATCATATATTTGGTATTTCGAGTCAAATTGTCGTTAAAATAAACCGCATGTTACATTTCCAGTTAAACCATATGCGAAAATGTCAAGAATTGATATATTATGATATACATACATACATTCATACATACTGCCATTACTCGCTGAGGAGTATTTGACACGTATCAGAAGATGTTTGCGCAAGGCGTTTTCTTTCATGAGCTTTTCTGTGACAGAAAAGTCCGATACACCATTTTATCTCTCTTCCGCACTCTGGACATTCAAAAATTTCATTAGTTTGTTGCCTCTTACTCTTTGGTTGTCGCTGTAAACTGAGTTTACAATTCTTCTCCATTGCGTTCAATTGTGCGCTGCTTATTCCCACTCATTCTGCATGTTTATCCCCCTTAAAGTTTTCGTGGGAAATATCCTTGTACCTTTTGAGTTGTCCACCCGGTTTTCTCTTACCATCTACAAGTTCACCGTAAAGCAGAGATTTTGGTAGGCGGTTTTCTTGCATTCTGCATACGTGACCAGCCCATCTTAAGCGGGATTTTGTAATGACTTCAACACTCTCGCAGTTAGCTTTTTCAAGAACCAATACGTCTGAGACATGGTGGAACCATTTGATTCTAAAGAATTATCTAAGGTGCCTCTGTTGCAACTTGTTTAATGCGTTCATGTGTCGGCGGTACGGCACCCAGGTTTCGCATATAACATGGTGGGGATTATTATTGCTCGGTATACTGCAAGTTTCGTTTTTGTGCTCAAGTCATGATTGTAGAAAACCCTGTCTTTTAATTTCGAGAATGCTCTTGAGGCGCTGCTAATCCTGTGCTGAATTTCGGAGTCGATATTGGCCTTTTCCGAAATCAAACTGCCGAGGTAATTGAATTCCGCTACATATTCCAATAGTTCTTCTCCGATTTTTATAGCATTGTTGTGATCTTCGAGGGGAGTGTACATGATTTTAGTTTTATCGATGTTCAGCTTAAGGCCCAAAGCTTCGTATGCCCAGGCATATGTGTTCAACATTTCTTGTAATTGGTGTAGCGTGTTTGCAACTAGAGCGCAGTCATCAGCGTATTGAAGTTCTGTGATGAAATTATAGAGAAGATTATGATTAGTGTTGCACAAGAGTCTTGAAAAAGTCTTGCAAGAGTCTTGGTCTTGCAAATTCAAGACAAGACTTTTCTTGTCTTGAATTTCAAGACAAGACAAGACTTTAATATGCAAGAAATTTCAAGAGTCTTGCAAGATTTCTTGAAAGTTAGAAATGATACATATTTTTAAGTGATAAGTAGGCAAAAGGTCTTTGCGCAAGTTATGCCGGGTTTATACAACATTTACATGGTCGTAATCACAATCATAGTCATAATCATAAAAGTTAAACTATCCACTTCTTATAAACCTGTTGACATCTACCATGAATTTAGCCTTTAATTATGTTACCCAACTTCACTGATATAAAAATTATGATTATGAAAATGTTCTATAAACGCACATTAGAATTGCGTTGCGATTATGGCGATGATTAAGACTGTGATTATGATTACGACTTATGCAAATGTTGTATAAACCCGGCATTAATATTGACCAGTGTTCATTTTTTTCTATCATAGCCAGTACTGCTCATATTTCATATCAAAACTTTTTTTGATAGTAAGTAATACTTAAATAACTTAACGCACAAGGTTAGGTACGAAATAATAACCCAAAACCCATAAATCGAACTTAACTTTACTTATTCTTATTCAGCTTTTATTTGGTAATGGCTCCTGTTTCGTCAAACGGGCGAGTTGACGTAGTTCGTTTGCGGTCCTTTAAGATTTTTTTTGCTAAAATTAGCATCGTTATGGTGTTCATATTTCCGTATTTCATTTTGTATACGACGCTTTCTATATAAAATAAAATATAGAAATATTATTACCTTTTTGTTAGAATGTAAAATTTTTCAAGACAAGAAATTTAAAGAGTCTTGCAAGACAAGACAAGACTTTGCCATTCAAGAAATCTGCAAGACTTTGAAAATTTCTTGAATTTCAAGACAAGACAAGAAATTGATTTTCAAGACAAGAATTCTTTTCTTGTGCAACACTAATTATGATATGTCATACTATTCAGTGTCATTTTCTATCGAATTAAGTAATAAAAATATAGAGGGTGTTATTAAAAAATCAAAAGTTGTAGTTATTTACAGTGAAACAGGATTGCATACAAATCAATGAATACGTCTATCAGTCCCGATTTGTGTCATATACTAACGCACCAAATCTCGTTTCTTTATCCAAAATAATAAAAAAGTTATAGGGGTGAGCCACCTTAAAAAATAGTTTTTTAAGATCTTTTAATTGGGTTAATTGGATCTCTTAATTCTTAAGAACTCTTCTTTTTTCTTAAACGAATAAAGAATTAGATAACCGTAGAAAGAGTAGGTATGTGTAGTTGCAGCAGTTGCAGTATATTGTTAGTACATTATACCTATACTATGTGTTGCAAATGTTATAAAAAACTTAAAACTAAACAACTGGTTTTTATTAACATTTTTTAACTGTTATGCTATAGGTACCTCCACAAACAATTATATGTATACCTAGTACATTATTTAAATAAAATCATAATCGCAGGTTACAGTCGCAGCGATTTAAAAATCGTAATCGCAGTTTCAATTGCGACTGGAGAATCGCAGTTTTGCTTTAACAAAATAAAGTCGAAACAAAAAACAAAAACATATAAATGTTGGAACCTAAAAAGCGCTGTTATTTCAGAAACTATTTTCAGATCTTCATTTCATAGCCATCGCTGACGCCTTTTTTTTCGATTATTATTATAAAGAAAACAAAAGCATTTTTGAATAATAATAGAAAATGAATCATATAATTATTAGATTAATAAATTATTTCCGAGTACAACTGGAAATTAATGCCAATCATGCTAGCTAGATTGGTTTGCAGGAAATTTAATAGTCGACTTGTAAATTCATTAGGTAACAGATCGCTGAAATCGTGATGAGTTTAACAGCAAGTCAAACGTGAATGTTTAGGATTTAATTGTCAGTTAAATTACTGAATGTTTAGTTCTATCAAGAATTCCTAATATTGCGATAAACTACGTAGAAAATAAGTTTGAAATATATCGATAAATGATAATATATTGAATGTTCACCTGTATGTTATGTCCGAATTATAAGTTATTTTATCATAGCATATTTGCGTACCTACATACAGTCAATACAGTGTCAGAATCATAAAGTTAGCATCATAATATTTATTATAAGAATATTAAAAAACAATTTCTATTCAAAAATGAACCGGGTGGCCAACTATGAATGGACGCCGGCTGTATCTCAGAAACTACCGTATGATCGAAAAAAAACGGCGTCCAGTTGGCTGGGAAATGACGATCGATGACATTTCCCATATAAATTTACACATAAAATGACAGCGATCTTCATTTCATAGCCATCGCTGACGCCATTTTTTCTCGATCATACGGTACTTATCGTATAACTTTGGGAAAAATATTGTAATAAGTAAATCGACCAAAAGAAATCGCTTGAAATTATTTTCAAGTTCGAAAAATGTCCGCTAGGGGGCGCATCTCTGATGGCCAATCAGTAAACAGGATTTTTCTCAAAAATATGCGGGTGAAGAGGTATTTTAAATATTGCTACTCTATTCAATGGGAAATTTGTATTTTTTTTTGGTATAACCGTATTTTGCTTTATCTCATAAAATAAAGTAGTGGGGGAAGGTAAAACTTGCTTTTATTAAAATAAAGGTAACTCTGATTTGGGTTAGCCGATTTAAAGAAACTAGGGCTTGTTTAAAAGATCTTTCCTTCCTTAATGATCTCCAGTATAAATTTTGTTTCCACATATTTCTTCATGGTAGTTAGAGGGCGCCAGTGGCGGCTCGTCAGGGTAGGCAAGGTAGGCGGCGCCTACCCTAAGATTTTGGCAGAATTTAAGCGATTTATTACATTACATCTTTTGCTATTAATGTCGTCAATACATAAAAATACTGTTAATACACGGAAGTGTGTTTTAATAATCAATATTATTTTAATATTTGTGGTCTTGTATTTTAACATATTCACTACCGCTGGCATACGCTGACGCTCACTGGGCCGCTATGTTAGAAAACGAAATAATTTTGACCGTTGGAGTGCCTTTGTTCGGCGATTTCTACATCTCCTACTATCAGAGTTGATGCACGACGTACGACAGTCTTCTGTCTCTGTCTAACTTATCGTGCGGTAGCGACGCGACGTAAGTCGGAGTTGTATCGTATTAAGGCGGGCCTTAGGCGAAATCTCCGGTCGCCTTCGCATGAAGTCGTGGAGGCTCGGTAGGCTTAGATGTTAAGGGGATATTCCGGATATTTCATAAGGAGATATATCACCTTTGTTAAGGGGATATTTCATATGATTCATTATACGTAGCAATCGTAGCATTTAAAACTTTTATATGAAAATTCAAAAAACGTTTAAAACAAATTGGAAACATTTTTCGGGTTTATCCGAGATTATTAAAAATGATATAAACCGGTTGTATTTCAGAACACGCCACAAAAATAAAATAATCCGAAATAAAAAAGCGCGTTATTTTATTAGGTGCAAGAAAACGATACAACAGATATTACAGAAAAGTCTCTGTGTTATTTCAATTCAAAATATCTTTGCAAATTTTATTTTATGAAATATTAGATAACATTGTTATACATTTAGAAATAAGGTTTGCAGATAGGTACTCGTATGTCTCAATTATTTTTATTTATCTCTTGCGGATCCGAAATTTAAAGAATCCTATAAAAAATTTCCAACGCATTTAACATCTGATTTAACAAACTTGTTATATTGATACATTTCCAACGCATTTAATAGTGATTTAACAAACAAAAAATGTTATTGACCAACATAAATTAATTAATAAATTGCAGGTATTAATAATAGATATGATAATTATTTCGATTATAAAATAATTTAAGGAGAATAATCCTGGAAATATATTTCCAGAGGCTTTCAAATTGTTTGTTTTGTTTGTTACTACACCATTTACAAGTACTTGGGTTGAGAGACATTTTTCATGTTTGAAATGCATTAAAATTTATAGTAGAGATTCCATGAAAAATAAACGTCTATCGCCACTTGCCTTACTTTCAATCTAAAAAGATCGTTTCACAGCTCTTCAACAATCTGATGATTTTACTGATATAATAATAAATAACTTTTCTTTATTAAGATACCGACTCATCAATTTAATATATAAAACATAATTATTCTCTCTCTCAATACTTTACAAATTTTTTAAGTTTGCGTAAATATATAAAAATAAATTAAAATTCTATGATGTACTCCATAGTGATAGATAAAAAAATAATAGATAAAATAGGTTAATAAAAACTATACTTGTATATTATTATTACATTAACTGCTGTTATTTTTGCTTTAGTTTTGTCCTAAATATTTTTAAGCTATGTTTTTAACCCAGAGATAGCATACATATATTTACAAACTGGGCTAGGGTATTATGTAAATTAGGGGGGGGGGGTAAATAGACGCAACTAAAATTTTGTCGCCTACCCAGTCACACGGGTCACGAGCCGTCACTGGAGGGCGCTGTTTGATGTCCTAACAGATATTGCGCGTTTACATAAGAAATTAAATAGCAGGCTATGTTTCTTTTTGCACAGTTAAATAGAGCACACAAGTTTCAAAATATCAGCGCAAACCGCAACTTTCTATCTTCTCTCTAACGGGAGATATTAAGAAAATAAATCATATTAGGCTGTCGCCTAGGATTATAAGGTCTAAAAGTTATAGTAGTAGGCTAGGAAATAAAAAGAACTAAATTGGTTACGCCAAAATATCAAAACGTTTAAGTTTAGTTTTCATGCATCCAAATTTTGGACGTTATCTTAAAAAAATGACTATATAATCCTAAGCTGCAGCCTAACATGATTTGTCATCTTAATATCTCCGGTTAGAGAGAAGATAGCGTCCCATTGCTGCCAAAAGTCACTAACTTACTTTTTTTTACTTCCGAGAAAAATGCGTCTAAAGATGAATTGCACTGCATAAAGATGTTATAGTTAGTAACTATTCGGTATTAAAATAAAACATAAATAGCCAGAAATCGTAGTTAATAACTTTTGCAATCGATTCCCCGCTTCAAAACATAGTTAGTGATTGAATTTGGTTGTTCGGAAAAATGTTAGTTAGTGACTTTTGGCAGCAATAGGATGATAGAAAGTTCCGGTTTGCGCTGATATTTTGGAAATTTTGTGCTCTATTTAGATGTGCAAAAAGAAACATAGCCTGCTATTTATTTTTTTTATGCAAAAGCGCAATAACTGTTATAATGTCAAACAGCGCCCCTAGCTACCACGAAAAAATCTGTGGAAACAAAATTTAGACTGGAGATCATTAAGGAAGAAAAGATCTTTTAAACGAGCCCTAGTTTGTTAAAATCGGCTAACCTAAACCAGAGTTATCTTTATTTTAATAAAAGCAAGTTTAACCTTCCCGCACTACATTATTTTATGAGATAGAGCAAAATAGGTACTCTATCAAAAAAATTACAAATTTCTCGATGATTAGAATAGTAATATTTGAAATACCTGTTCACCTGCATATTTTTGAGAAAACCCCTGTTTACTGATTGGCTATCAGTGGAGCGCCCCCTAGCGGACATTTTTCGAACATGAAAATAATTTCCAGCGATTTTTCCTAGTCGATTTACTTCTTACAGTTTTTTCTCAAAGTTATTTGATAAGTATTTTTTGAGATACAGCTGGCGTCCATTCTTAGTTGGCCACTCAGTACAATGTACTGAGTCATATGCACTCAGTACAATGTACTGACAATATTTTTTTTAGATATTAGATTCTGAATGTATTAATCTATTCCAATAAAAAAAATAAAACGGACAACAAAACTTACCACGCCTGTTGTTGCTGTCCTCTCCCTGTAGACCTCTCCAACGTTTGTGACTGTGTCGACAATTGGACAGCTGCGACCGCTGCAGCTGCCGCCTGTGCCGCAGCTTGTATGCAGCCCTCGCACCGTTCCTGAGGACGAGGAGGTGGCGTTGCACATACTCGTCTACCTCCACTGGCGCCAACGTATTCAACTCCACCTTCACAGCCTCCATGGCGACAAGGAATAAGAGCTGAGGTTCGGCCTGGCCCAACTGGTACGGAAGGGGTGGCTGAACATTGGGTACCCTTTTCCTGTATCAAAAATTGGCATTAGTTTTAGTATGTCATTTTTATAGTTCGTGAAATCAGTTCTCAAGTCTTAATCCGATGCTGATAATTCCAATCGTAATGGTACGAACACAAAGAAAGCTGGTTACACGCGCTTATTACCAGCGCCTTCAAGTTGTTTCAATAGTACCCAATGAACGTAAAAAGTAATCGTCACTAATTAAATGCGCTTTTAAACACACCCGCACAAAGAAAAAAAACTTATCGGCGCTGACTTTACCGGAACGAATTTTTACTTCTTGGTCGCTTGTTGTCTGTGCTGGATGCGCGTATTGTGATTTTCGATGCTGGTTTTTGGCGCTGGCTCTGACCAAAGAATATACTGCGCTACTCTGGCGCTGGTTTTCAGCGCTGATTAACCAGCTTTCTTTGTTTGCGTACTTTAAGCTGATACTTGAGTGCACAAATTACATATCCGTATTAAGACATCCAACATCGCTGATAAATTATATCTAATATTCCGATGAGCAGTAAACAGAGAGATATCTTAAAAAAGATGACAACACGGGTAAAATTTTCAGGTAACGCTAGGGTTGCTAACCGTCCTCTATTCCAGAGGACAGTCGCACTCAGTCACTCGTTTTTTATCGTGCTGCTCTTTTCTTTCCCGTATTGAAAAAGTCCTCTTTTCTACACACTAAACTGAAAATTTAAAAAATATTCGTCTATCGCCATAATGCTCAATAAAATTATTAATCTGGCAACAATGTCATTCGCTACTCCCACTCGTTCGTACAGAAAAAAAATATTTACGTACAAGAAAGATGTTTAGCTTTTTTTGTTAGCTTATGTTTTAAAATAAAGGAGTTTTGTAGAAAATTTTTTGTTTTATTTTAACAAATTTTGAGTATAAATACTTTCACAGCGCTTTCAGATGGCGCGGATCGTTCGCGACGGAGCGTCCGCGACTTCGAGCAAGTACCATGAGTTTATATGAACAATTTCACATGGGCGCGTATGCTCCGTCCGGCGGCTATCTTGAAAAAACACGACGGACCATCGCTCCATCTGAAAACGCTGTTAAGATTGTGAGAAAGACTACAAAAACTTAAGGTACATTTAGGCTGAGAGCGTCGAGCGTAGCGTCGCGTTTGCGTCGCGTCCGCGTGTCGAAAGGGAATCAATTCACTTAACTTAAATTAGACCGTTCAGGCAGACAGCGTCGCGTTTGGCGTTGCGCTAGCATCCGCTGAGCGTCAGGGTTCGGGGCGGACGCCGACGCAAACAAGACGCGACGCGACGCTCGACGCTCTCAGCCTGAATGTACCTTTTATGCATGACAGCGCTTTCAGATGGAGCGGACCGTCCGTCGTGTTTTTTCAAGATAGACGTCGCGCGTCGGACGAAATCATCCGGACAGAGCATACGCGCCCATGTGAAAATGTTCATATAAACTCATGGTACTTGCTCGAAGTCGCGGACGGTCCGTCGCGAATACTCCGCTCCATCTGAAAGCGCTGTGAGTCAGTCAACTCGTACATACGCCCAGACCTGTATGGCATACAAACGCCTAGAGATGAGGAAAACTGCGATTCTCCAATCGCAATTGAAACTGCGATTGCAATTTTTAAATCACTGCGACTGTAACTTGCGATTGCGGTGTTAATATTTAAATATTGTATTAGGGATATAACAGCGTTTTTAAATGGAGCGGAGCGTCCGCGACGGACCGTCCGCGACTTCGAGCAAGTACCATGAGTTTAATGAACGATTTCACATGGGTCGCGTATGCTCCGTCCGGATGAGCTATATTGAAAAAACATCCGCGCGGACGCTCCGCGCGTACGGTCCGCTCCATTTGAAAGCGCTGTAATTGTCTGTGTATGTACCTATAGCTTAACAGTTAAAAAAAGTTTTTTTTAACATCTGACAATTTGACACGAAATACCAATTGCTTTTTCTAAATATGCTAATGAGCCACCTTCGTTCCATTTGAAAACATTGAGATATGATTAAAAATACGATTTCTGCATCTTTTAATCGGTCAGAAAAAATACCGAAAAATAATAGACAATTAACTCTTTTTCTAAGAATCCTTGGGTGAAGTTTTTTTTTACTTGAAATCACTTATAAAAAAATCAACAAAACATCCAGTATATAGAAGCCTCCCCAAACACAAAATCATAAAAATTTCTCTGCGGAAATGCATCATTCTTTTTTTTTCCGACTTTAGAATAATTTGCCAAGTACTTTTCAGATATTGCTATATTTTACGATATTTTATGAATAAATGAAAATGGTATACTTCCGTAAGGTGTTTTTTGTGTGTCTATGTTTAGAAAAATTTTTAGAATGAAAAACAGAACCACCTTCACTGTGTAACTGGTTTCAGCTATTCTAAAGTTGAAAAACTTAAAATTATGCATTTCGGCAGAAAAATTTTTGTGACATACTATTCAAAAAGACTTCCAAAAACTAAATAAACAAATATTTCTTACATCACTGATCTGAAGTAAAAGAATATTAATTATTAATACATATTATATTAATTTTATTATGTAAATATTCTAAAGCTGAAAAACTAGAAAAGGATGCATTTCCTCAGAAAATTTTTTATGACATACTATTCGAAAAAGCTTCCAAATACTAAATAAAAAACTTAAAATATTTCCTACATAACTGATTTCAAGTAAAAAAAAACTAGAGCCGTTCTCTTTTTTACACACCAAACTGAAAATTTAAAAAATATTCATTTATCGCCACAATGCAATGCTCAATAAAATTGTTAACCTGACAACAATGTCATTCGCTACTCCCACTCGTTCGTACAGAAAAGAAATATTTACGTACAAGAAACATGTCTAGCTTTTTTTTGTTAGCTTATGTTTTAAAATAAAAAGTTTTGTAGAAAGTTGCTTGTTCTATTTTAAAAATTTTGAGTATGATAGTAAGAAAGACTACAAAAACTTATGCATGAGTCGGCCAACTCGTAGATAGTAGATACGCCCAGCATGGCATACACACGCGGCGTGACGGTGTGACACGCGTACTAATACACATTTTAGGCTTCGTCCTACGTGGGCGACAAAAGCGGGCGATGCGAGCGACAAGTGTTTTTTCAAACCACCGTTTTCTTCTGAAATCGTCCTGCTCCGGCAATGCAGGACGCCGTCATAAGCATACATAACAGAGCTAATTTATAAGTTTCATAAAAAATTATTAATTGTTCATAAGAAAACGTTTTTTGATGAGGTCGCGTCGCTCGCATCGCCCGAATTGCCCGCTTTTGTCGCCCACGTAGGACGAAGCGTTAGTGTTTTAATAAATACACATACAGATTGTTAACTGCTTAACTGCACGGTTACTTATTAGGGAACAGAATGGCAAAACTGCCTACATTCCAAATGAGTACCAAGCTAAGCTGCCGACTCGTCCCGTCGCGTCGCCGTCGGGCCGAGGTTGCCATATTTCAACCATAAAGCTCTTGCCGCGACTAATAAACAAATTAACAACCTGTATATGTGTTAATAATAACTTTGTAACGACACTGTTTAATAAAAAATAATGTTTTCTTCGGGAAACATCCATTGTTTTTACTGTAAAAGTAGAAAAATATCTTTGTTTATTGAAGTTAGAGTAGAACCCCCTCCTAATAATACGTTGCGGTCCTGTTGGTATTTCAGTCCGTTTGTAAACGTTCGATAAACCTAAAGATCTAATGGAGACCGCTCCAGTAACTAATTATGTTAATGGTCAATTTTATAGGTTCCAGTTATCTTCAAGAAGTAGTTAATTTTGAGGTTACTAATGGAAGTCGGTTTTATGAGTTGCCGTAAACTACAATCTAAAGTTTGAACACCATCTGGTGGATAGGGTCAGGTTAGATAGCGCATAAATAATTATTTTCTCATTTACCTATATTTCGATTAGTTACCCTGTTTCTTTTTCATATACATTATTTTTTTCACTGTTGATTAACATTTGAAATGTGCTAGATTATTAAACGATGAAAATGAATACGGGGTTATTGTTATTTTGTAGCTCTGTATGGTTTATGGCGGATTCTCAATAGGTGCACATATGTGCCTTAAATTTAATGCATTTCTATAAAATAAATAATTAAGTTTTATTTTTCTTTTATCAATTTTATATGTATTCCAAAAACGATTCGTTATAGACTTCAAATTAATATCTGCATAAAGAATTGTGTTTGTTACTTGGCGTCTTAAACCAATCTGCTACATTCTAAAGAAAACTCTTTAATCGTTATCTCTCAATCAACTGTTATTTGCTTTGCATCTTACTTAAGTATATTTATTATCAATTAAACGTTTAGTTACGTAATCTAGGGCGCGATTTTTAAATTCATTGTTGCCAACCATGGAGATATTTGGCGCCGGGCTGACTAACTGGAATTTAAATTTCCCGCTGGGGAAACAGGTGGTAGCTCTGCTGTAAAAAATGTCAAGTTGCCACATTCATTTATTTATTTCCTGACATTGTCATTCTTTTTGACACTTTAGTTTTGTATTACGAGATTTTGGTTTAAATAAATAGTGTTGTGATACTTTAAGCTTAAAAATGTTTACTAGCAGGTCTTGCATTAGCAGTCAAACATTGTTTTTTTAGAACCTTTTTTAGTGCGAAGTGTACAAGATAGCTAAATAGCCGTAAAAAACTCAAATTTATTAGAATATTTTGAACGGGAAAGCGGTAGTAATGGCCCTTTGTGTCCCTTAAGTGTTGTTAAAAAGGTGAGTTTTGTTGAGGTAAATAATAACTGTTTATATATTAATAATTAATTTATTTTTGTTTCGTAAAGTCTTTTGATTATTTTGATTAAAAGAAAATATGTAAAAGAGAGTAACGTTGTACAGGTCAAGATTAATCACGTGACTAAGAGTTTATTTGATATTGCCAGTTCCACTCTTGTTGTCACCTTTCATCAAATTTATTTCACTGCTCGTAGGACTATTAGCTCCAAAGCCTGGTTGGTAAGTGTCCAAGTGAGACGCGCGCAGCGGCCAAAAGTATATTTAATCCAAGTACACTTTGGTCGTATCAACCAGGCTTTATTGGTCAAACTCTTGCCGCCCGTACCCTTTTAGTCTAGTTTACATGTACCGTTTTTATTTTTACTGAGGTTTGTGTTTAATGCTTCCATATTGGGGTTGTTTTCTTGGTTAAGGATATGGCTGTAATGTTCTTTCCAGCGATTTCTAATTTGTTCTTCCTCTTTTAGAAGTTCGCCATTTTGAGCCATGATTGGGCAGCTTACCTTCTTAGTTGGGCCGTATACTTCTTTTACAGCCTCGAAGAATTTACGATAATCGTGATGCGTGGCGTACTCTTGAATCTGATTCGCTTTTTGTGACCACCAGTTATCCTTTACTTGGCGCAGTTCTCTTCGAAGCGTGTTGTTGGCTGCTTTAAAGTTGTCTACCAGTCTTGGATTATGTGGATTTGCAGTGACGGCTTGATATGCTCTATGCTTTTGTTCCAACAAAGCCTGTATATGCGGTTGATTTTCGTCAAACCAGTCTGGTTGTTTCTTTTTGTTCGACTTTCCCAGTACTGCTTCGCTGGTTTTATGAATCGCATCCCTTAATTGTGTCCAGCCTTGTTCAGCTTCCAATACTGAGATTGAAGTTATCGGTGGAAGTGATTCTTTGATGGCTTCCCGGAGGGCGTCGGCGGTATTGTTGTTTTCTAGACCCCGTACGTTCAATCTGGTCATGTTGTTTTGCTTTTTACAGCGTGGATGTTTGGGTTTTAACTGGATTTTCATTTTTGAAATTAAAAGTCGGTGGTCAGTGCCGCATTCGGCATCTACTCTAGCTTTTGTGAGCCTAACATCTTTTAGATGCGTCCTTCGAACGATTATGTGGTCCAATTGATGCCAGTGGCCTGATCTAGGATGTTTCCAGGTACCTTTAAACTTGTCCTTCAACATGAACCACGTATTGGTGATGCAAAGATTATACTCTGCGCATGTTGTTAATAAGCGTTCACCATTGCTATTTGCGTTTCCCATTCCATGTTTTCCCAATACGTCAGGCCATATTTCCTGTTGTTTGCCTACACGGGCATTAAAGTCACCTAGCAAGATGATTCGTTCGTGCTTTGGAATTCGTTGAAGGGCATTTTGTAAAGCTTGGTAAAATTTATCCTTATCTTCAATTTTAGCGTCAAGGGTGGGAGCGTAGGCACTAATGATGTTGACGTAAGTTTTGTCTGATATGGGGTACCTTAGGGTCATAAGACGTTCGGAGACACCAATAGGTACTTCTGTTAACTTGGTGGCGATTTCGTTTTTGATCGCAATGCCTACACCATGAATTCTCCTGTGTGTTGCGGGATGACCTTTCCAAAAGAAGGTGTAATGCTCCTCAGTGAGACTACCTTATCTGCAAAGCGTGTTTCGCTTAGAGCGGCAACATCTATATTTAATCGGTGGAGTTCCTGTGAGACCAGTGCTGTTCTTCTCTCTGGTCGATTTGAATTTATCTTGTCCAGTAGAGTGCGGACGTTCCACGCCGCGAACGTGAAACATTGATGTTTTTGTTTCTCCGATGATACGCTTCGAGTAGGCACCCCTCCCGGAGATCCGATTGAGGGGTATTTTACCTCCGGACGATAATTTTGTCCCCACTCGAATGTTCCATCATTGCTGTGTGTAAGCTGCGTGAAAAGGGCCGCACAGTTTTGGCTGCAACTGTAGCACGGGATGGCTATGGCACAGTGAGGACTGCGACGATAGTTCCCTTGTGCTACGTTCTCGGCCGGCTAGGTGTATTTTATTACTCCTTTTCCCCAGAAGATGGTAGGTCTGAGGGTTGTATAAGGTTATACCGCCTATACTCGGACGTCAGAGCCTCGTTTGTGTAAACAGGGTGCACCACGTGAAGGTGAGGTTGACTTTTGGTTAAGCTAGGCTATATGTATCGCTTCAATACCCCTTGCACCCCAAAAGTTCGGTGGAAGGTTAGGATTATGTAAAGTGATCAGAAAGGAAGCTAAAAATGCAATAATATACAGAGTGTTCCATTTAAAAAAATCATCCCGGTCCACTCACACTTTTTTGAGCGACCCTATAGAAGTTAATATATTTTCCTGAAATACATCCTCGTACATAATTTAGGTTTGTACTTAAACAAAATTCTCATGTTTTTTTATTCTAGGAGCTATAGATGCCTGACGCACTATTGCCGGACTGTGCATCCAACAAAACAATATGCTCTAACCACACAGGGTGGCAGTTTAGGGCAGATTTATTTTGCGCGATATAAAAGTATAAGGACTACCTAAGCGAATGAGATGTATAAAAAAATATGATATTTCTAAATTTTTTTTAAATTGTTCATAAATTTTAAAGGTTTTTTTTGAAAAATATATTTTAACAAAAATGACCCTAACACAAATATGGGAAAATATTATTAAAATGCGAAAGATCAGAAAAACAGTAAAAACTTACCCCTATCATCTACATTCATCATAAAAAAAATATTTGTAAAATATACGGTTTAAAAAAATTACAAAATTGAGACTCTTCTGCTGCGATATAATAGCATTTCGCAAAGCCTACTATCAAATGAAGCGATTTTCGACATGTTACGACAATTCCATTATTCATTTGCTTTTGTTTTGTGATGCTCCAAAGCCTACTTGTTGTAAATTGATAACAAGATTTATGAAATATTAATATATTTTTTTTGAGATATTCAATGTTTTTAGTGACCCTGGTCCTCTGTTGTTTCCAGTGTGGAGACCCTTGGGGATTAAACATTAAATTATTTTAAAAGATAATTTTTTTTTGGGAAAAAACTAAAAAACAGCTTATGGAATTCTACATGAAATGTCTTTTGACCGAATTGGTGGATCCTAGAAAATCTAGAAATATGCCTATTAGAAATATCTCCGTTAAAAGTTAAGTAGTCCATCGTAATCGTCAATTTTTTAAACAATATGATTATCTAATATAGTAAATGTTTATATGCACTATTATTGTCTATATTGTTACGTTTTTCGTCGGTTCCGTGTGGATAGAAAGTCACAATTTATTTAAACACTATTTATTTAACACTAATTAACAAAAACAATAACGATAAAAGACTTAAAGAACTATTTACAAACGATTTATAACTAAGAATTTATTTTTGAATTTTAGCGCTTCAAATGTACTCGTCTATTTATATAACTGCCCTCTCTAGGCCACAGCCGCCGGCTTTTATACCTACAGCTAAAAGAACTCTAGAATAGTCCATAGATCGTTAGGTGGTTAGAGAAGGTTTCGATTGTTCTCGTATGTACTACTCCATTCCAGTGGAACTTGTTTCTTCTCGAATCTTCGAATGAATCATTACGGTGTCTATTCTTTAATGCGATGTTAAGGTCATCCGAGGGCGGGCTATATAGTTAGGTTAGGTCAAGGTCGAGTCCACACCGGTCCGCAACAATATGTATGTCCATTGACGTCGTATATGTACTACATACTTTTTGAGTAAAGATATCATCTTAGTACATCTCAGTGTTTTTTTGTTTTATTTTGGTGTGTTTTTTTTCAACGCATTATTTTTTGTTTGTAGAGTACTACTATTATGGTACTCTTTTAACTATCACCAGTTATAATACATACCCAGTAGTATAATTTTTATCACTTTTAACAATATTAATTTTTTAAACAATTTAAAAATAATACAGCAAAGTAAGAATAGGTAGTAACAATTATTATATCATGTAATCTCTGTATCATGTATCATGTACTATCTCTTTATTTAATGCGATATAACAATTTTATGCTCTAATTTTTGCTTATTGAAATCGCGCCGGTCCAAGTTACTGTGGGCTTCCATTACCATGACAATGACAACTGAAGCATTATGAAAATAATTTAATAACATAAAATACTAATTCACAGTGGTCAAACCATCTTATTAATTATTTATTGTTTTATGTTTTGTTACATTGCATCATGATCAATGACCATACACACACAATAGATGCAACGCAAATTTTGTTTGCCGTGTGATTTGATTACAAAATAAAAATTTCAAATTATTGTGTAAGAGACAAAAGTGTTATAAAATAATTTATCCAAATAATTCGAACACGTATCTGGTTTCCTTTGCCCGCCTTCAAAAGCGTCAGCGACAAAATTCACGTGGAGGCGCCACATTACGGGCAACAAAAATGACCAAATTGGGTTTGCAGAGGGTCGGGCGTCACAAAATTGCGACCATGTTTTTTAATATTTTGAAATCATTTTTGTTTCACTCTATTAAGGAAGGTTCTTGGTTAACTTATAAAAACGACTTCGAAGGTTCTTCGTTTCACTCTATTAAGGAAGATTTGAATACATTTAATGCTAAAAAAATTACTTATAAAATCATCTTTTTTTAGGGTGTTTCAGGGGTAAATTTGAAACAGTTTGAGTTGAGTTTGGGAAAGAAAATATAATTATAAGCACGTCTTAAGATGTATAGAAACAAATAAAAAAAGATTTGTGAAGAAAGGTCACATGGTTTTTACAGCATTTTGTGACAGCCATACTCTTACAAATGCTAGGCTAGCACCAGTGGGAAGGAGAGCCTTAAACTTTCTAGGTGACAATACGCATCGAATGACACCATATGACCACATTCGTAATTTTTGGAGAATATTGAAACATTTTACTAAAAATGGCACATGAGAACCAGACTATTTGTTCTCCGCGACAATCTAAAAATGTTGTTAAGCTGGCTCATGTGCACTAGTAATTTGTGCACATGCGGCTCACGATTGTAATTATCAGCGTCAGATTGGCACTTCTGATTTCACAAACTACAAAAATAACATTACTTTGTAATATTTATAGACAATACATTTTAGATGGCAATTTTAGTTTTTAAGTTCTTAATAAAATTGACGATTTAATATAACCCAAAAAGAGGCGGGTTGGAATGGCCGAATTTCCTGATAAACAGTTTGTTTGAAAAATTTAAAATATCAAAGGATTAACTTTATTATTATTTTAATTATTTTATATACAGTATGTAGTATGTCCAGCGATCCAGCGATAGACTAGACAAACTGACAAAAAATTGTAATTTTCGAGGAAAAGTCACTCTTTATACAAAACTTGCTTCTTAAAAAATAAGATTGACGATGGAATAAAATAATAATTATATACAGGGTGTCAATACAATACAAATTATTTTTTTTTTTACAAAACTAAATTTCTTACCTCCGGTATAAACTTTTTAGCAAAATGCTCTTTAAGAAAATTGTTTCAATAATCACAAATTCTAAGATATTGGTTTTTATTAAGTTTGGTAAGCCATATTTTTCTTGTTTATATGTAACTTCTTGGCTGTAATTTCTTCAGGAAGCATTTTATGGCATATGTTCAAAGGAACTTTTTGTTTTATTTTTATCTGTAGAATCACCTACCAAAGTTAGATACTAGATACACTGTTTTTTAACACTCTGTATATTCCCATCATTATATTATCAACTATGTGCATAACTGTATATTGAGTGTCGGTTAGATATTATACTAACGGAGGCCTAATATTTTAGAACTAACTCCCATCCATATTTTTTTCTATCCAAATCACGACATTGACCTTTTATTTTTCAAAATTCCCGTTTTTCCATATTAACATTTCGCACTGAAATTGAACCTAAATAAATTTTATTACCTGTTGATAATGAGCATGGTTTCCTTGGTAATTTTGGCACTGTATGTCTTCTTGCAGACTGGAAGTATGACCGCTGGTTACCGAACTATTACTACTACTTGAACCGGGACTTGAACGAGACATCTCAAACTGACAACATTTTGCTCGCGACGGTGTGCCCAAGTATCTAAAAATTTATAAATTAGTATTGTAGTTGTAATCAAAGCTGCAACAAGTCAGTTTTAAAAAGACAGTCTTAAGTTATTTCTAAAACCAAAATGATTTAAATTTTAAGTCAAATTCAGGGGCGTATACAGGAATTTATTTTAGGGGGGGGGGGGCAAATCAAAAAAGTAATATAGAATTTGCTTTTTAGGCACCAATTTTAACCTAAAAGACAATTTACAGTTTTTAGGGGGGCCGGAGCCCCATGGGCTCCCTTCTGTATCCGACACTGATCAAATTCAACATAAAGTTCAAATGATTTAAGTCTTAAGTATTTGACTTAAATCGTTTTATTTCAAGTCAAGTCATTTTTGTAAAGACTTGTAATATATATAGATAGACTTGTAAAGACAATATAACGTTATTTAAGTCGTTTTTATAAGTTAAATCTATATTTTTGACTTAAATCGTGATGATCTGCAAGATAAGCCAGTAAAATGACACAAATCCACCAACAAGCCAGTAAAATGACACAATTATATCTAATTTTTCAGGTATTTCCTTCTTTGGTTTTTCAATTTTCTCTGAAATTTTATTTTATTATTCAGCATCGTCTAATTTTAACTAGAGAAATGCATTGGAAACCTTCGAGTATTTTGTCATTATGCTCTATAGGCATAGATGAAATAAAAAAAGAAATATTCACATATAACGGGTGAATACATATACCGGGTGGCGTCTCAAAAGTAGCTCACCTCTATAACTTTTTTATTTTTTCAGATAAAAAACGAGATTTGGTATATGGCATAAATTAGGATTGATTGACGTTTTCAATTGTTTTCGGTCAATTCCTGTTTCACCGGAATGACTACAACTTTTGATTTTTAAATGGCACCCTCTGTATTTTTTTAAATTATTCGATAGAAAATGACACTCTGAATAGAATGACATATCATATGTCAACTTATGACATTTTTACTTAAAACAAAATTGTATTTTAAATTTCAATCTAGAGTGTGTCTTGTGTGTGTGTAGTACAAACACTAATTTTTAATCAAGGAGCCTCAGAAAAATAGATTTGTATATGTTTTTAGTGTCTTGTTCCAGCCGGTTAAAAGATGTCCAAATCGTATTTTTAATCATATCTCAATTTTTTCAAATGGAACGAGGGTAGATCATTAGCATATTTGGAAAAAGTTTTACGAATAATTTGATACCACACACTTGGTATTTCGAGTCAAATTCTCATTCTGAACCGCATGTTGCAATTTTAAATAAACCATATTCGAAAATGTCAAAAGTTGACATATGATATTTCATTTTATTCAGAGTGTCATTTTCTATCGGAGAAAGAAACAAATACCGAGGATGCCATTTAAAAACTAAAAGTTGTAGTCATTTCCGGTGAAACAGGAATTGATCGAAAACAATTGAATACGTCAATCAATAACTAATATAATCAACAATAAAAAAATAAACATAAAAGCATAAAGAACATAAACCACAACTTAATATACAGGGTGGTCCAAACTGTATTCCGGAAACTTCGGCAGCATATTTTGTATATAAAAATAAGTAAAAAAGTTCGCATAAATGTATGTCCTAAAATGCGAAGTTTCTGAGATACAGGGTGTAGAAATTTCATTTTTATTTCGATTTTTTCCAAATAATTTCTGAAGTAACGTCAATAATTGAATGAAAATTGGTGTCTGGAAGTTTTTTGATATCAGAAATTTGATTTTGATGTCTATATGACTCCTATTTGTAGGGGTCGCCACCTACATGTGTCTTCCCATATAACACACAATATCCGCAGGATATTCATAGAATGTCGGAATGTCCCATTATAAGATCATCTTATAAAGACATCTCTAGGATATCCTCCAGACATCCTGAAATCCTGTAGATGTCTCAGAATAGAATATCCTATGGATATCTCTGTCGTATATCTAATGTACATCCAGCTGAGATATCCAAACATGCTCATGATAATAAAATATCCTAACAATATCGTCTAGATATTTAGGAAAAATAAATAATGTACTACTTTTTTTATTACATAAAATGCAATAAACCATACAGATAGATATATATTATGTCAAGGCAACACAATATCCTGTTGGTATCTTCTGGATAATCTGGATATTTATGAGCTTGGTCACTCCCAGTAATACAGAGAATTTAAAACGCCCGCGCAAAAAATTTCCCACAATCCATCTCGACAGTTGTTTGTTTTTGCATCGTGTATTATTCAGTTCTTTGATTTAGTGAAATTCGAGGTGAATTCGGTCGTTTGTCGATATTGGATGGGCTTAAAAATGACTGAAACTAACAAAACTGGTTGAGTTTGACTTAGTTTTTTCTTATACTCATAGTTCTCGCCATGTTCTAGTAGAAATTCTGTTCTAACCTCAACTAATGTCGAAAAACGATGAACGACTCAGGGTCTCACAATGAAAAATTTGTGACAAAATTATAGGTGAAAATTTGTTGAAAAGCGCTTGTTCTTTTTTTTTTGTTTGATCTATTCAAACAGAAATCCTATTTTTGTGATTAAATTTTGAGTTTCTGTAATGTGTGGTGTTAGAAATTATACCTGTATCCTGTGTGCTAACTTTGATGTAAACTGTTGCTGCTAGATATAAACTGCTAGACTCCATAAAGGGTAGTATAATCTGGTATAATACTGTTACGTTTTTCGTCGGTTGTGAATCAAATTGTTCAAGTTGTCGTCTAATTTGTGTAGGCACGAGTCAAGGTCACCTTCCAACTCAAAGCAAAATGTGTCAGGATCCTCACCTTCCTCCACCAAAACGTCTCTCAGTCTAGCTTGCAAAATGCTTTTCTTTCCATCTGTTTCGCACTCTCTCTCTTCCAATATGCATTTCAGCTCGGACACTTTCAAGTCTTTCAACAATTTTTTCAGAGCCATGGTCAGTCTTTTTATTCTTCTAATCTATCACACACGCCACACTTGACACCAATTGTTACGTTTTTCGTCGGTTCCGTGTGGATAGAAAGTCACAATTTATTTAAACACTATTTATTTAACACTAATTAACAAAAATAATAACGATAAAAGACTTATAGAACTATTAACAAACGATTTATAACTAAGAATTTATTTTGAATTTTAGCGCGTCAACTGTATATTTATAACTGCCCTCTCTAGGCCACTGCCGCCGGCTTTTATACCGACAGGTAAAAGAAATCTAGAATAGTCCAAAGATCGTTAGGCGCATAGAGAAGGTTTTCGAATGTTCTCGTATGTACGAGTCCATTCTAGTGGGTCTCGATTCTTCTCGAACGAATGAATCATTGCGGTGTCTATGCGATGTTAAGGTCATCCGAGGGCGGGCCATATTGTGAGGTTAGGTCGAGTCCACACCGGCTCGCAACAATACCATACGATCGAAAAAAACGGCGTCAGAGGTGGCTTGGAAATGAAAAGATTGCTCTTATTTTGTATGTAAAATTATATGGGGAATGTCATCGATCGTAATTTTCAAGCCAATTGAACGCCGTTTTTTTTCGATGGTACAGTATAAATTGAAAGCTCTTAAACTCATACAAATAAACTTCTAAATTTTGACTCAAAATTCATTGACATATAGGTAGGTATATTTTAGAGCTGTTAATAAAAATATCCAATGAATAACGTCAAAATGTGGCTAAATAAGACTAAATCGCGAACGTTTTTACTAAAAAGTTTATAGTATAAACTAAGGATGAAGTAAGTATTGTCAAATAACAGTCCTCATAGAATGTCCTAAAAATATTCTATAATGCTCCCAACATCATCCTTGTATTATCCTAGAAATATCCCAAATAATCGTAAAAGGCTTGCCTAGGGATGTCTTGAAGACATCCCTTTTTTTGTCCCATCTGGATATCCCATAAATATCCTCCTCTGGTTTTTGGATATCCCTAAGATATTTACTATATCCTTGGTGGATATCCTCAAGATATCTATAGGATTGTGTTGTGTTATATGTGTTAACTCTATTGAAGAGTAATAACTTTTCGTTTGTACCTGTATAAAAATACTGAGTAAAAAAATATACATTTACGAAGTTTTTTAAAAAATGTCTCTTAGTAAAAATCGCTACTAGTAATAGTTCTCGAGATATTTGGAATCGAAATTATCAATACCTGTCGTCATTGACATAATATTAAACATGTTGACTAAATAGTTATTAGACTGAAATCATAAATTTGAAATGTTTTTGTGCCAAAAGTTCAACAGAAACTGTTTTATCATCATTTTTTCGCAGAAAAAAATTATGATTAATTTAAAAAAAATAAAAATTTCCCAAATGTATTATTTCAGTCAAATAACTATTTACTCAAATTGTTTATTTTTTTGTAATAGTGACATGTATTGACTATTTTTATTCGAAATATCTTGAGAACGGTTGCTCGTAGCCATTTTTACCAAGAGTCATTTTTTACGTAAAAAGTCATGAAAATGTATATCTTTTGATTCAGTAGTTTCATACAAGTACGAACGAAAATTTATTACTCTTCAAAACAGTTAAAACACATATACGTGGCGCCCCCTACAAATAGGAGTCATATTGACATCAAAATCAAATTTCTCATATCAAAAAACTCCCAGACACTAATTTTCATCCAAATATTAACGTTACTTCAGATATTATTTGGAAAAAATCGAAATAAAATTGAAACTTCTACACCCTGTACCTCTCAAACTAAGCATTTTAGGACATACATTTATACGAACTTTTTAACTTATTTATATCTGCAGAATATGCTGTCGAAGTTTCCGGAATACAGTTCGGGCCACCCTGTATATTAAATTAAATTTTGTGGTACTTTGGACAGGGCTCATCCTGTATTTCGCGTGTTTTACACGGTTTTTAGTTTACGAGCAGAAGTGTAAAGATGCGGTCTTCACATTACTATGCTACTTTTTTTATGAAACTAAATATGGTACACACATTTGTCCTAGCCCTTTTAGTTCCTGAAATACTGGGCGAAATTGAAATTGTTGCATTTTTCGACTCCCCTCATATCTCGGACGGTGAAAAGGTGATCGAAAAGGTAAAAATCGAGCTCCATAAAGATTTTCATGTAAAATTCAGTGGCGTAACTAAAACCAAGATTCGAAGGGGCTCGAAAAATGCAACATTTTAAAATTCGCCTTATATTTCAGGAACTAAGAATACTAGGTGTATACTATACCAGGTGTGTGAAAACAAAATGCCGCTGTTAAAAATTTATCATAAAAATATATAAAAATCTGATGTAAGCCTTTTATAAAACTTTAAGGCTTAAATCTTTTTGATGACTTAAATCTTTTCAATGACTTAAGTCTTTTCTAAAAAGACTTAAATCTTTTTCTCTTTCAAAATAAAGATTTAAATCACAAATCATTTTGAAAAAGACTTAAATCTTAAGTCTTAAGTCAGCTTTCGAAAAATGACTTAAGTCATTATAATTATTTAAATAAAAAAAGATTGAAGTTTTCTGTGAGCTTGGAGCTCTGGTTGTAATGAAATTTTAAATCCGGTTTACTATACTAACATTAGCGTAACTAGCTCGGTAACTAGCAATTTATCCTGGGGTGGGCCGGGGGGGGGGGGGCTGGGGTTGAGCCAAAGGGGGTCCTGGGGTTGGGCCAAAGGGGGGCCTAGGGCTTTTGTTTTTTTAAAAATAAAAAATAATTTAAAAAAACACATTTTTTGAATAAAACGTCATGAATTTCTCTATCAATAAATTTCATAGACTTGGTTATCAAACCGTGTACCTGTGGATTACTTAAATACCAACAAATTTTAAAAAAAAATAAAAATTAACACATTTTTTGAACACAACAAAATAATATTAACTAAACAAAACTAAAAAACGTCATTTTTACTGCATCACCAAACCAAACCAAACCATCACAAGCAAATAAAAATTAATACGTTGCCAAGAGTCATAATTCAGGATTTCTCTGGGGGGTGCCCAGCAGGGGGGGGGGGGCGGCACCCCGGGGCGCTCCTGTAGTTACGCCAATGTTTACTAAACATTCAGCGCAAATTCGAAATTAAATATAAAAAATACTTAGTCTTATTTTGTTTTGATTTAAACCCACACAGGATATTTCTTAAATAAGAGCAAGTATCCAGTAGAATATTTTGACACAGAACACGTTCATAATAAATTTTTTTTCATTTTTCTTGACTTTTTTTGGAAATTTTTTTTAAATTTTTTAGTGTTCAATCTCCATAAAATATGTTCCTAGTGTCTAGACCTACTCCTTTTTAAAATATTTGCACTTATTTAAGAGATTCCATGTTAGATAAAAGCTACGAGAGCATTTTTTACACTTACCTAATTTTCTGAAATTGATTTTGACTAAATTGGATAGGCAATCTATAATGATAGGTTAAGTCTCTTCGCATGTAAGGGTCACTGCCATTGTATTGTTTAGCATATCGCTCGTACGCCAGTTGATACGAGCCATAAAAAGTTTCTTGTGGTTGGGGTTGAGGTACATACCTAATAAAAAAATAGTGTGAATATATTAAATTCAATTTTAGCTTTAAAATTGGTAATTTATATTATTATATAGATGTTTATTATTATTAATCATTTTTAAAGTTCTTATGATAATTATGGTTACAATTTTACTATTTATATTACAATTTTATTATTTTTAATATTAAAGCACAAAAAGAACATAAAAGCATAAAAAGCATAACAAAGAAACCATAGAGCATCTGCTGTGCCTTTGTGTGGCACTGGAACACCGACGCGACGCTTTAAAACTTTAGGGCAAAGTTTTTTGGAGGAACTAGAGGAAGCAGCAGAATTCAGCGACATTGGAAACTTTGCAAAGAGCTGGAAGTGCTTTAACACAAAGAAAGAATGAGAGGCGGGTTTGGTACAATAATGCAGGGGTATCGCAATGGGCCCAAGGCCTCCGAATGAGGGATCAAACAGGATTCCAAATCCCAGCAACTTAACCTAACCTAACCTCTTCTTCAAATAACTCTGACAAATTTGCATTCTGGCTTCAAGCCTATGTCATATTTGTTTTTTAATGAGTACCAGAATTACCGATATTTGAAGACGATTTAACGGTAATATTTTATCGCATTTTTAGTACAGGGTGGTCAAAATTGGCCTGTTTTAACACCTATTTCCTGACTAGATAGAGCAAAACCGATATAGATGTCATGGACTCGATTTCTGAGACACGTTTAGTGGCATTAACCGCCTGTTGATATTTTCACTGCCAACTGAGATACGGGGTCTTTTTGAATTTTTTGCCATTTGGAAAATCGCCTATAACTTTTTTATTTCGCGGAATAATAAAATTCTGTAAAAACGTTCTTAAAGCACTTTTTTAAGCACAATCCAGTGGCGTAGTCAGATTTTTTCTATGCTTGCTCTTTGTGTTAGAAATAATAAAAAATAAAATTTTTTAAATGGAAATTATAGTTGGCTATGAACTTAAAAAAATGCTGCCGTTTAACCCTTTCCAACGATATAAAGTAATTTCTAAGAATGAGAGAAATATTAGGTTTTTTATCTTTGTATCGAAGTGGGCCTTGATTTTGTGTTGGCCTAGTTGCTTAATTATGTTTTATTACAATTTAATTAATATTATTATTTATTATTATTTATCTGCATAATTAAAAACTTTTAGTATTAGTAATTACAATTGAAGTCGATACAATAAACAAAGCACAAAACTAAAAAACCGTATTTTTTGGGTGACGAATATAGTTTTCTAAAAAAATCATCTGAGACGTTTGAACTGAGCACTTCCTTGTTGAATAAATATCTTTTGCGCACAGAGTTACAGCGATTTATTACCGCAAACTGGTGTAATAAGTCCAAAAGCTTGCCTAGTAGCACAGAATATCTAGCTACGCAACAGAAAAATACTCGAAATGAAAGAGCTAAAATTGCACAAATAAAATACTAGATGGCGCGACAATATCACAATCAGAATATAATTGGAAATTTTTAACTTTTGGTTTTGGATCGACGTAGATCGGCGGCACGTCGACGGCCTTGAAGCTCGGCTAAAAATGCACAGTTGCCAGATTCAAACAGACTTTAATTGGCCTCCCATTCTTTTTCTGGTGTATAATAAATAATAATAATTCCTTTCTATTCTTCGTTTCTTGTCAGATACACTTATATTAATTATTCGTTTGGCTTTTAAAATAGTTTTAATTTTAAGTATATTATTAGAAAACATATGCTCTCAAAATACATTTTTAATATACACTACTTTATTATGTTAACTAAGAAAATAACTTTAACTACCTTTAAAATTAATAATATACAGAGCGATTGATAGTGATATTTATTAATGCTGAAACGTTAGTAATGAAATATACGTTTAAAAATAATGGAAATGATTTATTAAAATGCAGTACAAAAAATGTTAATTGACTAAAAAAATACTATAATAACAATTTTTTTCTGTTTGCCAAGTTATTTATATAGACCTAGGTAGATTTTAAAAAGTGACACAGGTACAATTAATAATATATTAGTTCGGCATAAAAGTTGCTGTCACGACATCGTACAATAAATTAAAATTCATAAAATAAATTAAAATTATTAATTAAACAAATCTTTATCAAGTATATCAAATTTGGGCCCAATCGAACGCCAGGAAATGGTATCGTAATATGGTACTGCATTATGGTACTCCTTGATATGCTTCATGGTACCATAATATTGCAATGTCATCAAAAATACGCAAGTATAATCAAATATGAGCCCAATCGAACGTCAGGAAGTGGTATCGTAATATGGTACTATATTAAGGTACCACTTTATATATGCATCATAGTAGATGCATCATAGTACCATCATATTACAATGTCACCGAAGATACTTACTATACCAAGTTAAGCCCAATCGAACGCCAGGAAATGGTATATGCTTCATGGTACCATAATATTGCAATGTCATCAAAAATATGCAATATCAAATAACAATATCAAAGAACGCCAGGAAATAGTATCGTAATATGGTACTACATTATGGTACCCCTTGATATGCTTCATGGTACCATAATATTGTAATGTCATCAAAAATACGCAAGTATGTATAATCAAATATGAGCCTAATCGAACGTCAGGAAGTGGTATCGTAATATGGTACTATATTAAGGTACCACTTTATATGCATCATAGTACCATATATTACACTGTCACCGAAGATACTTACTATACCAAGTATTAGTCCAATCGCACGCCAGGAAATGGTATCGTATATGGTACCTCTATCGTATATGGTACCTCTATGTACTATTATGGTACCTCTTGATATGCTTCATGGTACCATAATATTACAATGTCACTGAAGATACGTAATATACCAAGTTTAAGCCCAATCGAACGCCATGTATAGTAATATGGTACTATATTACGGTATCACTTGATATGCTTCATGGTACCATAATATTGCAATGTCATGAAAAATACGCAAGTATATATCAAATACCGTACGATACCGAAAAAAACGGCGTCCAGTTGGCTAGGAAAAGACGATCGATGACATTTCCCATATAAATTTACACATAAAATGACAGCGATTTTCATTTCATAGCCATCGCTGACGCCGTTTTTTCCCGATCATACGGTATGAGCACAATAGAACGTCAGGAAGTGGTGTCGTAATAGTCGAACAATACTTATTATATTGTCGCCGAATTACAATCAAAATTCAGGATTCAGTTAGAATCAAACGTCAGGAAGTAATTTTATAATTCAGCTCGTAAGATTTAACTCCAACTAATATGGCGAAAATACTTAAACGTTTGAAAAAAGAGCTCTAATCTATTTTAATATGTTTAAATGATGTAGCAAATTTGAAGCTAAGCTTTATCAGGAAATATTACAATATAAATTACACAATGGCAACACTGCATAAAATTCTTTTAAATTTCGTTTGCAGAAAACTGTTTTTTTTTAAATTTATCGCCCTCTGTTATGTAGTAGTGAAACTACCGCATCAAAATATCTGATTTGGAGACAGGCTTTTAAAGCCTGTCTCCTTTTGAGACCTACGATTTTATACATGTAACGAGGCTTCTGTTGCGTAGCTAGATATTCTGTGCTAGTAGCCTTCTGCAATTCTTCTCGTCTCAATGGTTCTTCCCTTATATATAAGGTTTTTTGAATTTTCCCCATAAAAAGTCGAAAGAAGTTAAATCACAGGACCTAGTACGCTAAAATATGGGGCCCCTTTTTCTAATCCGATTCTGTCTAAATTCTCCATTTAATAGTTCAGTTGTAACCCTGGCGTTTTAATTGTAATTGGTAATACTCATATAGAATGTTGATTTATCTTTTCAAAAGTGTTTAATTATGCGGATAAATAATAATATAGAATATTAAATTGTGATAAAAAAATAATTAGGAAAATAGGTCAACACAAAATCAAGACCCGCTTCGATACAAAGATAAAAAACCTAATATTTCTCTCATTCTTAGAAATTAAATACCCATAACTTTAAATTGTTGGAAAGGGTTAAACGTCAGCATTTTTTTAATTTCATAGCCAACTATGATTTCTATTTAAAAATTTATATTTTTTATTATTTCTGACAAAAAGAGCAAGCATAGAAAAAAACTGACTACGCTACTGGATTGTGCTTAAAAAAGTGCCTTAAGAACGTTTTTACAGTATTTTATTATTCCGCGAAATACAAAAGTTATGGGCAATTTTCCAAATGCATGGTAAAAAATTCAAAAAGACCCCGTATCTCAGTTGGCAGTGAAAATATCAACAGGCGGTTAATGCCACTAAACGTGTCTCAGAAATCGAGTCCATGACATCTATATCGGTTTTGCTCTATCTAGACAGAAAATAGGTTTTCTCTGTTAAAACAGACCAATTTCGACCACCCTGTACATTTTAACCGGTAAATAGGCAAATCGATAAACCGGTAATGCAATCCCTAATAAAATATTGATTTATAATTACAGTGTGCCCGATTATACCTATATAAGAAATTTACATTAAATATATCTTACCGTTCAACGGGCATATGTGCGTTTGGTGGTATGTACCTCTGCCCTTCGTTGAATCTTTGTTCATCATCGTTCACCGGCTGATGATATCCACTCGATGGAGTGGGACTGGTTCCGGTAGGCATTTGATACCTATCCTGTTTATATTGATAATATCTATCCGAAGGTGATTGATGTGAAGAGCTGTAGTTGTACTTTTCCTGATGATATCTGAAAAAAAGAAATTATTACCTACTGAATAATACTTTTAAGCGGTTTCTAACTGTTCCTCATTCCTCACTTCTACTTTATCTATTTGCAGATGGCCTAAATATGTTTTAAAGTCTAGTTCAGACATTTCCAGTGATTTAGTAAATTCAGAAATTTAGCTAAGTAGGTATCATTAACATTCACACAAAATTATAATGTTAAAGCAATGCTTTAAGCTTCATTCAGAACTAATAGTGACTAATATTGATTTCAATTAGCGTAGAAGTTTGTTCCTTTAAAAAAAATCCTTTATGGGTTTTTCGCCACTGCACTGCAAGAAAGATCTACAAAATAAAGTAGTTATTTTTTGTAAACACTTCTGCGTTAAACCTAAACGGACGCTGCTTGTCAGAAGTTATGTTTACAGTAATAAAAATTTGCCTAAGAAAAAAATGCTTAACGTTTCGGAAAGTTTTCTCTTTCCGTCGTCGGAAGCAAAAAAATATAAAGAATAAAGAAAAAAACTATTTAAAATATTTAAATTGAACTATTCGAGAACGCTTTACTGTTTAAAACAGATACGTCTACAAGAAACCGTTGACGTTCTGTTAAAATGACATTATATTAAGTTAAACTTCAAAATTAACAATTACTACCTGATAACCAGGGTTCGGAAAACTACATGTTACTTTTAAAAACTACATAAACTACATTACATGTAGTTAATGTAGTTTATGTAGAGGGTGTAGTTTATGTAACCTATGTATGTAACTTTCAAATATCAAAAGTTTGAGGTGAGGTTATAATAAGTTGAAGCTTTAGAAAATACAATGTATTTAAGAAAACAGAAGAAATATGGCTTTAAATATAATATTCACACATTATATTATTTAGACCCCTCATACAAAGCAAAATTATTCATAGTATCAATACATAGTTTATTAATGTAGTTTTCATGTAGTTAATGAAGGGAAAAGACGTAGTTTTTGAAGAAAAACTACACGTAGTTAATCAGGTAAATTACGTCTTAATTAACTACTTCCGAACCCTGCTGATAACAATTAGTTAATGAGGTAAAATCAAAAAGCCCAAACTTTCTGTATGATTATTTATTATTATTATTTTTATTATTATTTTTTTTAGTGGCGAAAAACCCATAAAGGATTTTTTTTGGAGAGATGAATCCGCTACATAGGTATAGACATTTTTGTTCCTTTAATTTGAATGTAAAGCTTCATTCAGAACCTCCCAATTAGTGGAATAAATTAGTGATTTCAATCATACTTTATACTTTTTAGTTTACGATCATTCACAATGTCTAAAAAACACAATTAAAATTAATAAAATATCCTAGCAACAGCTTGCGGTAGTCTGTTGTATCCAGGGGGGTGACAGTAAACCGGAAAATTGGAAACAGTTCTGGCGCGGTCTTACCCAGGCAGAAAGCATGGCCTTCTAGACTGTCCTAGACAAAAATCTGAATATTTCTATATGATTTCTGTCAATTTCAGTTACGGAACATTTTTATGCACGTCGGCGTCCTCTTCTTTTGTCTGTGTGTCAGCCATTGAGTGGAAAAGTCAAAAAAGTTTGTTAACTTTTTCCTTTGAATAAGTAGACTAAGGAAGGAGCAAATGCTATCCATGTATTCATGCATGGTGGGCGGAAAAGCCACCATAAAAGCTCTCTAGGGTGGGGATCCTTGACAGTTCTGTTTGACGATTCATTTGACACATTTGAATTTGATTTGAAATTTTGTTGATTTGTCAGTCTTTACGGAGCTTATTTTATGTTATTTATTATTTATTCTACTACTGATAGTTGTATAAAGGTAGTAAATCTAGATGGAAATTGTGGCAGAACATAAATTAACAGTGACACTATCGCGATTTATCGAAAAAGACTCTAAAATAGTTGGTTGTTTAGCGTGCGGTAGATCTCGGCAAAAATTGAGTGAAACAACTTTTCGCTAGTAAGTGACTATATAATATACATACGTGTAGTAAACCGATTATTTAGGAAATTCACTTAAATTAACTAAATTATATATTTTTCTTGCATTTTAGCTTTTGTTTATTACTTGTCAAAGATTAGATGTCAAAAGATTTAGATACGTTAATTTGACTTACCTGCTTCAGTAGCGTATCGGATGTTTGATTATCTTATCTATTTTTTATTAGAATTATATATTTTTATAACAATTTTAATAACTACAACATTTATTCACAACGTAAAATAAAACAACAAATTATTGAGTCTACCCCACGTCTACCCTACATCATAGTTTTACATTTTTTAAATAAAATTAGAACGACACTGATAAACCGGAATTTAAGTCGGCCATATTTGAGGCCCATCGCGGTGTACCTAAGATTTTTGATATGCTCCTTCCTTAGTCTTCTTATTCAAAGACTTTTTCCAATAATTGAAAATTACTACCAATAATTATGACGTTCTGAATACTTTCATTAAAATTAGGTGAACAAACTTCTACGGCTAATTGAAACGACTAATTGATTCCACTGATTTAGAGGTTCTGAATGAAGCTTAAGCATTCAGAACGTCCAAATTAGTGGTACAGTTTCAATTAGTAGAAAAAGTTATCAAACTTTTAAGTTTTCCACTAATTATACTTCAAAATTTGTGAGAAATGTCGTTTTGGCCTTTGATTATCTTCCGTCAAGAGAAATTGTGGCTAGAAATCAAAAGTTGATTGTTTTATAACTTTTTTATAAGCTAAATATTAGGGTTTTTCTATGGATACAACTGACTAACGCAAGCTGTTGCTAAAATATTCTATTAATTTTAATTGTGTTTTTAAACATTGTGAATGATCGTATACTAAAAAGTATAAAGCGTAATTGATACCACTAATTTATTCCACTAATTGGGAGGTTCTGAATGAAGCTTTAGTATAATCGAATAATTTGAGTTGAGGATAAATCTAATGAAGGAATATGACAGATCATCAGCGTACCAACAACACCGATTGTCATGATACAAATAGTGCACCTAAATATGAAATTCTGTTTAAAAAAAAATGCGGAAAAAAATGAGAATACTTTACACAACTAAAAATTAGAACAAGCTTATGTTTCCCTGGCTCAACTATCGGTTCGAACTTTCCGTTTAGCTGATTAAAATAGTAAAAAATAGTAGACAGTAAATATTAGTAGTTTAGCTAGCTGAGGTTAAGTCCTGCGACTGGATCTCTCCGATTCTATTTTTACGGTCAAGTATAGTCCCCCACCATGTGCAGTTACCTGTAACACTAAATCAAGTCTGGACGTGTGTGTTTAGTCAAGTGAATTAGTTAACGAGAGCCTGCCGAAATATCGTGCCAAAACTATTTTTATTTTATTAAAAATGGTCCGCTGAAAAAGTCATCAAAAACTATAGACCAATAAGCCCACTACCTGTAACGTACAAACTATTCACAAAAATAATAAACACCAGAATACAAAACACGCTAGACGCTGCACAACCACGAGAACAAGCAGGCTTTAGAAGCGGCTTCAGCACGATTGACCACATACATATACTAAGAGAAACTATCAGCCCAACAAAAGAATACGAACTTCCACTAGCCATAGCCTTATAGGCTTTGAGAAGGATTTGGACTCGATGTACCCTAAGGCAATAAAAGAAGCCCTAGCGAAACAAGGTATACTCTGTTTTTTTTTCTCAGGTAAGATTTCGACAGACGATGACAGAAAATAAGCAGATGACCTAACCTAACCTAACCAATCTATTTATTTCACTAAAAAAAGTTTCTAATATTTTTTAAGTTAACTATGGATGGGTTTATATATAAATCCGTCGTGCGTCGTCTCTTGTTGTTTTTAATCAGTTTTATTGGTTTATGTCAAAAATGACAAATCATATTTTGAATATTATTGGATTGACGCAACGATGAACGATATACCTACGCATATGCGTATGAACTCGACTTAAGATTTTTGCGGCTTGTCAAACTCTTGTCAAATTATAGGTTATAATTTTGTGTCAAATTATGTCAAGTATCGATTTGCGAATTGCTTTTGGTTCGTGTTATTAGTTGTGTTTTTTGAAGTTAAGTGGAGGAAAAATCGAGGGAAACTTAACTGTAGACCCAGAGCACAGTTTGTAGTTAATATTCGGTGCCCAGACAGAGAGTTTTATACACAAATAAAGTTACCATCAGTAAAGTTTGTAAACTGTCTTGTATATCAAACATCTTGTATAATATGGTACTAAAAACTGGAGTACCTGCAAAATGTAACACCTGTAAAATAACATCACGCAATAGGTAAATAATATATTTTAGTACTGCAGAAACAATGTCAAAAGGTACTGGTTTAAAAAATTAAGATTAAAGTTAATTTAGCAGCTTTTAAAGTATAAAATTCAGTAAGTGTTATCATTAATAAAATATTTTGTTTTATTTATGTTGTGTTTCATTTATTACTGTGCAATATCATGTTTTTTATTTGCACAAAAATTATATTGATAAATATAATAATAAATGCAGGAAGTTTCTTGAAGCTTGAAAGTAAGAAATAGTTCTGTTTTATATGTTTTTGGTATGTGGTGTTTTATGTAAAACACATCCTTGTTTGTTTTCCACATATATATTTTGCTTGTACACATACCGTATTTTTTTAAAATTAAATAACTCGATTAGTTTTTTTCAGTTTTATACAGTTTTTTTACAATATTTTGAAGTAATCACTTGTCACTCAAATTTTAAATATAGGTATTTAATTGTACCAACTTTGTTATTTGTAAAATAAAATAAACTACTTTGAAGTTAAAATGACAGACACATCTATCACTGTCAATGATTTTATCGTTGGATAGACTATACTGACAGGCCTTAAGCCGCCTTAAGCTACATTCCAAATCAATTCGCTGGCCGAGTGGTACTTTGGCACGCAAGCTTATCATAATGTACTTCAGTGTACTCATTCACAACAAAATTCGACGCCAGAGTGCAAGTTGAAGTTGGATTGAAAGCTTGCAAGCTGCAAACTTCCACTTCAGCACGGAATTTTCGTTTGACAATTATGACAAATTTGACATTTAAATTTTAATAATTATTTTGTTTGTGTTGTTGTTACAAACCATTTTCCTGTGAAAAGTAAATAATTATTAAAAGAAAAATGAGTGAAGAGGACGCTATTCTTATTTTATTATGAGGACTTGTGGCTTTGCTGTTAAAAAAACGGCAATTATTATTGTTGCAGCTCAATAATTAGCTTTACCGAAAACCAAGGGGTTTACCAAAATCCAATAGATGGGGCGTCCGACCCGTATTAATGGCGAGAAAAAGTTTTGGGTGCTTGAGACACATTTTAGAAAAAAATCATCACTAAATGAAGTTTTTGTTTCCATTTTTTTAAACATAAAAACTTGGAAAACTTAATTAACAACTGTCCTGGATTTTGACTCTTCCAAAATCAAAACAAACAAATAACCTAAAAAATGTCAGAAGAACGTTTAAACACGCATGCGCAAAATTCGACTTGAAATTTGTTGTGAATGGTTCATTTCGTGCCGACTTTAACGTCGAAGTGCCACTCGGCCATGGAGACACTTTCGCCAATACATACAAAGAAGCCAAAGCGAGAGTAGATCCATATATGTATACAAAACAACCCCAGAGTTCCCAACTGGCAAAGGAGTACAACAGGGAGACGCGATATCCCCAAAGCTGTTTACAGCAACATTAGAAGAAATCTTCAGTTGACTGGACTGGACCAACAAAGGATTTCTTATATTGATGGAGAATATCTTAACCATCTAAGATTCGCTGATGGCATAGTCCTAATTGCCAATAGTCTTGAAGAAATACAAACACAAATTAATGAAGTAAATACAGCCAGCAATGGAGTGGGTCTGGAAAAATGAATTTAGCAAAAACTAAAGTAATGTACAACGAACTAGTGAAAAAAACCTTAGATTAACGAAAAAACATACATTCTAATAAATAACACAACACTGGAAATAGTAGAAGAATATATATATTTGGGACAACTAATACACAGCTCGGGATCTCTACTACCAGAAACCAACAGAAGAATTTAGTTAGCATGGAGTACTTAGAATAGAAAAAACTATTCGACCAATGTGTACTACCAGTCATGACCTATACGTGCGAAACCTGGGCACCTGAAACATCATAGGGAAACTGCATGTCGCACAACGTCCAATGAAACGAAATATGCTGGGAATAACCAAGAGAAGCCGTAAAATAATAGAGTGGATTCGACAAAAAACCCAGGTAATATAAGTCAGTCGTAACAGAGTCAAATCCCTCAAATGGCAATGCGCAGGACACCTGGCAAGAAGAATGAACAACAGATGAACCACAAAAATTACAGTATGGTACCCACGAGGAATTAAGAGACCTAGAGGAAAACCAAACCTGAGATAGGACCATGATATTTGGAAATTAGCAGGGATAACTTGGGCCCGCATAGCCAACAATAAACAACAATGGGCCCAACTACAAAGAGAGTATGCAAGGGAGGCTACGCCATAATTGGAAATGGTTGAATAAGCTAAAAATGAAAATGAGCCGGCAGCTGGATTCGAACCCAAGAGCTTAAGATTGGTAGACGAGAGCTGTACCTGGACGCTACTGATCACCTCACCTCATATAGACTTTGAGGGACAAAAACATGATTTAAACTAAGCTCGTAGGATATACCTTTGTTTACTGCTGGGTCGTTCTTCTGTAGGCGATGGAGCGGGTAGCGGAGGCGGTGGTGCGAATCTTTCTTGTGCTGCGGGTGCCACAGGACTGGGGAAAGCGCCGTGGGCGTAACAGTCCGAGGACTCGGGTTCACCTTCTGCAGGCGGGGGTGCGACAAATCGATCGCACGCTGGTGCCGGAGAGGGTGGTTCGGATGGCGCCGCCGGACCGAATGGTGCTGGCGCTGGTGGACAGGCCAAAATTGATGGTGTTGCTGGCCTGAAAATTAGTCAGAACAACATTAATATATAGAAAAATTATTAAAAGCTGGCGTGCGTGTCATTAAAGATGTCGAAAGTATTACCAAATTAAATTTCTAATAAATAAAACTTGTTGGAAACTTAGAGCGTACTGTTTCCTATTTCTTAGCAACTAAACGCGAATCTCTATATCAAACTCAAGAAACGCTGACAAAGGATCTCGCATCTTTGAATATCTATTTTATAAAATGAAGACTTCAACCCACTGCAAATAAAACAGGAGTGGCCAAATAACAAGTTGGCGAGTACTGAAATAAGCGTCCAGTTTCACACCGTTCTACGTAATAACAAATATCCAAAATATCTGGAGGTTACTCTAAACCGCACACCCCCTAACCTAACCTAACCTAACCAAATGTCCATCATTAAATATCCTTGAATGAGGTACAGCGTAGGTGATGCTGTATCTACTTCAGGGCTATTCAGCACAGCTGGAAATCTGTCATACAATTGTTTTTGTCTCCAGCCTTCTTCCTACTCTCTGATGTAATTTTTGTCGAATGTTACAGGTGGAGTGGTCCCTGCCAAACTCAGAGGCGAGAGATTGTCGTCGAGGGAGGTGATGGTTTGGTGGAGTGGGTGCTCTACTGATTATAGCTAATTAAAAAGTTTTTCTACTACTTTTGCATGGGCTTGTTTTATGTTTCGCAAACCGCTGCCACCTTTTTTCCTTTGCAGGTACATTCTGCTGACCAATGAGTTGGGATGGTGCAGGCGGTGTCTTGAGAGGGTCGTTCTAATCAGTCTATCCAGTCCCTCTAGATCTGTAGGGCTCCATCGTACCACTCCAAAGCTATACGTCGCAACAGGTAAGACCCACGCATTACTATCTTTGACCCAGAATACAGCTCTGTGTTAAGGATTATCTTTAGCCGTTTTCTTAAAGCTTCTTCAATCTGCTTTTTAATGGATGAGTGTTCTAGGACCATAGCTTGATATTGTAGACCTAAGTATTTATACCTTTCATTTGGCGGGAGTGGAGAAAATACCGAGTAGTCCATTAGGTATTGGGCTTCCAAAATTTGTCCTGCTTTAATGTTGATAAATGAACACTTTCCTATTCCAAAATATATACGGATTGATCTTGTGAACGAGGATACCAGCATAATTTTTATATACCGGGTGCGTCTCAAAAGTTGCTCACCCCTATAATTTTTTTATTTTTTTTAGAAAAAAAAACGAGATTCGGTATATTAGATTCCCCAATAGGATTGATAGACGTATTAAATTGTTTTTGGTCACTTCCTGTTTCACCGAAAATGACTACACCTTTTGATTCTTAAACAACACCCTCGGTATATTTTTCTTTTATTCGATTTATAATGACAATGAATAGAATGACGTATCATATGTTAACTTTTGAAATTTTGGACAAAAACACTAATTTTTAATAAAGGAGCCTTGGAAAAATAAATTTGATCGATTAATGTTTTTCGTGTCTTGTCCTGGCCGAGTAACAGATGCCCAAATCGTATTTTTAATCATATCTCAATTTTTTCAAATGGAACAAGTGCGGATTTAGCATATTTGGAAAAAAACATATTTTTACGAATAATTTGGCATCACACACTTGGTATTTCGAGTCAAATTGTCGTTATGAACTGCATGTTACAATTTCAAATAAACCATATGCGAAAATGCCAAAAGTTGACATATGATATGTCATTCTACTCAGAGTGTCATTTTCTATCGAATAAAGTAAGAAAATCCCGAGGGGGTCATTTAGAAATCAAAAGTTGTAATCATTTCTGGTGAAACAGGAAGTGACCAAAAACAATTGAATACGTCTATCATTCCTAATTTAGGAACTAGCTTCCAACATTCTGCTTAGTGGGTTTATTGGCACACAGAACCATAGGGGGCTAAGGTTGTCACCATGGAATACGCCTCGCTGAACTTTCATGCCGGTCGTTGTGTTGGATTCTGCCAACATTTACACTCAGGTTGGTTGGTTTGGTTTGGTTTCCCACTATGAAATAATCCCAACTATGAATATCCAGCAGCCAAGAATGCGGGACCGAGTGAAAGGCCTTTCGATAGTCTATCCAAGCCATCGAGAGGCTTCTCCCCTTATCCTTAGCATGCTTCGATATTATGGAATCCAGAATCAGCTACTCCTTACTTCTCCGAGCGTTCGGCCTGCATCCATTTTGATGTCTAGCGATAATTTCATTATGGTCTAGATGTGTGTTTATCATTTGCTCAATAAGAGTTTGCAGGGCAGGCAGGCATGTTGAGTTGCTCAGGCAGGAGTTGCTCAGGCATGAGTTGCTCAGGCAGGCATGTTATGGGTCTATAGTTCTGACACCTGCCCATGTCGCTGTTCTTTGGCAACAGCTAAGTTTTGTCCTTGATGAAAAAATTTGGCAGCAAGTGTCTTATGTACTGCAGTAAGGTTTTTCCACCAATATCCATGCATTTCTGGATATCCCCTTCCGTGAAGGCAACTTCCGGCATTGGTACGATACGGGTCATATTTTGGTATTCTTCTTCGATCCAATAGGCAGAGTTGTCATGACGTTCTGGATTGCTCCATATGTCTGCCCAATATTTGTACATTTCGTCTTGATTTGCTGGTTTCCCTGTCAAAGTTTCATCTGTCTTATTCCCGAGCCTGCGGTAGAAAAATAATAATCCCTGGTTTTGCCGAAATTGTTTATTTTGTTGATATCTCTTAACCCTTTTATTATATCGCCCCAGCCTACGCCCTAACGCTGCTATTTTTTGTTTCAGGTCTTTATGGTATACCTTCAACTTTTGTAACATATCAGGTGAGTGGAATTTAATTTTTATTCTTTTGTAGACGTTCTTCACTTGCTTTCGGATCTTAGCTGTCAGCTCCTGAACGTTAATATCCTTTTAATAAATATACTTTTCTTATTATGTAGTTTTAATCTCAAAAAGCACCTAGAACCAATAGCGCCCCTAGCCAAAAAATCCCTAAAGAGAAAAAAGACTAAAGAAGGATAAATACGAATAGCAAAAAACAACAATTAAGAACTCATAAACTTTTTTGCGAGGCTCCCAAAGTCGGACGTATGGAAACCCTACATAGAGGCATGCAAGATATACAGGGTCCGGCAATAGTGCGTCGGGCATCTGTAGCTCCTAGAATAAAAAACTTGCGAATTTTGTTTACGTGCAAACCTAAAGTATGTACCAGGATGTATTTCAGGAAAATATTTTAACTTCTATAGGGTAGCTGAAGAAACTGAGTGGGTCGGGATTATTTCTTTTTAAATGGAACACCCTGTATATTGTTGGATTTTTGGCTTCTTTTCAGATCACTTTACATAATTCTAAGATAAGAGTAAATATATTTCGATAGTTTTAGAGATATTAATAAATAAATAAAAAATATATATTTCCAGGCTTTCTTAAACAAATATGTCCTGAAATCAAAACAACTATTATTAGTTTGGTAACTAGTATTTACTTTAGATGCTCTGCACTTAACTTTGTTATAAATATGGTAATCGAAAACCATACAGAATGTTCAAAATTCTATGCCAAACTTTCTAAAATATAAAATAATTTTTCTTCGTTTTTTTAAATACTAACCTAACTTAACACCCTGGGGTATTATTTTTTCAGTAGATGGAGAATTAAAAAATGAACAATTTTTGAATTTAGAATATTTCAAAATTTTTAACGGTTTCGTAAATATTCGCGGTTTTATATTTCAAATGGCATTTTCCACAGTAAATTTTTATCATAGCCATCCAATGATTTTTCTCTCGTATTTTACCGTTGAAAGAGCCATATGAAATAATACCGCGAGTATTTGTGAAACCGTTAAAAATTTTGAAAAACTGTAAATTCAAAAAATGTTCATTTTTTAACTCTCCACGAGATAAAAAATAATAAACAGGGTGTTCCATTTAAGAAAATAAAGAAAAATTATTTTATATTTTGAAAAGTTTGGCGTAGAATTTTGGGCATCCTGTATGGTTTTCGATTATTATATTTATAGCAAAGTTAAGTGCAGACCATTTAAACTAAATACCTAATATAGTTTTGATTTCAGGACAGTTCTTGTATTTTAAATAATTTTTTTAAGAATGGCTAAAAAATATATATCTTTTTTTCTTGTTTATTAATATCTTTGAAATTATCGAAATATATTTACTGATATCTTAGGATTATGTAAAGTAATCTGAAACGAAGCCAAAAATGCAATAATATACAGGGTGTTCCATTTCAAAAAATCATCCCGATCCACTCATAGTTTTTTGAGTCACCCTGTAGAAGTTAAAATATTGTTCTGAGATACATCCTAGTACATACTTTTGTTACATACGGTTTGTACTTAAACAAAATTCCCAAGTTTTTTATTCTAGGATGCCCGACGCACTATTGCCGGCCCTGCATTAGAAACCACCAATACATAATATATATAATGGATGCACTTGTTGTCTGTGGGATAATGACTAATAAAAAACCGCTAATTTATTTATATTATGTACCTTTCGTATTGACCTGTCGACTCATATTGAGGTCTGGTCTGATGAAGGTCTCTTTGTAGTCTTTCTTTCCTATCCGAGCTAGACGATCTCTCTCTAATCTTGTAAATGTCGGATTTGGAGTTCCGTCTGTGTCGCTCAGTCGGAGTGTATCTGTAAGTATTATAATGCATATATTTCATATACATTCCTGTAAGTCGGTCATGCCAACGTCCCCTATCATTCCCAGAATGAAATATTAATTTTGATACAGCACACTATGGATCCGAAATGCCTCTTACGCAAGATACAGGGTGTTAAAGTTTTAGAAAAATTAAAGATATTCTTTAATAATTTTTTAACAGCTGAACGTATCGTTATAAAATTTCATTATAGGAGTCTACCTAACAGAGACACTTTAAATGTAAAAAGAAGAGGTTTTAGTTTCAACCAGTGGCGTAGATGTGATACGCATCAGGTAATTTAGTCAAAAAAAAATAGTACGCCACTGATGAAAATAAAAATTTCGGAGTTTTTTTATTTACTCGGTTTATTTCCAAGAAAAAATGTCTCTTGCAACTTTCTCCTAACACCATTTTGTCACAATTTAAAAATAAATAATTTTTTTAATGAGAATCTTAAATACAGCGAATTATTATAACTAGAGGGCAGAAACACATGTGCATCGTTAGCTCCCTTCATCTTGGGTAACTTTTTACTATTAGCTCTAAATAAATTTTTAAAAAAGTATAAATTTAAACTAGATTTTTTTTATTGTTAGTAATAAAATTCTCAGTTTTAAGGTAGTTATAATAATTCGCATATTTAAGGTTCTCTTTAAAAAAAATATTTATTTTTAAATTGTGACAAAATGGTGTTAGATAGAAAAAAGTTACAAGAGACATTTTTTCTTGGAAATAAACCGAGTAAATAAAAAAACTCTGAAATATTTATTTTTATCAGTGGCGTACTACTTTTTTTGAAAATATTAGCCGATCCCTATCCCTATCATTCCTCGAAAGCATGACCGACTTACAGGAATCACCCTGTATATGTTTTAGGTAAAAATGTATTAGAAATTATAAATATTTGAATTTTACCCGACACGTGAAAGGACTCCATTGTGGACTATTTGGCGAAGGTTCTTTAAAAAGTTTTATTAGTGTGTTGTATTTATTTTTTATTGTGTTTATACTTGTAAAATAAATTAGTTAAGTGGTTTATCGTGTGTTTTGAATTAACACCCACGGAATCCGTAACAATATTTTCAACTTAAGTTACGTTTATTTCCATGAAATCCAATTCCATATTCCGGTATATCTAAATCACTTAGAACTTATGCTGGATTCAGAGTTCCGTAGCCGTAAGACGTAAGCCGTATCGTTAGCCGTAAGACTTAAGACGCAAGGAAAGCCATTCATAGTTGCCGTAAGACGTAACGATAACTTCATCGTAAGCGTGCGCATTACCGTTTTTAATAGGTTATGTTGTTGTTTGGGTTGTGAATGTTGTGAATAAAACTATAATACTCCTTATTTATTTTGTTATTATTAATTTAATTGAACTAAAATGGACACGGACAATTATATTTTCGTTGCCGAAGTGAAATATCTGTGAAATATATTATAAAAGTTGTAGAAATGGCTACCGAGTACCACCGAACCTAGCCGACAACACCCGATTCGATAAGACGTAACGTAAGAATTAAAATTGGTTCATTTCTTACGTCTTACGGCATACGGCTTACGGCATACGGAGATCTATGAACGCAATCATATGATTGTGAAGGTCGATATCCCTTACGTCTTAACGATACGGCTTACGTCTTACGGCTACGGAACTCTGAATCCAGCATTAGAATCACTGTATTTTCAGTACCTTTCAATCGCACAAGTCTCTTGCGCCGTCGCCTCCATTGCTTCATTTTGCTGCAAATGGTACTTCTTGTCAAAAGTGTGGTACCTCTCCGAAGACGGAGTAGGAGTACGTGAGTAAACAGCGGCAACATGGTATCTAGAAACAAAACTTTAAATTAAATGTCAAGGTTGTTTTTATTTGTGGGATCTTGGTAAAAAGAGTCAAGTTTATTATTTAGTGACTGGTCGACGTGTCGACAAATATACCGGGTGCGTCTTAAAAGTGGCTCACCCCTATAACTTTTTTATTTTTTCAGATAAAAAACTGAGATTTGGTATATTAATATGGCATAAATTAGGATTGATTGACGTATTCAATTGTTTTTGGTCACTTCCTGTTTCACCGGAAATGACTGCAACTTTTGATTTTTAAATGGCACCCTCGGTATTTTTACTTTATTCGATAGAAAATGACATTTTAAATAGAATGACATAGCATATGTCAACCTTTGACATTTTAGAATATGGTTTATTTGAAATTGCAACATGCGACTCATAGCGACAATTTGAATCGAAATACCAAGTGTGTGGTACCAAATTATTCGTAAAAAAATGCTTTTTCCAAATATGCTAATGAGCCACCCTCGTTCCATTTAAAAAAAATTGAGTTATGATTAAAAATACGATTTGGGCATCTTTTAACCGGACAGGACAAGACACGAAAAACATTAAACGATCAAATCTATTTTTCCAAGGCTCTTGATTAAAAATTAGTGTTTTTGACAGAGTTTTTAACATGGCACTCTAGATTGAAATTTAAAATTCAATTTTGTTTTAAGCAAAAATGTCAAAAGTTGACATATGATATATCATTCTTTTCAGAATGTCATTTTGTATCGAATAAAGTAAAAAAATATCGAGGGTGCCATTTAAAAATCAAAAGTTGTAGTCATTTCCGGTGAAACAGGAAGTGACCGAAAACAATTGAATACGTCAATCAATCCTAATTTATGTCATATACTAACATGCCAAATCTCGTTTTTTATCTGAAAAAAATAAAAAAGTTATAGGGGTGAGCCACTTTTGAGACGCACCCGGTATTGTCTTCCTAAATTCTCCTTTATTTGTGACGGTAAATATTATTAAAACTTGTAGGATTATTATTAGATGTATTATTTGTTATTTAAGTAAAAAAGTTTTATTTAGCTAAAAAGAAGAAGAATGAGTATGTATATTTCATATCAATTAAACTTTTAGTTAAGTAATCGAGGGCGCGATTTTTAAATTCATTGTTGCCAACCATGGACATATTCGGCGCCGTGCTGAATAACTGGAATTTAAATTTCGCGCTGCGGATTCAGGTGGTAGCTCTGCTGTAAAAAATATCAAGTTGCCGCATTTAATCACAAAACTTATCTATTATTACTATAAATCTATTTCCGTATTGTAAGGGAATTTTAAATTGTGTCTTTATTTTCGAGAAAATTTAGTCCAAACATAAGGAATATTTTGTTGATGTTTGACCTTTAAAATCTTAAAAATAAAGAAGTTATTAAAAAATGTGCTACAATACGGATATAGTATAATCCTTTATCTTTAATTTCCTTCTTCATTTCTGTAAAAATACCTAGCCAGTTTTACATAAAACGATAAATGCCGAATGCTTATTTTGTTACTTTTTCTGACTAGTAAAATGGACTAGTAAAAAGTCCATTTAGAACAATTATTCACTTGTATCCCTTTTATTCTAAGCCCCTAAGTTATCGTCTACTTTCTGTTTAAGCGAAAGTACCAGAAAGTGAAAAACTTAGGATGGCTAAATCTCTATAGGTAATTATTGTGTTTAATTAGGAAGTGTTGAAAATTGACTGAAATTAAACTTATGTAAAAATAACTGAACTTTAGAATATACGAATAATGTTTACCTTTCCAGACTACCATGTGAGTACCTATCGTTATTGCCGGATCTAGAGTACCGGCTAGCATTTGTAGAAGATGCTGATAGGCACGGAGAGCGTTCATTATATTGGTACCTGAAATGTAATAAATAAATTAATTAATAATATCAAAAATTAAAAAAATATTATTATTATAAATTCATTATCAAATATAAATTAATTAATTTAGTCGTTTTTACCTCGTTTTCGAATATGAGAGAGAATTTAGGTTTGTTCCAACCCGCCATAGAACCGTCACCGAACGATCACGCTCGTGCGCAGTAATTCAATTGTGTTCCAACCGAGATTTGACGGTTATCGGACGATCCTATTTGCGTACCAACCTACTTTGGGATCGTTTAGTTACGATTTCAGAACGGTCATTTCGGTACATGGTCCAAATTGAGAACTGTTTGGGTTGACTTGCGCATTAAAGCATATTGGCAGGGATTATCGATGTTTAACAGCTGATTCTGGTCCGGCGTCCGGCTGATACTTCTGTCTTGGTTATTTTTTACAAATTCCAATACGTGCGCGTTATACTTTTCACTTGTGTGGAGTAAATCGGAAATTTTAGTTAATTTTTTATTTATAAAATAATGTTCGAAGATTTTACCACTGCAATGAAATAACAGGAAACTACGCATAACAGGATCATAAAAGAGGGGATAGGTAAGTGAGTTAGTGACTATACAGTTGAAACAACACTTACCAACAATTACTGAATTCTGATTCTCCATTTCAAGAATAATAATTATTATTATTGCAAATTGCAAACAAAAATAATAGGGTTATGTTATGAAATTCTAAACAAAAACAAAAAACCGATTGATACACTTTTGACAGTCCCGAAAACAATCCACAAAGCGTTCCAACGTTGATACTTTTTGCACCGTCACGAAACTATTCGAAGTCCGCGCATGCTAACAAAGTGCATGAAAACTGATTCGAGTACGATTTCGAAACGATCCCGAAATGCTGGTTGGAACAAACCTTTTAAAATGTAGTTGTGATCAGAAAGTCTGTAAATTTATGTGAAATAAAATATAAGAATAAAATAATAAAAAAATGTAACATAATCTACAGTATGTCCCCGGATTGTCTTTACAAGAGGAAAAACTTCATTATAGAACATTTTGAGAAAAATGCATTCTTCATAAAAATTTTTGCTTATCCTAAAATAAATCATAAAGCATGAAATATAACACCTGTTTATACTTCTCCAAATTTCCATACCGTTTAAGAGAAAATTATAGAAAACATGAAAAAATATGGTTGTTCTCTTTGAATAAGAAGACATAGGAAGGAGCATAATGCTATCCATGTATTCATGCATGGTGGGCGGAAAAAGCTCTCTAGGGTGGGGATCCTTGACAGTTCTGTTTGACGATTCATTTGACACATTTGAATTTGATTTGGAATTTTGTGGATTTGTCAGTCTTTACGGAGCTTATTTTATGTTATTTATTATTTATTCTACTAGGTACTGATAGTTGTATAAAGGTAGTAAATCTAGATGGAAATTGTGGCAGAACTTAAATTAACAGTGACATTATCGCGATTTATCGAAAAAGACTCTAAAATAGTTGGTTGTGTAGCGTGCGGTAGATCTCGACAAAAATTGAGTGAAATAATGGAACAACTTTTCGCTAGTAAGTGACTATATAATATACCGTATGATCGAAAAAAAACGGCGTCCAGTTGGCTGGGAAATGAACATCAATGACATTTCCCATATAAATTTACATTTAAAATGACAGCGATCTTCATTCCATAGCCATCGCTGACGCCGTTTTTTCTCGATCATACGGTACATACGTGTAGTAAACCGATCATTTATGAAAAATTCACTTAAATTAACTAAATTATATATTTTCTTGCATTTTAGCTTTTATTTATTACTTGTCAAAGATCAGATGTCAAAGAATTTTGATACGTTAATTTGACTGACCTGCTTCAGTAGCGTATCGGATGTTTGTGTTAATAAATACTTATTATAACTTATCTATTTTTATTAGAATTATATATTTTAATATTTTTTATATAACATTTATTCACAACGTAAAATAAAATAACAAATTATTGAGTCTAGCCCACGTCTACCCTACATCATAGTTTTACATTTTTTAAATAAAATTAGAACGGCACTGATAAACCGGAATTTAAGTCGGCCATATTTGAGGCCCATCCAACCTAAGATTTTTGATATGCTCCTTCCTTAGTCTTCTTATTCAAAGGTTGTTCTGAATCAAAACGCGTTTCTATGGTAATATAATTTGCATTTCATTCTTTGATAGATTGTTATTGAGAAAATTTTAATTAACGTCATCTTTTCTGCTGTTCTAAAATGTTAAAGAAGCACAAAATTTATTTTGTTTAATGTTACAAAATAAATGATTTTTAGAACTGAGTTACAGAAAATTGAGCTACATTTTTATGTTTTTTTTTATTTTCTCTAAAACGGTAATATTAAATATTCTCTAATATATCTACTGTGTGGTGCATCGAAACACGGGATATAGGAAATCCCAGGTAAATTTAAAATGATAAAATATTATCTTCTTAGATGATTTTATGTAAAAATTGTAGATATTAGACTTTTTTGAAGAGGCGTTAAAGTTGTACTTTCATATAGAATTTTGTTTTATTTGGAATATGCATCTAAAAGTTATTTGCAAAAATCTACCTTCAAATTATAGTACGAGAGCTAGCAACGTCAGAAAAACAAGTATTTTAAGGCGTCTGGCTCTTTGATATAGATAATCTTTTACTATGCTCTCTAGAACACCATGCGGCCCGTCTGGCTGCCGGTAAACGTTCCGTTCCCTACTGCGCATTGAAAGAAGATCCTATATTTTTATTAGTCCTTTAAATTCTAGTATTGAATATAATCCGACCGAGTACCGAGTCTCCATAGCTCAGCGCGTAGAGGTTCCGCCTATTAAGCAAGGAGTCAGAGTTCGAATCCGGGTCAGAACAAAAACTATTTTAGAGTCTCTTTCGATAAATCGCGATAGTGTCACTGTTAATTTAAGTGCTGCCACAATTTCCATCTAGATTTACTACCTTTATACAACTATCAGTAGTAGAATAAATAACATAAAATAACCTCCGTAAAGACTGACAAATCCACAAAATTTCAAATCAAATTCAAATGTGTCAAGTTTAGATTGGAAAGTGCCCATAAGGACAATGTAAACACTATTTGGCGCTATTCTTGCAACGGTCGCGACCCAAAACTTTTGAAAATTTCGGAGCGGTTCGGCTTTTTCCGGAATTATATCGCCAAATATTGTTTATTCAAATTTATTATTATTTTCGTTTAATTTTATAAATAAAATACAGTGTGTTGCATACAAGAAACTTTATTTTATATAAGGACTTTGACATTTGATTCTGACTTTGACAAGAGAAAATTATTTCTGTTTTTGTTTGCCGTTGTTCTTAGCGACCGCTATAGCAGCGCCAGATCGCGTATAACGGTCGCGACCCAACATAATTTCGCGATTTAAAATTTATACGGGCTTTCCAATCTAAACTTGTTGCATTTATCTATGAATGTGTCAAATGAATCGTCAAACAGAACTGTCAAGGATCCCCACCCTAGAGTGCTTTTATGGCGCCGAGGATTCAGAGTTCGAATCCGGGTCAGAGCAAAGACTTTTTTATTTTATTTTCGTTTATATTCTGATAGTAAGTATTAAATATTTGTTTTTTTTTAAATCACCAGAATAAGTATTTAATACTTTACTATCAGAATATAAACGAAAATAAAATAAAAAAGTCTTTGCTCTGACCCGGATTCGAACTCTGAATCCTCGGTTCGTAGTCTGATACTCTACGCACTGCGCTATGGAGACATGTTCGATTTATATTCAATACTAGAATTTATAGGTCTAAAGTAAAAAAAAATATATATAGGACCTCCTTCTGATGCGCAGTAGTGACCGCAACGGGTATCAATAGCACAGTAAACGATATAGCAAAGAGCCAGCTTTCTTAAAATACTTTCTCGAAAACATTGCTAGGCTCTTAGACTATTACTAAAAATTTATAATACGGCCCAGAGAAAGCTACAATTAAAATACCAACAAAAATATGACTTTGTCATTGTCAAATTCGATGTCACATTTTTAGGATATTTTTTTATTTTGTCACATTACAAGGATATATGAGGTTTGGAAAGAATGGTTATTTTTTTCTGAATTGGAATGATCATTTATAAAAGAATTAGTTGAATTGAGAATTAGTTGAACTGTATTCGCGGAGTATGACTTAATTGCTGTTCATTACCAGATCACTCGCAGCCCTCGCTCCTACCACATACCATCCACAATAAATTAACAAATAAAAGAAATATTTGTAACTAAGAGAACCAGGGGCGGCTCGTAGCACTGGAAGATGGTGAGGCACATTAGAAGAGAATTTTTATTAGTATGTATATAGGGTGACCATTTGTACGAGGAAGTCCAATATCTTCGTAGTTGACAAATATATGAAAAAAAAGTTCTATTTAAAAAAGTGCATATCCTAAAAAAAATTTTCTTTAAAATTGCAATCGCATTACCATTTTTCTGTACAGAATTGGGTTCAACATAAAATTCAGCATACATCACACTATTGATTTATTTGAAGCACTATATATGCGGGATTTCCATGATAATTCATATTTGAAAAATTTCATTTTTTAAAAAGTGGTAAAAACCTGGAGTGAATTTAACTTATTGATATATTATTGCTTAAGTATGTATATAGCGAGGTATGTAGGAGAAAAGAAGAAATCCGAGAAAAATTTACATTATTATATACAGGGATTTTTTTATGGCAGGGCCAACATTGCAATATTATAATGCTATATCTCAAATTTTTTTTTAAATGCATTACACACTGTATATTATTTTTAGTATTTTAGATACCTACAGACTTAAAAATCGCACATTTTTGTATTTAAAATATTTCTAAATTTTTAGCAGTTGCCTTAAGCCTTATGTAATATAATTCGCAGTATTATACCGTATGATCGAATAAAAACGGCGTCAGCGATGGCTATGAAATGAAGATCGCTGTCATTGTATATGTAAAATTATATGGGAAATGTCATCGATCGTTATTTTCAAGCCAACTGGACGCCGTTTTTTTTCGATCATACGGTACCTATTACATAGGGCTATTGCAACAGTAAATTTTTATCAAAGCGACCTCAGGATATTTTGTCTTATATTTTACTCTGTATGGTAAAATTTTGTTTTTCTACCCATCCTATAAAAATAAAACAAAATGAAATCTCTGTAACAGGTTGCTTTACTTTTTGACTATACGAGTACACAATTTATCTAGAAATGATTCGAATTCGAAAAACTTTACCTGGGGAAGTCCTCTGATGATGCATGGTCCCTCTAAATCATCATATCAATCAACAAGTCACTGCTCACTTTTTAGGTATTTATATTAATCAATTAGAGACAAAACAGTGCAATAACCGGCAGAGTTAATTCAAACTGTAATTCAAACTAATACAAATTCCCAAATAATGCAATTCTGCATTTTCAGCCTGTCGCCTAAAATATCTCGGGCTGATCGGGAAGTGATACATATTTTTAACGATCGACTTTTAAGGTTTAAATTTACATTTGAGGCTCGCCTCAATACGGTCTTTTTACGCGCTACTACTCCATACATTTTATCTCTCTTCAACTAAAGGTTTTGCCTATACTTTTTCTTTTCATTCTATAGATTTAAGATTCCAGTGAACGCTGTCGCTCCGTCAATGCGATATACCACAATACGTTACACAAGGAAAGGCGAGAGGCAAACCTCTGCACATATACTTCTTAAAGAACAAATGAGATGGATATATATATATATATATATATATATATATATATATATATATATATATATATATATATATATATATATATATATATATATATATATATATATATATATATATATATATATATATATATATATCGTCGAGTTTGTCGCATATGGGAAAGGAAGCGCGTTTAAAGGAATACCATCGACGTAATTTATTGTAGAATGACGGATAAAAAATACAATTATTATTGATTGCAAATAGGGAAAAAAATATAAAATTGTGATTAAAGATGTATCGATTAATACGTGTAATTCTTCAAATGTATTGGTGAGGCACTGCCTCATCTGCCTCATAGGACAAGCCGCCCCTGAAGAGAACCTTATTAAACTATACTAATTAATAAAATGTTTATATCCCCCATTCACAGCTATACAATACCCCAAATGATTAGTTAATGATAAGTTAAATAATAATGAATGATTTAGATAAATTCACACCTCACAATACAAAGCTGTTAAGGGGAGAATCTTTAGCTTCCACAGACATCCACGTTTTCAGCTCATCTAAATTTTTGTATTTAATATGCCCATAAAGACGTTTTTCGAGTGTTCTCCACAGGAAGAAACCGTTATTGTTGTTTTCTTCCTGTTCACTTATTTTTGTCTTCACACTTTCATGTGCTTAAACTGTACCAACTTAAACTGGGCTCAAACCCCTGCCTAGTAGTTTATTCTTTAAACTGTTGACCTATTCAGTATAAGCTTTTCGGAGACTGAGCTGCGAACTAATCTAACACAGCGGGAATACTATTTCCCGCAAAATGCCGTTTACCCATCGTAACTTTTTTATGTTTATCGTGTTGCGAAAATCTTAATTAATTTATACAAAATTACTCTATTTACTACCTTCAAATTTGTGTAAACAAAATGTGACATAGAATTTGACAATGACACACTCACATTTTTGACGGTATTTATTATAATTAATTATATTTAATATATTATACCTTTCTCTGGGCCCTTTGAATAAGAAGACTAAGGAAGGAGCATAATGCTATCCATCTATTCATGCATGGTGGGCGGAAAAAGCGCCATAAAAGCACTCTAGGGTGGGGATCCTTGACAGTTCTGTTTGACGATTCATTTGACACATTCATAGATAAATGCAACAAGTTTAGATTGGAAAGCCCGTATAAATTTTAAATCGCGAAATTATGTTGGGTCGCGACCGTTATACGCGATATACGCTAAGAACAACGGCAAACAAAAACAGAAATAATTTTCTCTTGTCAAAGTCAGAATCAAATGTCAAAGTCCTTATATAAAATAAAGTTTCTTGTATGCAACACACTGTATTTTATTTATAAAATTAAACGAAAATAATAATAAATTTGAATAAACAATATTTGGCGATATAATTCCGGAAAAAGCCGAACCGCTCCGAAATTTTCAAAAGTTTTGGGTCGCGACCGTTGCAAGAATAGCGCCAAATAGTGTTTACATTGTCCTTATGGGCACTTTCCAATCTAAACTTGACACATTTGAATTTGATTTGAAATTTTGTGGATTTGTCAGTCTTTACGGAGGTTATTTTATGTTATTTATTATTTATTCTACTACTGATAGTTGTATAAAGGTAGTAAATCTAGATGGAAATTGTGGCAGCACTTAAATTAACAGTGACACTATCGCGATTTATCGAAAGAGACTCTAAAATAGTTGGATGTGTAGCGTGCGGTAAATCTCGGCAAAAATTGAGTGAAATAATGGAACAACTTTTCGCTAGTAAGTGACTATATAATATACATACGTGTAGTAAACCGATCATTTATGAAATTCACTTAAATTAACTAAATTATATATTTTTCTTGCATTTTAGCTTTTATTTATTACTTGTCAAAGATTAGATGTCAAAGAATTTAGATACGTTAATTTGACTTACCTGCTTCAGTAGCGTATCGGATGTTTGTGGTAATAAATACTTTTTATAACTTATCTATTTTTATTAGAATTATATATTTTTATAACAATTTTAATAACTACCAACATTTATTCACAACGTAAAATAAAACAACAAATTATTGAGTCTACCCCACGTCTACCTTACATCATAGTTTTACATTTTTTAAATAAAATTAGAACGACACTGATAAACCGGAATTTAAGTCGGCCATATTTGAGGCCCATTGCGGTATACCTAAGATTTTTGATATGCTCCTTCCTTAGTCTTCTTATTCAAAGTCTGGGCCATATATGGGGCCATATTATAATTTTTTTATTACTCATGCGGGGAAAGTAGTATCTTTTCGCTTTCTTTTGGAGTCAAAAAGACGCTAGTTGCCCACTTCATAATTACCACAAGAGTTTTGAGCATAGTTTTGAGGAAATTTAAAGTAGATTTGTGAGTGCGACATGTAAACTTCTCGCCATCTTCTGGCACCAAAATTTTCATTGGCACATGCAAATTGACAAGCAAAAAAGACAGTCTCGAAGTGTCAATATTAAAGAAGTGAGGTTGGCATTTAAATAAATTATTTTGTATTCGCGTTTTAATAAGCTAAAATAAAAATTAAAATAAAGAAAACATGAGTAATAACCCCGACTGGATTCCGGAAACTGATGAAAGTGATAATGATGAATCTATATCGCCAGAAATTCTTGAAACACCAAATGATGAGACTATACCGCCTGAAATTCTTAAAAGAGCTAATGAGGTGATTAATAATCTGACCCCTGCAACATCACGGATTAAATATGAATCAGCATACAAACATTTTATGCACTGGCGAGCAACACCACGAATTACAAGTCTCTCTGAAGAGGTGTTTTTGAAATATTTTAGTGAGCTATACGAAACTCTTGCCGTCAACTTTATGGGCGAAATATTCAATGGTAATTGTTGCATATACGGTTTTCGGCTATTTTTCGACTATATAAGAAAATTTTTATATACTCACATTCTATTGACCTTAGAGATTGCAAATATGCTGGGGGAGAAGAGAAATTGTGTTTAGTTAAGTATTTTTTCAACCAAACTAACTTACGGGACCGGGGAGCGAATAGGGGTGCTGGGCGGGGTAAAAACAATATTCCGATTAAAGATACCAATAACACAACCATTTTACAATCCTTTAATTAAACTTTTAATGTAATATTTCTTCAAAAAAAACTATTAAAAACAGAAGAATTGTTTTATTCAGAAATCATTGGCAGGTTACATTGAAGGATATGCTGACAGTAGTGAAGGTTGAATTTTGACAAACATTGTGAATTGATGCATAGTTGCCAAATCAGCTAGTAAATTGTCCGGAATTTCATGCATCCTTTTTTTCAAAGGGAAAAATGACGTCATAGGTTTTAAAATGTTTTATTGATTTTTAAATCGCCGCCCGCGGTATAGAGAATTGCTTAGTTATAGCTCTAGCAATGAAAACACACTGAGCGGTTTGTTTGGTTTGGTCTTGGTTAGTTTGGTTTTGGTTGGTTTTGTTATGGTTGGTTTTGTTGGTTTGGTTTAGATTCGGTTGGTCTTGTTTGGTTTGATTCTTTGTTTTTTTTTCGTATGTTAGAAAATGTTTTCTCTTATTTTACCAAAATTGCATTTTTCCTCAACTCAAGCTCTTTATGTTTGTCTTAACAGCATTAGAATAGACACTTCATTTTATAGAAAATTTCTTAATTTTGAGGGCCATAAAGTGAAACGAATCCCAAATAGCACTAAAAATATAATAAACTATTTTTTAATCTAGTGAAAAAGAAGAAAACACAAACAAAACACAAGAGTGAAATGTTATTTTGGTTTTGTTTTTTATGTTTTGTTAGTTTAAGGTTTTATTTTTATATATTTCATAAAAATAAAATATATTATTTTCATTGTTCAATGTCTGTTTTATTTAAATTAAATTTGCTTTATTTGGGTTAGTTTGATTTTTGCTACAGATATAAAAATTTTAAAGAAAATTCAGTGGGACTGGCAACATTGCTTTCCTTTTTGTCGGTGTCATGTCAAATCAAGTGTAAAAATGCTCATAACGTCAAATATGTGTCAAATATTAAATTTAAATATTTTGAAAGTCCGTGCATAATCTATATTTTCTCAATTCTTTTAAATGGAAAATGCGATTTTTCTATATTTGTATGTCATGTTTTACCCAGTTTGTACGCTTTTACCCCGCCCAGCATCCCTATTAGCTCCCCGGTCCCGTAAGTTTGTTTGGTTGAAAAAATACTTAAAGAAACAAAATTTCTCTTCTCCCCCAGCATATTTACAATCTCTAAGGTCAATAGAATGTGAGTATATAAAAATTTTCTTATATAGTTCAAAAATAGCCGAAAACCGTATATGCAACTGTTCAATGTTGAGAAGAATGGTTGATATAAAGCATAACTTCAATATTCATAACTATTCAAGATTAATCGCTTTTTTAAAGCAGAATAGTAAAGGTTTTAAGAACAAGAAAGCCCGGAAATTAAGTGAACAAGTTGACCAATTCCTACGTGAAGCTCCTGATCGCGAATTCTTGGCTACAAAGGTTATTAAAATATCTTTTAACTTTTTCATTATTTTTTTTTGACTAAAATTACTACTCCAATTATACCCGTATACGTAATAAAAAATAGTATGTGCAACTCGTGCGAAGTTGTCGATTGCCCACTCGAGCGAATGAGCGCACTCGCTTCGCTCGTAACCTTAACTTCGCTCTCGTGCGCTACAACCTAACCAATCGACAACTTTTCGCCCTAGTTGCACATTGTACTATTACTAATTTGAATGCAGATTTTTGCAAATATCCTTTAAATGGTTATTCCAAATAAAACGACATTCTAGACAAAAGTACAACTTTAACGCCTTTTCAAAAAACTCAATACAACTTTTGCATAAAATTTATTAGGGGAGATAATATTTGACCTTTTCAAAATTTACATGAGATTTCCTATGTCCCGTGTTCCGATGCACCACACGGTATAATAAATAATGGCTACAAGACGAAGATTGACTTGAGCCGGACGCTGTAATCACAGACCAAAAAACATTTAGATTGGCAACTCTCGTCATTTATCGAAAACGCGTTTTACAGCGCTCGGTGAGTTGAAGACGTACTAAATCTTCATTTTTCCCGCCAGGTACTGGGAATTTAAAATTTGAAATTGAATTGCATTATTGCTTTTTTACCAAAGGTGAAAGAATTAATACTGTTTTTTTAGTTTTCTGTAAAATATAACTTTTATTTTACAGAAAACTAAAAAAAAAACAGTATTAATTCTTTCACGTTTAGAAAAAAGCAATATGTATATAATATTTCTAATAAGACTGATACGGAACAATAATACAATAACCAATATGACACACAAAAATTTTATTAAAAATCATCAAATAATACTATAATATTATCCATTCAACATTTGAATAAAAAATAATTCGTTATATAGATTATTACCTTACGTTATATACATACACATTATACAGACATTTTACATTATAATATAAACAATATTTATCAACAAAAGCAATAAAACATTAAACTTTATAAAGGGACTTGTTTAATTTTATTTAAGGCTTTTATGTTTTACTTTATTTTTTTTAAAATACTTCAAATGCAAGTTTTTTTAGAGGATCTCCTGGACTTAAATGCCCAGGTTGGACCTGGGCATAACCCTAAAAAAATACTACATATACAAATTTTTAAACGGGTCAAAAACATAAGGACACTTACCTCTTTATCCATTGGCATACTATGTAAAATCGACGATCTACTAGAGGATTTACAGCCCAACACACAGCAATATAACACCATTTTTAAAAAGTCAAAACAATAACACTTCGTAACAATTACAAAAATTTAGATCGAACCACGAACAAACCCAAAGGATGACGGGGATAGATTGAAGAATTTTAAAATTCAGCCGGTCGCCCCTCTTTTGAGCAGTATCAATCATAAAACAGAAAAATTCTTATTGGCTGTCGCTTTCTCCCGCCAGGCGACACTAGCGCACGGTGTCTTGAAGTCGTACTAATTTCGTGGTTTGACGTTTCGCGGAGAGTGCGCAGGGCCTGGCTGTAATGTAATGCTTGTTCACTGCTCGAGACAATTCAAATTCGAAAAAATTGGTCAAGTGCGAGTCGGACTCGCGCACGAAGGGTTCCATACCATTCATTATCTATACAACATTAGACACTATATTATTATTATAAACTTTTTTTCCGATTTAGCTGAAAGTTTTAATGCGCGTATAAGTAATTAAAAAAAAAGAAGAAACATATTACTAAAAATTGTAAGAATCAATAATAAATATGTAAAAAGTAAAAATAAATATGTAAAAATTAAAAAAAAAACGATTAAAAAAAGTCGCCTTGGCTAGGATTCGAACCTGCCTTACTACGACTCCAACGTCATAGCAGCGTAAAGTCCTAACGCTTTAACCACGCGGCCACCGAGGACTTGAAAGATTCTATGTAAAATTCTTACTTAAAAGATAATGTTTAGTGAAAGTATTTTTTTATTTATAAACATTTATTTAATTCTGTTTTTAGTATTTGTTCTTATAGCGGCAACATAGATACATTATTTGTAAAAATTTCAACAGTCTAGCTATAACGGTTCATAAGATTTGTGACAGACGGACGGACGGACGGATAGCGAAATCTTAGTAATAGAGTTCCCGTTTTTATCCTTTGGGTACGGAACCCTAAAATATAATGAAATAGAGCTGACGACCGGGATCAGGTAGGTGCATCAACTGCTGCAGCATCCATATTTGAAGCCTCACTGGGAATGCAAAAATATGTTTCGTTTGCTGTTCGGTTCGCTGAAAATAAGTTTTCAATTTTTCGTCTTCATTTGCCATTCCGTTTGTTTTGAGCGTAACATTCAGGTCTGTAAAGTTTAACAATCAAAGATATTCGCTAAAAAACAGACAGTCGAGTGGAGCACCGTTGTTGTTCGCGAGCAGCTCGGTTCGCCGATTAGTTCCCAGCATTGACTAACAAATGCTCGGGTTACAAAGCGTTCCCAAGTAGCATGTTTGGACACATTTTATGTAATGTTTCTAATAATGGTGTCTGTTTGTCACAACATGCAAACGGTATGCCACAAATCGGAAACATTTTCGAAACCTATATATTTTATATGGCTTTATTACATGTGTTTTCAATGTGGTGGCACTAGCCGTTTCCTGAAATGTTTCTATGCGGAATCAAAACATTTAGAGGAAATGTTTCGAAACATTTTCTGCAATAATTTGTGTCCAAGATGTTTTCGTTTTCAGCAGCCACTGTTTTTAAATGTGAAGAAGCAAAATACCAAACGAAAATGATCTGTCTGTGTGTGGATTTCAAAATGAAAACAGCCATCAACAATGTCGACCTCCGCCATAATTTTTTTTCCTTTTAAGATCTTTGTTTTTAGGTTTTCTCGCACAAAAAATGTCTGCCAAAAGCAAATTCATCGTTTAATTTAATAATGTACCTTCTTATTTTTAATGCCCCTTCTATATATCATTATTTTTAGGCTACAAAATATTTTTGTTTCAAATATAGATTTTTATTTTTATGTGTATATCATGGTTCTGAAAATAAAAATATATAAATCAGTGTAAGTAGAAGGCGTTCTTATAAGTATAAAAGCTCAACAGCCGATAAAACATGTATTTTTAGTTATCACTAGCCAACATGGCGCAATGTTAATTCATTATTTTATAAAATTCACATGGAGTCGGACACAAATCATCTACATTATATCATATCTGTGTCTAAAAAGAGAGAAACTCGTGTTTCGAAAATGAATCGACAATAAATGGAAACTTCGTCTCCAAAATGTTTCGATTTAGCGCTATCTGTGACGAAATTTCGAGCTAGTCACCTGTCAACAACGCCAATCAAAAGTTCTGGTCAAAATAATTAAAAAAAATTATTTACTTGTTACAACATGAAAACATGTATTCCATTGTGGAAAAAAGAGAAAAAAAAAAACGTTTGCTGTTAAAAATTTTCTTCGGTCTCCTGTCGGGTATGGGTAGTGGCTGACATATATTCCTAAATTCCTAAAACAAATCATCTCTGTAATGCGTATAATAAATATTTACAAAATCGCATAAGAAAAATATCTGTATTTGTACTCACCATATACGAGTATGTCCTTCCTTCTGATTTTTTAATTATAGTACTATAATAACTTAGAAGAATGCTTAAATGCAAAAACTGCAGAACAAAATCCAATTTTTCTATTTGACAGAATATCAAATAAATTATGGAAACTTTTCAGGCACAAAACGGGTACGAAATCTGTAAATGTGAGCCGACATCTGTTTCTTAAAAGTTTCGAAAAATTTGTGACACTAAGATCTTTATTGTTATAGTTTATGTAACCAAACCATATTTTGTTAAAATGTTTCGAAACAAACAGCGATTTATGTTACGAAACATACGTCTCAAAAATGTGACGAAACTGTTTCGCAATGTTTCTCAGCAGAGATTGTGTTTCGATTGTGTGTCTAAAAATGCTACTTGGTTACATTACAACGCTTGGCTCAAGTCAATCTCAGTCTGTATATTACACGAGACATTCCGCAGGTATAGACTCGGTTTAATGATATAAATTAATGTTATAAATGATAAAAACTTACGTCGACCCAACTGTTCGTTGCAAATGTTTGCACGCTCGAGATAAATTTTATTAATGTCGAAACGTGTTCGTCGCATAAATTGGACTCCCTCGGTTAGCGATTTTTAAGCGAAGATCAAAGGATTTGAATCGCATGCATTTTGCAGTGTGGACGATGTCTTTGTGAAACTTTGGAGCAGTTTGAAGTTGTTAGAGAATTGATTGGGATAATGAACTAAACGGAAATGTTACGATATACAACTATTTAGTGTACGAATTTAGCGGTTGTGTTCCATTACCGGCAACCGGCACTTACGTCAAGTCTGCCTCTAAACTGCGATTAATGTAAATAGATAAAAAATGTCTATACCTATGTGGCGGATTCATCTCTCCAAAAAATCCTTAATGGGTATTTTGCAGTGCAGTGGCGAAATACCCATAAAGGATTTTATTGGAGTGTAAATAGATACTTTTTTAGTTTTACGTTTCATGTATTTGTTAAGCTTTTAAATGTTTTCCTGTTCAAAGCAATTTTAGAAAATCTTTGAAATTTTTTTTTTGAAAAAGAAAAAATTGTTACGTGTGTCGTTAAGTTGTCGTTAAGGGGGGGGGGGCAACTCCAACTCCCACGACTGGTTTCTGGGCCTACCCTTCATCAGGTGGGCTGTCCATAGGTTGTTTCTCCAACGAAACGACAAACACAACGACTTGGCGATTAGAGATTAAGGATCTCGCACCAAAACGATAGAAAAGCATTCTTCGGCCTCTCTAATACAAAGGGTGGTCTCAACTGTATTCCGGAAACTTCGGCCGCATATTCTGCAGATAAAAATAAGTAAAAAAGTTCGTATAAATGTATGTCCTAAAATGCTTAATTTCGGAGATACACGGTGTAGAATTTTCATTTTTATTTCGATTTTTTCCAAATAATTTCTGAAGTAATGCCAATATTTAGAAAATTTGTGTCTGGGAGTTTTCTGACGTGAGGAATTTGATTTTGATGTCATTACAGTTACATTACAAACAACATCTTTAACTTTATTATTATAGGAGCTACAGATGCCCGACGCACTGTTGCCGGACCCTGTAAAAAATGACAGCAACCTTCATTTCACAGCCATCGCTGACCCCTTTTTTTCGATCGTATTGTATTAAGTTACGGCTAAAATGAATACTCGGGTAGTTTTAAAACTAGTCAGCCCTTTATTGAGTGTTCCCATCTGAGACTGAACAAGTTTCCATCTGACAGTCTCACTAAATCAGTTTTGATTGAATTTAAAATTATTGGACAAAAAAATGATTATCCCCAAAACATTATTTATTTTTAAAATTATACTTTTCTATTTCTCTAATAAATCTTCATGTTTCCCTATTTCGGTGTGCCTAAAAGGATGAAAATAATTTCAACCTGTTATGTTTTTATGTATGTACGATTTAATCTGTTTACGCTTAACTTCTAAACGGCGTATTATAATTTGACAAATTATGATAAGAAAAAAATATGGTCAGAACTATCTTAATCTGGTTATAGGCAATGTGAAGTAACAATAATTATTTCAATATGGCTCCTTATATGTAGAAGATAAAGTCACATAAATATTTTTTTTGCAAAGGAATTAGCATGCTTTATCTTCATAGACAGTTTTAGAATTAATCAGCAGTTTTACCTTTTATTGAGTGTTCTCACCTGAAACTAACATGTTTTAACCTGACTGTCTCACTGAATCAGTTTTGACTTATCGTGCTATAATAATAAACGTGAGAACACATTGTTAGCGAAAATCATCAGTATAGACATACTTTCAGTGAAAGTGAAAACCGGCTATACTTTTCTTTTCATTTTGACTGCATAATAAATATAAACTGAAATGTAAGAACGTATTTGTTTTGTTCAAGTTTTTAAATATAGTTTCACTAGCACTAGCACTTAGCACACACTAATAATTAATCGCCACATGATCTAGCACCTACCACATTTCGTTTTTGATACATAAGAATATGTATTGCGTAACTCATATGTTAATTTTAAACACTATTCGAACAAGCGATTGTGTTTTTGTAGACATTTTATAACTTCGACATCAACGAAAAATGCCTGGATCAAATGAATGAATTCAACGAGCAAAACGAAACGTTTAAATACAAACGTCGTTTTCTGTCTTTTGAGTAACATTGAGTCAGTCTGTCCCCTTTCTTTCTAAGGTCGCAGTGAGTAGGTATTGGGACATTTGAGCCAGACGGCCACTTCCGGTCCAGACACCTAATTCCAGGAACCCAATCAGATAAGAACATGTAAAATACGTTAATAAATAAGAATAAACAGGTTTGAGCCGCGGTGAACCGCTTTTAAACAGAAATAAACAGGTCTAAACAAAAAAATGAACAGGTCTGTTGTTTTAAACTAAAAGCTGTTCAAAGCAGTTCAAAAGCGGTTCACCGCGGCTCAAACCTGTTTATTCTTATTTATTAACGTATTTTACATGTTCTTATCTGATTGGGTTCCTGGAATTAGGTGTCTGGACCGGAAATGGCTGTCTGGCTCAAGTGTCCCAATACCTACTGCAGTGTTTCAGCAAATTCAGCAAAACTGACAAGTAAGAACGCGCTTTAAGATCATAAGTATGAACTAGGCATGACTTGTTGAAGTGAAACCTTTTTAGAAACCAAAAGCGCGATGGGAGTATAATTGAAGGCTGTGCTACACGAGACGCGAGTGGAAATTGATGACAATCTTGGAGCGTCGTAACTCGGGCCCTATGCGAGCTAGAGGGCTGAAACTTGGAATGTAGATGCTCAAAGAGTCCCATCTTTTCATGATATTTTGGCGAAGTTTCCCGCACTGTGAACCCCCATCATTAATGAATCAAATAAAAAAATCTTCCGAATCGTTTTAAACGAAATTTGGTATGTCGATAGATTGGACCAAGACCAACTTGACTGTGTACGATACGTGTCACTGTGACAGGTAGTTTTGGCGTAAGAAACGTCAAAAGTTGATGTCGTCCGATCACGACCAAATTTAGTGAGTAGATTATGTGAAGGACGGTGCACGCGGTTCCACCCTGCAAAGTTGGATACGACGCGCGACGTTTCGTTTACATCTTCATCAGGGTGGGTTTAACGATTTGATATATTGAAGAAAAATGTGGGTCGATTTCGGAATAATTAGGGACGAGCTACCGGATGACACCCTCGACGAACCGATGCGATGCCTCTAAATGGACGAAATCATCAAGATTTTTCTTAAAAATGGGTCGATTGGAAACAAATTCGGCACGGGAACAGTTTTTTTATACGTCTACAAAAACCGTTGACGTTCTGTAAAGATGACATTATATCAAGTTCAGGTATCTGTAGATGCTAGTAATGTATATTACAGTTGGGGGTTGGAACCTTTGGTGTTACACAGCAAAATAAACCACTAAATCACCACAATACACCAAAACACTTTTACTTTTACACTGGACGCGCGTTTCGCTAACCATGTTAGCATTATCAGCAGATAATTAAAATGGTTAGTTTTAATCATCTGCGGTGATTTAGTTTTTTATTTTGCTTAGTAATGTATGGAAATCGCGTCTTTGATTTTAAAGAACTTAACATACGTAAAAACTAAAAACAAATTAAAAATAGTCATAGAGAAAGTTTGAAGCTTTTTGGTTTTACCTTATTAAATAATTGTTAATTTTGAAGTGTAACTTTATATAATGTCATTTTGATAGAACGTCAACGGTTCTTGTAGACCAGATACGTCTAAAAAAAATAAAGTGGGCTCGAATAGTTGCCGTTAAATATTTTAAATAGTTTTTTTTCTTTATCCTTTATGTTTTTTGCTTCCGACGACGGAAAGAGATAAACTTTCCGAAACGTTAAGCATTTTTTTGTCCGTTAAGCATTTTTTTTTATTTGTAAGCCACTGCTGACAAGTAGTCGCTGTTGGATTAAAGCAGCAGTGTTTACAAAAAGCAACTATTTTATTTTGTAGATTTTCTTGCAGTGGCGAAATACCCATATAGGATTTTTTTGGAGAAATGACTATTATATTACCCACCTCTCCTGGTGCTGGTAGGCTTTTTGTGGTTGTGATATTGGCGTCGCTTGGCAATCTTTACCCAACGGGAATCGTTCCGATTGACCTGTGATGGTGCCGCTGCTGCGCACAGCAACAGCGCCAGTAGTACGCGCAGGGGGCCCCAGTGCAGAAGAACATCCGCCGGAGCCCCCTGCACAGCCGGTGGCCCGGGACCCGTCGTCAGAGCACCTGAAACAAGAAATTATCCTGTATATAGCATGTCAATCGTACATATACAGGGTGAGCCAGTATTCCGATAAGATTCCATATCAGGCTTACAATTATTTGAGATTTTTATTCCAATCTTTTTTATAAAATATACGGGCAATTTTATTGTACTGTACCGACATTTGTACCGACAAATACTTTAATAGATATACAGGATGATTCAAATATATTTTGACACTACATTTGCAGTTTTTCAAAAGTAATATACAGGATGGCAATTTGAAAACGAACAGTATTTAATATTACCTCTACCGATGATAGTATGAAAATTTGGCGAAATACGCCAATTTACATATCAAGGGGGCCAATTTTTGAGGCATTTGTTGTCGTATTACTTTCAACCCTTTGATCCCCAGGGTACCTACCCCTAAAATTTTAAATGGTAACCCCTATTTCTTTTACCATTTTTGTGTTCCAAATTTATGTAGAATTCTATAAGAAACACAAAAATGGTAAAAGAAATTGACGTGTTTCTCGCCAAATTTTCATACTATCATCGGTAGAGGCAATATTAAATACTGTTCGTTTTCAAATTGTCACCCTGTATAGGGGAGCGGGGGGCACGTTGTTACACGGGTAAGAAGTTACACGCCTTTTTTACCGAGATTTTAAACTCTTTGGTGGACATAAGTGGACTCATTTGTTCTCTTATAACATCGTGCATTACATAAAAATGATTAGTGACCCGTCGAGCGCCAAGCTGCTACGTTGTGTGCATATGTCTCGATTTGAACCAAGTAAGTAAACAAATCGTTTACGAGATTTTTGATTCCTGATGTCTATATTTTTTATTTTCTCAAAAATTTTTTCAAATATATTTTGACACTACATTTGCAGTTTTTCAAAAGTAATATACAGGATGGCAATTTGAAAACGAACAGTATTTAATATTACCTCTACCGATGATAGTATGAAAATTTGGCGAAATACGCCAATTTACATATCAAGGGGCCAATTTTTGAGGCATTTGTTGTCGTATTACTTTCAACCCTTTGATCCCCAGGGTACCTACCCCTAAAATTTTAAATGGCAACCCCTATTTCTTTTTACCATTTTTGTGTTCCAAATTTATGTAGAATTCTATAAGAAACACAAAAATGGTAAAAGAAATTGACGTGTTTCTCGCCAAATTTTCATACTATCATCGGTAGAGGCAATATTAAATACTGTTCGTTTTCAAATTGTCACCCTGTATAGGGGAGCGGGGGGCACGTTGTTACACGGGTAAGAAGTTACACGCCTTTTTTACCGAGATTTTAAACTCTTTGGTGGACATAAGTGGACTCATTTGTTCTCTTATAACATCGTGCATTACATAAAATGATTAGTGACCCGTCGAGCGCCAAGCTGCTACGTTGTGTGCATATGTCTCGATTTGAACCAAGTAAGTAAACAAATCGTTTACGAGATTTTTGATTCCTGATGTCTATATTTTTTATTTTCTCAAAAATTTTTTCAAATATATTTTGACACTACATTTGCAGTTTTTCAAAAGTAATATACAGGATGGCAATTTGAAAACGAACAGTATTTAATATTACCTCTACCGATGATAGTATGAAAATTTGGCGAAATACGCCAATTTACATATCAAGGGGGCCAATTTTTGAGGCATTTGTTGTCGTATTACTTTCAACCCTTTGATCCCCAGGGTACCTACCCCTAAAATTTTAAATGGCAACCCCTATTTCTTTTACCATTTTTGTGTTCCAAATTTATGTAGAATTCTATAAGAAACACAAAAATGGTAAAAGAAATTGACGTGTTTCTCGCCAAATTTTCATACTATCATCGGTAGAGGCAATATTAAATACTGTTCGTTTTCAAATTGTCACCCTGTATAGGGGAGCGGGGGGCACGTTGTTACACGGGTAAGAAGTTACACGCCTTTTTTACCGAGATTTTAAACTCTTTGGTGGACATAAGTGGACTCATTTGTTCTCTTATAACATCGTGCATTACATAAAAATGATTAGTGACCCGTCGAGCGCCAAGCTGCTACGTTGTGTGCATATGTCTCGATTTGAACCAAGTAAGTAAACAAATCGTTTACGAGATTTTTGATTCCTGATGTCTATATTTTTTATTTTCTCAAAAATTTTAATCTTTAACGTTCATAATATATCTACCTTTAATTTGCAATGTTGTTGTTTTCTACTATCGATATCCATTAATGCTGACTTCAATTTATATTTAAAAACGTACCATGGGGCAGGTAGTTACAATTTTTTAGGGTAAGTTGTTATATGTAACAACTTACCCCAAAAAATTACCATGCATTATATTGAACGGTTCTTCATATTTAAAAAAAGATTAAAGTAATTTTCACAAGAACCAGAACTAATTAGCTACTTATCTACTCAAAAGAAATATATTTTGGTTTACTACCAAGAGAAGTCCGGAAACTAGTTTACCAATGTGCTGTAAAACTCAAATTAACAAATATTCCCCCCAGCTGGCTTATAAATAACATGGCTGGACCAGACTGGTTTAAAAGTTTTATGGATAGAAATCCTTAACTATCTCTACGAACACCAGAAGGTAGGTACATCTTTGAGTAGAGGAACGTCGTTCAACAGAACCAACGATTTTTTTTGGCAAACTGCAAGGCTTTCTCCAAAATTATGAATTCACTGCTTCGCGCATATGGAAGGCTGACGAAACAGGTGTCACAACGGTACAGAAGCCTGAAAAAATAGTTGCTGCCTGTGGTCAAAAACAGGTCAGTGTGATCACATCTGCCAAAAGGGGAACACTTATGACACTTGCATGTGCTATAAATGCTGCTGGAAATTCAGTTCCGAAGATGTTCGTCCAGAATGATACATAGATCTTTTTCTCCATGCTGTAGATATTATAATTACTCATAAATGTTAAAAGACTGTTAAAAGTGATCTCTTTTGTTTATAATGCTTTGAAATAATAAAAAAAATGATTTATTATTGGTGATTTTGTTTATTTATCTACCGAAACATCGTGCCCCAAAGATGTAACAACTAGCCCCAAATCGGGGGTAAGTTGTTACAATCGACGTTTTTGGTTAAACTGTTCATTGTGAAAAAATTAAATAAATTTTAATAATTTTTCAATAATATTTTAATAGCTGAATAGATATACTAACGATAAAAGCAAGCAAATGTATAAATTATTTAATAGATTTTGTCATATTGACAATTATCTAAAAATTGTAACAACGTGCCCCCCGCTCCCCTACCGAGTAGTTTTTAAAATGTAAACATTCAAAGCTCTTTTAAAAAGTTTAAAAATTAAACTATTTATTCCCTTTAACTGGTAATAATTTATGGCATTTAATATTATTATTAGTATCCTTCATAAATCATTAATATAAATACATCACTTTTGTAAACATATACATAAATTGCTCATTATCTCTATAAAAAATATGTGCGCTATATCAAGCTGTTGCATATTGAAAAAAAGTGGAAGTGAAAATCTGAAATAGGAAATATGATATAGCGTTATATTGGATCACCCTGTCGGGCTGTAGATTATTATAAACTACTACAGTTATCATAAATACGGTAAATGCTAATAACTAAATATAAACAGGAATATTTCAGTTATCTGTATTATTAGATAACAACAAGAAAAATCGGTCTACAATGTCTAAACTAAAAACTATAAAACAACGACTCCGAAAATATTGTACCTTAAGCCGAGGATAGACTATTTATATTATAGGCTATTATACCGATATCAGGTCTAACGAGAGAGCAAGTTAAAGAGGTAGAGAAAATGGAGACAGATCCTCCAGTCTCCACCTCACGGGTTCCTCAGCCGGAGGCAAGCTCTTCGACTGTGAACGGCGCGGAGGGCCAAACTCTAACCGTGGAAGGGTGTGTACCCTCGGAGGAACAACTATTGTCAGAGGAGGATGGGAAATACCCTGTCCCCTCTACAACAGGGGTATGATGGGTTATAGACTGTGTGATGACTCAAGGAAGGGGGGCACAATAGATCTTTAAGGTCGCAGTGATTAACCCCCCCTCTTACTCATTCCACATTCTAATTTCTAAACGGAGAATCATAGTTTGAGAAATTATGATAAAAAAGTGCAATGTATGCACTATGTGCGCATATTTGAAGTGAAGCTTCTTACTAACAGCTATTAAATTGAAGGATGTAACAGTTAAATTTCATCGCTACGACCTCTATGTGCTAGCTCATAAATTATCGCAAATAACTATTATTTTTGCATCATGTTTACTATAATTTTATTGTTAAATATTATTTTATTTAAATTTTACGATTATGCAACCCGGTATACACCGCGATATTATATAGCTACAGCTCCACAATATTGTCACTGGCCAAGCATTAGAATTTTTGTCGACCTCTCTTTATCTTTGGTCATCACTTGTCACTTGTCACTGTCAGATCAAATCAGATGTTTTTGGATTTATTTATCCTTTGTTTTGGTTATTGAAATTTTATAATTATGAGATAAAATTTCGTAGTTAAATCGTTTATTTTTGATGTGGATCGCAGTGTGCAATTCGTTCATTTAATTGTGGAATTTCTGAGTTTAGTTCGTTCATTGACCGGATATGAAATATGGCTGTTGGAAAATATTCTAGAACATCGTTTTTTATTTATGCCTTTTTGTGAGTTGGACTAGTCGAGATATATAGTTCTCTATCTATATCCTGGAGGGAGATTTCCGGTTGAAATCTGATTTTGTGAAGGAAATCGAATCCTTGCATCACTTCTTGTGTACCCACCGTCCGAATGTCGTCGTGAAGAACTGGCTGCCGTTTCGTGAAGCATTCGCTGTTAGTAGTTAACTGGTCTTCCTAGAGAAGGATTAAGGCTTCCGAAACACCTTTGGTCAGAGACGCGGTTGAATTTTGTTGATTTGTATGGACCGCCGACCAATTTCCGCAATGGGATTAAAATAGCCAAATTTTCCGACCGATATTCCGATTCCACGTGCCCAAGAAGTCTCCGAGTAGTTCCAAGAGCAAGAAGACCGATCCAGACCGTAGCATAGAACAGTCTAGAATTCCATCCGTTCCTGTTGTCCGTGTAGAGGTACCCGTTAGACATCATAAAACCTCGTTGATGGTTTTTATGTTACCTTTTGAAGTCCTGCACCTGCCTGGTATCTGTACATTTGCTGACGAGCTCCAGTGACAGTACACCGAGCTGCTGTACCCTGCTGTAGCTACCCCATTGCTATACACCGAAGCTCAGCCGGAGGAACTTCCGAGCAGTTTTCAAGTTCTTGTCAAGACATTACACTGTAGAGTAAGATCGTTCAGATAGTTAGATTTAGTTTGCTATTTGTATTCCGCCCTTAGAGCATACTTAGTTTAAGTTAAGGGGGATGACGTCATAGATTTAGTTTTTGGTTTGGGTCAAAATATACCATTCCTGAAAATATTTGCACTTATTTAAGACTCACCCTGTATATACCAGTCCTTGTTAATGTAGAGTTTTTGGGTATATAGATAATGAAATTATGATGGACATAAGAACGACAGAATATTAGTTTTGTCGCAGTTTTGTCCGTTTGATGAAACTCCCGTCTTTAGAAAACAAAATGTTTTGAACTGAAACTTCTTTACGCGCGATAGGAGTAAAAATTCAAAGCCGTGACACACCAAAGCTTTGACACCACATGACCTTGACCATGCCCTGGCACACGAGTTAGCGAGAAAAAAGTGGTAAGGATCGAGCAAACACCAAAAAACATTTGATTTAAAGGTAAGGAAAGCATTATAATAAACTTGATACTGTACCTGAGTACTCTGGTTGTGTGCTAGGAAGTAAATTTTAATGCATATTTTCATCGATAGGTTTGCACCTTCTGAATAATGGTGTAAGTAAAGGATTTAGCTCATTTGCTAGCTCAGAATTAGAATTATTAGAGTTAAGCGATTCGCATTTTCATTGGAGGATTTCGTCATATTTATTTCAAACCAATAATCAACGACAATCTATACTAATATTGTGCTAATATATAAAATCCTTAAGTGACTGACATACTGATTAATCACGCGATCCTGCTCAAACCACTCAACGTAAGAAGCTCAATTTTGGCATATATGTTGATTCTAGGGTGTAGAGGTTCGATAAGAAGGGATTTTTCGAAATTCCAGTTCCAAGAGGGTGAACCCACCCCACAAATATTACAATATTTTTTATTTAAAAAACGGTCAAGTTTCCAAAAAAACCCTTAAACACGTATATTTTATTTTGTTTTTTTACATATTTTAAGATTTTTTAAAAATGTATACAGGGTGTCTCGAAAAATCTGGTCATTGATTAATCACGATCCTGCTTAAAGCGCTTGACGTAAAAAGCTGATTTTTGGAAAACAGATTGACTTTAGGGTGTAGAGGTTCGATAAGAAGGGATTTTTCGAAACTCGAATTCTAAGGGGGTGAAACTATCCCTGTAAATATTAAAATATTTAAAAACCGGTGAGTTTTTCGGAAAAACTCTTAAACACGTATATTTTATTTTGTTGGGGTTTTTCATAAAATATGACCATTGAGTAATCACGATTCTGCTTAAACTGCTTGATGTTTAAAGCTGATTTTTGGCAAACGGATTGACTGTGGGATGTAGAGGTTCGATAAGGAGGGGTTTCTCGAATCTCAAATTCCAAGAGGGTGAAAACGCCCCTCAAATATTACAATATTTGTTATTTAAAAAACGGTTAGTCTTTCGGGAAAACGAAAAACTTTTTAAAAAATCATACAGGGTGTTCCAAAAAGTTGGGTAATTTCTTAACCACGATTCTGCTTAAACTACTTGACGTAAAAAGCTTATTTTTGGCAAACGGATTTTTCGAAAGTCAAATTCCAACGAGATGAAACTACCCCTCAAATATTACCAAGTTATATAATAATATCGCCATATTGTTTTTTCTCATCCTGACATAAATGTGAGAAAATTTTATCCAGTTTGTATGCTAATGGAAATTCTTGCTTTGCTTTATCATCACCATTACAAATGATTAATTCGACGCGAACGAAGTCACTGGTACACGCTAGTATTCGTATAATTTAACAAAATTACTGTAAACCACTATAAATAAGAATTCAGGGTACTAGTAGCACATATATTCTGTGGTAGTAGTATAATGGCCACAACTGCTAAGGCTATCCGGCCGAGGAAGTCAGATTCATTTTTTTTCTCTTCTTAAAATTAAATTTAAGCGTTAACATTATTAGGTATTTGCATAAAAGTGTGTATTTTGGGTGGTATTCCACAAAATTTGCAGGTTATTGTGAAAACAGAAAATGTACAGGGTGGGTCAAATTCGACGCTTTTAAATGGAAACAACCTTTTCTATAGGAGATAGACGAAAACTAATATCGGTGTCTGGAGCTCAATTTTCATCAAAAACATGATGGTGAAAACCGCACATCAATATCTGTTACCGTTTCGGAGTTACGGGGTGTTTTTCAAAAATGTGCATTTTTAACAAATCGCTGTAACTTTTTTGCTATGGAAAATTTTGTATTTCTATGAAAACATTTCTAAAGCACCTTTTTACGTAGAATATAATGGTTTAAGTATAATTTTTTTAAAATTACTCATTTAAGAGTTATGAACAGAAAAAATAATTTTTATTTGGGACACCCCCTATATTTTTAATTAACTGAAAATAATTTAAAATTACCTTTCCAAAAATATAGCACACTTGATATTTTGTTATAATCCCCTTCGAAATACAGAATTTTTAGAAGTTCGCCACTTTAAACTAGTAGGCTTTGGACCCCTTATTGATGATATGTCCTTAATGGAACTCGAAAACATATTTTTCCAGCAAGACGACGCACCGCCTCTGGGATCTAATCCTATGGATATATTTGCGGAAGAATAAAGGTTCCTTATTCTTCCGTATAATCTAGACAAGAATTAGAAATACTTAGCAGTTATGAGAGGGTATCTTTCACCCCCCTGAGTTAATGAATTCCGCGAGAAATGTTCAAAAAATGCCCCGTCTGTCCACAACAGAAGACGGTCGATATGTCGAACACCTGTAGCAAAATCTTATGTTTTGGTTTGCTATTTATTTTTATTGTTATTAGATATAGTTTAAACGTGTTGATGTTGGTTAAATATATTTTAAATTGTTATAAAATTCTGCATCTCTCATAGCAAATATTATTTTCGTTTAAATTGATGCTCACAGCTAGAATTTTTTTGCATTGTAGCCGGTGCCGTTCAAAGCCTACTTATTTAAAGCGGGCGAATTTTTATATACTCTATATCTCGAAGAGGAATCGAGCAAAATATCAAGTGTGTTATATTTTTGGAAAGGTAATTTTAAATTCTTTTCAATAGATTAAAAATATACAGGGTATCCCGTATAAAAAATCAAATTTTCTGTTGATAATTCTTAAATTATTAATTTTAATTTTTTTTTACTTAAACCATTAAATTCTACGTAAAAAGGTGCTTTGGAAATGTTTTCATAAAAATACTAAATTTTCCATAGCAAAAAAGTTACAGTGATTTGTTAAAAATGCATATTTTTGAAAAACACCCCGTAACTCCGAAACGGTAACAGATATCGATATGCGGTTTTCACCATCATGTTTTTGACAAAAATTGAGCTCCAGACACCGATATTAGTTTTTGTCTATCTTCTATAGAAAAGGGAGTTTCCCTTTAAAAGCGTCGAATTTGACCCACCCTGTACAGATTACAGAAATACATTTAAAATAATTTTTATATTAAAACAGCATTATTTGACACTTTTTCGAACATGTCCTTCAAATCCTCCAATTTACTAGCTGTTAGTAAGAAGTTTCACTTCAAATATGCGCACATAGTGCACACACATTTTTTTTTAATATCGTGTCATTATTCCACCAAGTTAAAAAGTTGATTTTGTTTACGAATTGAAATAATAAGCTTTAATTGAAAATTAATTTGAATGATCGATAATGGGGAATAGGAGAAAAGAAATGTTTGATTGATGATTAATTTAATTACGGAATCAAGAACAGGCTAGAAAATGAACGTGATATATTAGAGTTTCGATGCCGGAAATTCTTGTACAATTAAGACAAATGGGCTTTTATATTAAGTGATAATTCAATTTCAATCCTTGCAAGATTTGGAATAAAAAAACATAAATTTTTCTGAAAAAACAACTTGTGTGAAAATTTAATTAATTTAATTAATATTAGTAACTATTGTTGGATTGCCCACTGTGGCGACAGAATATGCCGCGCCGCACAGTAGATCAACTCAATGCAATTTACTGGACATACAACAACTATACTTAAAAAAATTATTTACGACTTCGCTGTAAATCAATAGGAAACCCAATATTTGAACAGTTCAAAATTTGCATGGGATTTCCTATGTTTCCAACGACGATGCACCACCCGGTATATTCAAAGAATACACTGTATACAGGGTGGTCCGAACTGTATTCCGGAAACATCGACAGCATATAAAAAGTTCGTATAAATGTCCTAAAATGCTTAGTTTCGGAGATACGGGGTGTAGAAGTTTCATTTTTATTTTGCATATTTCCAAATAATTTATGAAGTAACATCAATATTTGGATGAAAATTAATGTCTCGGAGTTTTTTGGCATGAGAAATTTGATTGTGATGTCAATATGACTCTTACTTGTAGAAGGCACCACCTACATATTTTTTAATTGGTTTGAAGACTAATAAATTTTCGTCCGTACCTGTATAAAACTACTGAGTAAAAAATATTAATTTACGATGTTTTTTACGTAAAAAAAGGTATCTTGGTAAAAATCTCTACAAGTAATAGTTCTCGAGATATTTGTAATCGAAATTGTCAATACTTCTCGTGATTGACTTAAAATAAACATGTTGACTAAATAGTTATTAGACTGAAATCATAAATTTGAAATGTTTTTGTGACAAAAGTTTAACAGAAACTGTTTTATCACTTTTTTTTCGCAGAAAAATTTATGATTAATTTAAAAAAATAAAAATTTACCAAATTTATTATTTCAGTCAAATAAATATCTACTCAATGTATTTATTTTTTGTCAATAATGACATGTATGGAGATGTATATTTTTTCACTAGATAAATTTTATACAGGTACGGACGAATAGTGATTAAGTACTCTTCAAAACAGTTTAAACACATGTAGGTGGCGCCCCCTGCAAATAGGAGTCATATTGATATCAAAATCAAATTTCTTACATCAAAAAACTCCCAGGCACCAATTTTCATCCTAATATTGACGTTACTTCAGAAATTATTTGGAAAAAATCGAAATAAAAATTATTCTTCCACGCCCTGTATCTCCAAAACTAACCATTTTAGGACATACATTTATACGAACTTTTTTACTTATTTTTATCTGCAAAATATTTTGCTAAAATTTCCGGAATACAGTTCCGACCACCCTGTATATCTATAGTAATACCATAACATAAAGTAATATAATCGAATTTGAAAAGTAAATTATATTTTTGTCACTTTGTCAGACTGCCATAAAAATATTACTACAAGCAATACCAGCACAGCTGATTTAAGACTGAATATTAGTTTAACTATAAAATATATCTTATCTACAAAATACAGTAATATAAAAGTTTGGACTTGTTCCGGTGTCCTGTCCTAGTAACTACCACAGGAGATTGGATTCAAAGGCGACACTGTATTTTCTCCAGCAGCATAATCAGTAACACAGCAACATATCGCAAGACAACATGCGGAAACCAGAGTCAGAATAGAAAGTCCAAAGCAGCCTAAACTATAGGCAGATGCCAAAACTAGGCATCGAACTCCTTAGCATTACCAAACGCAACAAAAGTGTACATCGAACTTATGTTCATAGTGTAAAAAGTGTAGACACTTTCAACCGTTCCGAAGTCAGCTATAATAAGCAAAAGTAGGTATAATTATAGTATAATCAAGCCGATTAGCTCAGCATCTTTTAATTAATTATTATATGTATATTTCATCAATAAAAGTGCTTATTTATACTTTGCCTTTTAAATTACTCGAAATAGTAGATTTAGTTGCTATTTTATCCCTTTAATTACACACAAATTAGAAGATATTAACTATATTAAATAAAAGAACTAATCAGGGAAAACATTTAGCAGAGAAAATCCTTAACCAACCAGCTGTAAATCCGTGTCAAAGGAAACGGAAATGAAATAGATGCTCATCTCAATTTGTAAACCGGCGCAATTAAATTGCAATGCCCAACTTTGCAACGGATCCACATCTTACATTTAACAACTTTGAAACTTGTTACGATGCTACTACAAAATTTAGCGAGGCAAAAAACTAAAGTAAATATGTACAAAATTTGAACGGTTGGTTGAACAACACACTTGTCAAAAGATTTTAGCTCTGCTATTTAATTATCACACTAGTAAAGCATCGCTACACATCATTAATAGTCTAAAATACTTCAATCTGCCACGATATCACGCTTTACTTATTGATTTTTGCTCCCACAACCAACTTGTCATTGGTGGTACTATATTTCCACATAAAAATATTCACAAAGTCACTTGAACTTCGCCAGATCTAACAACAAACACCCAAATAGATCACATCATAATATCGCGGAAATGGAGATCATTCCTACAAGACGTCAGAACTAAAAGAGGAGCTGATGTTGCCAGTAACCATCATCTTGTAATCGGTATTTTGAAACTAAAGCTAGCAAACAAGAGCTGCGGATATCTATCAGTTAAAAAGCATTGAATGAGATCAATAATATTAAGGAGAGATGGGACGCGGTGAAACTATTTTGATCGAAACATCTGATGAAATCTTGAGACTAAAGGAAAAAGCTTGTAAGGAGTGGCTGTCGGATGCTACCTGGAATATGATTGAGAGCAGAAAACGTGCTAAAATTAAAATAAATTGTGCAGAATTTGGAGGAAAAGCAGCAGCTATCGAGGCACACAACGAACCTAACAAACAAGTAAAGAGAAGTGCTAGGAAAAACAAGCGACAATGTACTATCGACTTATTACTCCAAGCTAAAAAGGCTGCAGAAAGGCATGACATGAAGGGTCTGTACAACATCACAACAAAACTAGCCAACAAAAGAATGACTAATTTGCCAAGATTAAAGAACAGCATTGGACGCGTTTTAGCATCCACAGAGGCTCCAAACCGCTGTCTGAGAAAAATTCAAGACAAAACATCATGGAGAGACACAGTAAATGTGATTTCTTCATGATGTCGCTATATTCTTATAGAGTAGTAGGAACGAGTAGGAGGAGGATTTAATTATAGCCTAAAAAAAGTTAAAAAAATACAATACTTCCATTTTCTCTGAGCATTTTATTTTTATGCTCATGTCAACACATGCCTTAGTTAATTTTTGAAAGAAATGAACTTGCCTTGCCAAGAACAATTTGCAATCTTTTCAACTATCATTATTTTTTGATGCTATTTTTTTCAATATTACGAGGTGGCTTTGATGACTATAGTCTTAATACCATATCGACACTGCATTAGAATTAAATTGTATAAATATAATATTACATTTTAATAAACGTTAAAATGTAACGATACATGCTTGGTTTTAATAAATATTAGTAACACTAACAGAACTTAGGATATTAAAAAACATAACTGTAATAACTAAGTGTATAAAGAAAAAAAAAGTCTAATACTTTGTATTTGTATTGCCTCCCCCTGTTGCTAAAATTGTCTGTATTGTCAGCTGCCAATGAGGATGAAAATATATTGTGTTAAGTTTTCCCATTCCTCTTCAAGGACCAAGAGAATATTCATAATTTCGGCAATCTTCAACAAGATCAATGACTTTTGTACCAATCTTCGACACTAAAAACCATATTTAATCGTACACAACAATGAAGAACAACATCAAAAAGTAACGATTATTGAAAAAATTGCAAAATGTTGGTCGCAAGTTTAATTTGCCCTTAAAAATTAACGAAGGCATGTGTTGACATGAATCAAAAAACAAAATGCTCAGGAGATATAGTTCTAATCAAAAATTATTTTTTTAGGAAAAGTTACTGGCGAAATTATTGCACAGGGTGTGTTTTAAGGCTCTATAATCATCCAAATACTAAATTTTATACAAAACTGAGTTTATGAATTAAAGTTGATAGATTTATATATACAAAAAAATATATATACAATACAGTTTGCTAAAAAAATCATGAAAATAGAGCTAAAAATAAAAAAAAAAATATAACACTTTAAAAAAACTTGACGAAAAAATTTTCCGTTGCGTTTTGTTTGCATTTGAGTTTATTTGGATGAAATCTTTTTACATGGCTCGAATTAGTTTTATGACAACACAGATTATACCTATTGTTTAAACAAAAAAAAACTGAACTATCGAGAATAATGGTCTTTTAATTTTTACTATCCATTTTGAAGGTATATTTATAAATAAATAAATAAATAAATGTCTTTATTGTCAAAAAATTTTTCAATTTGTAGACAAAGGTAAACTAACAAACAAAGTAAAAAAAAAACAAGGTACACAAACAAACAAACAAAAGATAATACAAAACATTATACAAATAATATTGTCAGTCTTATTGTTAAAATAAACATTTATAAATGTTTACAATGTCAAGGAACAAAAAAATAAAAATAATATTCAAAAATATTTAGCTAGTTTATAGTAAAATATCAATGAACTCTAAATAAATTCATTTCGATGTCATTAGTAAATACAGCAATAGCAAACATTAGACCAGTGTTTACAAGATCAAATTCGATTTTCAATTCAAATATAATTCATTTACGGCGTAGAAAGCCTTGTCTAGTAAATAAGAGTTCAATGCTTTGCGAAATGAAAAAAATGATGTTTTGGATTTGATTTCAAATGGCAGGTGATTGTGCATTTTTTTCGAGTTGTATAATATTGACCTTTTAACTAACTCTGAGCGTGGGGTAGGTAGATAAAGATCTTGCTTCGCGTTCCTGAGTGGATAAGTGTGAGATAGCCTTTCTTGAGAAGCTGGTACATGTTTACGCATTAGGCAAACGGATTCAAATATAAATAAGGAAGAAAGAGTCAATATTTTTAATTCTTTAAAACAGTCCCGGCAATGAGTTCTGCTGTTTAGTCCCAGTGAATATCGAACAGATCTCTTCTGGAGCTTGAAAATGCGGTCAAATTGAGTCGCACAACACGTACCCCAGAATGGAAGGGCATACCTGATGTGCGACTCAAAAAGTGCATAATAAACAGTTCTAGCCACTGACAAGTTAAGCTCCTTAGAAACAGACCTTAATGCAAAGCAGGCAGACCTCAATTTTTTCGACAAAGCTTCGATATGTATGTCCCATTTCAGAGAATTGTCCACAACAAGCCCTAAGAATTTTACAGTGGTGTTGTTAAGTACAAAAGGCTGCAACGAGTTTTTATACGACAAAGCTTTAGTTTTAGAAATGTTGAGACTCAGGAGGTTCGAATCGCACCAAGATTTAATGGTGATTAAGCCATTTGATATAATCCTATGAAGTGCCGTGATGTCCTTGTAGCTCCAAGTGAAGCTAGTGTCGTCCGCAAAAAGACATATTTTGCCACTGATGTTTATGTTAGCAATGTCGTTAATAAAAAGGAGAAACAAAATAGGGCCTAGTACTGAGCCTTGTGGTACTCCACATTCTATTGGCTTGCTAGAAGACAACGTGGTATCCACCCTCACAAGTTGACTTCTGTTGCTCAGATACGACTTAAACCATTCGAGAGATGATCCCCTGAACCCATAGTGCTGCAGTTTATTAATTAGTATTAATTAGTTATTAGTAATATTATTAGTTATTATTTATGTAAGATGACTTCACATATGGTTAAAGGTTGATTCTCACTATACTTTCCGTATCAGTTACCTTCCGTTTCCCTTCCGTTTACATAAAATATTATATCATGTAAATGAATAGGATAATGCACACTATCCGTTCCGTTTCCCTTCCGTTCAATATCCTTTCCTTCCATACATCTTTTTGGCGGACGTACTGAAGCGTATAGGAAACAGCGTTGCCAAGTTCTTACATTTGTACAAGCTCTGTGAATATTTTGCTGAAATTTATTTATTCTTTCACCTCTTAATTAATCTATTACCTTTTTCAAAATATACAAATTTTTAAAATCTTCGTAATGATCTAAATTGTACAATAAAAAGTATGGAACTGATACGGAACGGATGCTTACGTACAGCGTTAATAATGACGCTATATGTAAAATACGGAACGGATATGGAATGGAAACGGAAGGTATAGTGAGAGTGAGAATCAACCTCAAATCGCAACTGACTAGATAAAAATCCAACGGGAAAGAACAAGTATAGTCATTAAATAAAAAAAAACTTTATAGCATTTTCAAGCAAAACTGTGTGAGGCGGTGTAATAGCATTGAAATCAGCGATGTTTATTATTTATGTTCCATGCCTGCCTCGGGCCTTATTCAAGAAGAGGCCGAACCATAACGACAGACCGCCGCGCCGTCACGAAACGATCAATACCTAGACTACGCGCATGCTCCATATTACATCTGGAAAAGCTTTCCAGAGAATAATAAAATTCAGCGGACGTTTGCTGAATAAGTATCGCCATATAACTACAATATACTATAAACACACGCTAACGACTACTGTTTTTGAGATAGCACACAGAAGTATGTATATTATTAAAGTTAAAGTTACTTGGCCAGTTTATAGACTATAGCTGGATAGTTTACAAACTATTCGAATGATATTTTGATAGAAAACCATTTATACAAGGTGTCCCAATATTTCGTGGGCATGTAACTACTAAGTATTTTTGAAATCAAAATAAGTTCATTGGACACAATTTACCTCTATACAAAAGTGCTTAGTTTGTCCGTTATATGTAGGAGAGGATGTCAAACTTTAAAAAAATAAACACATTTCTTCAGAAATTTTAAGAACCGTTATTCCGATTTGAATTAGATTTTGGGTGTCTATAATTTGCTAAGTGCTTTAATATTTGACTTTTTCAAAAATCAAGAAAAAATACGGGAAAGGTGAAAACTACCCCCACCCCTACTTAAATTTTAGTATAAGTATTTTCGAACTCCTCCTACGACAGATTTTCTTTTTGTCTCTCTAGTATTTACTACATTTTTTGTCTCTTGTCAAAAAACGCCACATCGCATAGTTTTTGAGAAAAACATGTTGGAGAACATTCCAAAGGAACATTGAAGAACATTCCAACTTTCCAAAGCAGACCTACAAAATATACAGGGAGTTCCAATATTACGAGGATATTTATACATAATTACGTATTTTTTCTAATCAAAATAATTTAATTGCGCATAATTTACCTTTATACAAAAGTGCTTCGTTTGTAGAGGGCATCAATCAAAAATATACCCGAACGTTAATTAATTTAAAATTTATTTTTTTAAGCTTTTTATGAAGCTTATTATCAAATATAATTTGTGATAAACTAACATAAAATTCCATATTTTCGCCAACCAGATTATTAGAGCATAATAGACTTTATGCGCCTCCATAGCTTGATGTGACAAAAACATTTTTTGGAAGTGAGCTTCGGGAAAATTATATTTTTTCAATTTTTCCTCAAAAAGTATGCGCGGTGGCGTTTTTTAACAAGAGACAAAAATGTAATAAATACTACAAGGACCATTTTACGAAAAAAATTGGTCGTCGGTTGAGTTGGAAAATATTTATACTAAAATATATGTAGGAGTGGGGGTAGTTTTCATCCTTCCCGTACATTTTCCTGATTTTTGTGAAAGTCAAATGTTCAAGCACTTAGCAAAACATAGACACCCAAAATCTCATTCACATCGGAATAAAGGTTCTGAAAATATGGAAAAATGTGTTTATTTTTTTAAAGTTTCTTGACCTCTAGCGGACAAAGGAAGAACTTTTGCAAAGAGATAAACTGTGTCCAATGAACCTATTTTGATTTCAAAAATACGTAGTAGTCCTATATCCACATAATATTGGGACATCCTGTATGTGATAAAGTTAGGGTTGCTTTTATTCCAGTCCTCTTTTCTACACACCAAAGTCTATCGTCACAATGTTTAATAAAATTGTTAATCGAGCAACAAATCTTTTGCCTACTCCCACTCGTTCGTGTAGAAAAGAAAAATGTACCGGGTACTTATCGTATAACTTTGGGAAAAAAATTCTTATATGTGAATCGACCAAGAAAAATCGCAGGAAATTATTTTTAAGTTCGAAAAATGTCCGCTAGGGGGTGATTCTCTGATAGCCAATCAGAAAAAGGGTTTTTCTCAAAAATATGCAGCTGAACAGGTATTTTAAATATTACTATTGTAATCATCGAGAAATTTGTAATTTTTTTGATATAGAGTATTTTGCTCTATCTCATAAAATAAAGTGGTGGGGGAAGGTTAAACTTGCTTTTATTAAAATAAGAATAACTCTGGTTCGGGTTAGCCGATTTTAACAAACTAGGGCTCGTTTAAAAGATATTTTCTTCCTTAATGATTTCCAGTATAAATTTTTGTTTCCATAGATATTGTCGTGGTAGCTAGAGGGCGTGTATAAGTGTGTAGTTTTAGGATTTAGACCGTTCACGCTTGAAAATGGTCATTAACAAATAATCTGACCGAAACGTAATGTAAGTTAAAAGAAATAAAGACAATGGAAGTCCTAAATTCTATTAGTATCGATAGACACTTGTATACCACATTTAAAAGAACCCCAATATTCTGTTCTACCGTATGATCGACAACAAATTGCGTTACCGATGGCTATGAAATGAAGATCGTTGTTATTTTATATTTAAAAATATAATGGGAAATGTCATCGATGTGCATTTACAAGCCAACTGGAAGCCGTTTTTTTTCGATCATACGGTATAATAATAATTTTCGGCTGTCATTAGCACAATAAATCATATTTATAATAATTTGTCCAATTTAAAAATTGATTATATTAAAATATACCTATATTAGATATAAACTGGAATTATTAGTCAGTCATATTGAAACCCTTAGGCCGGCCGCACTTTAGATTAGTGATGGGATAACTCGAGCGAAAATTCGCTCGAGTACTCGATTATTGAAATAACCGACATCGCTCGATTATGAACGAGCGATGCAAGTGACGAGTACAAAGCGACGAACGCAAGCGATCCTAGAATGAAATAAATTGAAATCCGATTTTAATGTGACCTACTCGATAAAAAGCCGAGCGAAATTTCTACATACATTGCAGGTAGCAAATTTATACGGCGCCGTATATACCGGGTGCGTCTCAAAAGTGGTTCACCCCTATTACTTTTTTATTTTTTTAGATAAAAAAAATGAGATTCGGTATGTTAGTACATGACATAAATTAGGATTGATTGACGTATTCAATTGTTTTCTGTCACTTCCTGTTTCACCGGAAATGACTACAATTTTTGATTTTTAAATGGCACCTTTGGTATTATTTTTACTTTATTCGATAGAAAATGACATTCTAAATATAATGACGTATCATATGTCAACTCTTGACATATTCGCTTAAAAACAAATTGTATTTTAAATTTCAATCTACAGTGCCATGGCTGTGTTAAAAATACTAATTTTTAATCAAGGAGCCTTGGAAAAATAGATTTGATCGTCTAATGTTTTTAGTGTCTTGCCCTGGCCGGTTAAAAGATGCCCAAATCGTATTTTTGATCATATCTTAATTTTTTTCAAATGGAACGAGGGTAGATCATTAGCATATTTCGAAAAAAAAATTTTTTGCCAATAATTTGATACCACACACTTGGTACTTCGAGTCAAATTGTCGTTATGAACCGCATGTTGCAATTTCAAATAAACCATATGCGAAAATGTCAAAAGTTGACATGTGATGTGTCATTCTATTCAGAGTGTCATGTTCTACCGAATAAAGTAAAAAAATACCGAGGATGAGATTTAAAAATCAAAAGTTGCAGTCATTTCCGGTGAAACCGGAAGTGACCGAAAACAATTGAGTATGCCAATCAATCCTAATTTATGTCATATACTAACATACCTCGTTGTTTTAACTGAAAAAATAAAAAAGTTATAGGGGTGATCCACTTTTGAGACGCAAAAACGCTTTCCTCCGTTTCGGTGACATTGTTATAAATATCGCACTCGTGGAGTCCTCTTTGGAGCGCAATGAATCTGTATCTTCAAGATAATTCTCTTCTATGGAGATTGCGGCAACGTCGCCGTCGTGTCTAAATCTATCTAAAAAGAAATATATGAATTCGGCGAACATATTATGGAATGACCCTTTACATTTTAATTGCTAGTTTCCTTACACCATGGTTATAGTAAAATGTTCTCGTACAGCAAACTTTCATATCCCATTCTACTCCCTAAGGGTATGAATTTCCTAAATTTGTGTTAAAAATTACATTAATTACCATTATATAATTACCTACATCCATTTTTTTCAACGGTTCAACGCACGAGAACGTTTAAAAATCCCAACAGGTTCGGATTGTTTTCGGATGTCGGAACTATGCGTGAGTTTACGTACGACCAATTGCTCCCATTGTACTAGGAAGGTCGGGATCATTCGTGCGTGTTCGTACCTGTTAGCACGAATTAAATTCGTACGAAAACGCGTTCAATGTGCGGCCGGCCTTAGCCCGTGGTTACATTGGATGCGTGTCCGTGCGTTTTTTTGGTCGTACGTTTTCGGACGTGCACGCAGCAAAAAACAAACAAATGGTATCTACGCAGGCGGTTACATTGCATCGGAGTTTGCGCGTCCGTGCACGTACGTCGATTTCCGTTGGTCGGATGAAAACAAACGGGTTTGTTTTTTTAATACGTGCACGTCCGAGCGTTCGAATTTTTATATCTCTGGGCCCAATACATTCCCGAAAAATTTGAATATTTTTGAATACCAGGTTTATTTTTATTTTAGATATATTGATGATCTTGGAACGGATTTAATCGGATATATACTTATTTTTATCTGCAGAATATGCTTCCGAAGTTTCCGGAATACCAGTTTAGACCACCCTGTATATAGGACAAAACTCTTAAATAAATTAATAAATACCATTTTAGTCCCAAAAAATGAGATTTTTTTCTGTGTGTGCTCTTTCAAAGCCCCTCCAAGTATATACCGCCTCAAATTATTCAAAAATATTTTGGAATACCTACTGTTTTTTTTTGTTTTTTTTTTGAGGTGTAAATCCTTAAGCTGCCTGGAGGACACTACCCGCCAAACATCACCCCCTCGCTCCTGCCACGTCTACCTGGACCCGCTGGACGCATCTCCTCAAGTAGACGCCGGACTGTTCCTTTTTTTTTTCATTACCCCTGCTCTTCGCTGTATTTTGCCTCTAGTATATTTTGGGCCAGTTTTGAGATGGCTTCAAAGTTTTCTCTTCTTTCTCTTACCGATTTTAAGAAGGTATCTGCGGAGATGTTGCCACCAATCGTCATGCGTGCCTCACATCTTTCCTGTTCTCATCTTGGACAAACAAACATTGTGTGTTCTGGAGCATTATTGGGTTCAACACAGTATCGGCATTTCGCGACTTCCCTCTTTCCAATTTTACACAGGTAACTCCCAAAATTTCCGTGGCCACTCAATATTTAAGTAAGATAGAAGTTTACCTCTCCATGTTTTCTTTTAATCCACATATTTATATTTGGGATGAGTTTATATGTCCATCTTCCTTTTTGTGATACTTTCCATTCTGCCTGCCACTGCTGCACTGTGCTGCACTGTGCGGTTTCTCTCCATCTCTCTGCTTGCCCTGGTTTGTACTTCACCCTCGAGAAAGAGTCGTTCTCTTTCTCTTGAGAGAAGATGCAAGGGCACCAGACCCGATAGGTCCGAGACCCGATGTTGTTGGAAACATTCTAAAATATTCAAAAAATTTCACCGGTTGCTGTTTTAATTCACCAAATATTTTACATATTCATTTTCTTCCCCTTTTCTTGCATATAAATAATTTACCTAACATTTTCTTCTGTTTATAAGTAGTTATTTTAACATTAAATCCTCAGACAGCATCAAAGTAGTGGCGCCCGTTTTGACAAACTCGACACACAAGACACCATGAAGGCGCATCTAATGTAACCACTAAAATAAAATAGTCGTGCGAGTAAATTCCGTCAGAGCTAGCACGCTTAAAAAACGAACGGATCCGCGTCCAATGTAACCGCGAGCTTATGAGGTCCATCCAATTTCATCGATTTAGCTCGCGGTTACATTGGACGCGTGTGTTTAGATTTTAAAAAATCGTCCATTTTGAATAAGTACGCTTTGAACGGTGCCCACTGTTATACAAAAAAATTCTAGCTCTGAGCAGCAATTAAAACGAAAATAATATTTGCAATGAGATGCAGAATTTTATAACAATTTCCACATTTACATCAACTTACTTACACACATTTAAACTATATCTAATAACAATAAAAATAAATGACAAACCAAAACATGAGATTTTGCTACAGGTGTTCGACATGACCGTCTTCTGTAATGGACAGACGGGACCGTTTTTGAACATTTCTCGCGGAATTCATTAACTCAGTGGGGATGAAAGATACCCTCGCATAACCGTTAAGTACTTCTAATTCTTGCCTAGATTATACGGGCAATATGAAAATAAGAACCGTTATTCTTCCGCAAACAGAAAAATTCATAGGCGCTAAGTCCGGCGGCCTCGACGGCCAACGGCTGAGATCTTCGTTAGCTATTCATTATTTTCGAAATTGGCTGGAAACATTTGCTGATATCTTCAGTGTTCTGAGGCGGTACCTCGTTTTGCTGAAAAAAATATGTTTTCGAGTTCCATTAGGGGCAGATCATCAATAAAGGGTCCAAAGCCTACTAGTTAAAAGTGGCAAACTTTTAAAAATTCTGTATTTCGAAGGGGACTATAACAAAATATTAAGTGTGCTATATTTTTGGAAAGGCAATTTTAAATTATTTTCAGTCAATTAAAAATATACAGGGTGTCTCAAACAAGAAATCAATTTTTCTGTTAATAACTCTTAAATTGTTAATTTAAAAAAAAATATACTTTATACCATTAAATTCTACGTAAAAAATGTACTTTAGAAATGTTTTCATAAAAATACCAAATTTTTCATAGCAAAAAAGTTATAGCGATTTGTTAAAAATGAACATTTTTGGAAAACACCCCGTAACGGTAACATATCGATGTGCGGCTTTTACTATCATGTTTTTGATAAAAATTGACCTTTAGAGACCGACATTAGTTTTCACTTATCTCCTATACAATAGGGCGTTTCCCTTTAAAAGCGTCCAATTTAGTCCACCCTGTATATAAATAAGTGCAAGTATTTTAACTGGTAGTATAGTTTAACCCCAGAAACACGCCTGAGGTTTTTTTCATGAAAAAGCTTTTTTTGAAAATTCGAAATTTTTTGAAAAATATTTTCGAATTTTTTTTTTAGTTTTTGGTTAAAAAACATAATTTCTTGATAATAGGGCAACATAGGTATTAGATTAAATTTACAAGAATAAAAATCCAGAAATGATCCAGTGGTTCTTAAAATTTTAACACATTTTTTATGGAAATTTTCAAAGTAAAGTAACTCCGTTATTTTTGACTTATTTGAAAGACGATAAAGAGAAATTATGTTTTTTTTATCGAGATCTACCACCCCTTAAAATATTTGCACTTATTTCTGGGACACCCTGTATAACTTTAGAAGTCTCAGGGCTTGAGCCCCCCAAAAGTCGGTGTCTAGTTGCGCCCCTGGTAACCACTAAAATAAAATAGTCGTACGAGTAAATTCCGCCAAAGCTCGCACGTATAAAAAAACGAACGGACCCGCGTCCAATGTAACCGCGAACTTACACCTTTAGTTATTTCATTCAATGCCCACGTTATTTATATCATCTATTATAATATTTACAATGTATTATGCATGTGTGAAGAAATGCATAATGGGTAAAATAAAAAGAATTACGTAAAATAGTATATCTAGAGTCTAGAATGTTGAGAATGTATACCTATGTCGGTCGCCGTGGTGATCCGTGATGGCGGCGCCAGGTCGACAGGGGGGCTGCAACCCCCCGACCCCGCCTACCACATTGTGTCTTCAGGGCCCCTGAAAAAAAAAAACAGAAAGAAATGTAGGCTAAATTACAGAATCTAAAGAATCTGAAGACGCATTATTCGGTAATCGCGATTTATAACAAACTAAACAACAAAACCATTTGAATGCTTTTTACTGAATAAGTTTAAAATGTGTGTTTAAAGTATTCAAATAGTTTGAGAAAGTTTTTTTGAAAGAAAAAAAATGTAATACAAATAATGTTATTTCTTTAATTCTGCAATCAAAAGAAAAGTATTATACCGAGTGTCAGAAAATACAAGCTAAAATACTATTTTAAAGATTTCGGCATTAAACTTGAAACAACTTATGATTATACATATACTAGCAAAACTGTAGTAAAAATATAATTTTATTTTTTGCTATATACACTTCAAAATGTATTTATTTATTTATCTATCTATTTCTCTATAAAAATAGATTTGTGTGTATGTAATTGTCTTTATTTCCCAAACTCACAACTCAAAAAAAAATAAATTCGAGAAAAGTAATATAAACACAATGGGCCACTGGCATCAATTGGACCAATCGTTCGAAGGACGCATCTAAAAGATGTCAGACTCACAAAAGTCAGAATAGATGCTGAATGTGGTACTGACCACCGAATTTTAATTTCAAAAATGAAAATCCAGTTAAAACTCAAACATCCGCACTGTAAAAAGCAAAACATGGCCAGATTGAATGTACGGGGTCTAGAGAAGAACGATACTGCCGATGCCCTTCGGGAAGCCGCCAAAGGATCACTTCCAACGATAACTTCAGTCTGAATCTTGGAAGCTGAGCAAGACTGGACACAATTAAGGGATGCGATTCATAAAACCAGCGAAGCAATGCTGGGAAAATCCTTTTGCAACGCGAATATAGTAAATATATTTAAGAACAAAGGAAGTGCATCAGACTGTGGAAACTACCGGGGAATTTCAATACTGGTTATCGGAGGGAAAAATCTTGCAAAAATTATGTCAAACCGCCTCCATCCTCACAAAGAAAAAATCCTTCCAGAATTGCAAACGGGGTTTCGCACCAACCGCGGCACTTTAGATTCCATATTCTCCGTCCCCCAACTAGAGGAAAAAGTAAAAGAGCAGCAGTGTAAACTTCATGTTGTATTCGTCGACCTAACAAAAGCCTTCGACTCTATGAACAGACATGCACTTTGGGCAATTATGAAAAAGTTCGGAGTACCCAACAAATTTCATGGTAGCGCTCTCCATTATAGTGGACAGCAAACTGCAGGAAAGATGATTGGGGGTTAGATACAGATACGGAGGCGCGGCGGTCTATTCAACATAAAAAGGGTAAAAACACATTCAAAATTCATCACAGATCTTTAATACGCTGATGACTCCTTCTAGTTGCAAAAACGTTACAGCAATTACAAGAAATGTTGAACACATACTAAGGGCTGGCAAAGGTTAGTCTTGAGTCGATATTTCTGTATGTAAGAAGAGTACAATGCGTTTATAATATATTGAACAAAGAGAAAACAGTAAAAACCGTGCCAAACGGATGCAATAGACCCAGAAACTGTGCACATTGCTAAGAGACATGGAAGGGGATATAGCAGATTTGTCGCAGTCGATCTGTCGACCGAATCAGTACATCGGTCAGTACTTAAAGTTCTAGGGAAAGGTGTACATCATGCGTTCAGCTTCACGATTTCATTACCTCTTGTGATACTTTATTTGTTTATTTATTAACGAGTCGTAATTTTCCTTATAGCTTGAAAATTTTTAAGTGTAAGTTACATTTGCATTTTGGTAAAAATAAGTGGATTTGAGTTGATGTTCGACAGTCGTCGCGCTATAAGAACTCTGAATTCAAAAATCGATATCTCGAAATCTATTAGAAATAATTGATTGTAGTTTTTTCAAAAACGTTCTTAATATTTCTGCTATATTATTTTCTTCGCAGACAGTATGTGAAAATCTTAATAAATAAAAAAAGCTACACGATTGCTGAAATTTGCTATGCACTAAAAGTAAATGGATGGGTTGTTTAAAATTTTTGAATGGAAGAAAACAACCTTATCGAATTTCTCTTAGTTAAACATATTGTAAAAGATCCGATCTTCAAAATAAAAAAAAGTTTCAATATCTAAAGTGGTTATGAGATGCTCAGAAACGTATCTAATGATTTTATCTAGTTATCTTTTCAAAAAAAAATCTTTTAAAAATAAGCGGTTTGTGATCGTGATTTTACTTTACTTGTTAGGGAAAGGCGTACCGGCAACGTCGCAACAGCACACCGTCGCATTTCTCTCACTCCCACTTAATATTCGATTTACTACCACACATGTAAATACCGACCCAAAAGTAACAGTTTCCAGCGCGGTATACCTGGGCATAAAAAAGGCTTTGGGCCTTAAGCTGAACATCGATTAAACTAAAATCATGTGTACTCCCCCGGATGATCACAACAATGCTATAAAAATCGGATAAAAACTATTTGAATATGTAGCGGAATTCAATTACCTTCGGCAGTTTGATTTCGGAAAAGACCAATATCGACTCTGAAATTCAGCACAGGATTAACAGCGCCTCAAGAGCATTCTAGAAATTAAAAGACAGAAGTAAAAGACAGGGTTTTCTATAATCATGAATTGAGCACAAAATTAAAACGAAACTTGCAGTGTACCGAGCAATAATAATCCCCACCATGTTATACGGAAGCGAAACCTGGGTGCCGTACCGCCGACACATGTACGCATTAAACCAGTTGCAACAGAGACACCTTAGACAACTCTTAAGAATCAAATAGGTAGTTCCACCATATTTCAAAAGTATCGGTCCTTGAAAAAGCTAGCTGCGAGAGCGTTGAAGTCATGATTACAAAATCCCGTTTAAGATGGGCTGATCACGTATGCAGAATGCAAGAAAACCGCCCACCCATGGGCGCCGGACACGGGGGGGGGGCAAGAGGGGGCATTTGCCCCCCCCCCTGGATCACTGAAACAATAAAAATAAAAGCTATCTTCTTACATCCATCTGTAAAAAAATAATCATTATTATGAAATTGTTAGGTGTTACCTGTCAAGTAATAAAAAATGTGGTAATTATTGGAAAAACCGGAAATCGTCCGATTTTCACCAAAATTAGTATACACACTATTTTGAGGTCGTAGATTACGAATCTATTTTTTTCTTGGCGGTCTCTTGCCGTTTTTCAGAAAAACGGAAAATTATTTCAACATTGAATTTTTCTTTATTTCGGCCCTATAAAGTAATAATTTCACTATATTTTCATTATAGTATAGTTTATCTAAAAGCCACACTTGATTGGGGATAGAAAAGTGTCCAACATTTTACTAAAAAACACTTTTCTTAACAAAATAGCAAAGAAAATTGAGACCAGATGGAAGTTTGACATTTGATATATCCTTCTTTCTCTCTCCTATGTAATAAGACAGACAAATATATTCTAGACCTAATCTAGAAATTTGAAAATTTACAACGTTGCCATATCTTCTATTTTTTCGGGTGATTTATGAGATCGACAATAATTAAATATACACTTATATCCACAAAATTACGCGGAAGAGTTTTGATTGTATTGGTTTTAACTTCTTTGCGGAGGGGCTTAATCTTTTTTTAGTTAATCTAATAATATAACAACAAAAGATCAACACCCTCTGCATGGAAGTTGTAACCAATGCAATCAAAACTCTTTCGTGCAACTTCGTGGGTATAAATAGTCAGATCTCGTTGGTAAAATAGCAGTTATGGGAAGGAGCCGTTCTTCTGTCGACCGCCTTTCGTAATTCCAAAATGAGCGAAAAAAACACGCTAAATTTAGGTTTAGCATTGACAACGTTGCTTTAAATGCCAGAAACACATAAACTTACTTCGGGTTTCTCTTATTACCGATTCTGAACCGTCCTAGAACTGTGATGCGTATGCGCAGAAGGAAATACGAAGACATTATTTCATTTGCGCATGCGCTGCAGAGTTCTTGGACGGTTCAGAATCAGTAATAACAAGAACCCGAACAAAGCTATAACCTAACATTTTCAGATTGTTTACAAATTTATTTTAGCAAATATTCCTCTATTATGCATAGAATTGGTTAAAAAAGTAACAGAAAATAGCAAAAACATTATTGATTATTGAATACCTAACAAAATATGTGCTAGAAAACCTTAAAAATATGAGAAATTAAGAAAAATTCGATATTGAAATTATTTTCCGTTTTTCTGAAAAACGGTAAGAGACCGCCAAGAAAAAAGTTCAGATTCGAAATCTACGACTTCAAAATAGGGTGTATACCAATTTTGGTGAAAATCGGACGATTTCCAGTTTTCCCAATAATTACCAAAAATGTCAATTTTTTATTCATTTTTACCTTGCCCCCCCCCCCTAAATTTCATTCTTCCGGCGCCCATGCGCCCACCAAGTATCTCTGCTTTACGGTGAGCTTGTAGAGGGTAAAAGGAAAACGGGTAGACAACTCACAAGTTACAAGTATATTCCTCATGAAAACTTAAAGGGGATAAACATGCAGAATGAGTGGGAAGAAGCAGCGCACAATAGAACGTAATGGAGAAGAATTGTAAACTCAGTTAACAGCGACAACCAAAAAGTGAAGAGGCAACAAAGCAATGAGATTTTTGAATGTCAGAGAAGAGAAATAACATCACGTACCGGGCTTTTCAGTCACAGGAAAGCTCATGAACGAAAACGCCTTGCGTAACCTTCTTCTGATGAGTGTCAATTACTCGTCAGCGAGTAATGGCAGTAATGCAATTTTATTTTTTTTACCTGACCTAAATGACACCGTACATTTCAATTCTTGAACAACTGAATATCGAATCTAGACTGTGAACATTTATAAATCAATCTTATTTAAGGTACTTTGGCTACATATCCAGGGACACCAATGGCCTAGAAAAATGAATTGTAAAGGAAAAGTAAACATGAAACGTCCTAGAGGGAGATCTGCAACCAATTGGATGGACCAAATGAAGACAATAATAGAGCATAGTCTGCACGATGCCAGTACTGCTGCGCAGGAAAGAAAAACATGGAGATACACAGGACACAGTAAATGCGATTTCATAATGCAACCATACTCACATAAAGTAGTAGGAAGAAGGGAGGAAATGACACCTCAAATGACACAAAATTTAAATATTTTTTTTGTTATTTTAAAAATATTGGAAAAATAATATTATCACTTCTCAAAATGAATGGAGACTATATTAAATCGATAAATGTTTCTTTCCCTAGATGGGGATAAAACAAAAAAAGGAAAATCAGAAAAATATGTATTATTAATAAAATTTTTGATATTAATCATTTTTTATATCTCAAATCAAAATATTCTTTAATGGAAATTTATCATGATTATTACGATATATTTGTTTTATCTCGGATTATTCCTCCCGCCTCCAAAGATTAATTACCTTATATTGATAAATTACGGTTTTCCGGATACCTATATCCCTTCTGCATGACCGGAAGTCATAAATAATAGCAATATAATTTCCAGTCATCTGAATTTAAGAAAAATCTAATTAATATATAAAAATTAAACTAACTCGATGTCAATTATCACACTTTAATAGTTGATCCTATTTAACGGATCAATTACTTATTACTCACAAACCGCCTTTTGTGGGCTTTTTATTTAACAAATATGAAACTTGAATTTTGAAGTGGAAAAGTTAGTGAAAGACATTCAACATGCAGCATAGACAAATACACCTGAAAACAAAAGAAAGATAAAAGGTAACAATTATACCAAAGAAATTTTGGAATTAGTCTCAGAAAAAAGAAGAGCGAGAAAGGAATGGCATAATTCCAGAGCCCCCAAAGACAAAACTAAGCTAAATAATCTCACAACTCAACTAATAAATGAAATTAAACAATTAAAAAACGATTCGATTAGCGAATTTCTGCGTACGTTAACCACTGATTCCAGCATAGAATATTCACTGCGGAAAACTGCAAAAAAATTGAAAAGACCTATTATCCAAACTCCTCCAATAAAAAAGATAATGGAAGCTGGGCCAGGAACAACGAAAAAAAAAACAGAAAAATTTGCGGACCACTTTGAAGAAGTAGTCCAACCTAATATAGCAGAGGAAGATATTACATTTCCCCACGTTAGCGGGCGGGAAAGTGAAACAGTTCCGCTTGTCACACCATTGCTTATTAGTGAAAATTTACTAGATTGCTATACTAAATTGCTTAAGGATGAAAAAAATGAAACTTGAGTTCAAAATATAGATAGATAATAAACAATTTTCTATTAAGATATAACTCTAAAAATATCATCAATTTAATCGTATAGAGAGTACATGCCACAAAACCTAAGCAATAGGTTTGTGTATCTTTTGAAAAAAGCTTACTGATGCACCATCATTTACCACCGTAAAATTTTCTGAAACAATGTATATGTTACTGTTAAAGTCCGATGTCCGGTTAATGTCGACATTAACAGGTTAATGTTTGGGTTTGGTTGTTTTGTTGTGTGTTATTCTCGAGATTAACCGGGTAAAGTTGATATTAACCGAATATCGGACCCTTAAGAGTAACATAGGTAACATAACATACATTATAATGAAAAACCAGATAAACGAAAAATAAAAGAAGCTTTTAATCTAAGCTAGTAGATATACCCCCTGAAATATTAAGCATTTTTTTGTCGGTTAGGCAAATTTGTTTTACTAGTAAAAAGCCACTGACAAGTCAGTTTCTGTTTGGATTTGGCTGGCAGTGATATTTAGAAAAATATTTTTTTCATTTTGTGGATTTTCTTCTAGTGGCAAAAACAACATAATTTTTTTCAAGAAATGTATACATTGCCGAACTAGCTCGGGAGATCTAGGCCTGTAGAACTATTTTTATGTAGAAAAATAAAAATAGATTTTCAAGAAAAATGGGCTCGGTTTTACATTGAACAATGTTTGGAAGAAAAATATTTTTGCTGATGAGCTATGACGAGATAATAAACAAATATATTTTCTTTTTTAACAGAACGTTTTATAATAGATATAGGTATCTGTAAAAAAAATTAGCGCTGGGAGGCACGTATAGCCGCCCATACTAAAATATGTTAATAAAAAGTTGATAGGCAGTTCTTTTAGTTTCAAAGTAAAGGATTTTTTCCAATTTTGGTCCGCGGTTATTTCCCCTATCCGTCACCTGGGGTCGCGTCCGATGGGAGTTTGGTGTTCTCCACACGGAATATCTCAAAAACTGCGACTGACTGATTTTGATGTTATTATAAATTTTGTTGTAATTATTATTCCTAATCTTAAATTGAAAACCGCGTTTCCCCAGCTACTGTAATTTTGGAGTTACGATTTTTTTAAATTTTTAACCCCCTTCCATACCCCCTTACCAACCCCCCAACCCCACTAAAAACTAATAGCCAGATTCTCGGGTGCCACAGTATTTTTGTGCCAAATTTGGTTAACATCGGTTTAGTGGTTTTTGAGTTATCTCAAAAATTAGTATTAAATTAATTAAGTATTAAAAAACTCATTATTATCTTTTTGAGTGTTACAGACGGACAGACAGACACCATGAAAATATTTTTTATTTAGGTCATTTATGACCCAAATAACTCATTTTGAGTGAATTTAAAAAAAACTTTTTTTTTCCGATCTTAATAGCCTACCATACCTGTTGGTATGGTCGGCTAAAAAATTAAAGTGTTTTTCAATAGTTGTATTTAGATATATTAAATAGCTTTTTTCTCTGTACCTTGTGAGGTATATCTCCTTCTAAAACTAATATTTTTATTTTATAGATTTTCTTCTCACCATCATCATCATCATTTAGCTTATTCCGTCCACTACTGAACAAAAGCATCCTTCAACTCTAGCCTCTAGCCATTTCTTTCTATTTTGTGCCATTTGAATCCAATTTCCAGCCACTCTCTTGGACAGTCGATATGTCCATCGACGGTTGTTCTCTGTTTCTATATAGGCCTCGTCTCTCGGTCTCCATTCTATGCCCACCTTCCATTGTCCACCCTCCATTTGTTATCCTAGCCACATGTCCTACAACCTAACCTAACCCAATCCACTTAAGATGTAAGACAGATATCACCGCATCTCTTTCTCCTGTTCGATTTCTTAGGTACGATTGGGTATTTTATCCCCAAGTGTAACTCCCAACATGAACCCTTCCATTTTTCGTTGCCACGACGTGTATTCTATGTATGGTATTTTTGTCAAAGTAAGTGTTTCGCTCCATACTTGAGAACAGGCAAGACACACTGGTTAAAGACCTTTCTTTTTAAACATATTGGAAGATCAGGTCTCAGTATATGTTTTAGTTTACCAAATGCCGCCTACGACTAACATATTCTTCGTAGAAATTCGTGCGTCTGGTTATCCCTTCTAATACCGATCTCATGTCCTGAGTATTTATATATATGCACTTGTTCTAAAAGTATGTTATTAATGCTTAAATTACCACTCAGTAATAGGTTTGTCATATATTGTGACTTTGAAAAGTTACTTTTCAAACCGACTTTTTCCGAAGCATCAGCTTTTAGAATATCCAGCATACTCTGTGCTTCCTGTATTTTGTCTGTTATTAAATCAATATCGTCTACAAAACAGAGATGATTTACCAATTTGCCATCGATGTTAATTCCTGTCGAATCCCAGTTTATCATTTTAAACATACTTTCTAGCACAGCAATAAATAGTTTAGGGGAGAGTGTGTCGCCTTGTCTTACCCCTCGATCGATATTGAATTTTATCTGTGCTCTGATTTGTCGATATTCTGACGTTTGCCGCGGCATTCTTATATACCATATTCTTATCAATGCGACTCTCACTTAGTGTCTCTAGACGCTTCAACTGGCCTACCGAATCGAAGGCATTCTCAAAATCCACGAAGACAAGCATTAGTGGTCTATTATACTCAATGCATTTCTCAATAAGGACCTTGACTGTCAGAAGATGGTCATATTATTTTCCGTAACCTGATCGGAAACCTGCCTGTTCGCTCGAAAGAAAAAAGTCTAATTTATTTGTCAATCATTTGGTGAGTATTTTGGTAAATAATTTGTATACGTTGCTAAGAAGGCTGTTCGGCCTATAGTTTTTAAGGTCTGTATCGTCACCTTTATTGTGAACAATAATGATGGTTGCGTTGTTCTACTGTGGTGGGGTTGTTTCTTCTTCAGTGCATTTATTAAATAAGACATTTAAAGCTTTGATGATTTCTGGTCCTCCTTTTTTGATTCACTCTATTACCGGTCCATCATCGCCGGCAGCTATATATTTTTTTTTCATATCTCTAAGGAAACTTATAATTTCTTCCTCGGTTATTTTTGGAATTTCTCCCGACCCTTGATTTAGTACCTTTGAGATGTCGATGTCGGTTTTGATCCCCTGATGTTTTGGTGCGTAAAGTTCTTGATAGAAAAGTTTTATAGAGAGTAGGATTTCCTGTTTGTGTATTTTTCCTGTTGTGGATTTTCTTCTATTAGCGAAGAAAAACAAGTCTTTTCAAGAGATAGTATATTGCTTCCTTTTATTTGAAGATGAGATGTTATTCATACTTAAATTCTCGCTTAGTTTTCAACGATGATAATATCAATCGCAATAGGACAATGGGTAGATATAGATAGAGATGAACCGCCTATTTAAAAATAAACATATTTCTTTAAATTCAAAACTTTCTTTTTCCAAGACACTCTGTATACATAAATAAAATTAGGGATTAAACGACTTACCTGTAAGGAAGTTCAATCCAAATTATACGAAGTTGGACACGTCCTCCTAGATCACCCTGTAGTAATACTTCTGTCACTGTTTTGAGCGCATGTTTAAAGAAAATGATTCACCGCCTCCCATATCACACCACTTTTGTGTCTCATTATACTTCTGAAGCATTCTGATCGCCGTTGGGTCGGGCATGTATCTATCATATAGGTCGTTTACCTTTGATAGTGTGATTCACTTTGTGAGACACATAAGGGTGGGTTGATCTAGGAGGACGTGTCCAACTTCCTATAATTTGGATTGAACTTCCTTACAGGTAAGTCGTTTAATCCCTAATTATACTTCAGTTGGACACGTCCTCCTAGATCACCCTGTAGATGTTTAAAGAAATGTAAGGCGATCTGCATGTAAATTTGCTGCATTTTTAGAAAAGGCAAAACATAAATATATGTTAATTATAATAAGAACTTGATAGTATGTAACATTTATAGCATTTCCCGTTATGCTATTTTCCTTATTATATTATAATAATTATATGAACATAATATGTACAGTACCTTATTGTTTATATAAATCACACTCTAATAAACTACTATAACAAAACTCATAAAGTTTTCATATTTTAATTTCCTATGTAACGACGAACAATTAACATTAAAGTATACAGGACTTAACAATCTACTTCTTATTTTCTGTTATTAATAATGTCGTTTATGTAATTAGTAAACGACTGCTCTTTCGCACTTATTATTGGTTTGTTATAAAATTTACAAAACGTTAATGATTTTTCGGACCAGCCAGCTTCGTTGCGAATGGTTTCAATGGTTACCCCCATTCGCAACGCCGCAGAAGTCGCGGTATGTCGTGTATTCTGACCTTTAAATTTGTCTACATTTACACCACCTCTTTTTAAATCCTCTTTTATCCACTTACTTAAGGACGGGTGGAGACCCGTCTGTATGGCTTTTTTGTTGTTATAAATAAGTATTGTTCGTTACCCCTAAGGTTTTTGGTACGTTCTATGTAATGCAAAATCGTGGTGGCAGCACAAAGATTGGGGTTTTAGCAAAAAAGAAAACTTGAAGCTTCGGCTGTGCAGATTTTGGGGTAGATGTTTTTAACATATCGTTAACTTTGATGTGCAGTCCTTCTTCCCTATGATGTATATTTTCCAACCGTATACTTGATAGAGTTTGAATCCTTTGTGCTGTACATAAGGCCAGTAATAAGATTAATTTTATTGATAAAATTTTTAAGTCAAGGTCATGTAATGTATACAGTTTTCCAAGCATTACTAACACCGGGTCCGGATCCTAAATTTCTTCATATTTTGGGAATGATGGTCTACATTTAAATATACCTCTCATAAGCCTTTCCACTGATTCAGTTTTCCACGCATCCGTTAAGATGTTAAGGGCTGATCGGTGAGCGTAAAGGGTGTTATATTTTGAATTATTTTGATATTCTTGACTTAAAAATTTTAAAATGTCCTGAGTACTAGGTAGGAAAATCATTTTTAACTGACAAAAGACCCACCATTTTTTATATGTTGTATTATACTGTTTGATTGTGCCCAGAGAAATCTGGCAATGGTTTGTTTAGGTTGCAGTTGGGCCTAGGTCTCTTTCCTGGAAAATCATTTCCAAATTTTAGTAGTGATAAAATTAAGGTGCAAAAAAAATTAAGATTTTACACCTCCCATTCTATCAATATATGGTTCTTGGTCTCAAAAACCTCTAGCGTTTAAATAATTTATGATAAATAATATATATTAAATACCCTAGCCCGATTTTGATGCATCAGTACTAGGTTATTGGTTTGGTTTGGTTTTCTACATTTTTTGCACATTCTATGTTTCTGAGCCACCAGTCGTAAACTTCAGAAAAAAAAACTTGTTGACACAAAGAACGCGTTATAATGTTCATTATTTTCCTTAAGGGCTTTGTATTGAGCTTATTCAAATCTTTTAATATCTATAAAGCCAGCTGTACTTATCTGCGGAACAAAAAGAAATTAAAGTGCCTATAAGTTGCGAATAAGCCATATTATATATAGTATGGATACATACTATCTATATCTTTTGGAAAATTTCAAAACTAACTTTTTAATCTTAAACTTCTTGTGTCTGAAGGATACATTTCCATTAATTTTGTATTTAAGATAAACTCGAAAAATATGAAATTTCTTGAGTAGGTATAAAAAGACCTTTTTTTTTAATTTATATTTCCAGTACATTCCGCTAAATTTTTGTCTAATAAAAGAACATCATCAAGATTCGTAGTCATTCACAAAGAATGTTTTCCCTTAGACAGTTAATTACCTACAGGTGTTCAGGGGGTTGAAAAACATATGTTGCAATTGCAAGAAAAATAGCTTAAAATTCATATTTTTTCCGTGAAGTTTCAAAACCTTACATATATTTATATTTTAAAGGTTTAATTTAAATTCCAGTTTGCTGCAATGAGAGTTTCTCGATAACTATATTGTTTAGGTTAGTCTAAAATTTTGTCTGCTAAATTTACACTGCTGCTCGTGCCAGCGCAAGAAGTATAATGAGACACAAAAGTGGTGTGATATGGGAGGCGGTGAATCATTTTCTTTAAACATGCACTCAAAACAGTGACAGAAGTATTACTACAGGGTGATCTAGCAGGACGTGTCCAACTGAAGTATAATTATTTATTTTTAAAATATTATTCGCAAACTAGGGAGAGGGAAATCAGACAAATAACAGGCGATAACAGATGTTAAGTAATAGATTTTAGACTACCATTCGAGACGCATTGATGTTATTTTGGTTTGTAAGTTTTGCGGCAAGGAATAAGTATTAAAGGTAAAGTAAATGTTTCCTCATTATTTAACAAATGTTAACTAAAGCATACATTTTATTTTCCTGTTGAAATATTCTGTACTAAAATTTTTCCTTATTTATTGGATCTGACAAAGATATTATATAGCATGTGTATTGTGTATGTATTCAATGGATCCAATTTATGCTGTGAATAATTTCTAGTTTAAAATTAAATCTAAATGCTAGTTTAGATTTAATTTTTATATTTTAAAGTTTACTGTCCATTCGTGCCGATATTTTTGGTTCAGTATGACTTATTGTGAAAATAAGGGCCTTGTTGCGTGTACCAATAATTTCCAACCGTGCCTGGGCGAATATCTTAACACACAGATGAGCAGTCTAAACCAAAGAATGGTATGACTCATAGTATAAAGATAGTGGCACCAACTATATCAACTCTAGCTGAGTAGCCTCCCGAATCCAGGGACCTCAGTACCTGCAGGTGGGGACCTGCTAACTAACAACACCTCTTCAGTTATGAATGTTTTAAGTGTGTTTAAACTTCAAACCTTGGTATAAAGGCCAGTATTTACTTTATTATTATTTCTCTTTTATTAAAGTTCAAAACAGCATAGTTGGATTCCCTGGAATAGTGATCATGGTTTTCACTGTCGTGCTCTTTTACTGGTGAATTCCAGGTAGGGTACGGCACTCCTTTCATTTTGTTTAATAAAATAAGTAGGGCTATTTACAAATTTAGTCCTTAATTTCCATAACCTATTCTCCTCAAATTTCCCAAATTATTGCTTCTGTCGAGCGCATAAAAAAATAAGTCACCATGAAAATATTTTTAACACAACGTATAATAATAAAAATGTATTATATCGCCTAACACCCTATGAATCTTTTCGTAGACTTTCGTAACATTATTGTTAATTAAACTTATTAAATTAAATAAATGTTTAACAATTATTAATATTTAATAATTAATTAAATAAATTAAATTAATGCTTTAATCTTTTTTAATAATCGTTATATGAAAGATAGTCATTTCACTCATAACTACCAGATTTAATAGATCAAATTGACTTATAACATGTCATGTGCATGTAACAAAACGTGGATTTACTAAACTTGCGCGACTCTAAACATCTTAAGGGATTTCTGAATATCCTTTCTGACGCTTTTAATCTCTTTCTACTGTAAGATTTGTCTTTTGCGAAATAGCTTTGAGGGATATTAATTATATATGCAGCTTGGACAGGTCTTGTTGTTTCTTTAAGCGGTTGTTTTGAATATATTGGCAATGCGTCTAGAAGCTTTATATTTCTAACCTAAAAATTAACTTTAAAAAGCTCAGAATTATTTTACTATAGTCTGTGAAACGAATAACTTTGAATTTGACAGTTCCCGCGGGCTTTTCTAGTGTTAATTTTATTAGGTTAGCAACTTGCGGTCATGTTGACGCAATGCCGTCCCTAATAGAACAGCCAATATATACAATGACAGCGATCTTTATTTCATAACCATCATTGACGGCTTTTTCTCTATGATTTTGTATTATTTGCAAATATAATTTTTCGAACATTGATACTTGCAAAATATACATATAAATTTTGTGAATGCAAATAATAATACATCACTATTAGTAGATATGGAATGTTTTTATTCAATTTTCAAACCCCAAAATTTAAAATATATTTTACATTTTACCCATTATCGGTATTATGTACCGATTCATTATTAGTATATTGTAAAACATTTGCTGCATTTGTATGGTTCATAGTTTATTACCATAAATAGGTATATATATATATATATATATATATATATATATATATATATATATATATATATATATATATATATATATATATATATATATATATATATATATATATATATATATATATATATATATATATATATATATATATATATATATATATATATATATATATATATATATATATATATATATATATATATATATATTGTATTTATTAACTGTATATTATGTATATTTCATGTAAACTATATCATTTTTAAATACAAACCAAGAATACGAGGAATAATAATTTTTTCCATGTATTCTACAACATATTTATTAATCCGTAGTATCTAACTAGCGTGACGTCATAAATCTCGCTTCGTGACTGTTCTATTAGAGACGGCATTGGTCTGATATTTTGAAATGTCAAAAGCTGATGAAATTTTACTTTTGACGTTATGACATTTCATGTTGATTTTTGCAAGAAGAGGAAGAACTGTCACTTGTTTTATTATTTTCCTTTTCTATTTCACGAAAGTAAAAAGAGTTACCTATCTGATTCGTTCAGGCACTCAATTTAAAGAATATCAGTAACTTTTTTGATAGAGGGATTTTATATTTGCCATGTTAGTAAAAAATAACGGTCAAAATTCAAAGTTATTCATTTTATAGACTATACTATTAGATCAAGCAGTTAACAGTTCTACACGATTAGTATAGTAATAGTTTAATTGATCTAATACGGAGAGATACAAATGAAACAGTTGGCAAAAATGAGTTTATTTTAGAATTAGTGATTGGCATTGATGTACGCTGGGTATAATACCCAATGGGTATAATAAAGAAATTTGGGTATACACCCAGAAGGTGTAGGGTATATACCCACTGAGAGTATATTTCGTCGGGGAACCACCTTGTAAAATTCGTCTGCGAAAAATTCTAAAAATAAAAATAAAAAAGTAAATATTTTGATATCTTCAGGAGGTCTAACTTGTATTATAATTTATTATTCCAGCTAAAAAAAAATTAGATGAATTCAACTACGGTAGCCAGCTAATTTAGGCTATTTCGGCTATAACGAAATTTTTTAAATGTACATATGTAATTATAATTTTAGAAGATATTCATAAAACATTTAAATACTAGTTGATTAACAAAGCATACCATTAATATTGCAAATTATATTTTATCCTCTCGTAGTGTATGTCTATTTAATTTTTTGATTATGTAACGAGCACTTTGTTTACTCACTTCTTTCGACGAACTGCTTGAATCCATTTTTGCTTTTGATCAAATCGGTGTCAGAAACTATGAAGCTATAAAATGTTGTTTCGGGAGAGTTGAATATCTGGAACAGTTGGGTTATTGAATGTTATTGTACCCAACAGCGCCCTAATTACGCTCTCCTTTAGGCGTTAACACAACACGACGCCTAGTTCGAATTCTTTTTCATTTATTTTTTAATACCTGACACAGCGTCATCACACAAACCTCGTACCTGACTGTATTATAGTCTGAATAATTGCGATAGCATAAAACTAAAATACTTAAATATTATGAAAAAGCCACGATTTCAATATTATTTTAATGCCATCAACATGAACTGTAACCGGGACGGCACGGCGTGAAATACATAACGAAAAGTTCTGATTTCTACCGTATAAGGCGCCGCGGTCGGAATTTTTTTAAATCAACTGAAATGCACCAAGCCTATAGACTTTAGGAGAAGAGTAAACCTCGGAGTGAAATAATACAAAAATTAAGGTCTATATCTCAAGGTTTATATCTCTGTAGCGGGTTAATTTTCAAAAAATCCTTGACATGTTGCCACCGAAACAGAAATCAACAAAATATGCTTAACTTTTCAAGGGGTATAGTCCCCCTTCGACAGAAGCAAAAAAAAACAAAAGAAATAAACAAACAATATTTAAAAAGTCAAACTGATTTTTGTTTGTTAAGAAATAAAATCATATATAGTTCATACCAAAAAAACTTTTAGTCACGTGACTAAGCTTGACCGGCAAAACGTTGGCAACTTTTATATATTTTACTAGCGTGTACCCCCGCGACTTCGTTCGCGTCTAATTAATCATTTGTAATGGTGATGATAAAGCAAAGCAAGAATTTCCATTAACATACCAACTGGATAAATTTTTCTCACATTTATGTCAGCATGAGAAAAACCAATTTGGCGATATTATTATATAACTTGGTAATATCTGAGGGGTAGTTTCATCTCGTTGGAATTTGACTTTCGAAAAATCCGTTTGCAAAAATAAGCTTTTTACGTCAAGCAGTTTAAGCAGAATCGTGGTTAATCAATTACCCAACTTTTTGGAACACCCTGTATAATTTTTTAAAAAAATTCAAAATATGTAAAAAAACAAAATAAATTATGCGTGTTCAAGCGTTTTCCCGAAAGATTAACCGTTTTTTAAATAACAAATATTGTAATATTTGAGGGTAATATTTCACCCTCTTGGAATCTGAGATTCGAGAAACTCCTCCTTATCGAACCTCTAAACCCCACAGTCAATCCGTTTGTCAAAAATCAGCTTTAAACGTCAAGCAGTTTAAGTAGAATCGTGATTACTCAATGGTCATATTTTATGAAACACCCTGTATAAATTTATAAAAAATCTGAAAATATGTAAAACAACAAAATAAAATATACGTGTTTAAGAGTTTTTCCGAAAAACTCACCGGTTTTTAAATAAAAAATATCTGAGGGATATTTTCACCCCCTTAGAATTCGAGTTTCGAAAAATCCCTTCTTATCGAACCTCTACACCCTAAAGTCAATCCGTTTTCCAAAAATCAGCTTTTTACGTCAAGCGCTTTAAGCAGGATCGTGATTAATCAATGACCAGATTTTTCGAAACACCCTGTATACATTTTTAAAAAATCTTAAAATATGTAAAAAACAAAATAAAATATACGTGTTTTTTCGGAAACTTGACCGTTTTTTAAATAAAAAATATTGTAATATATGAGGGGTGGTTTCACCCCCTTGGAACTGGAATCCGACTCTACACCCTAGAATCAACCTGTATGCCAAAATTGAGCTTCCTACGTTGAGTGCTTTGAGCAGAATCGTGATTAATCAGAATGTCAGTCACTTAAGAATTTTATGTATTAGTATCATGATTAGTATAGATTTTAATCAAAATATAAAGTTTTAGGAAACAAAAATAAATTAATTATAAATACAGGGTGCGTCTCAAAAGTGGCTCACCCCCTATAACTTTTTTATTTTCTCAGATAAAATAACGATATTTAGTATGTTAGTATATGACATAAATTGGGATTGACGTATTCAATTGTTTTCGGTCACTTCCGGTTTCACCGGAAATTACTACAACTTTTGATTTTTAAATAGCACCCTTCGTATTTTTTACTTTATTTGATAGAAAATGACACTCTGAATCGAATAACATATCATATGTCAACTTTTGACATTTCGGCATATGGTTTATTTGAAATTGTACAGGCGGTTCATAACGTATTGTACATGCGGTTCATAACGACAATTTGACTCAAAATACCAAGTGTGTGGTATCAAATTATTCGTAAAAAAATGTTTTTCCAAATATGCTAATGAGCTACCCTCGTTCCATTTGGAAAAATTGAGATATCATTAAAAATCCGATTTGGGCATCTTTTAACCGGCCAGGACAGGACACTAAAAACATTAGACGATCAAATCTATTTTTTCAAGGCTCCTTGATTAAAAATTAGTGATTTTAACACATCCATGGCACTCTAGATTGAAATTTAAAATAGAATTTGTTTTTGGGTGACTATGTCAAAAATTGACATGATATGTCATTCGATTCAGAGTGTCATTTTCTATCGAATAAAGTAAAAAAATACCGAGGATGCCATTTAAAAATCAAAAGTTGTAGTCATTTCCGGTGAAACCGGAAGTGACCGAAAACAATTGAATACGTCAATCATTCTCAATTTATGTCATATACTAACATACCAAATCTCGTTGTTTTATCTGAAAAAATAAAACAGTTATAGGGGTGAGCCACTTTTGAGACGCACCCGGTATATAAACAGTTATTATTTACATAAAAAAACTCACCTTTTTAATAGCACTTAAGAGACATAAAGGGCCATTACTACCGCTTTCCCGTTCAAAATATTCTAATAAAGTTGCGATGAGTTTTTTACAGCTAATAAACTATCTTGTACACTTCGCACTAAAAGAGGTTATAAAAAGAAAAATGTTCGACTTCAATGTCGGCTAGTAAATATTTTTAAGCTTAAAGTATCACATCACTATTTATTTAAACGAGAAACTCATAATCCCGGGAGTGTCACTTGTATGGGAAAACAGGCAACACACTCAAATTTAAACGTGCCAGGACCAACGATAAAGAAAGCAACATCTGCCAGGCATTGGCTTTCTTTGTCACTCACATTGCTTAAATAATGATACCGCGGCCATTTTGTCAACAAAGAAGCTGGCCGGGCTGGCCGGGCTGTCCTGGCAAGTGATTTAAAACAATTTTGCTTTTTTACAATATTCAACTCTTGCAAAGACCCGCCGATAGAACTTGCCTGGCAGCGTACCTGTTTAACTAAACGTATTATTTCCTGATAATAATATCAAAACACGTAAGTACCTCTATAATTTATGATGAAAAATTATTTTGATTATGTTTTATATTATTTAAATACTTTCTAACCTCAAATAATAGTAAGATCCTTGTTTATATGGCACAGCCCGTTCAAAACTGTATTGTCTTCAAAAAATGTTTACAAAACAAACAATTATTAAAAAAACAATGTCCTTTTAATCTGATTTATACCTCAGAAGGATGCCAGTAAAATTTTATTAAATCAACCTTATATTATTTGGCCGTTAATATGCAAAAAGGAGCATATTGCCTTAACTTAAATGTTTTTTTACTTCTCCTGACAATGTTCTCTATATTCTCTATTTTGAGTTAGTAAACTTTTGAACGGGATGTGCGATATATAAAATACATAATATATCCAAGGGTATGATCTGATAAAAGTATTTTTTGATGCATTTTTTGGTTGTTTATGCACGTTGGCTTGGTTTATGTTTTATTCAGCTTATATTTATTTGGTATAACAGTTTTTTTTGCCTTTGGAATGGCGTGCATTGAGGCTAGATAGTGTTTCATTAGATCATTAAAGGAATTTAAATTAGCATATATTTTTGTCATATTAGTGTGTTATCATGATACAGGTAGTTGTATCATAGTGCCTTATGCATGTTATTTACCTATTATATACTTATGTAATGTATTATCAGTAAATAGATGATAACATACTACTAAAATGTCTTTTAATAGTATGTTTATCTTTCCAATTCACTAGTTATTTGCAAAATGTATTTTGAACTAATTTAAGTCATTAATTGATCATCTTTCTTTTTCAGGTTCAGGATACCTATTCTTTTCATTGTTAAAAAATATATATATTTCAATATTATTGTAATATAAATCGCAGCTCTAAAAAATAAATGATATTGTTTATTAATGTGTAATTTATTTACTATGAATTTTCTCTGAAAATAATAAGTCTTTAATAATATCATTGATTTGCTGTGTAAAGTTAATAGACATATTTTTTAATACATTAAATTATATTAAAGTAATAAAAAATATGTTTATTAACTTTAAACAGTAAGTCAGTGAATCTTATAAAAATATTTTTTTAAAAATTTCCCCTCTTTTAAGCCCCGCCCCTCCAATTCCCCTCAATTTAGCTAGTACTGCCAGGCGACACCAGGTGGCGTCTGTTTCCATTTTTTAACATGAAGTTAGCATTTCTTTAATGTACCTATTCTTTGCTCATAATAAAAAAACTAAAGTGTCAAAACGAGTGACAATGTCAGGAAATAAATAAATAAATGCGGCAACTTGACCTTTTTTACAGCAGAGCTGCCACCTGAATCCCCAGGGGGAAATTTAAATTCCACTTAGTCAGCACGGCGCCGAATATGTTCATTGTTGGCAACAATGAATTTAAAAATCGCGCCCTCGATGACGTAACTAAAAGTTTATTTGATATGAACCGTAGGTACTCTATAATATGTAAAACGCCGCAATATGGCATCGAGTGAAACTCAATACGTCAAACTCCGTATCAATTGAATTACGCCTCAAGTTTGAGTTAAATATTGAGTTACTGCATAACAGAAGAGTATTCAAATAAAGCCAATATCATTATAGGAAATATCTGATTTTATAATAAATATTTAGATATAAGCGGTAGCAAAATACTCTCTTAATGTTATAATCCCTTTGAAGTTTTACTTCAAAATATTCGTATTATTATAATATGAATAAGCAATCGGTTAAGAGGTTTTAAAGGAAATTCAGTTATTTTTTTCAAATACTTGCTTTTTAATTTGATCGGAAACCGTATTAAGGCGTAACGGCAATATATAAACTAACAATTTTATAAGTGGACTATGAAAATTACATTTTGACTTTACAAAGTATGGTGCAAATAAGTTTAAGAAACGGAGTCTTGGTTTTGGTGTTGAATTTACTCATCACTAACCAAATCCACCCACATTGTCCTCTATTTTTTTCAAACCATAATACAGAATGTTCATCAAGTTTTATGATCAAACAAGTTTGAAAGAAGGCAGTGAGGCAATTCATATAATAAATTACGAAATTATGCTTTTGTATATTTAGTCATTTTTGACAATGTCCATATAGTATAATCATTAATATATTAATATTTACAAAATGAATAATAAAATATATATTTGGAAAATTAAAATTTGTACTTTTTGTCACTTTTAGTCACATTATTTAGGGAACAGTTACGTATGTGTGTTTTATTCATTTTTATTAGACCAAAGTAGGGTCTGGTAACGTAACAACGACGTCACCTAGAACACATTTTCCTTAAAGGAATAAAATTCTCACTGGGTATGATATCTCATAATATATTCGCATTTCAAAACTTATCCCCTAAGGGTACAAGACGTTAGTTCTTCATCTATTGTTATAATTATTCATCATTAGAACAAAATTGAATTTCATTTAGATCCTTTCTGATGGTATCCATTTCAAGACTTTCTTAGGAATTAGGTCCTCACTCATTCTTTCTATACACAGCCATACTATACCAGTTGTCTTCTCTCTATTTTATCTATTATCGTTTGCTGGACGTGCATACTTTGCTTTATTTTTTTGTTCGGTATTCTTTCCATTCTTGATATCTGTTTGCTGGACGTGCATACTTTGCTTTATTTTTTTGTTCGGTATTCTTTCCATTCTTGATATCCCCGCAGATCTTCGCCAAAAGTCCATCTCGAGTGCTAATAGTCGTTCTATTCTATTAGTGAGCTGCCATGTTTCACGTCCATACAAAACTATACTTTTAAAGATATGAGTATGTTTATGTCTCTCATATGAGTATGTTTTTTTCTCATATGAGATGTGTTTGGGCCATAATACTGAGTTTAGGCACCCAATGATTATTTTACCTCTCATCTGAGTTCCAAGGTAGGTGTATTTACTGTATGTCTCTATCTCTATATTTCCACCCAGATGTTCAGTTTCTGCTGCTTACATAAATATTTAGTCTTCAACGTATTTACCGACAACCCCCACTTTTTATACTCGTGTAAAAGTCTCGTTATCATAAATTGTAGGACTTCTTTATCTTGTGCCAGTACCACTTGACCATCTGCAAAGTGAAGGTTGTATAGAGTTGTTTCGTCATTAAGTGGTATTCACATTCCTCTGCACGATCTTCTTCATTTTTCTAGTGCTTCGTTCAGATAGATCTTAAATAACATCGGGGATAGGAAGCAACCTTGTCGTAGGTCCTTAGTTACAGGAAAACTTCCAGATAGATCATGCCAAGTTTTATTCTTGATTTTGCCTCATTATATTAACTGCTTCTATCGCTGTGTTGTTTATAGAGGATTTATCGAGGACTTTCCAGAGCTTTTAGATAGGAACGGTGTCAAACGCTTTTGGAAGGTCAACAAAGAGCAGATGTTATATATCTGTATTGGTTGCCACTTTTTTATTACAAGAGGAATATATGGTCCATACACGATCGTCTCGTACGGAACCCTGCCTGTTCTTCTATATCATATGGTGCAGACTCCCTTTCAATTATATTTCGCAGTCTAATTTTTAAACAGTTGGAAAGAGACATTTATTTTTTTTATTTTTGAGAGGCTTATTCCAAAATTAAATTAGAAAACCTTTAAATTAAATACATTTATTTTTCTTCTCGATTTGTTTAATTTCACATTTATGGAAAACTAATTTAATATCATTAAAAAATTAATAATTTTACTTTTTTCTGCGCTTGTGATAACAGCTATAAATATTTGAATTTCTTAAATTTATTGCCAACCAAATAAACAAAATCGGAATAGCCACTTATTTCCATAATTTTGGATCGTTTTTTAATATTTGTATTTGAATAATAGGATACAAATTAGACTTAATTTCATTCAAAGTTATAATCTTTTAACTATTACCCATTATAAATTTGTTTCTACTATTTCTCAGTGTTACTTAGTTGCTTTCATACATCAATAGCTTATGCTGACTAATGCGATGGTGCTTAATACTCTGGCCCAGTCTGCGGTTTTTCACTTTAATAGCAAAGCCTGTGGTAATGGACCAAACTTGAGCCCTTAATCGTCATGAAATGGGCCATCTAACCACTTGGGATCCATAAAGTCTTTAAATTAAAGCTGATATTAAATGAAGATAAACATGTTCATTGCGTTTGATATAAATGAGTTATACCAAACCCTTTTAACGAAGCCGAAGTTGTCTTCAAAATATCAATTTTATAATTAATAACAGTTTCTATTTCTAGTCAACCATTAAATTGTCTTTAGAGCATGAAATCAGAAAAGCTTCTTAATGTTGTGTCATTCCGGTTAAATAATTTTTAGTTTCCTACTCATATTTTTTCTGTTAATATACATAGTTATTTATGCGATTCGAAAGGGATTATTTTAGGTCATTAAAAGACCACTAGGGCTAACGGTGTAATGTAGAATGTAGAATGTCATTAAAAGACCACTAGGGCTAACGGTGTAAACAGAGATGCACTTTGGGCAATTATGCAAAAATTCGGAGTACCTACTCAACAAATTTCTTATAGTGTGTAAAAGCCTCAATAATAACAAGTAGAGAAGAGTGTCACATCATGGATCACTGAGCGATCCCTTCATGACGAATACAGGAGTTAGGTAGAGATGTGTCTTAGCCCCTATTCTATTCAACATACTCATGGCAACGGTCTCTATTATACCTAATGGACAGCAAACTGCAGGAAAGAGGAATAGGTGTTAGATATATATATGAGAGCGGTCTGTTCAATATAAAAAAACTCAGGGCCAAAACATGTACAAAAATTTATCACAGAACTTCAATACGCTGATGACTGCGCTCTAGTTGGAAAAACGTTACAGCAATTAATTAAGAAATGCTGTAATGTGTGAAAACACATACACCTGAACACACGAGGCTTTGGGCCTTAAGCTGAAAATCGATAAAACTAAAAACCATGTGCACTCCCCTGGAAAATCATAACAATTCTGTAAAAATTGGAGAAGAACTATTGGAATGTGTAGCGGAATTCAATTAACTCGGTAGTTTGACTTCGGAAAAGGCCAATATCGACTCTGGAATTCAGAACAGAATTAGCAGCGCCTCAAGAGCATTCTGGAAATTAAAAGACAGAGTTTTCTACAATCATGACTTGAGCACAAAAACCAAACTTGCAGTGTACCGAGCAATAATAATCCTCACTATATTATATGGAATATGGAAGCGAAACCTGGGTGTCTTACCACCGGCACACGAACGCATTAAACAAATTGCAACAAAGACACCTTAGACAACTGTTAAGAATCAAATGGTACCATCATGTCTCAAACGTATCACTCCTTCAAAAAGCTAGTTGCGAGAGCGTTGAAGTGATTACTAAATCCCGCTTAATATGGGCTGGCCACGTAAGCAGGATGCAAGAAAACCGCCTACCGAAATATCTTCTTTACGGTGAGCTTGTAGTGGGTAAAAGGAAACCGGGTGGACAACTCAAAAGATACAAGAATATTTTCCATGAAAACTTAAAGGTGATAAGTATGCAGAATCAGTGGGAGGAAGCAGTGCTATACCTATAAGAAGCCAATAGCAGCCAATAGAACGCAATGGAGAAAAATTGTAAACTAAGTTAACAACCGGCAATCAAAAAGTAAAGACGCCAACAAAGTAATGAAATTTTTGAATGTCCGGAGTGCAGAAGAGAGATAAAATCACGTATCGGCACAGTTACAGAAAAGTAGAATTTTTTTAGAATGTAATTACAACAGCTACAATTTAATATTATTTTCTTAAGGTACAGAGTGACCCAAATAATTTAGAATATTAAACTTGTATTTTATTTAACGAACCGTCCTAATAGGGCGGCCCTATATATTATTACATTTTTGGTTTTCATTGAGGTTTACCGTTTACCTCACTTAAATATTACCATTTTTTAAACATTTAACATTTTTAACTTTTATTTAACATTATTTATTTAACATTATTTATTTTCATAATTTTATGAAAAAAATATTTACCAAATCTTGTGTCCCAATAATGAAATTAATACTACGTTATAGAGAGTGTCTACAAATTAATTTTAAATAAAAACTAGCTGTAAACGGCAATATCTTGTTTAACTTAAATGGAATTTAAAGGAACACTTATTTTGCAAGCGTCAGATGCAAAGTTTAATTAACTATCAACTTTACTTTAATAATTAAATATTATTATCATTTTTAGCTATATCTTCATTTTTTTGACTGATGTCACTATACCACAGACTATACTATTATCGCCATATACCTACATAAAACCTTTTCAATTTAGATGATTTTTTATAAATTTACAAAAATACCTACAGATGTTAATAATGCTAATATTGTTAGAAGGAAACCATGTACATAATTATACAGGGTGTTTCAAAAAACATGTGCCATCTTTCGTGGGGCGATTCCTCACGTAAAAACAAGATTTATTTTTCATATCAACATAGGTCCGATTCTGCTTTGTTTTGTAGCTACAGAGTGTTAAAGTCTTAATATTTTTTCTTAATACCTCTAGCGTTTCGAATGAAATTTTGAGGGTAGAGTTACTATAAATGCGACATATTTTAAAGAAAAAAAGTGTCGGCATCTTCACCAGGGACGTGCATATTGGTTACCACTGGAATATTTTTCGAAAAAAAGCATGTACGCCACTGACTTGTTTTCTTTTGTTAGCGAAATAGTGTAAGCAGTTTAATGCCGATTAAAAGTTGTCTCTTGATATTTTGTCGATTTCGGCATCCTTGATGAGATAAACGCAATTTTATTAATTTGCCTTGATCCAAGTCTAATAGAAACTTTTTAAAAAAATTTAATATCATTAACTTGCCAAAGTTTTAAATTAGTATATATTGATTCCTCATCAAAAAATATGAAAAAGAGTCCCTATAAACATGAGCATGGAAATGTATAGTATTAGAGTTACAGTGATGAGGTTTTTTGTAATTATCTTAAATACTATTATATATAATATACTATTATCTAAATAATTATTTTTTATTTGAAACTGCTGTAGGTTGGACTAATATTAATAATAACTAATAATAATAATATTTAATAATAAATTAGGTAAAACATATAATTTATTAATTTTATTTTTATTTTAATTTTATTAATTGTGATTAATAAAATTGTGTTTCTCTCACCAAGGAGGCCGAATTTGACAAAATATCAAGAGATAACTTTTAATTGGCATTAAACGGCCTACACAATTTTGATATCAAAAGAAAAAAATCAGTGGCTCACATGATTTTTTTTGAAAATATTCCAGTGATAACTCATATGCACGTTCCTAATGAATTTACCGACACTTTTTTAGCATTAAAATATTTAGTACTTATAGTAACTTTTACCCTCAAAATTTCATTCCAATTACTAAAAATACTTGAAAGAAAATTATAATAAATCTAAAGATTATTAAGATTTTAACACACTGTAGTTACGAAACAAAGCAGAATCAGACGTATCTTGATATGAAAAAAAAACCTTATTTTTACATGAAAAATTTCTCCAAGAGAGATGGCACATGTTTTTTGAAACACCCTGTATAAATTTACAAAAAATACCTACAGATGTTAATAATGTATATTATTAGAAGGAACCCATTTAAATATCTCTAAAAGAGCACCAATTAAATATGCCGATATTTCCCCCTAAATTTTAATTAATTATTTGTCTTCATTAAAAATTGTTCTAAATAAATGTGCATTTGAATTAAAAATTTGAATCAGATTTGAAAAGAAAAAAAAAACGGAGAATATACCTACAAAGTTATATGCTTGTGATCATATTCTTTGATATAAATAGGCATTCGTTAATATCTGTAGGTACTCTTTCAACATTCGTTGGTTCTCTAAAAAAATCTAAAATATTGTTGCGGACCCGTGTGGACTCGACCTAACCTAACTATATGTTCCGCCCTCAGATGACCTTAACATCGCATTAAAGAATAGACACCGTAATGATTCATTCGTTCGAGAAGAATCGAGACCCACTAGAATGGACTAGTACATACGAGAACATTCGAAAACCTTCTCTATGCACCTAACGATCATGGACTATTCTAGATTTCTTTTGCTGTAGGTATAAAAGCCGGCGGCAGTGGCCTAGAGAGGGCAGTTATAAATATACAGTTGACGCGCTAAAATTCAAAATAAATTCTTAGTTATAAATCGTTTGTAAATAGTTCTATAAGTCTTTTATCGTTATTATTTTTGTTAATTAGTGTTAAATAAATAGTGTTTAAATAAATTGTGACTTTCTATCCACACGGAACCGACGAAAAACCTAACAATTGGTGTCAAGTGTGGCGTGTGATGATAGATTAGAAGAATAAAAAAGACTGACCATGGCTCTGAAAAAATAATTGTTGAAAGACTTGAAAGTGTCCGAGCTGAAATGCATATTGGAAGAGAGAGAGTGCGAAACAGATGGAAAGAAAAGCATTTTGCAAGCTAGACTGAGAGACGTTTTGGTGGAGGAAGGTGAGGATCCTGACACATTTTGCTTTGAGTTGGAAGGTGTCGTGCCTACACAAATTAGACGACAACTTGAACAATTTGAATAGTAAAATGACAGAGAATTCTAAAAAATTAGACGACAACTTGAACAATTTGAATAGTAAAATAATTGACTTGGAAGTTAATTTAGAAGAGAAAATCAGTGATAAAATTAATATTTTAGAAGATAAGATCGCAGAAAATTCCAGGGAATTAGAAGAAAAGATTATAGAGAATTCTACGGAGCTACAAGACAAAATAACACAAATTGAGGACGATGTAAATAAAAAAATCGAAATTTTAAAACAAGAAATAGAAAAGGACAATTCACCAAAATGTCAAGAAACATCGGAGGCACCGAAACTAGTCGAAAATAAGTATATCTCAAAGTCAGTTATTAAGCCTCCACAGTTTGACGGAAAAACCGCTTGGGCCAATTATTTTGCCAGTTTGAGGCCGCTGCGAGAGCGAACGGATGGACAATCGCTGAAAAGGCTACCGCTTTGACTGTCGACTGCGAGGAGATGCGACTGATATCCTGCAGACACTGTCACCATCGGAACAGGGAGATTATCAGCAATTGGTACGACATTTAGAAATGAGGTACGGCCAAGCTCATTTGGAACATGTCTATCATTCACAGCTAAAAAATCGCATTCAAAAGTCAAATGAGTCTCTGCAGGAGTTTGAAGCCGACGTAGCCCGCCTGGTTCGCCTTGCGTATCCTGCTACGCCCGAGAATGTTATGGAGCGGTTGGCAGTACAGACATTCTCCGATGGCTTACGTGACAGGGAGACAAGGCAAGCGCTTCTTCTAGCCCACCCAACGCGCTTGGTGGATGCTTTAGCACGTGCCCTAGAATTTGAGGCCGCGAAACAGTTCTCGGTCTCTAGTGAGAGTACGGGCGGTCAACCAATGTTCCGACAAATCCGTGGAAAGCATTGTACGGAAAGTCATGGAGGAGTACATGGGCAAGAAAGGACCGACTTGTTGCTGGAATTGCGGCCAGGCAGGACACGTAAGAAGTCACTGTCAAGAAAAAGACGTGGACTCGGTTTCGCCAAGTGTCGAATCAAAGGGACACATATGGAGCAGTACCCAACAGGTTCCAACGAAAACTGTTCAAGTCGCATCGCTACAACACAAGTTCAACAGCATTTTTGTGGCTAGTTTCGTGGATGGAGAGTTACGGACCATGCTGTTGGATACGGGTGCGACCAAAACGATCATCAGGCCGGATATCCTTAAAACATCAAAAAGGATTAAAACAACACAATGGCGACTACGTACAGCTACAGGAAGCTGCGCTCTCATCCATGGAGAGGTAGATCTTAATTTTGTTATCGGAAGCACCTGTTTTAATCATCGAGTGTTAGTAGCAGACATCGAAGATGAACTTATTCTCGGAATGGACATCGTGACCACTAGAGGTTTTGAACTAAACCTCAAACAAGAAATTTTGAAAATAAATGAAGAAGAAGTGGTTCTACATCGAAAATGTGAGGAGACGCTTCGCGTGGTAGTAGCAGAAGATGTTTCGATCCCTGAGCGCTGTGAGATATTTTTGGATGGTCGCCTGGAAGGTAAAACGAATAATGGGAGTATTATTCTGTTGGAGCCAAGGAACCATGACAGCGAAATAGGACGAGGGGTCGCTGTTGGAAAACCCCTGCTACGAGCGAAGAAGTCTGTACCGGTAAGAGTAATGAACACGAATTATCATTCTGTATCCTTGAAGAAGGGAACCCTGTTAGGGTACTGTTGTTCGGCCTCCTCAGTCATTCGAAGCGTGGAAGCCTCCAAAGTTTCGATTTCAAAAATTCCGGACAAAATGGTTAAGGAGTTAGTAAACGTTAAGGGATTATTTCCCGAAGATAGTAGAAAATTGAGAAACCTGATAATCAAGTATCAAGATGTGTTTGATAAAGGAGAAGCAGGACATAGAGGTCGTACCAATTTAGTACAACATAAAATTGACACCGGAGATGCACGACCAATCAAACAAAATCCGAGTAGACTGCCGCTCGCCAAACGTGAAGAAGCTGACAAAATCCTTCGAGAAATGAAAGAAGAGGGTGTCATCGAACCATCTAACAGCCCGTGGACATCGCCGGTAGTACTAGTAAAGAAGAAAGACGGTACCACCAGGTTCTGTGTTGATTATCGGCAACTTAATAATGTTACCAAGAAGGATAGCTATCCCCTGCCGAGGATAGACGATACTCTAGACACGCTGGCGGGGTCAACGATATTCTCTACGTTAGATCTGAAGAGTGGATATTGGCAAGTCGACATGGCGCCGAAAGACAGAGAGAAGACAGCGTTCTCGGTGGGCTCCGGACTGTGGCAATTTACCGTCATGCCTTTTGGATTGTGCAACGCGCCAGCTACCTTTGAGAGACTAATGGAGTCTGTGTTAAAGGGACTATCCTGGACTACCTGTTTAGTGTACCTGGATGACATCATAGTGGTTGGGAAATCCTTTGACGATCATCTGAAGAATTTGGAAGAAGTTTTCAAGCGACTAGGGAGCTCTGGTTTGAAACTTAGCCCCAAGAAATTTCATCTGTGTCAAGAAAAGGTACACTACTTGGGCCATGTAGTCTCCTCCCAAGGAGTTGCGGTAGATCCACAGAAGACCAAGACAGTGGAAGAGTGGCCGATACCTAAAGATAAACATGAACTACGAAGCTTTTTGGGACTATGCACATACTATCGACGCTGTGTACAGGGTTTCGCCACCATCGCAAAACCATTGACCAGACTTACCGAAGGCGAGAGGCGTTTCTCTTGGGACTCAGATTCTGACGAAGCATTCCGAAAATTGAAGAAGGCCCTGACTAGTGCGCCCATACTTAGCTACCCTCTTGGCAACGGAAACTTTATATTGGATACCGACGCTAGCAATGTTGCGTTAGGCGCTGTTCTGTCTCAGATCCAGGATGGTCAAGAAAAAGTCATTGGTTATTTTAGTAAGACCTTGTCAAAACCGGAAAGGAACTACTGTGTAACCAGACGAGAATTACTAGCAGTGGAACACTTCTACAAGTATCTCTATGGAAGAAAGTTCTTGTTAAGAACAGACCATGCTGCTTTGAAATGGCTGTTGCAGTTTAAGAATCCTGAAGGTCAGGTAGCTAAATGGATTGAACGATTACAAGAATTTGACTTCGATACAGAACATCGAGCTGGGGCAATCCATCGGAATGCCGACGCACTTTCCAGAAGACCTTGCCCTAAGGACTGTAAGCATTGTTCCCGAGCAGAAGAGAAAGAAGTGAAACTCCTAAGAACAACTGTGGTTAATGATAGTTGGCAACCCGAAGATCTTGCAAATGACCAAACCAGTTACCCAGAATGAGGTTTAGTAATTAACTGGAAAAACACAGGCCAAAGACCAACGTGGGAAGAAGTTTGCAGATATTCGCCGAACGTAAAGTCGTACTGGGCCCAGTGGAATTCCTTGGTAATAGATAACGGACTACTTCGCCGTGTGATCGAGAGACCGGAGGGACAAGAAGAGAGAAGGCAGATCGTCATTCCAAAGAAGAGGGTCCCAGAAGTCTTGGAGGAAGTTCACAATGGAACCAGCGGAGACATCTTGGTGTTACCAAGACACTTGGCAAGCTGCGTGAACGGTTCTACTGGGTGAACTGCAAAGAAGATGTGAGGGCCTGGTGTAAGAAATGTGACATTTGCGCAGCCATTAATGGGCCACAAAAGCGTGGTAAAGCCCCTATGCGCCAGTACAATGTTGGTAGTCCCTTCGAACGAATAGCGATCGACGTGGCTGGTCCTTTCCCGGAGACGAACGATGGCAACAAATACATTGTGGTAGTAATGGATTACTTCAGCAAATGGGTCGAGGCCTACGCGTTGCCAAATCAAGAAGCGTCCACGATTGCTGATGCCCTTGTTAAAGAATGGATCTGCAGGTTTGGTGTTCCCATGGAGCTTCATTCAGATCAGGGAAGAAACTTTGAGTCCAATCTGTTCCAAGGCGTCTGTGAAGTCCTGAACATCCGCAAGACCAGGACGACTGCTCTACATCCACAATCCGATGGGATGGTTGAACGCATGAACAGAACTATCAACCGTTATCTGGCCAAAGTAGTCTCTGACCACCAAAGAGACTGGGACAAATTTCTTCACCTGTTCCTGTTGGCCTACCGTTCATCCGTCCAAGAATCTACAGGGCAAACTCCAGCCAGCATCGTTATGGGACGGGAAGTGCGCCTACCCTGTGATCTGAAATTTGGTTGCCGACCGGGAGAAGAAGTCGCCGGAGAAGATTATGTCCACACACTACGTCAAAGGATGGACGACATTCATCAGAGAGTCCGCCTAAATATTCAAAGTGCTAGTGACCGAATGAAGGAACACTACGACATTCAAGCTGAGCATGGAGGATACCAACCAGGGAAGTTGGTGTGGCTATATAACCCGCAGAGACGTCGTGGGTTATCTCCGAAGCTACAATCCTCGTGGGAAGGGCCATACGAAGTCATGGATAGAATTAATGACGTCGTATACCGTATCAGAAAATTGCCAAAAGGAAAACCGAGGGTAGTCCATTTCAACCGTTTGAGCCCCTACCAAGGCGAAATAGAAGATCGTGCTGGGACCGTGAGAACCTGCAGCTTTGATCCCCCTGATTCGGAGATGTCCTTTGACGATTTCATGGCCCGATACAACAGCAGTGAGAAGGCTCGCTATGGTGTAACCAAAGAAGATCAACGAGACCTCTTTTCCGTGCCTCCTGATTATTCGCTCGCTCATTGTGTGGCTCGAGATTTGCGGATGTCCAGAGGAATCGCTGCGACGTTCAATGAGAAGTTTGGGCGTGTCGGAGAACTACGCCGACAGGATCCAGAGGTTGGAAGCGTCTTGAGGCTAACCGACAATGCACATGGTCAAGCAAGGCACATCTTCTACCTGGTCACCAAGGAATGGTCCCCGAGTAAGCCGACTTATCTCAATCTATGGAAGACCCTGATTGAACTGAGAGAAGCCCTGCTAAACAACAACATTGCACGATTAGCCATTCCGAAGCTGGCGTGTGGACTCGATGGTTTGAGTTGGCGTACAATCCGGAACATGATTGAAGTCTTGTTCAGATTTACGGGAATCGAGATCCTCGTTTGCTGCTACAACCCAAAGCTGAGATCGGGAGAGAAAACTGTAGACTGCTATTTCTACCAGACTTCGCAATGTACCAGGGGCCAGCTTTGCAAATACCTTCATTCACCGTGTACATCTCGGGACGAGCATGTACCTAAGAAGGGGGCAGTGTTGCGGACCCGTGTGGACTCGACCTAACCTAACTATATGTTCCGCCCTCAGATGACCTTAACATCGCATTAAAGAATAGACACCGTAATGATTTATTCGTTCGAGAAGAATCGAGACCCACTAGAATGGACTAGTACATACGAGAACATTCGAAAACCTTCTCTATGCACCTAACGATCTATGGACTATTCTAGATTTCTTTTGCTGTAGGTATAAAAGCCGGCGGCAGTGGCCTAGAGAGGGCAGTTATAAATATACAGTTGACGCGCTAAAATTCAAAATAAATTCTTAGTTATTAATCGTTTGTAAATAGTTCTATAAGTCTTTTATCGTTATTATTTTTGTTAATTAGTGTTAAATAAATAGTGTTTAAATAAATTGTGACTTTCTATCCACACGGAACCGACGAAAAACGTAACAATATCAAGATTCTATGGGCAATTATATTGATAAATAGTAATAAATATAGTCTGAATTATAAAAATATGCATTTCCTACAAAGATTTGAAGACAGGAAGACATAATTAAAAATAAGGGGTATAATACAATTTGACAGATTTAAATTTTGCATTTGATTCACGCAAAATATATATAGAGTGTTTCATTCGAGCTATAGAAAATTTTATGGAACAGCTTAAAATACACGTTCTAAAAATACAAAATATTTTGATTAAATATCATTTGGTAGAACTTCTTTGGCTTACTTCAAATTTAGCCAGAAAATAACTCAACGAAACTATGTCTAACGATAGAAGGAACGGCCTGAATAGGCATCCTAAAATTGACATTAAAACAATTTTACTTCTAACTAAAAATGACAACAGTTATGGTCATATATTCTATGATTTGACATATTTAAATTAAATTTACACATTAATATTTAAACTCATATTATGACTTTAAATATTTTCTATATTTCTTATCAGTAATATTTTATAGAAGCTATATCAAAAAAGTATAGTTTAACATGAATAACTTACCAATGTCAACGGCAACACATTTTAATCAATTTTTGAACTGATTCACGATTCACTTTCGCACATTGATTATCGCACCAACTAGATTAATCACTAATTTGTAGATTCCACCTGAAATAGAAAATATACCTATTAATTATGTAAACAAAGAAACAAATTATAAAAAAATATTGTTTTCAATAATATATAGATAGAAAAATTCATTGTGGTTCATAAAATATTAATTTGCAAATATCATCTTAATATCAGAATCTTCAACTATATTGATATTTTGTTGTTTTTTTGTTGAATACGAAAGATGGTTTATATATTTTGCATATAGAAACATAGTAGGCACCCTAGCATGTATAAAATATCAAAATTAACTGTTATCTTTAGTTAACTATACACAGCGATCGCTATCTTTTATGCCCATCCTTTTCAGGTATGTGCCATGACCTGTGGTAGCTTGAGTAAGAAAATGATCTACCTCCACCAGAGCTGGGCAGTAGTTAACTACTTTTTTTCTAAAAGTAGTTGTATTCTAATTACTTTCGTTCTCCCGGTAGTTATACTCGATTACTTTATGTCAACATAAAAGATTCGAAAAATGTAGTTAAAAAAGTAGTTAACTACTCATTGCTACCTACTTTAGGTATTTTAACTGCTTTTTGAGATTTAACTACTTTTAAGAATATTTAACTACTTTCATCCCTATGTTAAGTGTGGCGTGCCAAAAGTCATGGCGTATATTCGGTAAAAGCGGAGGTTTATTTATTAAATCATTTTACCATGATTATAAATTAATTAAAGAAATATTTATTAGGTACAACACCAATTTACCATCACCTGCAGTTGAACGTATGTTTAGTTTTGCAACCTTGATAAATTCATCAAGAAGACACGCCATCTCTGATAACCTTTTTGAGCAATTGTTTTTTTTAAAGCAAACCTAACATAGACGTTGTATTAAAACTTCACTATTTTTGATAAAGTTTTGCATTTTTATATTAACTAAACAATATTTGTTTAAACCAAACAAAAGAAATTTATTTTTTTGCGTGTGTTTATTTGATTTTCTAGACCCTTTGCTGTTAATTTTTGGAAGTACTGCATTGGGTTTATGCGCCACACAAGTACAGATTTGGTTTTTATTCAAAAAAGTACTTAAATATTTAACTACTAACTACTAAGTAGTACTACTTTTTTAAAAAAGTAGCTTAACTACCGAGTAGTTAAACTACTTTATTGACAAAGTAGTTAGTAGTTATACTCCACTACTTTTCTCAAGTAGTTTGCCCTGCTCTGCCTCCACCCATCCATTCTTGTGCCACTCTGCCACATTTTCAATAAATTTCTTTGCCCAGCCATCATATCTCTGCCAATCCTCCTGCCATTTCATCAAGATGTTTTCTCTTACTTACATCCTATGTGCCTTGTCCAACCTGTAGGTGTCGAATCTTTCCTCTACCTGGCGTACCATAGGCATATCACCAGCCAATGCCAGTACTGCCGTTGTCGGCGCGGTGCTCGTGATACGCAAAGCCAATCTCGTAATCATAGATTGCAACATATTTTCATAATGTTTATATCTTATAGCTCTTCTCCAAATTGAAGCGGCATACAAAATCATAGAACTCACGGCCGATGCCATCGTCCTCCTCCTCATAGCCCTAGACCCGCCAACATTGGGCATTACCCGGGACAATTGCACGTATGGCCTTTTCCACTATTCTGCTGACGTGGGTGGTCATACGCAGACCGCTGTCCAACCACACTCCCATGTAATTTACAGCTTTACAGGGCATAATAGTCACTCCCATGTATCAGCGCTCCAACCTTCCAATTTCCGCTGTCCCACCAAAGCAAGCAACTCAGTCTTCTGCTTTGCCAAGCTGATAACCATGCCAGCCAGCCTGTTTTCGATTATCAGTACCGCAGTCTCCACTTTTATTTTTAACATACTGGGCGTTGAGGCTGTGATCAGGACTGCCAGATCATCTGCGTAAGCAAGAATCTCGCACCCAGGTCCTATCTCCAATCTCAGCACCTGGTCGTAGAAGACATTCCACAGCGTCGGGCCGAGTTTAGCCGTCCTCCACCCCTATTTTCCTGCATGTTAAGTAGGACTGAATTACTCTAACTAGGTACCTGCTTATACCCATTGACCTCAATTGATCTATAATCCCCCCCCCCAGGAAGCAGAGTTAAATGCGTTTTTCATACATCCAACGTGAGAAGGGCTACGTATCCTCTACTCTTCCAGTTGCGTTGCCTTAGCAGGTTGACCTTGTCCACAATTATGCTAAGAGCATTTATTGTTGATTTGCCCTTTCTGAATCCAAATTGCTTATCGAACAATTTATCCTTTTTCGTCCAGTTCAGTCTCAAGTCTAATATTTATTAAGGACTCGTAGAGTTTCCCGCTGGCATTAATTAGACATATTAGTCTGTAGATTATCGCAGATGAACTCTCTATTTTGGGCTTTTCAATCAAAACCAGCTTTCCAACCTTCCACAGTCTCTATAAACTCTGCAGGGCAATAAGTTGATAAATCCTATGATATATACCTAGTAAAAATATAGAATAAGCGGCAAGAACCTGATAACCACCAGCCGTCCAGTGCTCTCCTGTAAAATCAGTGAAATGGCGCTTATCATATTTTTCTCCGGGACCCTTCAATTAATTATAGTTTAAAATATTAACAGATCTGATAACGACAAATCTACTAAAGAAGTAAATGCTAAAACAATGTCTTTCTTAGACAATGCAAATGATGTGCTAATTAAAAACTTACCCTAGCCATTGTATTAGATTTAAACTTTTGCCGCAAACGGAAAGTTTTTCAACAAGTGCAAATTATGCTGATGGCCTTCCGACTTGTAGATTTTCAGTTCTTTGCGGAGACTCTTTTTCGTTGTTTTTTTTTTGACCGTCCTTCTATTTAAATACCTAAATTGAGTTCCTTTGCTTTTTTAAATGATATTAGCAGACAAAAGCGGTTGTCAAATTTTCGTAAAATAATACAGAGAATCATTATTCCAAAAAAAATTCAATTGAACTTTTTGATTATTTCTTATTCATTGAGATAATTTAAACTTATTTATCCAAAAATATCCTTATGGGTTTTTCAACGATTTCTTGTAGACGTATCTGTTTTAAAAAGTAAAGTGTTCTCGAATAGTTCAATTTAAATATTTTAAATAGTTTTTTTTTCTTGATTCTTTATATTTTTTTTGCTTCCGACGACGGAAAGAGAAAACTTTCCGAAACGTTAAGCATTTTTCTCTTTGTTAGGCAAATTTTTATTACTGTAAACACAACTTCTGACAAGCAGCGTCCGTTTAGGTTTAACGCAGAAGTGTTTACAAAAAATAACTATTTTATTTTGTAGATTTTTCTTGCAGTGCAGTGGCGAAAAACCCATAAGGATATTTTTGGATAGATGAATCCGCCACATAGGTATAGACATTTTTTAAACTTATTTCAACACTAAAATTTTCGAATGAAATCTAGATGTCGCAGGCGTATCGAATAACTCGGCATTTTGCAAAAAGACTAAGCATATTATAAAACGACGGCGTTTTTAACAAAAGAAGGATATTTTACAAAGATCCTATCTGTTATCAGTCGCTTTGCAAAATACCTAATGAAGACTAGTCAGATTGCACAAAACATTTTACGCTGGATTGGTATAACTAACCTAAATTCTCTCTTTCAAACTTTGGAAATAATAGCACAAAAAGTGATAATTCTGTTAAATAGAGTATGGTTAAGGATGATTTTCATAAAGATCTAAATTCATTTTATTCTAAAAGAAAGTACAGTTTCACAAAGAAGCAGCCCTGTACACAGGGCTGCTTCTTTGTGACACAATTAAATGAGATATTAATATTAAGGTTTTAATATATTTTGTATTTAAAATTATGTTATTTCTAATTAAAATTTATAAAATAGGATTCAAGTTGTGTTTTCGTATAAACATAATAAAATTTTGACATAAATAAATATTGTTTTTGTATAGGAACATGGGGTATTTTTATTTAAGCGGAAATTATTCAATACGAGATTGAATATGCTTATGCTCATGGCTGACTAAACTTTGATCATTTTTTTAATCTGCCTGGCCTCGATTCTCGATTTGGCATTTTGTAAAATGACTGAAAATAGGCAGTTTTTCTTGTAGAAGTGTACAGAAAATACCATCATTCTTTAATATGCCTAATTCTAATTAGACTTTTTGCAAAGTGACTGAAAATAGATACCTAGGCTTTTTGTCTTGCTTTTTGTATAAATTCCTTCTTTTGTGTAAAAAGCCGGCTTTTTATTATGCCTAGTCTTTTTGCAAAAAAGCGGATTATTCTATACGCTTGCGACATATATTTTTCCTACTCAATGCAACATAAACACCACAATATTGTCAAGGTGTATTACTGGTTGCATAACTGCATACTGCTAAAAAATCGCAACGTGCCTTGAGGAACCTGGCGCATTCGCCAGAAAGTAAAGAAAATTATAGAATTCTTTAGAAAAATCTAGAAACAACCGCCCGGGGGTATATAAGCCCCGCGCTTTGACAGTTGGACAAGTTTGAAGTTTGAAGTCTAAGTCTGAAGTTTGAAAATACCGCGAAATACCGTTAGAGTAATAGTAGTTGCATAAGTTGTGTTGTAAATAGTATAAGTTGTGTACAGAGTGAAACAAATAAATTCGTTAGTATTTTATCGTGAGTTTAAATAGTGGACCCACGGAATCCGTAACAATATTATAGTCTGTATAGAGGTATTTTGAAAAATGGAACCATTTTTAGATTAAAAGTGACAAATTGTTCCAAACATGCTCCATACCAGGTTTCTTGATTACATTTCATTTTTATGCATACCTGGCATATTTCATGAAGCTGGCGAACTATTAACTGATTTTGAACAAAGTATCCAACAATTCTAAAAACAAGAAATAAGCGTCTTATCTAACAATGTCAAAATCTAAACAAATTAGGCAAAGATACAGGCCTCGTGCACTTAAGTAAGTAATTGTTTTTTAAGAAACTTAAATACCCATCCTAATTTTCATTATATTTGAAAATTATTACACCTCCTGTACTAAAATGTCCGTTCCATCTAAAAGGAGAACAGAAATATGTACCGCTGCGGTAGTGTTTGTATCAAGTGAATGTGCATACCTTTCACTCCCCGACAGCACCGCCAGCACTAAAGGTAGGATATTTTACTTTCCAACACTGCAACATGCCACAACGACGTGCGACACTGCGGTGTACCGTAAATTTAATCTAGCACTAATCAAATCGGTATGTTGTTTAACCTATCGACTTGCGGCAGCGACATGGCGGCATCGCACATGTCGCTGCGGCACGTCGCACAGTGGAACGAACTTATGGGAGCTGTTGGACATGAGGTTTTCTTCTCAACACTTTTAATCCAAAAGACGAAAAAATGATTTTTATATACCGTAATAATGTATAAACAGAACAATTTTAAACTTTAATGAAAGAAAGTGGTTGGCTCGTTACAAACCATCTACAGGGTGACCTAAAAATATAGTATGTTTTGGAAAAATCTTACAAGTTTTAAATGCTTATAAACTTTGCCAAACTGTCGTGGAATGTTTTAGTTTTGATCCTTTTAAAAAGAAATAGCTTTAGATTTTACCACTGAAATCTAAGACTACTGATACCGTGTTATAAAAATATGGTAATTAAGGGCTTATGGTAATTAAATTGCTAATATCTTCGATTTGAAAGAAGATATCAAGATGCGGTTTTCACTGACTTTTTAAGCTTTCATTACTCTTTACTATCAGCTAAAATGGCATATACCATCGCATTTATTTTTTTTTTTTTGAAAAAACGCGCAATGTTTGTTGATTTGTAAGACAGCGCCCCCTAGCATCTACGTTCAAAAGCTTACTATTATTGTTTATATGGTATAATATAGAGTAAGAAACGGTCTTTTAAACGAGCCCCCGAGTTGGATTCCGTCCATCCAGTCCGGAATTATTAATACTTAAATAAAAACAGATCTAACCTTCCCCCACCACTTTATTTTGGCAGATAGGGGAAAATGGTTCTAACAAAAAATATTCAGAATTTACTATTATTTATAGTACCCCTTATCTAGGCAAAGTTGTGTAAAAACTCCATTTTCTTATTTTTTATAGCAGTTGCGCCCTCTAGCGGCCATTCTACAAATTTGAAAATAATTTCCTGCATTTTCTCATGGTCTCTTTAGTTATGAATATTTTTTCCGCAAGCCTCACGGCTAAGACTTTCCGAGATATAGCCGAGAGCTATTCTTAGTGGGACACCCTGTACAATAACTTTATTATAAGCAAAGAATATAACAGTAAATCAACGCACTAGAATATTTTTATTACAAACAAAAAACCTCAACACTTGCACTTTAACCCTCTTTCTTTTTCCAATAGTTTATAAGTTTTCCATATATTTGTAGCACCCTGTATCTGTTTTTGATTTTAGCGTCATTTTGTATTTATCCAATTAATAATTAAATATTAATAAATTTATAAAAAAATAAAGATAATTTGACTCTAAAAATTTTAAATTAATTTATTGGAATTGAAAAGGTTTTTGATTTTAGTATAGCATGTATTAGTAATATATTAAATGGAAATTTTTAGAGGGGGGCAAGCTGGGGCAAGATGTTAAATTAGTTTCGTTATTAGAAAGGCTTAATCTACCTTGTGATATATATAAAGTCTTGGCCAACTTTGGCCATTTTTTTATTTTTCTACATACACATTTTTTTGCTACTAAATATAGTATTTAGCAGCAAAAAAATGTTTATGTGTCTCTTATATACAATTGTTCTCCCAAACTTTTGTGACTATATATATCTTTTATTTTAAAGTGAAAACAATCGTTTGCACTAATATGTATAGTTAAAAAAAATTATTAATGTCTTTGCCAGTTTTTATAAAACTAGGTTGTTTCACAAGAAATGAATACCATAATTAAGTCAGTGTAATATCTTCATTTGAAACTTTTCAAACAGACATATAATTAAAAATATTTTTTTGAGTTGGATAAAATATAACGGTCTGGACTTTAAGTAATTCAAATCTTCTACCAAAATTATTTAATTTAAAATTTTATTTTTAAGTCAATGTCCAACATTTTATATTGGGTCTTTCCACCGTGCGTCGTCGAGAAAAATAAAATCTTTTCTGAACGACATCGCAGCTAGTACTTTTGTAGCATCCACCGCGTCGGCGTCGGTCTCTTTAGATTTTTTGGCCGTTAAATCATTTGTTTTTTTTTCTGCCATGTCACAAACATGGGGTGATGACGTCGACGAACGTTTAGTAGATTGTGTACGTACATTTCTAGTTCTCTAAAAGATGAAAAGAAACTCATATAAGGATAAGGTGGCCAAAGACAATGCATGGAAAAATATCTCGAAGTATATATCAGAATGTTTCTGAAAAGGTTCAGGAGCGTGAAGTAGTAGAGCTAAATTTTCTTCTTCTCATCATAAAGCAACATAACCGCAGCAATATTACGACGAATAGCGTTCATCTTAATAAACTGCACTGCTTCGAACGACTTGCTGAACTGAACTGTCGCATAGTAAGAAAACAAATTTGTCGCAAACCCGCAATCCGCGTCGCCACAGTTTATCGCACGTCGCTATCTCATGTCGCAGTGTCGGAAAGTAAAACATCCTACCTTAAAGATGATTCACGGTACACCGGATCGTGCCCAAGCCGGGCACGTTTCGTGAAGTAGACACCGAGCCACGTCCGGGCCTTCTGTTTATGCTACACCGAGTTGATAACGGGGCTCGTATTAGTTCTGAGTATATTATAAAACACAGCCCCATAAACACACGAAGATTTAATACGAACAATGCCAAAGTTCTCGCAAGTGAAATTGGTACCAATTACAGTTGATGAAGAAAGAACAACACCTGCTCAAAGGGTAAGATGAAGGACCTATCTTTTTCATTACATCCTTTCATTGTCCAGTTTTATGCATTCCCTGTCATTAAATACTGCTGTAAGATTCAGTACCTACTACAGACATAATAAAAAGTGTACTTTGTTTATACCATAACTGCAGATTGCAGTCGGGGCACCAGGAAAAGTACATTCATGCTTTCCGCAACGTGGCGGGAACGGAGCGGATCCGAGAAAAAAATGTACCTACGCCGACATTTCTGGGACGGGGCACGGACGAGTTCCGGCGAAGCTCGGATCGTGCTCGGCCTGGCATGAATGTATATGTGTAAAGAACACTTGACAATGTTTGGCCGTGTCTTCACCGACGCACGGCTCGGACCCGTTACGGTGTAGCGTGAAGCATCCTTTAACCGTAACAGAAACGACACGGTAAAATGTACCTACTATTAATACAGAATACTGGCCACACAATATAATAATCTATAATGGGTAGTTTTTAAAATGTAACAATTTTTAAATTAACTTTTCTACACGATTAGAATTATCTCAAAATTTAGCAATCGCAAATTATTACGATTGATGCTTTTATAACTATAGAATTTTTTTGTAATTACGTCCTTTCCAAACTTTTAATAGTAGGCGTTCGTTTATCATCAAAACTGAATCGTATAGCAAATCAAACACTTTCGAAATATTAGATAACCAATCATAAATCATATATATTTTGGTGAATAGTAAAACAGATTTTCCTACTTTTTTGTGGATAATTTTTTCAGCAGAAAGTAACGTTTTCCTAGACTTGACTTGCAAATCAGTGGGTTGTTTTATATATTGTTGCTGCGGATACGAGATTAAACGGATTATTGAAATATCAAGATAATTATTCTATTACTGGTTAAAGTAAACTTTACTAAAGAAAATCCATCTAGATAAATATTGTTTACTTAGAACCGGACACAAAACAATCTCAACACAAGCGAAAATACATAATGTCCCGTAATTTAAAGTAATTGTTAGTTTATATTCTTATTTCACCCCCTTAAAAAAGAGGGTAAATAAAACGGGTCCCTCCCCGGTGGAAAAACCAAGTATTTTACCATAGAAACAGAAATCCAGAAAGTTAAAACTATATTTTTGTAAAATACCATTGGTTATAATACAAATTAAATCTAGCATTCTTACTTGTAAACAAATTTGCGTAATCAGCAAAAAAGGCACTTAAAGTTTCAAGGAATATATCTCCACCCGCCGCTCCAGCAGAAGCTAAAAAACCCATCCTTTTTCCTAGAATGCAATAATAATGCAAACGCATAAATGTAATGCAAAAAATCTAACATAATTGCATAAAAATTACTGAAAATCACTATAAAAGTAACGTAACAAGTCGTAGATTTTAGCCCATAAATGGTTTTAAATAATAAATGACATAATTTGAAATAAATAATACTAAAAAATAAGGAAGTAGTAATATTCTTCAATAAAAGATGATAACTAATAACATTATTCTGAAAAACATAGGCATTTGCTTAGTTAACAATTTATAAAAAAAATTAAAATATTTAATAATCCTTACTTTCTGCTTTTATACATTGATATTTCCAATAAGTTTTGTTATTCTGTTCAAGAAATAGATATAAAATAAAACTTGAGAAATAAGCATCAAAATCTGTTTAAGAAACTTGAATACCGATCCTAATTTTCATTATATTTGAAAAATATTACACCTCCGATACAAAAAGTCTGGTTTTTCAAAATGACCGTTCCATTTAAAAGGAAAACAGAAATATGTACCGCTTCGATAGTTCCAGGGCCGGCGGAAGGAAAATATTGAGACCGGGCGAGTACCTACCCTGGCGCCCCCCCCCCCCTATTAGTTATTATAACTCTCTCTTTCCTTCAATACTATACTTTAACTATAAACATAACAACTAAGCATATTTATGCTACTTCAAAAATCAAGTTTAAAATTCTTCTCTTCGTTCAATCTTAGTCCGCGTTTGTTGTTTTTTCTATACCGGGTGCGTCTTGAAAGTGACTCACCCCTATAACTTTTTTATTTCTTTAGATAAAAAACGAAATTTGGTATGTTAGTATGTGACATAAAGTAGGATTGATTGACATATTCAGTTGTTTTTGGTCCCTTCTTGTTTCATCGAAAAAATATTGATTTTTAAATGGCATCGTCGGTATAATTCTAGTTATTCGATAGATGAAGTCATTCGATTATATGTCAATCTAGTCTAAAGTACCATGGCTGTGTTAAAAGCACTAATTTTTAAACAAGGAGCCTTGGAAAAATAGATTTGATCGTCTGTTTTTCGTGTCTTGTCGTGGCCGGTTAAAAAATGACCAAATCGTATTTTTAATCGTATGTCAATTTTTTCAAAAGGTAAGAAGGGTGGCTCATTAGGATATTTGCTAAAAGCATTTTTTATGAATAATTTTGTACCACACACTTGATATTTCGAGTCAAATTGTCGTTATGGACCAATTGTATGTTACAATTTCAAATAAACCATATGTGAAAATGTCAAAAGTTGACATATGATATGTCATTCTATTCAGAATGTCATTTTCTATCGCATAAAGTAGAGATATACCCAGGTTGCCATTTAAAAATCAAAAGTTTTGGTAACTTCCGGTGAAACAGAAAGTGACCAAAAACAATTGAATACGTCAATTAATTCTAATTTGTGTCGTATACTAACATACCAAATCTCGTTTTTTTCATCTGAAAAAATAAACAAGTTATAGGTGTGAGCCAGTTTTGAGACGCACCCGGTATATAAATCATAAATATAATTGAACTTTGAAAACATTAGTATTTAGTTGCAAGCAAATTCCATTCTTTTTCTATAAGAATTTAAAAAAAAAATAATTTTCTTTTTCACAATCAATTATTTCGTGCAGAATCAGTATACATATGATGAGATACAGTTTTGTCGGCTTTAAAATGAGGATCAGCCAGTGTTTGAGATGCATGCATTCCTTTGTCTTGCTCTAATGAGAAAATTCTATAATTCTGCAACCATTTTTTGTGTATTAGTACATATTCAATCAAGAACAACCAAAATCACTAAAATATTGATATTTTTCCAACTACTGTTATAAATTAATTTAATTATGAGCCAAACTTGTAAGCTTTTTTTTAATAATAAGGATATCGGGATCTTCTTTAGCTTCTTGCGAATAAATATTTGCCGCATATAATTTTACGGCAGATCAGCCATTAATAACAAATAAAGGGTGTGGGTAGTAGACAAAGTGCAATTTTGAGCAATCAGTCTAAAACTGTCAATTTTGCTGACTCTTGATCCAACAACAGTTTGTTTAGAGAAAAGTTATAAAAACAAGAAAAGAAGAGTTATTTACAAAAAGTTAATAGCTTAATATATAAGAGTTATAATAAGAGTTATAAGTAAAATACCACGAACACATTTTTTTTTAATATTTGGCCCTTCCGCCGGCCCTGGATAGTTCTATACGTGTTCGTATCAAGTGATTGTGAAACAAATCCAAATGTGACAATATTTAAATTAACTAAATTAACTAATTAACACAATTAAAATTATCTCAAAATTTAGCGATCGCAAGTTATTACGATTGATGCGTTTATAACTATAGATTTTTTTTGTGATTACGTCCTTTCCCAACTTTTAATAGTAGGCGTTTATCATTAAAACTGAATTGTATAGCAAATCAAACACTTTCGAAATATTGGATAACCAATCATATATACTTTTGGAGAATAATAAAACAGATTTTCCGATTTTGTGGATAATTTTTTCAGCAGGAAGTAACGTTTTGCTAGACTTGACTTGAAAATTTCGAATCTAAACCAAATGAAAAGCAAATGCTGCAAATCATTAGTTGTTTTATATATTGTTGCTGCGGATACGAGATTAAACTGATTATTCAAATAACAAGATAATTATTCTATTACTTAAATTAAACTTTACTAATGGAAATTAATTTAAATAAATTAAATATTGATTGCTTAGAACCAAACACAAAACGTAGTTTTTTCGAAAAATAAAATAATCGATAGTATGATTAACAAAATTAAGTATCTATCTGCTAATCAGAATATTAATATATTGATGCAAATATCTTCTAATGAAAAGTAGCGAAAATACATAATGGCCCGTAATTTAAAGTAATTGTTACTTTATCTTCTTATTTCACCTTCTTTAAAAATTTTAGGGGTAAATAAAATGAGTCCCTCAGAATAATAATAACGTTAATATTTATCATTTTTAATGTAAAATAGAGACGATAAAGCTTTTTAATTTTCACTCTGTTATATTTTTGTACAGTAGGTACTGACTTCTTCCGTTATAGGCAGTTACTCTCCAAAGTGTAATATTTCTGGAAAAACCGGTATTTCACCATCGAAACAGAAATCCAAAAAATTAAAATTATATTTTTGAAAAATACCATTGGGTTACAATACAAATGAAATCTAGCTTTCCTACTTGCAAACACATTTGCGTAATCAGCAAAAAAGACACTTAAAATTTCATGGGATATATCTCAACCCGCAATCAGATGCAAAAACCCAGCCTTTTTCCTAGAAATGTATCCATTACAACGGTGTAAACATTATAAAAAACACTACATATTAATAGAAAAAAATCTAACATAATTCCAATAAAAAAATTACTGAAAATCACTTTAAAAGTAAGGTAACAAGTAGTAGATTTTAGCCCATAAATGGTTTTAAATAATAAATGACATAATTTGAAATAAATAATACTAAAAAATCAGGAAGTATTAATATTCTTCAATAAAAGATGACAGCTAATAACATCATTCTGAAAAACATAGGCATTTGTTTAGTTAACAATTTATAAAAAATAGAATATTTAATAATCTCTACTTTTATACATTGATATTTCCAATAAGTTTTGTTATTCTGTTCAAGTAATAGATATGAAATGACTTGAGAAATAAGCCTTAAAATCTGTTTAAGAAAACTTAAATGCCCATCCTAATTTTCATCATATTTGAAAAATATTACACCTCCGATACAAAAAGTTTAGTTTTTCAAAATGGCCGTTCCGTTTAAAAGGAAAACAGAAATATGTACCGCTGTGATAGTTCTATACGTGTTCGTATCAAGTGAATATGCATACCTTTCACTTAAATAATCCTCTGGGACAAATCCAAATGTGACAATACTTTAATTAACTTTTCTACACAATTAAAATTATCTCAAAATTCAGCAATCGCAAGTTATTACGATTGATGCTTTTATAACTAAAGAATTTTTTTGTGATTACGTGCTTTCCAAACTTTTAATAGTAGGCGTTTATCATTAAAACTGTATAGCATATCAAACACTTTCGAAATATTGGATAACCATCCATATATACTTTTGGAGAATAATAAAACAGATTTTCCTACTTCTTTGTGGATAATTTTTTCAGCAGAAAGTAACGTTTTGCTAGATTTGACTTAAAAATGTCAAACCTAAACCAAATAAAAAGCAAATGCTGCAAATCATTAAGTTGTTTTATACAGGGTTGTTCACCACATACGACACGGAGTATTGTAGCTAAACGATTATATTTTTACAAATTTCAAGTTTTGGGTTCGATGAAGGACTATTAGAGGTACAATTTAAAAATAATTTTACAAGATACAGAGTGTCCCAAATAAGTAAAAAATATCAAAGTTGTATTTTTTTAAATGGAACACCCTGTATATTATTACATTTTTAGTTTCTACGATTAAAATAAAGGTAAATTTGATTAAGGTTTATTATACTTAAACCTTACCGTTTTTCAAATATTTTCAATTTTGTGAAATTGCAGTAAAAATTTTAAGGCTTCATTTCTCCAAGGGTATCAAAGATGTTAATACTAAATATTTACTCAGTTACAGTTTATTTATTGATCAGTTATTGTGTTGCAATAATAAAAATAATACTACCTTATACAGAGTGTCTAAAAATTTATTTTAAATAATTTCTAGTTTTAAACGTCAATAACGTCTTTAATTTAAATAAAACGCCCTGTATGTTTTAGCAGAATCAGATGCACAATTTAATTGTCTATCAAATTGTATTATATCATTTTTTACCTATCCCTTCAAGTTTTCGTAGAAAATGCATTTACTTATTTATCAATATACCCATGGAATATTGACATTTTAGATTGTTTTTAAAGCAACAATTGTACAAAATGTACAGGCTAGTAATATTATCGTTTTTAGCAAAACGATAATATTACTAGCCCATTTGTATGCAAAAAGAAAACTATTTAAATCTTTATAAAAGAGTATACCATTAATTAAATACATATAACACCATTATTTCCTCCCATATACTAATTAATTACATACTTAATTGTGTGTTCGTTAATAAATTATTCTAAATAAATGTGGATTTGAGTCAGAAATAAATATAATAATAAGTTATCAAAATTAAAGTCTCTGTGGTTATGAATAAGCATTTATTAAAAAATGAAATATGATTTTTAAGGTGTTACTTTTTATCACACTGTCTAATACCGATACAAAATTCAGTTTTTTAGTATTTGGAGCAATTATTATTAATCAACGGAAACAGTCAGTTAATGTAGTTTGAATACTGGAATCATATTAATTGGTTCTCTTTAACAAATATTTAAACAGTTTTTTTTTATTTTTTAATGAAATAAACAAATTAGATCGACAATATTAGTATCTGCACGCTTTAAAAATTTGGTACATCTTTAAAAATAATCTAAAATGTCAATATTCCATGGGTATATTGATAAATAAGTTCTAAATTACAAGAGAATGCATTTTCTACGAAAACTTAAAGAGATAGGTAAAAAATGGTATAATATAATTTGATAGACAATTAAATTGTGCATCTGATTCTCGTAAAATATACAGGGTGTTCCATTTAAATTAAACAAGTTATTGCCGTTTGAAGCTAATAATTATTTAAAATAAATTTTTAGACACTCTGTATAAGGTAGTATTATTTTTATTATTGCAACACAATAACTGATCAATAAATAAACTTCAGTAAATATTTAGTATTAAAAACTTTGATACCCTTAGAGAAATGAAGCCTTAAAATTTTTACTGGAATTTCACAAAATTGAAAATATTTCAAAAACCGTAAGGTTTAAGTATAATAAACCTTAATCAAATTTACCTTTATTTTAATCGTAGAAACTAAAAATTTAATAATATACAGGGTGTTCCATTTAAAAAAATACAACTTTGATATTTATTACTTATTTGGGACACTCTGTATCTTGTAAAATCATTTTTAAATTGTACCTCTAATAATCCTTCATCGAACCCGAAACTTACAATTTGTAAAAATCTCATCGTTTTGCTACAATACTCCGTGTCGTATGTGGTGAACAACCCTGTATATTGCTGCTGCGGATACGAGATTAAACTGATTATTCAAATAACAAGATAATTATTCTATTATTGGTTAAATTAAACTTTACTAAAGGAAATTCATTTAAATAAATATTGATTGCTTAGAACCAAACACAAAACGTAGTTTTTTCGAAAAATAAAATAATCGATAGTATGATTAACAAAATTAAGTATCTATCTGCTAATCAGAGTCTTAATATATTGATGCAAATATCTTCTAATGAAAAGTAGTGAAAATACATAATGTCCCGTAATTTAAAACAATTGTTAGTTTATTTTCTTATTTCACCCCCTTTAAAGATTTTAGAGGTAAATAAAATGAGTCCATCAGAATAATAATAACGTTAATATTTATAATTTTTAATGTAAAATATAGACGATAAAGCTTTTTAATTTTCACTCTGTTATATTTTTGTAGAGTAGGTATTGACTTCTTCCGTTATAGGCAGTTACTCTCCAAAGTGAAATATTTCTAGAAAAACACAGGTATTTCGCCATCGAAACAGAAATCAAGAAAATAAAAAATATGTTTTTGTAAAATACCATTGGGTTACAAGACAAATTAAATCTAGCATTCCCAGTTGTAAACAAATTTGCCCATAAGCAGTAAAAAAGACACTTAAAGTTTTCAAGGAATATATCTCCACCCGTCATCAGAAGCAAAAAACCCAGCCTTTTTCCTAGAAATATATCCATTACAACGGTGTAAACATTGTTAGAAACATATTATATATTAATAGAAAAAAATCTAACATAATTCCAATAAAAAAATTACTGAAAATCACTATAAAAGTAAAGTAACAAGTCGTAGATTTTAGCCCATAAATGGTTTTAAATAATAAATGACATAATTTGAAATAAATAATACTAAAAAATAAGAAAGTAGTAATATTCTTCAATAAAAGATGATAACTAATAACATTATTCTGAAAAACATAGGCATTTGTTTAGTTAACAATTTATAAAAAAATTAGAATATTTAATAATCCCTACTTTCTGCTTTTATACAATGATATTTCCAATAAGTTTTGTTATTCTGTTCAAGAAATAGATATGAAATGAAACTTGAGAAATAAGCATTAAAATCTGTTTAAGAACCTTAAATACCCATCCTAATTTTCATTATATTTGAAAAATATTACACCTCCGATGCAAAAAGTCTAGTTTTTCAAAATGGCCGTTCCATTTAAAAGGAAAACAGAAATATGTACCGCTGCGATAGTTCTACGTGTTCGTATCAAGTGAACGTGCATACCTTTCACTTAAATAATCCTCTGTGAGCAACACTTTTTAAAATAACTAGATTACGAACAAAGTAGACAGACCCGCCAGCACTAACCGTAACAAAAACGACACGATTCAAATATGGCCGTATACGCGTACGACAAATAATCGCCCGAAATGTACGTTTTCCGAACGCGCCACGCAGCAATTACCCGTCCACCCCTATTTCGCTAAGGTTTTACGATAATTCACTTTGTCCCTGTAATATTTTGGACGCCCCGACAGGATTTTTTGAAAATATTTCCGTGGGAATATACGGTCGGAAAATGGCATCCACGGAGCCTGGAAATGCGCGCGGTCAGAATATTATACGCAGAATTGGGATGTGGAGGGTGGAATCGATGGACGTAATGTTGAGAGGTAAAAGTGGGGGATCTGTCGGAAAACTAGGCAGGGGAAAAGGGTCGTAGGCCTTGGGGTGGGCATAAACAAAAAACTATATGCACATTATATGCTTATTGTTTTAGTTCATGTCTATTTATTAATATGCGTTTAGTTGGTATGATAATCTTTGTTTTAACGTGTTGTTAGTGGACGATGTTTCATTTAATAGAAATATAGTATGCCGAACGATTTTTTTATTTTCTGATTTATATTCTTATACACATAGAAAGAGTAGAAAAATGTAAGTATTTGGGCATCTGGCTCTCCGAATACTAGACATCAGACAAGGAAATTAAATGTCGCATCGAACAAGCTCGGCAGGCATTCTTGACGTTACGAAAAATACTTGTCTGTAGTGCTGAGCGAGACTGGTCTTCCTCTTGCATTTTTGCAAGACCAAGATCAAGACCAACACCATCGTTAAACGTGCAAGATTTACCAGACCAAGACCAGGCAGGCAAGACTCTTGCATTTTCCTATGCATTTTTTATTTATTTGCATATTAACTATTTTAGAACGAGCAATTTTTGTTATAAAGTATCTATTGGTCTCAAAATGTTAATAATAAAAAAGTTTTTCCTCTCTTAACGACGATCCGGGGACAAACTCTATATTAGAGATGATTGCAACTACTGCAACTACACAAACCAAACCAATACCTACCTTGTCGGCCAGGACAACACACGAAAAACTATAGACAATAAAATCTTTTTTCAGAGTATCTTTGATTAAAAATTAGTGTTTTTTACACAGCCATGGCACTCTAGATTGAAATTTAAAATACGATTTTTTAAGCATAAATGTCAAAACTTGGCATATGATATGCCATTCTATCCAGAGTGTCATTTTCTATCGAATAAAGTAAAAAAAATTGTGTGTGCACTATGTGCGCATATTTGAAGTGAAACTTCTTATTTCCGTCTGTCTGTCTGTCCGTCTCAGACCTCCATCTCTATCCACGTGTTGAGTTTGTTTCCAATCGACCCATTATTAAGAAAAATCCTGATGATTTCGTCCATTTAGAGGCATCGGTTCGAAATGTTGAGGGCGTTATCCTGTAGCCCGTCCCTAATTATGCCAAAATCGACTCATATTTTTCTTCAATATCAAATCATTAGTCCCACAAACAGCAGTATAAACTATAAATACAGTATAAATCAGAAATACACAAGATGATTCAATGTTAGATTGAAAAACTTCAAGAAGTGATACCTAAACTAGATTTTTTTAAATTACTGTTTAAAAATATTAACGCATACAGGGTGGTCCGAATTGTATTCCGGAAACTTCGGCAGCATATTCTACACATTGAAATAAGTAAAAAAAATCGTATAAATGTATGTCCTAAAATTAGTTTCCGAGATACAGGGTGTAGAAGTTTCATTTTTATTTCAATTTTTTCAAAATAATTTCTGAAGTAACATCAATATTTGAAGGAAAATTGGTGTCTAAGGGTTTTTTGACATGAGGAATTTGATTTTGATGTTAATATGACTGCTACTTGTAGAGGGCGCCACCTACATGTTTTTAACTGGTTTAAAGAGTAATAACTTTCTGTCGGTACCTGTATAAAACTACTGAGTAAAAGAATATACATTTACGACGTTTTTTATGTAGAAAAGCTCTCTTGGTAAAAATCGTTACGAGTAGTGCTTCTCGAGATATTTGGAATCGAAATTATCAAAACCTGTCATCATTGACACAAATTAAACATGTTGACTAAATAGTTATTAGACTGAAATCATAAATTTGAAATGTTTCTGTGTCAAAAGTTCAACACTCTGTTTTATCATAATTTTTTCGCAGAGAAATTTATGATTATTTTAAAAAAATAAAAATTTCTCAAATTTATTTTTTCAGTCAAACAACTAACTACTCAACGTGTTTATTTTTTGTCAATAATGACATGCATTGACTATTTCCATTCTAAATATTTTGAGAACGGTTGCACGTAGCTATTTTTACCAGAAGACATTTTTTACGTAAAAAGTTACGGAGATGTATATTTTTTCATTCAGTAGTTTTATACAGGTACGGACAAAAAGTTATTACTCTTCAAACCAATTAAAAAATATGTAGGTGGCGCCCTCTACAGGTAGGGTCATATTGACATCAAAATCGAATTTCTCATGCCAAAAAACTCCCAGACACCAATTTTCATCAAAATATTGATGTTACTTCAGAAATTATTTGGAAAAAATCAAAATAAAAATGCAACTTCTACACCCTGTATCTCCGAAACTAAGCATTTTAGGACATATATTTATACGAACTTTTTTACTTATTTTTATCTGCAGAATAAGCTGCCGAAGTTTCCGGAATACAGTTCGGACCACCCTGTATATTATAAATTATCGTTGTAGACTAATACAGTACATCTGCTGGATCTGTGTCTATGAAAGGAATGCGGTCAAAAAACATTTAAATAAACAGCAATATATTTTATACGTCGATTTGACGAGTGCGTCACCGCAAATCGCTCCGCCCACTCATTTTATTGGCTACTGGCAAATTTGTTGAATTTTTATTGATGGGACGCGTCGTCTGTTGTTTTACGAAAATCATCGAGAGAATATCGTTTCCCCTCTCACGGATACTCCGTAGCTACAGAACGAACAGACGTAATGTACTTACTATTTAGAAACAGAAATTTTCAGATAAACATCAGACAAATATTGTTTCTTTCTTTACAGTTTTATTAAATTAATTAGTTTAAGTTACTTGAAAAATTTTGCTTTAAAGATTTTCTACGTAGAAATTATCTTCAGTAAAAATGTAAACAAAAGTGCAAGACCTGCAAAAGTCTTGCAGCGAGACCAAGACCAAGACCGCGTCTTATTTGCGAGTGAGCATGAATTTGCTAATCACTACTTCTTGTCTGTTATAATTTTGACCTTAATCTTAGACTATGATTCGTAAAGAGTTACGTGTGGTTGCTGTATGGTATGGAAAGTTGGACATTGAAGGCAGCTGCCATTAACAAACAAGAGGCTTTCGAGATGTGGCTATATCGCAGAATCCTGAAGATACCTTGGACGGTGACGGTGTACAAATGAAGAAGTTCTAAGACGTGTTGACAAAAAGGGTGAATTGTTTGAATTGATTAAAAAGAATAAAACTGCATACATGGGCATAATGCGAAACCCAAATTATCAATTATTTTGAAATCTGTTGATCGAAGGCAGGAGGGGCATCAGAAGGAAAAAATGTCTTGGTTGAGGAATGTCAGATAGTGTGCAGGTTTATATGATGTACAATGTACAGTCGCTAATACCAAAGTTTACAGAATATATACTCTGTAAACTCTACTAATACGACAGGAACAGAGAATAAATGGAAAATGTTAACGCAAACATCCATTAATGGATTTGCACTAGAAGAAGAAGATTGATATTACTACTGTGTATCGGCAAAATATAACACTAAAAGCGTTTCGCTAACCATATTAGCATTATCAGCAGATTATTACACAATATATGCCTTATAGCGTAAAGTTTCATTCAGAACCTCGCAATTAGTGGAATAATTTATTGGTTTCAATTAGTGTAGAAGGTCCTTTAATTTCAATATAAGCATTCAGAATGTGAAAAATTTAATGGGAATTTATTCAAATAGAATATGCAAGTTGTGGCAACTACTAACGCAATAAGGAAACTACTAAACGAGTTGACAGATGATATTTCTTCAGGTAATATTATCTATAAAGTAAGAGAAGTATCCGAGATTTAATAATTTTGTATTTAATTTTTTAGGCGCTAGAGCTAACATTGTAATGCAATTACTGTCATATATTTTGCCAACAATAAGTATACGAACGGAAAAACCAGCAGGACGGTGGAAGCTCCCTCGCTTAGAAGTTGCTGAAGGATAACCATAAACTCTGAATCTACATAAGAATTTTCTCTAAGTACGCATGTGTGCTTATCTACCCTAGCAAATTCCCTTTGTTGGTTTAGTAAAAAACTTTTCTAATGTACGTGGTAAATTAGTTCCCTCACGCCAAGATATTATACAGTACGTCTGTCCGTTCTGTGGCTACGGGGTATCCGTGAGAGGGTAAACGATATTCTCTCGATGTTTTACGTAAAAAATTAGACGACGCGTCCCATCAATAAAAATTCGACGAATTTGCAAGTAGCCAATAAAATGAGTGGGCGGAGCGATTTGCGGTGACGCACTCGTCAAGTCGACGTATAAAATATATTGCTGTTTATTTAAATGTTTTTTGTCCGCATTCCTTTCATAGACACAGATCCAGCAGACGAACTGTATACACCAGCACGTTTATTTTGTATTTGATAAAATAAAAGTATTTACTACAACATGCGATTTCTAAATTGGTACTTCTTCCTATGTACCTTAGTGAATTACCTCCTCATTTTTTTAATAAAACGTTTGTTTATCACACACAACTATATTTTTCATCTGTTTTCAACTACTAAATTTTCTTTTGTATAGTACATAATATTTTATTTGAAAAAACTAACGACTTTATTTCAAACACAAAAATGGTTATTAATTCTTAATAATTAATATTTTATAAATTACATAATAGTGTTATTTATATTAGGAGAGAAATTCTAGTCAAAATATTTAGATACGGTAAATGAGGTTTTGTCTGTCCCTATAGTGCTTAAGTATTTTATCTAATCTGGACAAGTTTTTTTTTCTGTGTAGTGTTCGTTGCTTGCTTATTTTGCCTAATTTTCCCTCGAGTTTTTCTCCACTTAATTTTAAAAAACACGAAACACAAGTAACAACACAGTCCAAAATGCAAAATGCAAAATATTTATCATTTCTATTTGACATAATTTGACACAAAATTATAACCTATACTTTGGCAAGAGTTTGACAACATATTTGACAATTCTCAAAAATCTTAACTCGAGTTCATACGCATAGGCGTCCGTTTGTCGTTCATCGTTGCGTCAAACCAATAATATTGAAATATGATCTGTCTTTTTTAAAATAAACCAATAAAACTGGTTAAAAACAACAAGAGACGACGCATGACGTATTTATTTTTAAACCCATCCATAGTTAACTTAAAAAAACATTAGAAACTTTTTTTAGTGAAATAAATGGATTGGTATGGACGTCATCTGCTTTTTTTCTGTCATCGTCTGTCGAAATCTTACCTGAGAAAAAAAAACAGAGTATGGCCACTTTATTAGGGGTATCTGAGAGTATTTTTATATTTTCAAATTAGCTGATAATTTGTTAAGGTCAACTTAATTTTCTTAAATACGGACCTGCATTTTTTATTTCAGATTTTGAAAGTAATCGGTCTCCTGAGTAGAATTATATGCCACATTTAATTTTTTTTTTGTTTGGGACATTTGAATACAATTTATTTAAACTAATTTCAAGTCCAGCTCTGTTTTTTAATATCTAATTTATTCTTCGTTACAATATTGATTTGATTGGAAATTATTTTAAATAATAATTAAATTGTTTTGTTGATGTTAAGGTACCCAAAACAAACAAAAAATAAAGTGTGGCATATCATTGTACTTAGGAGTCCGAGTTCTTTCAAAACCTGAAATAAAAAATTCAGATCCGTATAAAAAATTAAGTCCGCCTCTGTATCTCACATATTATCAGCTAATTTGGAAATCTAAAAATACTATCAGATAGCCCTACTAAAATGGCTATAGAATGTGCAATTAGTTTTTCAATTTTCTAAATAGTAACGACAGGAAAAATTAAAATTTATTTTCAAAAAAATCCGTTTTTTCCAAAAAACTCAGCAATCCTTGAAACTTTTAAAACTTTTTTGATGGCATCTTGGTGAACATCCAAAGCGTAACTTTGTCTTAATTTAACCATGTTCGTATCTATTACGGTTACCGAGACCCTAAATTTGTAGCATCCTGTATATACGAGTATTTAGCAACAACCGTCGCGGCCGTACTTGAAAAATTTACCTTGTTGTTCGGCGGTATTCATATGTTAATAAATATGCAAAACTGTCTAACGACGGTCTTTCTTTCTTCTATTGACTATACCGCCGGGTGTAATTTAGCTAGTTTGTTTTTAATACCTTGTTAATGTAAAAAAATGTAAAGTATATAAAGATGTAAAATGCAGCCATCGTGATGCTGTTATGTATTGTTACGTTTTTCGTCGGTTCCGTGTGGATAGAAAGTCACAATTTATTTAAACACTATTTATTTAACACTAATTAACAAAAACAATAACGATAAAAGACTTATAGAACTATTTACAAACGATTTATAACTAAGAATTTATTTTGAATTTTAGCGCGTCAACTGCACTTGTCGATTTATAACTGCCCTCTCTAGGCCACAGCCGCCGGCTTTTATACCTACAGCTAAAAGAAGTCTAGAATAGTCCATAGATCGTTAGGTGCATAGAGAAGGTTTCGATTGTTCTCGTATGTACTACTCCATTCCAGTGGAACTTGTTTCTTCTCGAATCTTCGAATGAATCATTACGGTGTCTATTCTTTAATGCGTTGTTAAGGTCATCCGAGAGCGGGCTATATAGTTAGGTTAGGTCGAGTCCACACCGGTCCGCAACACTGCCCCCTTCTTAGGGACATGCTCGTCCCGAGATGTACACGGTGAATGAAGGTATTTGCAAAGCTGGCCCCTGGTACATTGCGAGGTCTGGTAGAAATAGCAGTCTACAGTTTTCTCTCCCGATCTCAGCTTTCGGTTGTAGCAGCAAACAAGGATCCCGATTCCCGTAAATTTTTTATTTAGCCTCAAGACGCTTCCAACCTCTGGATCCTGTCGGCGTAGTTCTCCGACACGCCCAAACTTCTCATTGAACGTCGCAGCGATTCCTCTGTTGATCTTCTTTGGTTACACCATAGCGAGCCTTCTCACTGCTGTTGTATCGGGCCATGAAATCGTCAAAGGACATCTCCGAATCAGGGGGATCAAAGCTGCAGGTTCTCACGGTCCCAGCACGATCTTCTATTTCGCCTTGGTAGCGGCTCAAACGGTTGAAATGGACTACCCTCGGTTTTCCTTTTGGCAATTTTCTGATACGGTATACGACGTCATTAATCCTATCCATGACTTCGTATGCCCCTTCCCACGAGGATTGTAGCTTCGGAGATAACCCACGACGTCTCTGCGGGTTGTATAGCCACACCAACTTCCCTGGTTGGTATCCTCCATGCTCAGCTTGAATGTCGTAGTGTTCCTTCATTCGGTCACTAGCACTTTGAATATTTAGGCGGACTCGCTGATGGATGTCGTCCATTCTTTGACGTAGTATGGGGACATAATCTTCTCCAGCGACTTCTTCTCCCGGTCGGCAACCAAATTTCAGATCACAAGGTAGGCGCACTTCCCGTCCCATAACGATGCTGGCTGGAGTTTGGTTTATAGTTTCCCCGTAGATTCTTGGATGGATGAACGGTAGGCCAACAGGAACAGGTGAAGAAATTTGTCCCAGTCTCTTTGGTGGTCAGAGACTACTTTGACCAGATAACAGTTGATAGTTCTGTTCATGCGTTCAACCATCCCATCGGATTGTGGGTGTAGAGCAGTCGTCCTGGTCTTGCGGATGTTCTTCCACTGTCTTGGTCTTCTGTGGATCTACCGCAACTCCTTGGGAGGAGACTACATGGCCCAAGTAGTGTACCTTTTCTTGACACAGATGACATTTCTTGGGGCTAAGTTTCAAACCAGAGCTCCCTAGTCGCTTGAAAACTTCTTCCAAATTTTTCAGATGATCGTCAAAGGATTTCCCAACCACTCTGATGTCATCCAGGTACACTAAACAGGTAGTCCAGGATAGTCCCTTTAACACAGACTCCATTAGTCTCTCAAAGGTAGCTGGCGCGTTGCACAATCCAAAAGGCATGACGGTAAATTGCCACAGTCCAGAGCCCATGAGAACGCTGTCTTCTCTCTGTCTTTCGGCGCCATGTCGACTTGCCAATATCCACTCTTCAGATCTAACGTAGAGAATATCGTTGACCCCACCAGCGTGTCTAGAGTATCGTCTATCCTCGGCAGGGGATAACTATCCTTCTTGGTAACATTATTGAGCTGCCGATAATCAACACAGAACCTGGTGGTACCGTCTTTCTTCTTTACTAGTACTACCGGCGATGTCCACGGGCTGTTAGATGGTTCGATGACACCCTCTTCTTTCATTTCTCGAAGGATTTTATCAGCTTCTTCACGTTTGGCGAGCGGAAGTCTTCTCGGAGTTTGTTTGATTGGTCGTGCATCTCCAGCTCAAAGCAAAATGTGTCAGGATCCTCACCTTCCTCAATCAAAACGTCTCTCAGTCTGGCTTGTAAAATGCTTTTCTTTCCATCTGTTTCGCATTCCCTCTCTTCCAGTACGCATTTTAATTCCGACACTTTCAAGTCTTTCAACAATTTTTTCGGAGCCATTGTCTGTCTTTTTATTTTCCTAGTCTATCACACACGCCACACTTGGCACCAATTGTTACGTTTTTCGTCGGTTCCGTGTAGATAGAAAGTCACAATTTATTTAAACACTATTTATTTAACGCTAATTAACAAAAACAATAACGATAAAAGACTTATAGAACTATTTACAAACGATTTATAATTAAGAATTTATTTTGAATTTTAGCGCGTCAACTGCACTTGTCGATTTATAACTGCCCTCTCTAGGCCACAGCCGCCGGCTTTTATATCTACAGCTAAAAGAACTCTAGAATAGTCCATAGATCGTTAGGTGCAGAGAGAAGGTTTCGATTGTTCTCGTTCCACTCCATTCCAGTGGAACTCGTTTCTTCTCGAATCTTTGAATGAATCATTACGGTGTCTATTCTTTAATGCGATGTTAAGGTCATCCGAGGGCGGGCTATATAGTTAGGTTAGATCGAGTCCACACCGGTCCGCAACAGTATTATAAAGATAAAACGGATATACCTATTATAGTTCATATCAAATAAAATTTTAATCACGTGATTTAGCTTGGACGACACAGCATTGACCACTTTTATATATTTTCTTTTAATCAAAATATTTTAGGAACCAAATGAGTTTTGTTAATGTAAATAATAACTGTTTATAGTCGTATATTTATAATTAATTTATTATATATTTACCTTCTTAACAGCACTTAATGGACATAAAGGGCCATTACTACCGCTTTTCCGTTCAAAATACTCTAATAAAGTTGCGATGAGTTTTTCACTGCTATTAAAGCTATCTTGTATCTTCGCACTAAAAGAGGTTCTAAAAAGAACAATGTTCGACTGCAAGGTCAGCTAATAAACATTTTTAAGCTGAAAGTATCACAACACAATGCATTTAATTATAATTATATATTATATATTATTTTAACCAAAAACTTATAACATAAAACTAAAGTATCAAAACGAATGACAATGTCAAGAAATAAATAAACAAATGTGGCAACTTGACATTTTTTACAGCAGAGCTACTACCTGAATCCCCAGCGGGAAATTTCAATTCCAGTTCGTCAGCCCGGCGCCGAAGATGTCCATGGTTGGCAAAAATGAATTTAAAAATCATCTATCCCTCTATTACGCAACTAAGAGTTTAATTATTGATATCATATACAGGGTGTCCCAGAAATAAGTGCCAATATTTTAACTGGTAGTATAGTTCAACCCCAGAAACACGCCCATGAGGTTTTTTTCGCGAAAAAAAAAAATTTAAAATTCGAAATTTTTTGAAAATTTTTTTTGAAATTTTTTTAGTTTTTAGTTAAAAAACATAGTTTCTTGATAATATGAAAACATAGGTATTAGATTAAATTTACAAGAAAGAAAATCCAGATAAGATCCAGTGGTTCTCAAAATTTTAGCAAAAAATCATTTTTTTTGGAAATTTTCAAAGTAAAATAACTCCGTTATTTTCGACTTATTTGAAAAACGGTAAAGAGAAAATATGTTTCTTTTATCGAGATCTACCACCCTTTAAAATATTTGCACTTATTTCTGGGACACCCTGTATAGGTGTATATTCCAAACGAACCAAAACAATGCATGACAATATTTCATTTGTTACAATTTTTATTAAGCAAAATATGTATTAAAATAAATTTCTAAAATTTCCCATCTTAATTCGAAACAAATATACTATATCATTATAAGAACGTCCGTCGATTATGTTTTAACTATTAAGCCTATATATTATATGTTTCAAATAATTTTGTTCAGGAAGTGTTACAAAAACTCAATATTCAACATGTATATGAGAATCAATAAAAGCTGGAGTGCAAGTCATCAACATTTTTGATGAATGCACGTTGCAATGTTGCCACGGCTACTTTTTTAATTTGACTTTCGAGAAGTGTTAAATAAAATTCGTAATTTTTTCTTGCTCTAAATTTAATCTACAAAATATACCGGGTGGGTGCGTCTCAAAAGTGGCTCACCCCCTATAACTTTTTTATATTTTCAGATAAAAAACGAGATTTGGTATGTTTATATGACAAAAATCAGAATTATGTATTAATATATACAATTGTTTTTGGTTACTTCCTATTTCACCGGAAATAACTAAAACTTTTGATTTTTAAATGACACCCTTGGTATTTTTTTTTATTTTATTCGATAGAAAATTACATTCTGAATAGAATGATATATGATATGTCAGTTTTTGACATTTTAGCATATGGTTTCTTTGAAATTATAACATGCGGTTCATAACGACAATTTGACTCGAAATACCAAGTGTGTGGTATCAAATTATTCGTAAAAAAATGCCTTTTCCAAATAGACTAATGAGCCACCCTCGTTCCATTTGAAAAAATTGAGATATGATTAAACATTCGATTTAGGCATTTTTTAACCAGGAAAGACATGACACGAAAAACATTAGACGATCAAATCTATTTTTGGCTCCTTGATTAGTGTTTTCTGACTTAGTAGTATTTTTAACACAGTCATGGCACTCTAGATTGAAATTTAATTTTAATTTGATTTGTTTTTAAGCGAAAATGTCAAAAATTGACATATGTTATCTTACTTTAATTTTACTTATTTTAATCTCACTTGTTATCTTACTTATCTTACCTAACCTAACCTAACCGACTTATGTTGTCATTCCATTCAGAATATAGTTTTCTATCGAATAAAGTAAAAATATACCAAGGGTGCCATTTAAAAATCAAAAGTTGTATCATTTCCTGTGAAACAGGAAGTGACCAAAAACAATAGAATATGTCAATAAATCCTAATTTATGTCATATACTAACATACAAAATCTCGTTTGAGAGAGAAAGAGAGAGAGAATGAATAGAATAACATATATGTCAACTTTTGCCATTTTCGAATATGGTTTATTTGAAATTGTAAGTGGTTCATAACGACAATTTGAGTCGAAATACCAAGTGTGTGGTATCAAATTATTCGGAAAAAATTCGTTCTCTCTCTCTCTCTCTCTCTCTTTCTCCCTCTGTAATATCCAATCGGTTTATTTAGACAGATCGAATGTATCGACTTTTTTTAACTTATGACCCAAATTGCAACTTTCAAAATGTTTAATTTATGATTTTACCAATGCTTATTTACGATGATGTTTTTGTCAATTCTACACATGTTTTATTTTTTATCTCAAAAACTATTAGAGATGGGTATAGGTTAGTATAATAGAAAAATTCTGAGATATGGGTGTAGTTTCGAGAACTATAATAATATGCCGTGTGTTCCATTTTTAGTATGGAGCGGCAACACTGTAATGCTAAAAATACTTTAGCCAGATGGAGGGTACCTGCTTTATGTAAAAATCCAAATTTTCAAAAAATCCATGAATCACCCTAAATACCGGGTGCATCTCAAAAGTGGCTCGACCCTATAACTATTTTATTTTTTCAGGTAAAAAAAACGACATTTGGTATGTTAGTATATGACATAAATTAGGATAGACTGACGTATTCAATTGTTTTTGGTCACTTAATGTTCCACCTGTGTCATTTTCTATCGAATAAAGTAAAAACATACCGAGGGTGCCATTTAAAAATCAGAAGTTGTATTCGTTTCCGATAAAACAGGAAGTGGCCGAAAAAAACTGAATATGCAAATGCATCCTAATTCATGTCATATACTATATATTATCTGAAAAAATAAGAAAGTTATAGAGGTGAGCCACTTATGAGACGCACCTACGAGTGCAGTCATATACCGATACGACTGTTGCTTTATCATTATATTAAGGGAGAAAAAAATGACATAATAAAATATTTTAAATATATAAGCTTTATAATCCTAAATAAAATAGTAAATTTATCTTGAAATAAAGGTTTATATAAATTTAATATTGTTTTATATAACAATATTAAATTTATATAAACCTTTATTTCAAGATAAATTTAAGCTGGTATAAGGAAAAAAGATCTTACCAACAAGGGCTTAAAATATAGTGTATTCGTATTTATAAAAAAAATATTAAAAATAAATCTAAAAAAGGTGCTGCCTGATGAATGCAAACCGACTTTATCTGGAAAATAGTGGAAATGGCGCATGTCTTTACTCCCTCTAGCGGTGGTCTGCCTTCATAAAGGGAAAACATGTTGTCGATATCATTCTGTAGGGTGGCTTGCGCAATGTTGAGGGCTCGGATCATTTTTGTACGACGTTGCCAATGCTTATAGAAACTATAGAACCGGTTTTATAAACGCAGCAATGTTTTTATTATTTAACCTAGCTTTTAAAATTGAGAAAATTAAATAAAATATACAGTGTGGTCCGAACTGTATTCTTGAAACTTATGCAGCATATTCTGCAGATAAAAATAAGTAAAAAATTTCGTATAAATGCATGTCCTAAAATGCTTAGTTTCGGAGATACAGGGTGTAGAAGTTTCATTTCTATTTCGATTTTTTCCAAATAATTTCTGAAGTAACGTCAAAATTTATGTGTGGGAGTTTTTTGACATGAGAAAATTGATTTTGATGTCAATATGACTCCTGTTTGTACGGGGCGCCACCGACTACGCATGTTTTAACTGTTTTAACTGTTTTGAAGAGCAGTAACTTTTTGTCCGTACCTGTATAAAACTACTGAGTAAAAAAATATACATTTTCGACGTTTTTTACGTAAAAAGGTCTCTTGGTAAAAATTGCTACGAGTAATGGTTCTCGAGATATTTGGAATCGAAATTATCAATGCCTATGATAATTGACATAAATTAAACATGCTGACTAAATAGTTATAAACTGAAGTCATAAATTTTTGATTTTGTGTCAAAAGTTCAACAGAAACATCATCATTTTTTCGAAGAAAAATTTATGATTAATTTTAAAAAAATAAAGTTCCCAAATTTATCATTTCAATCAAATAACTATCTACTTAACACATGTTTATTTTTTTGTCAATAATGACATGTATTCACAAATTCCGTTCTAAATATCTTGTAAACGGTTGCTTGTAGAAATTTTTCGGAAGACATTTTTTACGTAAAAAGTCACGTATCACACAGTAGTTTTATACAGGTACGGACGAAAAGTTATTACTCTTAAAAACAGTTACAACCTTTGGTTACAACACATGTAGGTGCCACCCCCTACAAATAGGGGTCATATTATATATTGAAATATAGTTCATTTATATATTGAAATCAAAATCAAATTTCTCATGTCAAAAAACTCCCAGACATCAATTTTCATCTAAATATTGACGTTACTTCAGAAATTATTTGGAAAAAATCTCGAAATAAAAATGAAACTTCTACACCCCGTATCTCCGAAACTAAGCATTTTAGGACATACATTTATACAACTTTTTTACTTATTTTTATTTCCAGAATATGCTGGAGTATTCCGGAATACAGTTCGGATATTACTGATTGAGAATATCTTTATTCGCTAGGAATATCTGTTTTGTTTTCCTGTTGATATTTTTCTTCAATCTGTTTTTATTATTTTTGTATGATTTATTTTGAGGGACTCGTAAAATATCTGCAGTTAAAGAGGATTAATACAAGATTTCTCCATTTTGAGAAAGCTAATATCCAGAACCTCTAAAAACATTCATATTTTAGAAACAACTCCATGGTTATAGAAGATTTTTTCATATTGTCAATCACGTCGCAAAACTTAATACTTTTGTGACGTTTAGCATTATATACCGGGTGCGTTTCAAAAGTGGCTCACCCCTATAACTTTTTTATATTTTCAGAAAAAAAAACGAGATTTGGTATGTTAGTATATGACATAAATTAAGATTGATTGCCGTATTGTGCTGGCTGAACAAATGGATGTGTCACTAGTGATTTTATTTTGTGAGGAAAATTGTTCCTTAGCCTCAAGGGTTTATGCCCAAAGATATCTAAATAAGAATCTTCCTGATAAGCGTTCCTTTGAAAAACTACTTGTCCTATTTCGCAGAGCTGGTAGTGTGGTTTATAAAAAACTTATTAGGCAGAAATATGTCGTTGGAAGTGAAAATAAATGAATTTGCCGTAATTGGCTCTTTTATAGAAAATCCATATATCTTAAAAACTACTTCGTTTTTCTGAATAGAATAATAATAACATATTTAATAAATATTATTTATTACACTATTGTAGGTTAATTAAATAAAAGTAAACTGGTATAAATTTAAATAAAGTCCATAAACTAATTTCGATTTTGAAAATAGCTACTCATTCTCATTAGAAACTTATTGCCATGACGACACTAGCCCTCTTTTTTTGGTTACCATTTTATTGAAAAATTGCTCTGTATTCAAAATCTGAACTAGATAGGAAGAAATAGATAAGAAATCCTAATATAGTATGAAAGGGCATGTTGTATTTGAAATAACGAAGTTTTTATGTAAAACTAGCGTGTACCAGCGACTTCGTTCGCGTCGAATTAATCATTTGTAATGGTGATGATAAAGCAAAGCAAGAATTTCCATTGACATACCAACTGGATAAAATTTTCTCACATTTATGTCAGCATGAGAAAAAAACAATATGGTGATATTATTATATAACTTGGTAATATTTGAGGGGTAGTTTCATCTCGTTGGAATTTGACTTTCGAAAAATCCGTTTTCCAAAAATAAGCTTTATGCGTCAAGCAGTTTAAGCCGAAACGTGGTTAAGAAATTACCTAACTTTTTGGAACACCCTGTATGATTTTTTAAAAAATTTCAAAATATGTAAAAAAAAACAAGTAAATTATGCTTGTCCAATCGTTTTCCCGAAAGACTAACCGTTTTAAATAAAAAATATTGTAATATTTGAGGGGCGTTTTCACCCTCTTGGAATTTGAGATTCGAGAAACCCCTCCTTATCGAACCTCTACACAGTCAATCCGTTTGCCAAAAATCAGCTTTAAACGTCAAGCAGTTTAAGCAGAATCGTGATTACTCAATGGTCATATTTTATGAAACACCCTGTATAAATTTATAAAAAATCTTAAGATATGTAAAACAACAAAATAAAATATACGTGTTTAAGAGTTTTTCCGAAAAACTCACCGGTTTTTAAATAAAAAATATTTTAATATTTGAGGGATAGTTTCACCCCCTTAGAATTCGAGTTTCGAAAAATCCCTTCTTGTCGAACCACTACACCCTAAAGTCAATCTGTTTTCCAAAAATCAGCTTTTTACGTCAAGCGCTTTAAGCAGGATCCTGATTAATCATTGACCAGATTTTTCGAAACGCCCTGTATACATTTTTAAAAAATCTTAAAATATGTAAAAAAACAAAATAAAATATACGTGTTTAAGCGTTTTTTTTTTCGGAAACTTGACCGTTTTTTAAATAAAAAATATTGTAATATTTGAAGAGTGGTTTCACCCTCTTGGAACTGGAATTTCGAAAAATCCCTTCTTATCGAACCACTACACCCTAAAGTCAATCTGTTTTCCAAAAATCAGCTTTTTACGTCAAGCGCTTTAAGCAGGATCGTGATTAATCATTGACCAGATTTTTCGAAACGCCCTGTATACATTTTTAAAAAATCTTAAAATATGTAAAAAAACAAAATAAAATATACGTGTTTAAGCGATTTTTTTTGGAAACTTGACCGTTTTTTAAATAAAAAATATTGTAATATTTGAGAGGTGGTTTCACCCTCTTGGAACTGGAATTTCGAAAAATCCCTTCTTATCGAACCTCTACACCCTAGAATCAACCTGTATGCCAAAATTGAGCTTCTTACGTTGAGTGGATTGAGCAGGATCGTGATTAATCAGTATGTCAGTCACTTAAGGGTTTTATATGTATATTAGTATAGATAAATATTTAAAATAGACTTGCATTTTTTGATACCCCTGTATACATTAAATGAATCAAACAAATTTTTCAGTAAATTTTATTTCTTTAGCTTAAAAGTCAGCACAAGAATTAATTCTGAAAAGCAATGTACAGGATGTTGACAATCTTTTTTATTATAACATGCATATTTAAATATCTTTAAATATCACAAATACCAAATCTTGTAAACATATTTAACCCTTATAATAAATACCTTATTTTATGTCCAAGGATCCAATTATGAAATAAGATACCGGGTGTTCCATAAGAAAAAATATAACTTTGGTGTGGATGTTAGTTCTGACAAACACTGTACAGGGTGGGTCAAATTCGACGCTTTTAAATGGAAACACCCTGTTCTATAGGAGATAGACGACAACTAATATCGGTGTCTGGAGCTCGATTTTCATCAAAAATATGATGGCGAAAACCGCATATCAATATCTGTTACCGTTTCGGAGTTACGGGGTGTTTTTCAAAAATGTGCATTTTTAACAAATCGCTGTAACTTTTTTGTTACGGAAAATTTTGTATTTCTATGAAAACATTTCCAAAGCACCTTTTTACGTAGAATTTAATGGTTTAAGTATAATTTTTTTAACATTAATAATTTAAGAGTTATCAACAGAAAAATTGATTTTTTATTTGGGACACCCTCTATATTTTTAATTAACTGAAAAGAATTTAAAATTACCTTTCCAAAAATATAGCACACTTGATATTTTGTTATAATCCCCTTCGAAATACAGAGTTTTTAAAAGTTTGCCACTTTTAATTAGTAGGCTTTGGACCCCTTATTGATGATATGCCCTTAATGGAACTCGAAAACATATTTTTCCAGCAAGACGACGCACCGCCTCTGAACGCTGAAGTTATTAGCAAATTTTTGCAGCCAATTTCAAGAATAATTGGATAGCTAGCCAAGATCCCAGCCGTTGGCCGTCGAGGCCGCCTAACTTAGAGCCCATGGATCTAATCCTATGGATATATTTGCGAATAAAGGTTCCTTATTCTTCCGTATAATCTAGACAAGTATTAAAAATACTTAGCAGTTATGAAAGGGTATCTTTCACCCCCACTGAGTTAATGAATTCCGCGAGAAATGTTCAAAAACTGCTCCGTCTGTCCATAACAGATATAAGGTTAATATGTCGAACACCTGTAGCAAAATCTCATGTCTTGGTTTGCTATTTATTTTGATTGTTATTAGATATAGTTTAAATGTGTTGATGTTGGTTAAATATATTTTAAATTATTATAAAATTCTGCATCTCTCATAGCAAATATTATTTTCGTTTTAATTGATGCTCACAGCTAGATTTTTTTAAAAAATTACAGCCGGTGCCGTTCAAAGCCTACTTATTTAAAGCGGGCGAATTGTTATATACTCTATATCTAGAAGAGGAATCGAGCAAAATATCAAGTGTGTTATATTTTTGGAAAGGTAATTTTAAATCCTTTTCAATAAATTAAAAATATACAGGGTGTCCCATATAAAAAATCAAATTTTCTGTTGATAATTCTTAAATTATTAATTTTAAAAAAATTATACTTAAACCATTAAATTCTACGTAAAAAGGTGCTTTGGAAATGTTTTCATATAATACAAAATTTTCCATAGCAAAAAAGTTACAGTGGTTTGTTAAAAATGTATATTTTTGAAAAACACCCCGTAACTCCGAAACGGTAACAGATATCGATATGCGGTTTTCACCATCATGTTTTTGACAAAAATTGAGCTCCAGACACCGATATTAGTTTTTGTCTATCTCCTATAGAAAAGGGTATTTCCATTTAAAAGCGTCGAATTTGACCCACCCTGTACATTTCAAAATAATTTTAAAATATGAACAATGCCTTTTCACATATACTCATAAAATATTTTGTTTTTTGGGCACCCCACTCCTTTATTTTTTAACTTTTTGAAAATGTTTTTAAGTAAGATATGCTATGCTCCCTGGTTTGTGCTATATATTTTTAAAGTCACTTTGATCAAACTAGAAAATAATTAGTACTGCCCTATAAAGGGTTAAAATACCTAACAACAGTTTATAGTATAGTAAATTTTTTATTATTATCTCACCATATTAAACAAAAAAAAAATAGAAAAATATACTAAAATAGCATAGGCTACTCAAATAATTTAGTTCTACAGGGTGTTTCAAAACAAATGCGAAAAACTTTAGGGGGTGATTTCTTGTTCAAAATAAAGGGTAGTTTGCTTTATAAACGTTGGGTCAAAAGTCAACCATTAGGGAGATATCGCGGTACAAAGATGGCGGAAAAATAATGTTTTTATTTTTTATCTTGAAAACGAAAAGAGATAGACTAATGAAATTTTATGGAAGCATTACTGTTATGAAAACACACTTTCAGGTAATTTTTTTACTTTTTTAAAATGAGTGGAAGGGGTTGAAATAAACTACCCCTATCATTCTTGTTAACGAAATTTAAAGAAAAATCTTATCAACACATGCAAATGCTTTAATTTGGATAGTTTAGTTTGTTTAGAAGCTTTTTTACCTCTTGTGTTTTTTTGATAAAACTCACCGATTGGAAATTAAAAAATAAAATGTAAAGCATTACATGTCAGGACAAAAAACATTGTTAGATTAAGAATCTAGTGATAATAACGATAATAATAATCATCTAGATAATAACGTATTGCAGTAGAGTAATGTCAAATAAAATAATATTAGGAACATCCTAAAAGTAACAGCGGCCGACTAGAGTTTTTCCTAAAAAATTACAGCAGCCCACTAGATTCTTTTATCAGAAAATGTTTTTTGTCCTGACATGTAATGCTTTACATTTTATTTTTAATTTCAGATCGGTGAGTTTTATCAAAAAATACAAGAGATAAAAAGTTTCTAAACAAACTAAACTATCCAAATTAATTTTTTTGCATGTGTTTGATAAGATTTTTCTTTAAATTTCGTTAACAAGAATGATAGGGGTAGTTTATTTCAACCCCTTCCACTCATTTTAAAAAAGTGACAAAATTACCAGAAAGGGTGTTTTCATAACAGTAATGCTTCCATAAAATTTTATTAGTCTATCTCTTTTCGTTTTCAAGATAAAAAATATAAACATTATTATTTTTCCGCCATCTTTGTACCGCAATATCTCCCTAATGGTTGACTTTTGACCCGACGTTTATGTAGCAAACTACCCTTTATTTTGAACAAGGAATCACCCCCTGAAGTTTTTCGCATTTGTTTTGAAACACCCTGTATAACCAAATAACAGTGTTTTTAACTAAAACATTTTTAAAAACATTAATTTGCTGAACTACAGAAACCTAATTAAGTGAAATTTGTTTAGCCGGCATTTTATTTCCATTTTCATTGTTGTATTTTTCATGAACTTGCTAATTTTTTTTTATTCCAAATAGTACTATAATGTGTAGTAAAATAGATCTGATTTTTTATAAAATTGATTTTACATTGAAAATATTTAAGACGTTTGACTGTAACAATGTTTTTCAGTGCGGTATTATATTATATTATTACACTCCAGCTTGTTTTTGTGTTAACAGATGTAAATAAGGATTTTCCACAAAAGCATATCCACAAAAATCTCAAAATGTTAAAAAAAGACTTCAATAAAATTTTAGAAGATGTTGAAGATTTTGCCACAGATTTCTTTTTTCAAGTTCGAGATATTGAAAAATACACACAAGGTAAGAACTAATTTTAAAAATATTTTTATACAGGGTCCGAAAATAGTGCGGCGGGCATCTGTAGCTCCTAGAATAAAAAAAACTTGAGAATCTTGTTCCTAGAAACTTGAGAAAGTGCAGACCTAAAGTATACACGAGATACATCCTCGGAAAATATTCTTCCTAACTTCTACAGAGTGTCTCAAAAAGTGCGAGTGGATTGGGATGATTTTTTTTTAATGGAACACCCTGTATGTTATTGCATTTTTGGCTTCCTTTCAGATCACTTTAGATAATACCATTGTTTATATATTCTTAAAGTTGCCCAACCGACTAGACAAACTTTGCTGCCAACTGGAGGACAAATCGTGAACATTTCGGGGCGGAGTCAAAAATATCGATTATTTTCGTTATTTTCCTCAGAGTAATGTAATAATATAGCCCAGGGTTTCTGCGAACTTTAATAGTGATCAGCTGATTAAGAAATTTAAACGAAACTTTTATTTTATTGTAAATTCTGGATTATTTTTGCCTGTTATTTTAAGAATTCCAGACCGTATTAACAAAGAAATTATTATTTCGATATGTTGGTACATTATTTATAATTTATGATAATGCTAATTGCTGTTAATTAATATTTAAAAAAAAGTTACATACCTATTTTAATTTGATTTAATGCAGGTTTATAAAAGAATCATTTCTTAGATTATTTTATTCTAAATTGAGTGCTTTACAGATTTTATGATATTTTTTTGAAAACATGAAACTTTTACATTTTGATGCCAACTAATTGGCATGGTATTATTGGTATGGAAATTAGCCAAGAAAGAAAAGAATTGGCTATAACTTGTAATTTTTCGAAAAAAACATATTATACCTATATCGCTGAAAAGCTTAAAAAATGGCGCTTTTTATGAAGTCATGGCCAACTATGGTTTCCATTTAAAAAAACATAATGTTTGTGTCATATGTCAAAAATGACAGGCTTTAGGAAAAAAAACAAACTCATTATTAGGTATGTGATTATCTACAACTTTTATCTGAAAACTTTTTGTCTAAAATACCGTATGATCGAATAAAAATGGCGTCAGCGATGGCTATGAAATGACGATCGATGATATTTCCCATATAATTTTACATATAAAATGACAGCGATCTTCATTTCGTAGCCATCGTTGACGCCGTTTTTATTCGATCGTACGGTAGATTATAATGGAGATTATATGTATATTAGAGACAAGTTTTAAAATAGCCAAAATTTGTTTTTTTTTAAATATCTAGTAAGCCTTGAACTTCTCCGAAAAATCCGAAAGGCGCATATTTATGACCCCACAAAACTGCAATTGTTCTTTCCTCATTTAACCGACTCTCTATCTCCAGTAGTTTCCGAGATACCCATAGAGAACATCGATCGTAGAAAACTCACCCTGTATAGTATTTAGGAACTAATAGAAACTAACTGTTATTATTATTTGACTAGATTAATTTGATTAATAAGACTCGATTAATTTAATTTAAAATAAATTTGATCAGATTTTTTTTTCGTATATTCTACTACCAGAAAACCAAAATTATATGACAACGCACTTTTCAACGAAGTTGAAGGAAGATATAGTGTATCTATCACAATACTTAATAGAATTATTACAATTAGAAGAAAAATAAAAAGAAAAAATACCCAAATACCTCATCTACAAAATAAACTAATATAATCTCTTATAAAAACACTACACAATTACTTCTTGTATTCTACACTGAAAAAATTATTATCAAACTTACTAATTAATCAAACAAAAAGAAAAAATAACCAAATTATCCCTTCACCTAATACTTAACTACAAAATAATAAACTATAAAAACACTACTAAACTATTTCTGGTATTCTACACTAAACATTAAATTAAACTTAATAAGATTAATCTAATTTTACACTACAACCACTACAACTACAAAGAAATAAGAACATTTTTTAAAACTAGAAGAAACAGAACCTCGATACGTGCAACCAGTATAATAGATCAAGGGGACAAAGAATATAAAATACTTTAAAAATGTGCATCAGAAAGAAAAAATATCTTAAAGTATAAACAAAACATTTTTTTTTATCGTTGAAATCATCTGGCCTCGTCGGCCTTGCAGAGTAACTGGGTATTTACAATGAATCAGTGTATAATTACCAGCTTTTATAATATCTAATAGATAAAAAAATATCAGTCGATTAGTAACCAATTGGCACAGTCCGAAAATTATCGATTTTTATTTTCTCTGTTTTTATTGGTCGCTTCAAAATTCAGAGTAACAAAAAATATTTTTCTGTAGTAAGACTGTGAAATACGCCCCGCCATCTGGTGCTTTACATCCATAAACGTCTTAGGTTGAGCTACTTTAAAAATTCATATACAAGGATAATACTAAGATATGAGTAAATATATTTTGATAGTTTCAGAGGTATTAATAAATAAATAAAAAAGATATATGTTTCAGCCTTTCTTAAAAAAAATATTAAAAATACAAGAACTGTCCTGAAATCAAAACTATAATAAAATATTTACTTTAGATGGTCTATATCTACTTACTTTGCTATAAATATCGTAATCTTAAATCATACAGAGTGTTCAAATTCTACGCCAAACTTTCCAAAATATAAAATAAATTTTCTTTTCTTTTTTAAATGGAACACTCTGTATATTATATTTTCATTAGATGGAGAGTTAAAAAATTAACATTTTTTGTATTGAAAGTATTTTAAAATTTTTAATGGTTTCGCAGATATACGCAGTATTATTTCATGTGGCTCTTTCAAAGGTAAAATATGAGACAAAAATCAGTGGCTTTGATAAAAATTTACAGTGGAAAATGCCATATGAAATATAAAACCGCGAATATCTGCGAAACCGTAACAAATTTTGAAATAATTTAAATTCAAAAAATGTATTCATTTTTTAATTCTCCATCTACTGAAAAAATAATATATAGGGTGTTCCATTTAAAAAAAAAACAAAGAAAAATTATTTTATATTTTGGAAAGTTTACCGTCGAATTTTGAACATCCTGTATGATTTCATTTATTTGCTATAAATATGATAATTGTACCATATTTATAGCAAAGTAAGTAGAGACCATCTAATGTAAATACCTCATATAGTTTTGATTTTAGAACAGCTCTTGTATTTTTAATTTTTTTTGAGAGAGGCTGAATAATATATATTTTTTTGGATCTGCACATCCCTCAAACTATCGAAATATATTTATTCATATCTTAGGATTAAGTAATGTGATCTGAAAGGATGCCAAAAATACAATAATATACAGGGTGTTCCGATTAAAAATATATATCCCGATCCACTAACCCTTTTTTGAGCCACCCTATAGAAGCTAAAATATTTTTCTGAAATACTATCCTAGTACATAATTTAGATTTCCACTTAAAAAAATTCCCAGGTTTTTTATTCTAGGAGCTACAGATGCCCGACGCAGCATTGCCGAACCCTGTAGATATACAAGGCAAGTTCAGTGTATTTTCAGGTTAAAGTTGTAGTTTTGAATATAGAATGCTGTATTTTTTCTTAAGTGTATTTGCGATTTATTTTTTTTATAAATAGCATAGTCAATACTATATGGGATTTTTGAAAACAATAATTTTCAAACTAAATTTCTCTCTTACATCTTACATCTCTCAAAATTACTTGATTAATTGAAGGCTATTGATGTTTTTTAATAGGATGTTTTTATAATAACGTAAAAAACTGAAAATTACTCAATAAGTTACTCAATAATAAGATATAAGGATAAGTTCGATAATAAGATCAATATTAGGTATAGAAAGTGATTAAGAAATCAATGTTTCAAAAAGTAGTTGATTTTAATTTCTATTTGAAACAGCATAGAATCGTAGAAAAATACGATATAGGTACAATAATTTTAACTAACTTTGTATAATATACCTAGTAATACAGGGTGTTCCAGTATTGCGTGAACATAGAACTGCTACTTATTTTTGGAATCAAAATAAGTTCATTGGATACAATAATTGAGGAACAGACTTTCTAGATGCATTTTGTCTATTTTTTCGAATTTTGACCAACAAAGAAAAACTGCCACGCTTTTTGCAAGAAACTTACCGAAAAACTAGTATACCTGAAAAATGGATAAAAAATCATAGAAATAGTATACCTACACGTGAAAAATCTAGTTTTGATGATATCTGAAAAAGTTGAAAAAACTGTTGAGTATCCTTTAGACCAGGGTTTCTTAAAGTGGGGTCCACGGACACTTTAGGGGTCCATAGCTTCTGTATCAGGGGTCCGCGGTCCGCATTACGCCAGTTAACTGTAAACATATTTATTAACGTTTTCTTTTTATGTATATAAGGCTTTTTTTATTTTCATCTATTATTTCTGATAGGGGTCCGTGGAATTGTACAAACTGCGAAAGCGGTCCGTGACTGCAAAAAGTTTAAGAAACCCTGCTTTAGACGTAAAATTTCTCTTTATTTTTCTGTTATCATGGTCCGTATCCCCAACTACATGGTCCTCAGTCGTAGTTCTATTCATTATTTTAAGTAGTATTATTCAAACAACAGAAAAGTTGTAGTACAATAAAACTCTACATCTGGCAATCACAAACAACAGCAGTATAGCCACAGCACACAAGGACATACATCTGTTTGTTTGTCTATCGCCAATAGACATACAGCACATAGAAAGTCTAAGGTATTTTCCGCCATTTAATTCGAATGGGATAAAATGTATTTAACACGTCGCCGCCGTTTCTGGCATCATATTGTAACTCTTTGTATGTAGTTTGCAATGCCACCTTTGGTAGAAAATCTTAAAAATAAAAAGTTCTTCGATTGTCCATTTTTTAAGATATTTTAAGAACCGTTATTCCGATTTGAATAAGATATAGGGTGCCTATATTTTGCTAAGCGTTTTAGCATTTGACTTTTACAAAAAAAAAACAAGAAAAAGTACGGGAAGGGTGAAAACCCCACCTTTGCCTAAATTTTAGTAGAAATATCCTGTATTTCCAAGTTTAGTTTTTTTCCTTAATTCAAAAATGAAATATACAATAATTAGTAATTTCCACCATATCTTCATAATTACTAAAGTTTCTTCGTTTATTACAGGCTTAGCTAATAAAGACTATGACTGGAATGACGACACGACTTCTAGCACAAAAGTAAGTAAACTATAAAATTCCCTTTTTTTAAATTTTAATAATTCTATAAATAGCCAGTGTTCGAACATACTCTTACACCTCCGGAAACAACGCTGGACGACAGTAAACTGTCTTTGCCTCGGAAAAAACGATCTGTTCCTACAATTTCTGAGCCTGAGCAAAAGTTTCAATCTATGAAAAATGCGTTTAAATCTGCTACTCCTAATACTAAATTGGCTGGCCTTAAACAACCAGAAAATGGGTATGAAGAATTTATCCAAAAGAAGAAATCCATTGAGCAAGGTATATATTATGATTTAAAATATGATTTAGAACGACAAAAAATTGGTTGAAATAATTACCGGTATTACTCTATTACTCTATCGGGTGGTACATCGTCGTTGAAAACAGGAAATCTAATGCAAAATTTTGAACTGTCCAGATATTGGTTCGCCTGTCGATTTTACAGCGAATTCGTAAATAGGTTTTTTAAAGATCTGCGTATGCTGAATACATGTGCCAAATTTGAACAATTTTGGACAAGCCGATTTTAAGTAATTTCAGAAAAACTGCATCTATTTTTAAATTAAAACTCAACAAAGGTAACAACGCAAAACCAGACAAATTTAAGCCTAACGTTTAAGCTTGATTTTCATGCATCCGTTAAGCTTGATCTTCATGCATCTGTTATCCGACGATATGATGATACGATATTAATTTTATTGGTTGAATTTAAAGACTTTGATTGGTTAAAAACTTAAAGACTTTGATTGGTTTTTAGGTGGGATAACGGATGCATGAAAATCAAGCTTTATCCGTTGATACAATGGTCCGACGGCGCTCTGATTGGTCATAGCATTTTCGCGCCACTTTTCATCCGTAAATTTTTTACTCCAGCCCGTCAACGGAGAAAGATCGTACGATAACGGATGTTTTGACAAATTTAATTTAAACTTAATAAAAATATAATAGTATTGAGCTAGCAACGTCGGAAAAACGAGAATTTTAAGAAATCTGCTTCTTTAATATATCTTTTGCTATGCTTTCCTTTGCTCTCCTGGCCAAAGTGCGGGCCGCCTGGCTGCCGGTATCTGTACAGGGTATCCCATTTTCGTGTGTTTTATGGGATTTCTCGGTTATGAGTAGAGATACAATGATGCGATTTTGACATTACTTTGCTACTTTTTTATGAAACCAAATATGCTATAGCTAAATAGCTAAATATACACATAGGTTTATTCTAGCCTCCTTATTTCCTGAAATACAGGGCGAATTGGTGATGCGCAGTAGTGAACAGATGTTGAATACAGATATGATACGCAGTAATGAACGCAACATCTACAGGCAGCCAGACGGTCCGCACTCTCTTCAGGAGATCATAACAAAAGATATATTAAAGAACTAGCTTTCATAAAATTCTCTCTCGAAAACGTTGCTCTTAGACTATAAGTAAAACAGCGAAATCGTTATGGAAATGAAAATATAAAATGGCACCAATCACAAGAAAATCGTACATTCGATGAACGGAGGCATGAAAATGCAATAAATTTAAAAAACTGTGTAATTTTCTAACCAAGTCTTTAAATTCAACCAATGAAATTAATATCGTATCACCGTATCGTCGGATAAAGGATGCATGAAAATCAAGCTTAAGTCATAATTGTCTAATAAACAAATAAAAATAAAAAAATAATAGCTATTTTTTAAAACCAATTAATCTGTACAGTTGTACAAATACAGGAAGAGACTTGGGAATAGCACCGGAAGAGACTTGGGGATAGCACCACAGAGATACAAAGATGTGGTTTCCAAATCACTATGCTATTTTTTATGAAACGAAAGATTCTACAGATTAGTCCTAGCTCCAGGGATGGATGGGGAAGTGGAAATCGGCCCGGGAATAACAGGCAACCGACCCGAATCCACAAAAACAAAATGACCATAACGAAGAAACATATTTTATTTATTAACATACAGGGTGTCCCAGAAATAAGTGCAAGTATTTTAACTGGTAGTATATTTCGGCCTCAGAAACACACCTATCAATTTTTTTTGCGAAAATTAGGAATTTTTTAAAGAAATGTTTGGAATTTTTTTAGTTTTAAGTTAAGAAAACATATTTTCTTGATAATCTGACAACTGACAATAGGTAGTAGATTAAATTTACATGATAGAAAATACAGAAAAGATCCAGTGGTTCTCAAAATTTAAGCAAAAAAGCATTTTTTGTTTAAATTTTCAAAGTAAAATACCTCGGTTATTTTGGGCTTACTTGAAAAACGGTAAAGAGAAAAAATGTTTCTTTTGACCAAATCTTCCCCCCTTAAAATACTTGCACTTATTTCTGGGACACCCTAGGTAAGGGTCAAATCACCCTAAGTAAGGGTGATTTTCGCTCGGGCGAAAAAAACTCTTTTGCCTCCGATTTTTTAAAAATATTGAAATTGTCTTGATCCAAATTTGTATAAAGATCAATATCGGGTCGGACCTGAATTCTTACTAGAAAATAGCTCAGGGTCACAGGGTTCTACAGTTTTATTTCCATTATCGATACCATTTGATCTTGAATATGCTACGAGTTTGAATTACGGTTTTGAGAAACTTTAAGACTTCCTGATTCATTCAGTTCAGCAGCTGGCCCAATCCTCTGTGAAATACATTATTTTTAGATTTTCAGGTATATACTTTCTTACAGATTGTAGAAAGAAAGTCTCTCTTTTCTGGTACAGCAGCTGCCTCGTCATGTATACGTGTCTTAATTTTCGTATAATTCTCATCACGTAACTTTTCCTAGTTTCTACATTTGGCATCTTGTATGATAATGCCATGACTCAAACGAAAAAAACCTAGGCAATACCTAAGCAGTGGATATAAATGTGTTTTAATAAAAGAATATTGGTAAAACTATACAGAATGAGTCATATTTCGCAATATATTTTCAGGGGTGGTATATTATGTCACCACCAGGTGCCAGGACACGTCTGTGAGTTTTTTTTGTATAAAAAAGATGTTGAAAATCGTGCTTTTTCTTTTAAATTTTCCTGTATAGTTTAGAAAATTTTTTAGAACTTCCTGTTCACTGCAAATTTTCCCACGGTATAGTTTCTTAATCTTTGATATTACGGCACAAAAAGAGATGCAAATACAGAAAGATTGGCGGCAATTTTTTTTTTAAAAAATCATTTTTTTTTAAATGCAAACTTTAATAACTCGGTTATTTTGGACTTATTTGAAACACGGTAAAGAGAATATAGTATGCTTCTTTTATTCATATCTACCAGCCCTGAAAATATTTGCACAAAGCAAACAAAAAAACATATCAAATGGAACAACAAACAAAATTATTAGATTTTTATTAAAATTATAAGTGTCTCAGAGGAAAACATTTAACAATAGTTAATTTAAAAACTGGTGTTTATGTTTAAAAGCAACTAACCATTATATTGATGCAAACTGATTAGTTAGTTAGGCAGTCACTAGAATCTTACGTAATTTTAGTTAGAAGATTAACCATTTAATTTTTGCTAAATCAATCTTTTTTTGAGTTCTGATCGGGACCGGCCCATCTTTCCACCGGCCCACCGGGAATTTTCCCGTTTTCCCATACGGCCCATCCAACCCTGCCTAGCTCCCATCGTGCTTTAACTGCACTCAAACGTAATAAATAGTTTAACTTTATACGTTACATTTAGATTTATTTTTTCTTTTAGTCCAAAAATTCGATGATAGTATTTTGGGTCAAACTATAGACAAAACAACTGAATCTACTTTTAAAACAGATAAAAGTGTTGAAGATACTGTTTGTCCAACAAATAAACTCGAAAAACAAAAGCTAGATGAGTTAAAAACTGAAATGAAGAAACTAAATGAATTAGTGTCTCTTCTAAAAGACCAACAGGATTTTTTTCGAGGAATGAACATATTAAATGAAAAGTCTGATAATGATGGAAATTCAAAAATTCTTATTAAAAAAGTTATAAATGAATTAGCGCGTAAGTTAATTGCATTTTTTTAATTAAATCCTGCCAGGAAATACTTAAAAGTTGATTTTAGAGAAAGAAAATGATCAAATGAAAGACGACAAAAGTAGTGAGCTGGGTAAGATTCAACTGAGTTTGAATAATGTATACCAAAAATTGAATAAAACAAGATTAATGTTGGATCACGAACATGAACAACAAAACGTTATTGAAAATGAATTAAAAAAACAAATTAATGAAGTAATAGGAATTCAAAAAATGGTAAACCATTTATACAATAGGAACGTGCAAGATTGGGAACTAAAACAAAGTAGCAATCAAGAAAAAGTAGAAGGTATGTAGGCACACGCAGTACATTTTAAAGTTCAAATAGATTTTTACCAATACAATTTAATATGAAACTAGCTACCGTTTCGTCTACCCGGGCTCGGTCAACAAAGCCGGCTAGACGATCCGCTGAGAGTAGGTTTTAACGGAGCAGAAGTACGGAGATACCTCCGGCTGCTCCACGAAGGATTTGCTCCAGAGGAAACAAAAGCAAAAACAAGAAAGAAGAAAACAAACAACACCTCGAAAAAGGGGAGAGCAAAGAAACAGCCTGGCCCATCTCCACCAAAGGCAAGAGAGCGAGCGAGAACCTCTCACCTCAAAAAACAGCATGGAAAGCCGTCCAACACCGAGAGGCAAGAAGGGTATCACCGCGTTTACTATTACAACTATTTTCACTTGTCCAGCAAGTGAAAATAGCAGTGCTGCCAAAGGATTACCCAAAGGTTGTACGGACCACCGACCAGCAAACGGCTCTAGAAGGGGCATACTGAATAGGTACTGAACGAAATAGTAGCGAGCGGATTGCAAAGCAACCGTTCACAATATGTGGGTCAGCTGCTTTTCGCGGGAATATGTTTTCAGGTGGACATGCTCCTTATAGATTGTGTATCTCAAGAATCGGCGGATTGGTTGGTGGAAACGGCACGTAAGCTTAAGAATTGGCAATAGCCGGGGCTAGGTGCAGTGAAGGCAGAAACGATCTTAAAGGGAGCGACCATCACGGTCTTTCTGCCGAGGAGCAAAGGGAAAGACACCACCTACCTGTTGAGCTTTTATCCAGGCTCAGAACTCCAATGTAAGGACATCGAGTTGGCGCGTCATCTACTCGAGGGAGGTGGGTCATTGTCAAGTCCTCAGAATAGAAAATTGACCTCAAATCCAAGGAGGCAATAGAGAAAGAGAGATATATACTCTATTAGGTATAGATTCGGGATAACACCGGTATCCAGTCTAAGGAGAGACCAAGTTAAAGAGGTGGAGAAAATGAAAACAGATCTTCATGCTTTCCTCACGGGTACCTCAGCCGGAGACAAGCTCCTCAACTGTGAAGGACACGGAGGGCCAAACCCTAACCGTGGGAGGGTATATACCCTCGGAGGAAGAACATCTGTTGTCAGATGAGGATGGGAAATACCCTGTCGCCCCTACAACAGGAAAATCCTCAAGTATGATGGGTTATAGACTGTGTGATGAGTTATAACTCAACAAAGGGGGCACAATAAATCTTTAAGGTTGCAATGATTAACCCCCCTCTCACTCATTCTACGTTATAAGTCCGGTAAATTAACTTTTACAGTATGAGTAAGATGTTTGTGGACAAGGCGACCGACATAGGAACCATGTCGGCTTCTTCGCAGTCATTGGCAGTCACTTAACAGTAACATAATATCTTGGCAGTACATGTACATTTTTTACACAAGTTTTATCCCTCGATAATTTCCTATAATTTTTGTTGCCAGTTGAAAATTAGCGTTTTTTGGTTGTCTCCGCAAATACCTACTTTTTGTACTCCAAAACTATTAATTTATTATAAGTCTAGTATGAGTTTTTTTTAGTTGTAACTTGAATGACATATAAACAGTAATTTCAATAATGACACCTCCTCCTCCGATAATAAAAAATCAAATTAATATTATATTTAATTTTTTTTGAGGGAAAAAATCCATCATAGGTACTTGAACGTAAGACAACCCAAGTTTGTCAGACTCTTACTGATGCGTCTCTTTCTGGAACCGCGGTAGCACTACTTCAGAAGGGGGGGGGGTTCTATGTAGATGGTCTATTTAGCTGGTTTGGATCTATTGGATCATACGTTCTTTCTCTTTTTTCCATAAGGATATCTTTAGCCATTTTGCTTATTTCCTTCCAAAATATTTCGTTCTTCAGCGTGGTGTCAAACCGTAGGTTACCTGGTGTTTGTAATTTTAAACTTCCACAGCATGTTTAATAAAGCTCTATCTTGCGCAATGGAAGGAAAATGTGTGTTCGACATTATCAACAAGTTCGCAGAAACGACAAGTATTATATCTGTATCCCTAAGGTGGGAGCGTTTAAAATAGACTTCAAAGTATCCATATAAATCCGGTAATTCTTGTATTAGGTAGAAGTCAACTGATTTCTGAAGACCCAGGGCTCTATGTTGCATCTAAGACGTCTTGTCCAGCTTGCTGCGGCTTCTTCATTAGACCACTCTTCTTGCCATGTCTTCATCATGTTTGGTTGTGAAAGAGAAGAAATCAGAAGTAACCCAAAATGTTCCTCCAAAAGGTTTATTTTGAGTACAAGATGACTAGACTATATGATTAAATATACAATTTAGCAGCGTTTTTGTCATCATTAATGATTATAGGTTAATAATAAATATAAACATATAATTACAAGCACGTATTAAAATCAAATGTGTTTTATTCTTGCTTTAAACAAAATGTAAATTTTTAGATTCTCTTCTGGGTTCAGTTCAGAAACCATTGCCTCCTTTTTTCAACTCACATACGGATTTGTTACATGATCAAAACTATCATAAAATAGATATTTTTGGAAATTTGGATAATAAACAAAAAGTAAGTATGGTATGGATAAGTTCATGTTGACTCAAAGCAAATTTTAAACCACATTATATTTAAAATTTTAGGTAAACAAAAATGTACTTGGAGACGAGAATGACTCTACAGAATACAAGAAAAGCAAAGAATCGATACCTGCATCGGATATCAAAAACAGACAAGTAAAAGATTTGGAAAATATTCTCTCTGAAGAGAAAGTATCTTCGAAAGCCAGTGCAATTGATAACATTGACGATTTAAGAACAAAACTAAAACTTATAGAGATGTTAAATAAAGAAGGTAAATATGGAAATGTAGAAAATTTATTCAGATTATAATACGTATTAAATTTTCGCAGATAAAAATACCGAATTGGACAACACGAATGATAAAGTAAACGAAGCAATAAAAAAAATACTATTTCCTGAAAAAAAACCACCTGAAAAATTGGATGTCGATCTATTATTGGCTTTAGCACAGTTGAAGAGAAAAGAAAATGAAAAACCTCAGGTTTGTATAATGTTTTAATTTTTACTGAATTGGTTTTATTTTTATAATTAGTACGGCTACTGCCATTACTCGCTGTCGAGTATTTGACACGCATCAGAAGATAATTACGCAAGGCGTTTTCTTTCATGAGCTTTTATGTGAGTTGTCCACCTGGTTTCCGCTTACAAGCTCTCTGCAAAGGTCATCGTAAAGAAAAGATATCGGTAGGCGGTTTTCTTGCATCCTGCGTACGTGACCAGCCCATCTTAAGCGGAATTTAGTGATCATGACTTCAGCGCTCTCGCAGCTAGCTTTTTTAAGGACCGATATGTTTGAGACATGGTGGAACCATTTGATTCTTAAGAGTTGTCCAAGGTGTCTCTGTTGCAACTTGTTTAATACGTTCATGTGTCGGCGGTACGGCACCCATGTTTCGCTTCCATATAACATGGTGGGGATTATTATTGCTCGGTACACTGCAAGTTTCGTTTTTGTGTTCAAATCATCATTGTAAAAAATCCTGTCTTTTAATTTCCAGAATGCTCTTGAGGCGCTGCTAGTCCTGTGCTGAATTTCAGATTCGATATTGACCTTTTCCGAAATCAAACTGGCGAGGTAATGGAATTTTGCTACATATTCCAATAGTTCTTCTCTGATTTTTATAGCATTGTTGCGATCTTCCGGGGGAGTGAAGTTTATTAGATAAAATACGAACGGACAAACGTACGTACTCAACAATAACTTGCCTGGCTCTTTCCTCTTTTTACATGATTTGCCTGCTCTTTTTCCTTGATAGTATAACTTTGACGATATACAGAGTGTTCCAGGCTCAGCGTGCATTAGAAGTTCCTAGACAACTACAATATCTAGATCGGAGATTTTTTGCACATCATTGTTTCACAATGAGGTATGCTATTTTGATATGTGATATTTAAATTATCTATAAATGTTTATGAATTTTTATATCAAACACTCTATACCTAACATTAACCGTTTTTGAGAACAAAATATTTAAAAAAAAATATTTGGAATAAAATAAATTGTATAGCCCAAACGTCAAATTTAGTTACCACAACCGCTGTGACATGAAGAAAAGACATGCGACTGTCTATTTCAAAAATTAAATTGTATGAATGTCATATAATATTGACCGTAGCTGTCATGGAATCGAGAGATTAAAAAATTATCATAAATATTTTTTTTCAAATGAAAACCCACTTTATTTCACTAGTGAAAAGCTTTTTTAATTGGTTACTTTTTGATTATACATGTTCCTATACCTAAAAAGAAATAGTTTTTAAGTTATTTAAGATTTAGTTTTAAAGCGTATATTTTTCTGGTTTTTAACCAGTAGCCTATGACTTTAAAAAAACGTCAAGCGATGTAAAACTACATATACCGTATGATCGAGAAAAAACTGCGTCAGCGATGGCTATGAAATGAAGAGCGCCGTCATCTTATATGTATATTTATATGGGAAATGTCATCGATCGTCATTTCCCAACCAACTGGACGCCGTTTTTTTTTCGATCATACGGTATATTGCCATTAGATATCACTAAAATACGAGATATACTTTTATAAATACAATTTATAAAGTTTTAGCAGCAGGATTTATAATATACGAAATCCAAATCATTAGTTTTTTGACAGAAGAAAATAAACTGTCTGATGGTTTGACACTTAATGTCAAAGGAAACTAGATAAAATCAAGAAAAAATTACGCTTTAAAAGTAAATGTTAAATAACTTATATAATCAAACAATATGGAACATGTATAATCAAAAATGAACGAATTGAAAAACATTTTCACAAGTGAAATAAAAAAGTGGGTTTCCCTTTGAAAAGAAAAAGATTTATGATAATTTTTTAATCTCTCAGTTCCCTGACAGCTACCGTCATTATTATATGACATTCGAACATTTCAATTTTTGAAATAGAATAGCCACATGTCTGCTCTTTATATCAGAATAGCTGCGGTAATCACTAAAATTGACGTTTAGGTTATACAAATTTTTTTGACGGGCAGTTTTTTTCCTCCAAAAATTTTAAATATTTTTTTTTCTCAAGAACAGTTAATGTTAGATATAAAGTGTTTGATATCAAAATTCATAAAATTTTACAGAGAATTTTTGTATGTAATAAAATATAAATTCCGGAAAATAATAGTATTTCCGGAAGTGCCGCCATATTGAAAATATTTTTAATTGATAGATCTCTTTGTGAAACAATGATGTGCACAAAATCTCCGATCTATATCTTGTAGTTCTCTAGAAAAATGCAAGCTCAGCCTGGGACACCCTGTATATCTACTAACTAGGATGCTTTTTTCCCAGTGTAGCGGCTTCTAAAAATGCTTACACTCACTCCGAACCAAAAATGCACCGAATATTTAAATAAAGCAAAAAAATTGACTGTTTTCCCCTGACCCATAAAATGCGTTCTGTCGTTTCTTCTTCAATTTGGCAGACACTGCTACATGGCTTCGTCCGTCAATGCCATTAGCTTTATATGCCTATTCAGCTTACAATACCCACTACAGCTGTGACTGTGTTTCTCTCTTTGCTTATCAGGTTTGTCGTAAATGTTGGCGAATATTCTACTACGAACTCGCATGTCTCTGCCCTGGTGAGTTTCTGCACCATTCTAGAGATTTGTTGGCCACCCATCGTTTTGTGGCCATTCTCCTGACTGTGGCCATTTCGTCTAGCTTTTCGTTTCGTTTTGACCGACTTCTGACCCTCGTGCCTTATTGCTTATACCCAGGCTAACGTAACATTGCTACAAGCTACAATGGGTTGAATATTTTTCAAAATGCCTTTATAGAGCGGTTCTGTTCCAAATTCGATCTGGCTGTATTTCAAAGTTACTAGAAATGGATAAAGATTGAACGAATCGTTCATTTGAACGAGTAATAAAAATAAATCGTGTGATTCGATTCGCCGTATAAAAAATAGGAATAGAAATAAATCGTGGAGAATTTGCACAAGTTGTAAAAACGAGTCATGAGAACCGAATAGGTTGACCGCTCAAGGTGCGTCCACATTGCTCGTGATCCTGCTCGCGCTTTTGCTTCTGATTGTGCTTGCGTTGCTTGCGCTTCCTGTTTGTCGTGTTTCTCAAGATCTTTCGGCTTGCAAGCAACGTCCACATTGTAATGTAGTGCTTGCGTTCGTGCTGTTCGGACATGGATGATACCAAAGTATTTGTAATAGCGGCTGCTAGTGCGATCATTATTGCAAAGCGAAGAAGAGAAAGAGAAAAAAGGCGGCGTTGGATGTCTAATAATTTCAAAAGTAGATCCCAGCACAGTGAAAGTAAACATCTACGCGATTTACAAACAGACAGAATGTTTTTTAATATTTTTTATCGCATGTCCGCTACTAATTTTGAAAGACTTATTAACTTAGTTGGCCCCCGTATGAAAGGAAAAATACAACTTTTAGGAAGCGTATTTCGGGTAAGGAAAGAGTTAAATAAAGGTTGGCCATAACATTTAGTTTCTTTGCAACTGGAGACTCACATACCAGTTTAGGTTATTTATACAAAATTTCCAAGCAAAGCATTTCAAAAATAATACCAGGCGTATGCCAAAATATAAATAAAGTTCTCAAAGATCAGATTAACATAAATATAGAGTTATACTTTATTAAAGGTATATAATATTATTAATCCAAGAACAAAACACAAATATTTGTAATTCTGAACAAAATAAAAGAAGAAAAATATACCGAATCCTATGAATGAGACCAAACTAAAAACTGAACAAACAACACAACTCAAACAGCTTGAGCGCATCGAACCGCCGTAAAGTATGCTCGCATGGCTCCGAAGCGTCTCTTTGATGTACCTCGACAGAGCCGAACAGTCGAAACAGCAGGGGCGGATCGTGAATTTGTGGGGCCCTGGGCTGAAACTACTTAGAGGCCTACCTAAGTGCTTAACTAATAGCCATGTCAAAAAACTGTTTCTATAATGATATATTATTATTATATATTCTTTATTGCACAAAAAAAACTTAAATGTTACTTAAATCTACGCAAGTATTAGTTGTACAAAAGGCGACCTTATTGCTGTGGTAGCAATCTCTTCCAGGTAACCTTTGGGTGAGAGAGAAACCGAAATAGTGATATTATAATAAGAATAAAAAAAAATAAAACAATTTTATTTATTTATTATGAATTAGTAAAAGAAATTGATAGGTTGCAGTCACAGAAATTCACAGTTATTTGGTCATCACATTGCAAGTCTTTTGTTAGATCACAATTTATGGAAAGAAGTGATAAATTATTTAGTCGATGGTTTGACATTGTTGTCCTATATTTATTTTTTACATCTTGGAGAAGGAGCGTTCTGCTTCACAGCTAGTAATTGGCAGTGTTTAAAAAATCTTTAAAATGGTATAGCAGTTAGGGAACACGTCACTAAGTTTATTTTCATACATGAGCATAAAATGTCATTAGGCTTAATGTCTCTGGCTTAGATTGGAGTAAGTACGATTTTAATTGAATGCACTCATTCACTAAATGCTCGTCTACGTCATCGGGATAGTAATCGATAATATGACTAACAATTTCTAAATCTATGTTTTTGATATTTTTGTCTTGCAAATCCATTAAAAATTTGAATTTTTTGCTATAAGTCTCATATAGACTTGGCTCCTTTTATTTAAATCCATAATCAGCTTATCCAACGCAACGTTTAACGTGTCTCTTTTAAATCTTTCTGCGCCGTATACTGAGAATTCACCTGTAGACTTATCTGAACATTTTGGAGTAATGCGTCTCTTGTTTATATCATTGTAGTCTATTCCCACACTAGTACTTAATTTTTTAGCTTTCTCTTCGTATTCCTTTAGCTTTTGATCTGATTGGTGTCGTATGTTGTTCTAAAAGTCTTTTAATGACACAATTAACTTGTTGCCTTTACAAATGTCTAAACCAGGGGGGCTGGTCCCTTGTAACCTCGGGGCCCTGGGCTACAGCCCAAACAGCCCTTAGGTAGATCCGGCCCTGCGAAACAGGCATTGAAGCCGCGTCCAAGCTATTCGAACAAAATGTTTTCTCGAACATAGGTATATAATTAAACAGCGCGCCGAACGGCTAGCTTAGAGCGCGCGCGTACTTTTTCCGACGGGTGTCGGTAAATCAAAAGGAGCGAACGGCGTGCATTTCGGCGGACATTGTACCGGACACTTGGAAGGGTCTCATTTAATTTCGGGCGTCCATCTGTGATTTTTATTTTTTACCGAGTATTCGACAATGGGGGACGCAGTTATTGACTGGGATCGTGACAAACATTTACAACTAATTTGTTTACACAAAGAAACGATTTTATAATTTTAATTTTATTGTGGGTTGAGTGTGAACAGCTATGTAGCTAGACTTCGTCCATATAATTTCATTTTTGTTAATAAAGACCTTTATGATTATTTTTATTAAAAACCGGAATTATTATGGGCTTCTAAAATTAAAAATTACTACTTAATAGGAAGTTAGACACCGGAAATGAAATTTTACCATTACATTTTTAGAAATAAATATACCGGGTGTTTCTGAAGAGTGGTTCACTTCTATAACTTTTTTAATTTTTTAGATAAAAAACGAGATTTGATATGATAGTATAGGACATAAATCAGGATTGATCGACGTTTTCATTTATTTTCGGTCACTACCTATTTCACTGGACATGACAACAACTTTTGATTTAAATGGTACCCTCGGTATTTTTTTACCGTATATGATAGAAAATGACATTCTAAATAGAATTATATATTTTGACATTTTCAATTTAAAAATGGCCATAAATAAACGTAACGACAATTTTACTCCAAATACCAAGTATGTGGTACCAAATTATTCGTAAAAATGCTTTTTCCAAATATGCTGAACCAGCCTCGTACCAGTTGAAAAATTTGAGTTATCATTAAAAATACGATTTGGGCATCTTTTAAGCGGTCATGAAAGGATACGAAAAAAAATTACACGATCAAATATATGTTTCCAAAGTTCTTTATTAGAAATTAATAGTTTTAACTCAGTCTTAGCACTCTAGACTGAAATTTAAAATGCTATTTTTATTTAATTGGAATTGTCTAAAATTGACGTATGGTATGTCATTCTATTCAGAATGTCATTTTCTATCAAATAAAGTAAAAAAGTACTTAGGATACAATATACAATCTAAAAATACAAAGTTGTAGTAATTTCCGGTGAAACAGGAAGCGACCGAAGGTAATTGAATACGCCAATCAATCCCGATTTATGTCATATATACAAACAAACCAAATTTCGTTGTATTATCTGAAAAAATAAAAAAGTAAAAAAGTGAACCCCTTTTGAGAAACACCTGGTAGAATCGGCTGAAAATGAATACAGTTCTTAAAAATGCACTATAACGAATAATCTACCAAAAGACCCCTGTAACCCTCCGCCTGCTAAATATTGATTCTTCAACGACAACATTTCTTAAACGGTTTACCGGTTAATTTATTTCATAAAATGCTTGCACTAGATATCCGGGCACTCGAAAAAACAGCGACTACCTAAACGCATCCTAGATCTATAGAGCAAACTGGTTGTCGCATTCTTCACCGCACCTCAGTCCTCGGGACCGACGCGATGGGCTGTGCCGTCGTTTACGACCTGCTGCTACGAGTATATAGTGTGAATTATATATGTTCGCGAACGTTTTGTTCGAGTAGCTTGGACGCGGCTTGCGATCGCAAGCACGTGAGAACCGCGAGCGTCGCGAGCGCCGCGCACATCTCGCTCCGACTGTTTGCCATGTTTTTCGTGTTTCACCGGTTTTCGTTCGGCCTGCTCGAGAGCAATGTGGACGCAGCTTCAGAATCCGATTCGATTAAATTAATCGTATCGAATCTATAAAATGTGAACGGAAATTTAATGGAAAGTTTTAGTGGTTATTAAATTTTAACGGAAAATGTAAGAAAAGAAAACAATCAAATGATGATTTGGGCAATCAAATCGTTGTCACCCGGTTTAAGTATTAAATTATTTAATCCCTTTCCAGAATTCGGTAGAAAAACTTCTTAAAATTTTAAACACAAAACCTGAAAGTAGAACAGATACTAATATAGAGACAGAATTGAAACTTTTACAAGAAGCAATCAACAAACTAAGACCCAAAGAAGATGCAGATTTAGATGGTTTTATTAACATTAATGATAAAGGCGGCAAAGATGATGCATCTAATTTTCAGGTAGAAATAATATTTTAATTCAAAAATCGTGATCCTAAAACTACACTAAATTTTTTTAGAATTTACTATCTGAAATTATAAGCAACGGAATCAAAGAGGAAAACAATAAAAAGCTTCCTACCCCAGGTAAATATCTTGTTAATAATACATTTAAAGTGTGATCAAAAAGTTTTATAGTCTACAGGCTTCAGAGGATAACGTAATAACTTCTACAGTACATTACATTAGAATTTATATAACATCAATATCCAAAGTCAAATTGATCAGAAATCTTTCGTTCGCACAGTAAATAATTGAGTTCATTTTATTTGAAGAATATTAAGTAACATGTTTCTTAAAATACCATTTTTTAACTTATCAGTGGGAATGCTTGATAATCAATATCATGTAATGAAGAAATCGAATAAGAATTATATTATATAGCTTATAACTCATTCCTTAAAAACTCCATATTTGATATTAATAAATGCTTAAATAACACAGGCCAACAATCATTTTGTAATTTGGTATTTTTCATATTTTTGGTGTTTTGGGAACTAAACTAATGAAAATCATTGTATTTTTGTTTCCATCGCGCACAACTTTTTAATTAATTTTTGAAATGTAATATTTATTGTTTGGTTTGGTAACATTTTAAAAATTACAATTGTTACGCCACTGGCTTAAATAGCGTACACATTATTAGAACGCTAGAAGGGAATCCAGCCAATTTAGAAGAGGTTACCAGTTTTTCTGGACCTGGAGTTTACCTGGACCTGGAAGATAACCTTAGCGATGTTGAACAGAACAGAACATCGGAAAAGAGCAGTTTGGATTTCGTAGCGTTTGGACACGTGAAGCCATATTTTGAATGACGCTATTGTTGCAAAAGTGCTGCCAATTTAGCCAGAACATCTATGTGTGCTTCATCGACTTTGAAAAAGCATTTTATCGAGTCAAACATACAGAGCTCTTTCGGCATCTGAAATCGTATAACTACACAACTATGCAATGCGCCTTTTAGTAAACTTATACTACAATCAAACTGCTGCTGTTAAGGTCGACGAAGAAACTACAAATGACATCCCAATAAAACGAGGAGTAAGACAGGGGTGTATTTTGTGACCGTTACTATTCAACTTGTAGTACGAGAGCTAGCAACGTCGGGAAAACAAGTATTTTAAGAAAGCTGGCTCTTTAAAATATCGTTTACTGTGCTCTCTGGAACAGCATGCGGCCCGTCTGGCTGCCGGTAAACGTTGCGTTCCCTACTGCGCATTGAAAGAAGGTCCTATATTTTTATTAGTGCTTTAAATTATAGTATTGAATATAAACCGACCGCGTCTCCGTAGCTCAGCGCGTAGAGGTTCCGCCTTTCAAACGAGGAGTTATAGTTTGAGACCGGGTCAGGGCAAAATTTTTTTTATTTTATTTTCGTTTATATTCTGATAGTAAAGTATTAAATAATTCTGGTGATTTAAAAATAAAACAAATATTTAATACTTTACTATGGACATGGACGCTAAAAGTAGAGAATATAAATAAACTAGAAGCCTTTGAAATGTGGTGCTACCGGAGAATCCTTAAGATTTCTTGGACCGAACATACAAGCAACGAAAAAGACAGCTAAATAAAGATCGGGAACTCTTAACCACCAAGGCCAGAAAGGTTAGCTACTTCGGACACATAATACGTAGCACCAAATATGATATTCCTCGTTTAATCGTCCAAGGAAACGTCGAAGGTAGAAGATGGGCAGGTCGAAAGAAACTGTCATGGCTGAGAAATATATGGAATTGGACCGGTCTGGGGGTGGAGAGGCTGTTTCATGCAGCAGAAGATAGAGAACTCTTCAACGAAATAGTCATGGAGATCGCCAACGCCTGAAGACAGGCATGGCACCGCAAGAAGAAGATTGATAAAAAATCATCTTACGTGATAAAGGAAAATGGTAATCAGATTTCAATTTAGGAGACCTAAACTAAACAGGTTCGAAATAAACTTTGAAAAGTTTAAAAATTGTTGGCCTGTATAATAGGCGACTAGTTTTGGTTCTAGATAAAAATCCAAGCAGTCCCTATCTTCAGGTCGTTAAGTCTGAATGCCATAGGAAAGTAAACACAGTTAAATTCCGTTAATAATTAATTTCTATCAAAATAGAAATAGAAAAAATACAATCTTATAAGAGCTAATTAAAGAATAATAACCAATTACTAGCAAAAATTGTTCAATTTAATCCTAACCAAACATACTTTTAGGCCCCGAACCAAGTTTGTCTGCTAATGTGATAGCAAATTTGACACCACAGCAACTACTGCAACTAAAGGAAAGTATTAATGGCAAAGAAAATTGGAACAATTTTATGAAGGCAATGGGTAAGTTTTTAATATTTTTTTAATGACCCCATGTACAGGATTCTCCCACAACCTATTCATTAAAAGCTTTTTAAGATCTAATTTCAATACAGATCTGAGTGTTTTTCTATATAATGCGTATTTTCAAGGTAGGTATGTAGGTGGTGACAATTTGGATGCTCAACATTGGCATATCAGAAACTACGAGAGATACTAATTCGGTTAAATGGGATAAAAGTTGCGTAATTAGATGTTTGACAAACACTTATGAAGAAAACCCCGGTATCTTGATTAGTTTCGGATGTATGTCAAAAAAATGAAAATAATGCGTTTATATTAAATGACAATATCTTGAGAACTATTGTATCTATTGGAACGTAAGTTGGTAGTTTTATATTTTTAACCTCGGCCAATTAAATGCCGTTTTCAGAAACTTTCTAATCCTTCTAGATTTCGCACAACAGCAGTCAAGTTTTTGTTTTCTTATGGCCACCATTTTGAATTTTCATACTATTAGATAGAGCAAAAAATAATCTATACGGTGGTATCTAATATTTATTTATTATGATGTAAATTCACTAAAAAAATAAGATATTTTAAAAATTCGCTCAAAACATCAAGTCTGCCTTGGAAATCCAATTGACATTTTATATGACAGCAAGTTAATTTTTGTGTGCTCTACTAAGTGTCAAATCTGGACACAAAAATTTATAGTAAATAGTGTATTAACAGTCAACAATATGTTCACAAGTGAGGAAACACGAGATACCTATGTATGATGTTTACTTAAAAATAATAGAAATTCCGATATGGCATGCGCAAGTAATAGAATATTGTATTCTGAAAGGACGCAGCCTCAACGTACTATTTTCGCAAGGATTTCAAGAAATTTAGCAGTTGCTGGTAGCTTTAAGAAACAAAAGGACAATATTTTAAAAGGCTTAATGATTTTAATGTGCCATTCAGATTTAAATAAATCCGGATACTTCTAGTATACCCCAGTGCAGTTATGACTTTCACCATGTTGAAATTGCACAACTTTTTAGAAAGCTGCGACCATTGAAAATAGTTAGCCTTAGTAACCCTTATTAACATACTAAAAGTCCCCATTTGTCCGATGTGTGCGTCATCAAAAAAAATCGGCCGCCATCTTGAATTTTGGTACTTTTTGGGAAAAATGTAAATAACTCGAAAACGGTTTGTTATAGCGAAAAACTTCAAGAGGTAAAAATTAAAGAGAATAAAAAACTCTATTAGAATCAATAAAAAATAGTTTATTATCCTAACGCAATGACGTACAAAAAAATTTTGAAAATCGAGCAATTTTTAAAAGGAATCACCAAAATGCAAATTACTAATTTTTTAAGCTTATTAACAACTTACATGGATATTTAGCATCAATTCAACTGAAATACAATCCTTGTGACATTTTCAAGAAATATTTTTTATAGGTGGGTTAATAATATTTCAAAATTAACAAAAATTGTAAAAGCTATCCTTTACTAAATACATGTGTACTAATAATGTGCGAAAGCAGTCTCCACCTTGTCCCGGTCGGGGCGATTTGCACTTAAGCCAAGGTCTTATTGTTACCATTTTGTAAAAAACTTCTTTTTAAAAATACAGTGACAGTTTGAAAAATTAGGCTACAGGTTGGAAGAAAAAAATAAAATGTAATGTAAATTGGCGACTTTCAAAACGTTGCAAAAAGATCCTCATTTGCGACAAATTACATCCATTTTTTTAGATCCTGCAGCACAAAAATCTGAGTTAGTCGAAGCTGGAAATACATTCTTATTTTCATTATATGGTCGACATAGGCTAGCAAAAGATTTAGATCAGTTGAGGTATTTTAAATATAAAGCCCTTACATCTCGTCAGGTACTTATAGTAAAAATTTTGATTTAGCTACCTTACCTCCAACAACTAACGCAGCTGAAAATCATTATTATAGGACCTATTTATAAATGCAGTATTAGCTAAATAACGGAGAAGAGGCAACAGAATGCGGATGGAGCAAAAAAAAACGGATACCTTAGTTCCAACAACAATGTCAAACGCAGTGGCACCAGAATTTGTATTGAAAATGATTTACTATGTACTAAATTATGTACCATTGCGATAAAAAAAAGTAGTACAAGAATTAGTAGTCCCAGATGGAACTCCTGGTCTATAATGATATTTGAATTATATTGATTTTTTTTGGGTTTAGCCAACAACACTGTTTTTTTGTTTATCCCTAATGCATCTGCAATGTCCCTTATGGGAACCCCATCCCTTAATCGCGTAAATATAATCGATTTTTGCTCTGAAGTTAGAGGCATTTTTTAAAAATTACGTGACACTGACACAAGAATATAGACCAGCAGTTAAATCATATTTTGTTGTACTATTTTTTTTAATCGCAATGGTACATGTTTAAAATCCAATATGCCATGTTCATGCTTGTGTGGTAACTGTAATGGTATTTTATTGCGAGAACAAACAAATATCGGTCGATGAAGAACAAATCGAATAAAATTGTAAATTTCATTTTTTTTCTAGAGATGACTGTTTGAAAAGTTAGGTTACAAGTTGGTAACACATTTTTATTAAAATGGTCATAATTTGAATTATTGTTATTCGATTTGTAGGGGTATGTTTATAATGTATTTATCATAATGAATAAGTGTTAAGATCTTAGGTTAAGATCGTAGATGATATTTATGTCAAAAAGATATTCGCAAGTAATTTATTACATTTTATTTTTTTCTTCCAACCTGTAGCCTAATTTTTCAAACTGTCATTGTATTTTTAAAAACAAGTTGTTTACAAAATGGTAACAAAAAGACCTTGGTTTAAGTGCAAATAGGCCCGACCGGAACAAGGTGGAGGCTGCTTTCGCACATTATTAGTAAATACGTATTTAGTAAAGGATAGCTTTGACAATTTTTGTTAATTTTGAAATACTATTAAACCACCAATAAATATTTCTTGAAAATATCACAAGGACTGTATTTTAGTTGAATTGATGCTAAATATCCATGTTATTTGGTAATAAGCTAAGAAAAAATATTAATTTGCATTTCGGTGATTCCTTTTAAAAATTGCTTGATTTTCAAAAAAATTTGTACGTCACTGCGTTAGGATAATAAACTATTCTTTATTGATTCTGATAGAGTTTTTTATTCTCTTTAATTTTTACCTCTCGAAGTTTTTCGCTATAACGCACCGTTTTCGAGTTATTTACAGTTTTTCCCAAAAAGTACCAAAATTCAAGATGGCGGCCGATTTTTTTTGATGACGCACACATCGGACAAATGGGGACTTTTAGTATGTTAATAAGGGTTACTAAGGCTAACTATTTTCAATGGTCGCAGCTTTCTAAAAATTTTTGCAAATTCAAAATTATTTGCACTGGCCTAGTAGTAAAGTAAAATAACTCGCGAGTGTTGTATAAGTGATTCTTATGTAGGGAAATTATCAAAAAACATAAATATTACAACTTTAAATTTAAATGTATATCAAATTTACATTTTTTGTACATGCTGGTGATCACGAGGGAAGGTTAGAATTTTGCAAATGGTTCCGGAAAAGTGTTCAAGAGCCCTTTTTCTAGAAAAATATTATAGACGGATGAATATTTATTTACAAATTCTGGTACATTTAACAGAAAAAAATTCACATTATTATGCAGAAGAAAATCCGCATTAAATTAAGCAGAGAAACCAGACTACAGTAATATATTCTTTGAGCGTCTGGGCTGGCATTCTTGACAATAAAATTTTAGGTTCTGTATTGATCTGTATTGACCTCTACTATATCATTTTTGTGCATCCAGATTTGACACTTAATAGAATAAACAAAAAATAACTTGCTAACATATAAAGTGTCAATTGGATTTCCAAGGCAGACTTGATCTTGATCGGCGAATTTTGAAAAAATCTATTTTTTTAGTGAATTTACATAATAATGAATAAAAATTAGATACCACCGTATAGACTTTTTTTCGCCCTATCTAACAGTATAAAAATTCAAAATGGCGGCCATAAGAAAACAAAAACTTGACTGTTGTTGTGCGAAATCTAGAAGGCTTAAAATTTTTCTGGAAATGGCATCTAATTGGCCGATGTCAAAAATATAAAGCTACCAACTTACGTTCCAATAGATACAATAGTTCTGAAGATATTGTCATTTAATATAAACGTATTATTTTCATATTTTTGACAAAAATCCGAAACTAATCATGATACCGGGGTTTTCTTCATAGGTGTTTGTCAAACTTCTAATTACGCAACTTTTGTCCCATTTAACCGAATTCGTATCTCTCGTAGTTTCTGAGATGCCAATGTTGAGCATCGAAATTGTCACCACCCTGTATTTACTTTCATTTAAAAACTAAATTAAATTAAATTAAAAAAATGTATTTCCAATTTACCCGAAAGTTACGACATATTGCCTATTTTGTTTTATTTTCGGCGGAGTCTACATAAATTTTAAATACACATTTTGTGTAAAATGATCTATATTAAGCCGTTTTTAAGTAAAATACTTTCAATTTTATAATAAAAATATCAATGGCAAAAGCAGAAGTAAATGATCCCTTTTTTGGTTTTGATGCATTTTTATACAAATCTACGAGCATAATGCTTTTCGAAAAAAATCCGAAGATGATATAAGCGAAATTTGACTTTAAAGTTATTTTTTGCTTTAAATTACTGAAAGACATAAAAAATTGACTTGTAGCTCTCGGGAATCTGTCGAATTTGAGATTTAAAGAAGCTAGAAAAAGGGGAAGAAGGGTTTTGTAGAAGATGGGGAAGAATGGATAGAAGGGATTAAAACAAGTGTGTAGTCCAGAAAAAGACAATATACAAGGTGGTCCGAACTGTATTCCGGAAACTTCAGCAGCATATTCTACACATAAAAATAATTAAAAAAGTTCGTATAAATGTATGTCTTAAATTATTATTTTTATTTTGTAGATTTTCTTGCAGTGGCGAAATACCCATATAGGATTTTTTTGGGGAGATAAATCCGCCACGTATGTATAGATATTTTTCATAAATTTTTCTTCAAAAAAATTATGATAAAACAGTTTCTATTGAACTTTTAGCACAAAAACATTTCAAAGTTATGATTTCAGTCTAATAACTATTTAGACAACATGCTTAATTTATGTCAATGACAGGTATTGATAATTTAGATTAAAAATATCTCCAGAACCATTACTCGTAGATTATTTGTTATATATAGAAAAAATCAAAATAAAAATGAAACTTCTACACCCTGCATCTCCGAAACTAAGCATTTTAGGACATACATTTATAGGAAGTTTTTTACTTATTTTTATCTGCAGAATATGCTGCTGAAGCTTCCGGAATACAGTTCGGACCACCCTGTATACAGAATGATTCCTGTAAGTTGGTCATGCTTTCAGGGAACGATGGGGGACGTCGAAATATTAATTTTGATATAGCACACTATGGGTCGGAAATGCCTCTTACGCAAGATACAGGGTGTTAAAGTTTTTGAAAAATTAAAGATATTCTTTAATAGTTTTTTAAGAGTTGAAGGTATCGCTATAAAATTTTATTATAGGAGTCTACCTAACAGAGACACTTTAAATGTAAAAGTAAGAGGTTTTGGTTTCAACCAGTAGCGTAGATGTGATACGCATACGAGTAATTTTTTCAAAATAAATAGTACGCCACTGATAAAAATAAAAATTTCGGAGTTTTGTTATTTACTTGGTTTATTTCCAAGAAAAAATGTCTTGCAATTTTCTCCTATCTAACACCATTTTGTCACAATTTAAAAATAAATAATTTTTTTAATGAGAACCTTAAATATGGGACTTATTATAACTTAAAACTAAGAATTTTATTATTAACAATAAAAAAAATTCTAGTTTAAATTTATCAATTTTTTAAAAATGTATTTAAGGAGCTAAACCTCGGCCTACTTAAATTCACATGCATGTAAGTGATGAAGATAGCTGACGATGCACATGTGTTTTCTGCCCTCTAGTTATGATAATTCGCTGTATTTAAGATTCTCATTAAAAAATGTATTTATTTTTAAATTGTGACAAAATGGTGTTAGAGAGAAGAAAGTTGCAAGAGACATTTTTGCTTGGAAATAAACCGAGTAAATACAAAACTCTAAAGTTTTATTTGACCCATATCCTAAAAAACAACTTTTAACTATTTTGGTGTCACTAGAACAATGATTAGATCATATTTTTTTTAATAAACGAATTGTGTGAAAAATTCTGTATATTTACTTAATTTAAAAATTTCAGGTACCAAACAATTAATGCCGCAAAGCATCGACCCGATGTACGATTACAATAATTTGAAATATCAGAATTATCCTCCAAGTGCAATTTCTCCTCAATTTGGTCCTGCTATAATTCCATATTCCGTTAAACCAAACTTCTATGGCTATCAAACTAGTTTAGATCCCTCCTCGAATTATGGATTAGTTCAAAATTATTACAATGGCCGACTTAATCCTAACTTATTCAACGCCATTAGTGGAAATAATTACAAATATCAATGGCCGTTGTACGAAGGAAATAAGAATGTTGACGGAAATATGGCTGGATTATATAAAGATCCAAGCTTCAAAAGTTACGTACCTTACAGTAATTACGAGTCGTTTCCAAACAATCCGAAACCTTTCTATTATTCTAATCCATTAAGCAGTTTTTCTGGTTATCCAAGTAACATAGCTGAAGATGCCGATAAGCAGTGGAACAGTGCATATCAAAATAATAATAGATATATTTATAATAGATATAATACTTCTACAATGAATCAGATACCCCCAGCTGGTACGAACACAAACACAAATTATGGAAATCAGTTTTTTCCGATTTCAGAACAAGCTTACAATTATGGACAACCTTTTGAAGGTATAATATAGACTAGAGAGGAGCAAAATTGCGATTCTCCAATCGCAATTGAAACTGCGATTGCGATTTTTAAATCGCTGCGACTGTAACCTGCGATTTTTCTTCTTTTTCAGCCAGGTTCCGTCCAGTGTTGGATATAGGAATTTTCCAGGTTTTTCCATGCTTCGCGATTGCTATTGGCAACCTGCGATTGCGATTTGAATATTGTACAGGGTGTCCCACTAAGAATAGCTCTCGGCTGTATCTCGGAAAGTATTAGCCGTAGGGCCTACGAAAAAAATATTTGTAACTAAAGGGGCTATGGGGAATTGCTGGAAATTATTTTCAAGTTTGTAAAACGGCCGCTAGAGGGCGCAACTGCTATGGAAAATAAGAAAATATGATTTTTACAGAATTTTGCCTAGATAATGGGTACTATAAATAATAGCTTCATAATCTTCAATAAATTTTGGATTTTTATTGTTAGAACTATTTTCCCCTATCTACTAAAATAAAGTGGTGGGGGAAGGTTAGATCTGTCTTTATTTAAATGTTAATAACTCCGGACTCTGGATGATCAGAATCCAATAATCGACAGCTCGTTTAAAAGAGCATTTCTCGAATTCGGCCTTATTACACCATAATAATAATAATAATAATAAGGTTTTGAACGTAGACGCTAGGGGGCGCTTTCTTACAATTTAACAAACATAGCGCGTTTTTTTCAAAAAAATTAAATACGATGATAGTATACGTAATTTTAGCTGATAGTAAAGAGTAGTAAAAGCTTAAAAAGTCAGCGAAAACCGCATCTTGATATCTTCTTTCAAACTGAAGATATTAGCAAAATTACAATAAATACCAAAACATAAGCCCTTAATTACCTTATTTTTACAACACGGTGTCAGTAGCCCTCTTGATTATGCCCATTCTAATCAAAAAATAAGATAGAAAGAGTTAGTTTATTTTAAAACCGACGATATACCAGAATACCATAATACCAGATGTATTAATATCTAATAATTAAGATATTAATAACAGTGAACAAGAAACGACAATTCAGTGAAGTCATGGTAGGCTTTGAAAAAAGTTGCTTTTGACGTAATAGTTTAAACGTCAAATTGTTATTAGATCAACATTTTGATAGTCTCAGCAGCGTTTTTTATCTTTTAATTGATTTTTCAAAATGCCCAACAACTTCAACTACTTCAAATAATAAAGGCATTTTGGTATATTATTTTCATTAGGCGGTACTAGGTATACAGGGTGTTTCAAAAAACATGTGCTATCTCTCGTGGGAGATTGCTCACGTAAAAATAAGACTTATTTTTCATATCAACATAGATCCGATTCTGCTTTGTTTTGTAACTACAGGGTGTTAAAGTCCTATCATTTTTTCGATTTATTGTAATTTTCTTCCAAGTACTTTCAGCGTTTCCAATGAAATTTTGAGGGTAAAAGTTACTATAAATACGACATATTTTAAAGCTAAAAAATTGTTGCCATATTCACCAGGGATGTGTATATGGAGAATAACTGGAATATTTTTAAAAAAAAACATGTCTGCCACTGACTTTTTTTCTTTTGATATCAATATTGTGTTGGCCGTTTAATGTCAATTAAAAGTTATCTCTTGATATTTTGTCGAATTCGGCCTCCTTGATGAGATAAACGCAATTTTATTAATTACAATTAATAAAATTAAAATAAAAATTAAATTAATAAATTATATATTTTACCTAATTTATTATTAAATATTATTACTATTAGATATTATTACTATTTGGCCAACCTACAGTGAATATGTCGACACTTTTTTAGCATTAAAATATGTCACATTAATAGTAACTTTTACCCTCAAAATTTGATTCGGAACGCTAAAAGTACTTGGAAGAAAATTATAATAAATCGAAAAAATATTAAGATTTTAACACCCTGTAACTGCGAAACAAAGCAGAATCGGACATATGTTCATATGAAAAACAAATCTTATTTTTATGTGAGAAATCTCCTCACGAGAGATGGCACATGTTTTTGAAACACCCTGTATAATTGTTTTTGTATGTACCTATAGCTTAACAGTTAAAAAAGTTAATAAAAATCAGTTGTTTAGTTTTTAAGTTTTTTTAACATCTGCAACGTCAATCAATCCTAATTTATGTTATATACTCACATACCAAATCTCATTTTTATATAAAAAAAAAATAAAAAAGATATAGGGCCGAACCACTCTTAAGAAACACCCGGATCTTGGCCGTAGAAAAATAATACTTTCTCTATAAATAAATAAAATCAGAGAAAAAATTCAATCGCAATGTACCACAAAATTACAATCGCAACAAAATTGTAAATCGCAACTCCTAAAAATTCAATCTCGTAAATAGAAGGTAATCACGGTTTTAGTTTACAGAATCACAATCGCAGTAAACTTGCAAATCGCAACTATAGTAATATTGGTTGCCTAAATTCAAACTCCTAAATAGATAATAGAAGAAATCGCAGTCGCAGTTTCCTATGAGAGTCAATCGCAGGTTGCGATTGCGATATAAAATCGCTGCTCATCTCTAATATAGACATGTTTTTTATAAAAAATGTAAAAATAATAATTTTGTAGGATATGCAGATGACCCAAAAGGTTTTAGCAAACCAAACATGGTTCAATCACAGTTTAATGACCAAAATACTGACCAATACAAAACTGGAGTAATTACGGATTTAACAAGCCAAATAGAAAACCTTGAAAATGTCATTCAAAACCTCAATCAGCCCTACACACAAGAAGTAAAAGACAAAAATACCATTTGGAATTTGGAACAAAGGATTTATGATTTAAAAAGTAAATGGATATTTACCCAACATTTATTACAGTTGAGGGTTGGAACCTTTGGTGTTACACAGCAAAATAAAATTACACTAAATCACCACAATACAAAACACATTTACTTTTACACTGGACGCGCGTTTCGCTAACCATGTTAGCATCATGCTGATGATGCCAGTCCAGTGCAAAAGTAAAAGTGTTTTGGTGTATTGTGGTGATTTAGTGTAATTTTATTTTCCCAATATTTATTACTTAAAAAAACGGATCGAAAGATATAATTCAGACGTATACAGGGTGGTCCGAACTGTATATTTTTTAACTGGTTTGAACAGCAATCACTTTTCGTCCGTACCTGTATAAAACTACTGGATGAAAAAATATACATTCACGACGTTTTTTACGTAAAAAAGATCCCTTGGTAAAAATCGCTACGAGTAATGGTTCTCGAGGTCTTTGGAATCGAAATTATCAATACCTGTAGTCATTGACGTAAATTAAACATGTTGACTAAATAATTATTAAACTGAAATCATAAATTTGAAATGTTTTTGTCTAAAGTTCAACAGAAACTTTTTTATCTTCATTTTGCAAAGAAAAATTTATAATTCATTTAAAAAAATAAAAAGTTCCCAAATTAACTATTTCAGTCAAATAACTATCTACTCAACATGTTTATTTTTTGTCAATAATGACATATCTCGAAAATGGTTGCTCGTACCCATTTTTACCAAGAGATATTTTTTACGTAAAAAATCACGAAAATGCATTTTTTTTCACTCAGTAGATTTTTATCGAATAAATACCGTACGACCGAAAAAAAGCGTCGAAAACGGCTGTGGAATGACAATCGATGATAATAGTGCTGAGATCAATATAAACGTAATTTACTGAAAACTGACATAAAACTTGTCAAAATTAACACTATTATACAGGGCGCCCCAGAAATAAGTGCAAGTATTTTAAAGGGTGGTAGAACTGGCCAAAAGAAACATTTTTTCTCTTTATCGTTTTTCAAGTAAGTTCAGAATAACCGAGTTATTTTACTTTGAAAATTTAAACAAAAAATGCTTTTTTGCTTAAATTTTAAGAACCACTGGATCTTTTCTGGATTTTCTTTCATGTAAATTTAATCTACTCCCTATGTTGCCGTATTCTCAAGAAATTATGTTTTTTAACTTAAAACTAAAAAAATTTTCAAAATTTTTTCAAAAAATTCCAAATTTTCTTTCAAATTTTTTTTTTGCAAAAAAACCTCATAGACGTGTTTCTGAGACCGTAATATACTACCTGTTAAAATTTTGCACTTATTTCTGGGACACCCTGTATAAGGATTAAAAAAGGATAGAACTTTTCCAGACACACAAATATATTTCCAAAATAATATTTTTTTCTCGAATTTTGAACTACGCCATTTAAAAATCATTTTTACTCAGTATAAAAATAACTTACAACCTTCTTAAGGCCAGGCAGTAAGCTCCATTAAAAATAAAGAAGAGTATGTGGGCCAAGTAATGACGTCTAGGACTTTATTAGGAAACTTATTACTTGGAAAATTATCATCGATTGTCATTCCACAGCCTTCTTTGACGCCGTTTTTTTTGTACGATAGAATACTATATAAAAAAGGCAAAACTCTCATTCCACCTCTGTAATAAATAGCTTATTATACTTGTTAAAGAAAATGTACGAAATACACATATTAGTAGGCGGCAAACACTCGACAACAGGACTATCTTCATAGCAACAATCTAATGGCTTCTATATACAAATTGGCCAATGTATGTGCTAATACTACTGACCAGTGTTTATAGCCATCCGATTGTGAATGGCTCCTCTACACGTTGGTCAATGCTGTGCCAATCTAGTAGGGCAGTGCTTATGGTCAACGGGTAGAAGGGACTATTGGTCATGTTGGCGGCATTGGCTGAGTTAGCCCTAGAATTGGCGACCGATCCGTCCAAATACGTTTAAATAAAATATACGACGGCCTCCCCATAAGAGCAATGTATTTACGTCCCAGTATTGAAGGAGGACAGAAAATCGAGTCGAATGGTTTCAAGACATAGGTTCACCCTTGTTTAGTCAAACCTCCTACAACACAAGGATAGATTTATGTAGGAAATGCATTTAAATTCTATAGCTATCCTTCAATATCGGGACAGGAATTTAAGCGGTACCCTCCGTATACTTTATTTTAAACGTATTTGAATCCGTCTGTTGTCGGATTTTTCAAGACACATTGGGCGCATTCAGTAAACACACACCGGTATTAACCGGTAAAGACCTACCGATAACTTTTCATTGAACGATCAAGTTACAGGTATGGTCAATGACTAAAGAATATAAGGACATGTAACGCCCCTATACGGGCTGCAGCAGAATTTGTGACCTTTTTTTGTTTGTTTTGGTGGCAAACAATGAGTCATCATTTGGTCACCAGCGACAATTTTAACGATTTTTAATAGTTTGTGTGTAGTAAACTTTGTATAAACTTTATTACAATGGTGATTAGTTGTTCAGCTTTCAAGTGTAAAAGCAGCAGCGAGAAGAAAGAGCCAGGAGTTACGTTTCATAGGTAAATAAACAGTTCACTCCAACTTTTTAGCGTTTTCTTATTGAATTAGATAATTATTCTTCAATTTCAATAAACATCTATATGTACTTGATATGTGCTATACGTCGATACTAGTTTTGTACCTTTTGTTAACATTTTAATACGTTTTTTTCGTAATTAATTAGGATGATAATAGGCGTAGTCAAAACAATTATCAAAAAATATAAATATTGCTTCAAACAGCTAGGTTAAGAAAAATATGTGCCACGACACTGATTGGTGACATCGTCACAATTTGCTCTCGGGTGTTATTTATCCTTGGATTCTTTAGTCATTGGGTATGGTAGAGAATCAACCGGTGAGTTACCATGGGCATTCAATTTAATTTTCTGCATCGGTGGACTAACCGGTGTGTTTACTGAATACGCCCATTAAAAGGAGTTGGTCTTGGCGCTTGCATATGAGTCAACACGTTGGCTGCATTGGTCTGGTATATTTTGCTTTGGGTAGTATATGTACCGTATATAATAGAAAAAAAAACGGCGTCCAGTTGGCTTGGAAAAGACGATTGAGGACATTTCCCTTATAATCTTACATATAAAATGACAGCTTTCTTCATTTCATAGCCATCGCTGGCGCCGTTTATTTTTCGATCATATTGTACCAACGTCTAGTAAGTTGCAAAGTCACGGATAATCCTGACCAGGACCCCCAGCGGTTGCGGGGGGGCTCTGTTATAAAGAGCTCCGGCCGACCTGTTAAAAATTGAGGTAATATTAGGGCGAGGTTTTGATGGCGGAAAGTTGCGGGGTAATTCAAAATTTCTAGTTACGCCATTGACGTAATATATTGTTGCGGACCCGTGTGGACTCAGCATAACCTAACTAACTAATATGTCCCGCCCCCATATGACCTTAATATCGCATTAAAGAATAGACACCGTTATGATTCATTCGAACGTTCGAGAACAATCGAGTTCCACTGGAATGGAGTAGTACATACGAGAACATTCTAAACCTTCTCTATGCACCTAATGATCTAACGTCTAACGGACTATTCGGGAACTATTCACCTGTGGGTATATAAGCCGACGGCTGGGGCCTGGGGAGAACAGAAATAACGATACGACTACACTAAATTTAATATATGTACATAGTGAGTCTTAAATAAGTGCAAATAATTTTAGGGGTAGTTGCATTTCGAGCCCAGGAACACGTCTATAAGGAGTTTTGGCGATTTTTTTTTAAATTTGAAATATTTTTGGTTTTTAGTTAAAAACATAATTTCTTTAGTAGATTACATTTACAAGAAAAAAAAAACAGAAAAGATCAAGTGGTTCTGAAAATGTATGCAAAAAATATTTTTTTTAATTTTTTAAGTAAAATATTTCAGCTGTTTTGGGAGTTATTTAAAAGACGTTAAAGAGAAAATATGTTTCTTTTATCGGGATCTACTAGCCCTGAAAATATTTGCCCTTGCTTAAGATACTGTACGTTGCTGAATATTAATGCTCTTTTTAGGTGTTGTTAACAGTCTCAATCCTCCATATACCCAAGAATCGAGACAATATACACAAATGAATCAACCCAACAAAGTTCAGTATGTAGAAAATCCCATTTCAAACATACCACGCAATTTAGCGTATCCTGACAATAAATTTTCTGATCCATCAGTTCCTAAAATACACAATTTTAAACCGTATGACCATCAGTATAATTCTTATCCCGAAAATATTCCAAATCCACCCCCAGTCCAACAATACCCTCCAATCCAAGAACAAGTAAATGACAATTCTCCAAAATCTGTTATATCACCATTCAAACCGGAAAATCAACCTGCCTTATATCAAACCAATTATACCAGCTCGTATCAAGTCAATCCACAAGAAAACAATTTACCTCCCCAAGTCAGAGAAGTAAAAAACGACGGAAATATAAACCGAAGATTAAACAAAAATTCGAGGAAAAAAAGACAAGCTGATTATAGATCACCAGAAGTGATGGCATATCAATACAATCCACCGCAGCAAACGTCAAATTTTGTTATTGGTGAAGGAGGAAATCAAATGAAATATGATCGTAAGTACATTTTTGATCTCTAATTTATCATGTTTAAAGTGAGTATAAAATTATATTCAGATCAAAGTGTAAGATAGATGATAAGGTAATAAAGTCTTGATTACATATTTAAATTTAATTAACATAATATTTAATTAAATATTTTAATTTAATTAAACATTACAACACTTAACAAATAACAATATACTATACAGAGTGAGTCCTGTTTTCCAAAATAGTTTCATATCAAATTTTCACGCCAGTCTTTAAAAAAAGATGAAGACAATGATGTTTAAAAATACTTTAACAGAGTGATACCAAATATGCAATACGTTTTCATTAAAACTGTATTTTGAACTGAAATATTGCATATATTCTGGCTCAGTTTATTCTCCATAAAATTCCAATTCGTGTTTTTTTGGAAATATAATTTTAAGATGAATTTTTCTACACATTCAAAGCCCTCTTCGGATTATAAAACACCAAACAATTGATGGTAAAACTTATAAGGTTAAGTTAAGTTAATAACATGGCGATAGATTTGCTCTGCCCAATTTGCTCGAAAAAGATAGGAAAAACGGGATATAAAATACAGTGTTGTGGTAAATGTGCGAGATGGGTTCATCTTACATGCACTCCAATAAAAAAGAAGGACCTGGAAAGCAAAAGGAGGACAAAAATCCAATGGATTTGCGACACATGCAAAAAGTTTGAGGTTAGTGAACCCTCTACTTCTTTTAAGAACAAGGGGCTACTATATTGGACTCCTCTTCTTCTGAAGACGACAATGGCTCCGACGACGAGTACTTATCGGTCACAAGCCAAACAGGAAGAACACTTACTGAAGCCAAGTTTCGAAAAAAGAAGAGTAAACCGCTACCCGAACCTAAGAAAAAGGGACGCTTGACAGATTCAAAACAAAGCACTGACGACTTGTTAAAGGATATTTTGGAAAAGTTGCACAACATGGAAACTGCAATGACATTTAATAATCATACAGTAGAGGAAATAAAGGACACTATAAAGGATGGTGTTGTTGAAAATAATAAATTAAAAAAAGAATGCTCTTCTCTGAAACAAAAAATTCAGCAAATGGAACTGGACATAAGAAAAATAAAAGACGAGCATACGAACAATAATCGAAGTAAAAACCTGGTTATAATGGGTCTACAGAGTGAAGAAACACATGATAGGTCAAATGTTATCAAGCTTCTCAATATGCTGGAAGTCAACGTGGAGGATAGTGAATTCTCAATAAAAACAATACCCAGCGAAATGCCAATAAAACCACTTCTAGTGAGTTTCAATTCTGAGGACAAGTGCAAGTTGGTACTACAAAGAAGAAAAGGGAAAGGGAAGATAACCTCTGGGGAGCTACAGTTGCCTGGGGATAACCGAAACATCTTTGTAAATGAAGATATGCCTCAAGAAGTAAGACATTTATATGGGAATGCACGAAGCTTGAAGAAACATGGATTTAAATTTGTTTGGCAAAAATATGGATCAGTTTTCTGTAGGAAATCGGACACTTCAGAAATTGTAAAAATCAAGAGCAATGAACAGATAGACTTATTGAAGAGTCCATGAACCAGTTAATGGTGAATCTCACTATGTTGACTAATGTCTCTGCCAGGAAACATGATTCCGTAAGTGACTACATTAGGAGTTCTGAGCAAGAATCCCTGCCGGGGATATCTATATTGTACATGAATGCGAGATCATTAAAAAACAAAATCAATGAATTGGAAGCCCTCATGGGTCAGCTTGGGAGGGGGATTGACATAATTGTAGTGACAGAAACATGAATCTCAGAAAATGACCAAAAATTTTTTAACCTACCAGGTTATGAAGCAGCGTATGCAAATCGAGACAAAAGGGGTGGTGGATGTGCAATATTTATAAGGGAACCTCTGCAGTTTAATCTGGTAAAAAAGCTAAATAAAAACAACGTTTCATATATAGCAGTGGGGCTGGCGGAATTGAAGATATACATAGGAGCCTTGTACAATCCGAGCAGGAACTTAGCTGATGTGAATGAAACGTTACAGATCCTGGAGAGGGAGTTTACAACTTACAAAAACAAAAAATTGATCATGGTGGGTGATCTAAACATAGACTTATTACGTGATAATACTAATAGTAGAAATTACAATGACCTTTGTATGGGGAATGGCTTTTATCACTGCAACCGGACAATTCCTACTAGAAATCGAACCTCACTGATAGATCATATTCTAACAAATGCTATTGATATTCCAATGGACCTCAGAATTGTTGGTAACACCCTTAGTGATCATGATTTACAGTTACTGAAATTGATGTTTAAAGAAGAAGTAAAAAACAAGCGCCTATACTACACAAAGAAAATAATAAATATGGAAAAAATCAAGACTGACCTAATGGAACTAAATAAAACATTCTCAATTAATACAAATATAAACGAGAATTATCAACATATAGTTCAATGCTTTACACAAAACACTGAATACAAGGAGAAAAGAATAAAAGTTTCTAATGGGTCTGGGCCATGGTTTACACCAGAGATTTCTAGAGCAATGAAGTTGCTCTAGATCGTGATTGTTTTTTTTTAAGGGATTACTATTATAAAAAATCAAACAAACACCCAGAAAGTATTTTTCTGAAAGAGAAATACATATAAACAAATAGGAGAGTAAAAACAATGGTTAAACTGGCTCAGAAAAACTATTACACATTGCAGCTTGAAAAGTCTGAGGGTGATGCCCGAAGGCAATGGCAAACTATTAATGAGATAGTACACAATAAGAGAAACACAAACAGACCCACTATAACAACATTAAAAATCTCCAATAGGGAAATAACTGATGAAATAGAGATATGTGAAGAGCTGATATGTGAAGAGCTACTTTGTGAGAATTGGACCTGAACTATCCTCAAAACTCCAGCCGGTAGATATTGATACGGAACTTGAAAAAAAGAACCCTGAAAAGTTTGTATTGGAAACTGTCACTGAAGAGAAGATTAAACAATGTATACTAGATCTTGATACGGCGAAAGCCCATGGCTTAGACAATATCGAAATTAAAACTGTAAAAAACTGCATTGATGCGCTTTGCCCAGTTCTTGCAAAGCTTGTGAACCAATCTCTTTCTAGTGGTAAGTGCCGGATAACGTAAAAATAGGAAAAGTTGTGCCAGTGTTTAAATCGGGAGAACGTGAATTTCCGCAAAACTATAGACCTATAAGTATATTATCAGTTTTCTCAAAAATTATTGAAAGGATAGTTAACACCCAGCTTGTCGCTTTTTTGGATAGAATAAATTTTCTTTATGACCGCCAATACGGTTTTCGTTAGTCGAGCGATACTAGTGCTGCTGTTGTTGACTTAATAAGTAAAATTCAATTAAATATAGACAAAAAACAGATATGTGCTCTGGTGTCGCTTGACTTGTGCAAGGCGTTTGATCCGGTGGACCATGGTATTCTTTTACAAAAGTTGAAATGGTTAGGGCTTGATAATGTGTCGTTGAGCTGGTTCTCTAATTACCTATCAAACCGCCAACAGAGCGTAAATATTTCAAACAAAAATAGTTCCTTAAAGAATGTCATCTGTGGAGTTCCCCAAGATTCAATACTGGGACCCACATTATTTCTAATATTTATGAATTCTATATCCAACTTAAAACTAAGTGGGGAACCATTTCTTTATGCAGATGACACCCTGATCATGTATATTGGGGAATCAGTTGACGACTTAAAAGCTAGGATTATGGTTGATTTAAAAATTGTACAAAGATGGCTTACTTCACATAAGTTAACCTTGAATGACAAAAAGTCTAACTATATGTTTGTCTCCAGTAGAAAAATCAATAATAATACATCATTGAATTTTGAAAATATAACATTGCCGTATAGTGGTGTGATCAGGTACCTGGGCCTTCTGATAGACGAGACTCTGTCGTGGAATGAGCACATAAATTACATAAGAAAAAAAATAGTCTCTCCAATAGGGATATTCAGAAGGCTAAGCTCAGTCCTTCCAATACAACTTCTTAGACCACTTACTTTTCATTGGTACATAGTCATCTCCAATATTTAAATATGATATGGTCAACGGCAAATGAAACTTTACTAAAACCAATAAAAACATTGCAGAACAGAGCCATAAAAAATATATACAAACTACCAGTTAGGTATCACACAATGGATCTGTACTCAAATCACAATATAATGTCGGTTGATAGTATCTACAAGTTTCAGGTGTGTCAATGTATACATGGAATTATTTTAAATGCCAAACACTCTGTCCTCAAATTTGATAGGAGGGCCCAGGTGCATGATCACAACACTAGGAGGCATAATGATGTAAATCTGCCTAAAATGCTCACCTGCAAGGGGCAAACCTCCATCTCATATAATGGAGCTAAGTTGTACAACGAACTCCCAGATTCTTTAACGTTGAATTTAAATATGCTAACATTCAAAGTACAACTCAAAAAATATATTTTTCAAGGACAAGGGGTAGGAAAATAAAAGTAGACTTGCTCTGACAGGATTCGTAGACTGATTGTTTTTTTTTTATTTGTATATAGAATTTATGTTCTAAACTTGTACACTTGTAAACTTGTAAATTGCGTACTTGTAAGCTTTATTGTGTATGTATTCTAAGGTTAAGTAAAATAATACAAGTATCTTTTATCATGTTGTGTAACTTTATCTTAAAAAAAAAATTATCTATAATTATATTTGATTGATCTGTGATATAGATGTAATGAAAGGATGAGCCTGTATGAATATTTTTTCTGTATTCCTAGGTTTTGTTCAATAAAGTACTGTTTTTTTTTATAAGCAACAGAAAATTTTACAATAAGATATACCCGGTGCGTATCAAAAGTGGCTCACCTCTATAACTTTATTTTTGCATATAACAAAACGAGATTTGGTATGTTAGTATAGGACATAAATTAGAACTGATTGATGTATTCAATAGTTTTTGGTCACTTCCTATTTCACCGGAAATAACTACAACTTTTGATTTTTAAATTACACCCTTGGTATTTTTTTACTTTATTTGATAGAAAATGACACTCCGAATAGAATGACATATCGTATGTCAACTTTTGACATTTTCGCATATGGATTATTTGAAATTGTTACATGAGGTTCATAACGACAATTTGAATTTTGAGTCAAATTGTAAATAAAAAAAACGAGAAAATTCAGAATAAAATAAAAAAACTGATTCATTTTCCAACCTACTTTCTTTGCGCTAATTATAAATTCTCGTCATTTACTCGTTTATTCATGGGGAACGTTGTCCAAAAATAAATTCTCGAGCATTTACATAACACTACAGAGATCTAGACAAATGTCATTTGCACTGGGAACATAAATTGCATAAGAGGGGAGTGCAAAGGATCTGCATCCAGTCCTGAATCACACCTGAATCATCAAGGGCGGTTTTAGATAAGTCAGCATGAACATCAAAATTAGAGACCACTCATCGCCACATTTTCAGTACAACTACTCAACTTGCCCAAACGTATTTCTCAATAACGCAATCTGCGTTTTTTGAGTTATTGAAGTAAAATAACACTCAGATTAAAAGTTTTGCTAAATAAGCAAAATTACAGTACCTTTCCTTCTTAGATTTAGTTCGTATTAGTGATGGGAATACCGGTTCCTAATTAGTCGCGTTTCAATAGCGACCGTTCCAGAGAAATACCGCGATCTTGTAATCGCGGCAAAAAAAAGTGTCCCAGTCCAAAGTGTCGTATTCCCGCTTATGCGGTATTTTTGGTCACTGTACCTACCTGGTTGGTTGAAGTGGCGAGTATGACCGCTTGTCGAACTCCAATTAACAGAATTGCCGTTTTGATACCACTCACTCTGAGACCCTATCCCTAGGGATCGAAAAGTTGGAATATTTGTTGTGGCCAAATCTTAATTTTTAAATTTTAAATTTTGCGCGCGAAACCGTAGCGGAAGTATACGAGAGAGAGAGAGAAAGAAAAGAACTGTCAATAGTGTCAATGAAGCCGATCGAAAAAGAACGAAAAAGTTTTTGTCGAATTAATTTTCTTTAGTTATAATCAGGAAAGATATTCAATAGAAAAAAGGTGGGTTATAAAGTAGAAATTACAGTCCCAACATTGGAGCTAGCTCAACATTGGTCCAAACTAGCCGGATTCCACAACGTTGAAGTGAACAAGTGGAAAATACAATTGCAAGCGATAGAAATAGAAGGCAATCGATCGAATCGACGCCATTTTCGATTACAAGGTTCCAGCATCGGCAGGGGGTGAGTTTCCTATTTCTTTCAATTTCCATTTTTTATCGTTTACCTACCTTTTTTCCTTTAATATTGACTGATATTGATTCTATTATAAAAAGACAATAGCAATAATGAGTGAACTGGATAAACTAATAACAGAATGCCGGCAAATAATACAAATGTTATGGCGAAACAAGAAGTACTTTGACAATCTCCTCCCAGAATCCATCGACATGAGAATTATACAAGAATTAGATTTTCGAGTGTTAAAATTAGAGCCTTTGTTAACAGAATTCAGTGAAAAACAAAACGAAGTAGAGAAATATCCAGAAATTAACTTAGAAGAGCAAGAGCAAGAACGGGTGAGTTTTGAGTCGTTATATTATAGTCTTATAGGTGACATGAAATATTGCATTGCAAATTTTATCAGTAGTGCTGAATTACAAGTAAAATCACCAGATCGTACAGATATGAGACAAAATGGTACTGCTATGGAGCCACAAAGAGCTGTACAATTACCTGCTCTGAAATTACCACAGTTTAATGGACACTACGATGGGTGGTTAGAATTTAAGGATGGTTTCAATGCTCTTGTACATGACAACATCACTAACTAAGGTACAAAAATTTTATTATTTAAAATCATGTTTAAGAGACGAGGCACTAAATTTAATTGAAACAATACAAGTCACTGAGGCAAAGTACGATACTGCATGGCAGCTACTATACGACAGATATGAAAACAAGGCTCTATTAATTCATAATCATATTAGAGCGTTGTTTGACTATCCAACAATCGATACAGAGAATCATGGAAGTTTAAGAGCATTCTATGACGCAATTACGAAGAATATTAGAGCATTCAAAATTCTAGGGGAACCCACAGCATCTTGGGACAGAATCTTAATATACTTATTATCCCAGAAAATGGATAAGACCACTAGAAGAGAATGGGAATTATATGATTCTAAGGATGATCTACCCACAATGAATGACATGAACAAGTTTCTGAAACAAAGATGTGATCTTTTAGAAAAGCTAGAAATAACAAATAAAAGCACTTCCAGAAGTTATGAGAAAAGAGACAATAGAGCAAAGGGAAAGTTAAATGCATTCACAACTATCGATAAAGGAGGAATGTGTTATTATTGCAAAGATGGACATGCAATATATCAATATGATAAATTCAAGAATTTGACAAGTGATCAGAGATCGATGCAAGTACGAAAGTTAAGTTTATGTTACAATTGCTTAAGACCCTCGCATAGAGTTAGTGAATGTTCACATTCAGGCTGCAAAAAATGTGGAAAAAAGCATAACACTTTGCTGCACAGCGACAAGGACAATGAGGAGAGGCCAAAAAACAAAGAGGAAAGAAGCAATGCTCAACCAGTACCTCAAGGGAGTACTAGTACGACGGTTATGCACACAATGGAAAAGGACAATGAATATGAAGTTGAAAAAGGTCTAGTACTATTGTCAACGGCTATGGTAAAGGTCAAGGATTCAAGGGGCAATTTATTACAATGTAGAGCTTTGCTAAACAGTGGTGCTCAAAGCAATTTCATAACCGAGAAGTTGCAATGCAATGCAATCGATTAAACTTGAAATGCAATAAAATAAATATGTGTGTTGTTGGTATAGGAAAATCTTCTTCAAAGAAACAATATCAAACAAACACTGAGATAACTTCATGCGATGGAAAGTATACGACTACACTAGACTGCTTAGTGATTCCAAGTATAACAGACAATTTACCAGTAAAATCATTCGCAAAGCAACGGGTGAACATTCCAGAAGGAGTTACTCTCGCAGATCCTCAATTTAACAAGAGCAGTTCAATAGTGTAAAACAACATAATATTAGAAGCAATCAGGGGCGGATACAGGAATTTATTTTAGGGGGGGTCCAAAATAAAAAGTAATGTAAAATATGCTTCTTAGGGCGTCATTTTTAAGCAAAGAGCCTAATATTTAACACAATTTACAGATTTTAGGGGGGGCCCGGGCCTCATGGGCCCCCCTCTGTATCCGCCACTGGAAGCAATCAGATAATTATTTTTATTTTTTCAGTAAACACCCTTAAATTTAATATACTAAAGGGAAATTATACCCTTTCCAAACCCCCGTATTCAAATTTTCTTGCAAATCCTTGCGAGGGTAGTAATGGGGGTAAATTAAAAAAAATATTTTGTATTTATACTTTATCTGAAAAGTGCACACATAAAAATGTTGTGTACGTACCGCCGATAGTTTTCCGTACCCCCGCTGTAAAATTATACTTGCAAAAACGTACGGGGGTAGTTATAAAGGTTAAATTTAAAAAAAATCTTATTTTATATTCCGACTTAATTGGAGAAGAATGCACCTCTAAATTTCGTGTACTAAAAGCAATTTGTATGCTTTTCATACTTTGGCTTTCAAACTAACTTGCAAACCCGTACGAGGGTAGTTAAAGGGTTGAATTTAAAAAAATCTAATTACGTGTTCCGACTTAATTTGAGAAGAATACACCTCTAAATTTTGTGTATTAAAAGGAATCTGTATGGTTTCCACACTTTCCCCTTCAAACTTACTTGCAAACCCGTACGAGGGTAGTTTAAGTGTAGAATTTAAAAAAATATAGTTACGTATTCCGACTTAATTTGGGAAGAATACACCTCAAAATTTTGTGTATTAAAAGGAATATTTATGTTTTTCATACTTCCGTTTTCAAATTTACTTGCAAATTCGTACGAGGGTAGTTAAAGGGTTGAATTTAAAAAAAATCTAATTACGTGTTCCAACTAAATTTGAGAAGAATACACCCCTAAATATTGTGTATTAAAAGGAATTTGTATGGTTTCCACACTTTCGCTTTCAAACTTACTTGCAAACCCGTACGAGGGTAGTTAAAGGGTTAAATTTTAAAAAATCTAATTACGTATTCCGACTAAATTTGAGAAGAATACACCTCTAAATTTTGTGTATTAAAAGGAATATTTATGCTTTTCATACTTCCGTTTTCAAATTTACTTGCCTTTACTTTCGCTTTCAAACTTACTTGCAAACCCGTACGAGGGTAGTTAAAGGGGTAAATTTAAAAAAAAAAATCTAATTACGTGTTCCGACTTAATTTGAGAAGAATACACCTCTAAATTTTGTGTATTAAAAGGAATTTGTATGGTTTCCACACTTTCGCTTTCAAACTTACTTGCAAACTACCGTCAAATTTAACTACCCTCGTACGGGTTTGCAAGTAAGTTTGAAAGCGAAAGTGTGGAAAGCATACAAATTCCTTTTAATACACAAAATTTAGAGGTGTATTCTTCTCAAATTAAGTCGGAATGCGTAGTTAGATTTTTTTAAATTTAACCCTTTAACTACCCCCGTACGGGTTTGCAAGCAAATTTGAAAACGGAAATATGAAAAGCATAAATATTCCTTTTAATACACAAAATTTAGAGGTGTATTCTTCTCAAATTAAGTCGGAATGCGTAATTAGATTTTTTTAAATTTAACCCTTTAACTACCCTCGTACTGATTTGCAAGTAAGTTTGAAAGCGAAAGTGTGGAAAGCATACAAATTCCTTTTAATACACAAAATTTAGAGGTTCTCAAATTAAGTCGGAATGCGTAGTTAGATTTTTTTAAATTTAACCCTTTAACTACCCCCTTAGGGGTTTGCAAGTAAATTTGAAAACGGAAGTATGATAAGCATAAATATTTCTTTTAATACACAAAATTTAGAGGTGTATTCTTCTCAAATTAAGTCGGAATGCGTAGTTAGATTTTTTTAATTTAACACTTTAACTACCCCCTTACGGGTTTGCAAGTAAATTTGAAAACGGAAGTATGATAAGCATAAATATTCCTTTTAATACACAAAATTTAGAGGTGTATTCTTCTCAAATTAAGCCGGAATGCGTAATTAGATTTTTTAAAATTTAACCCTTTAACTACCCCCTTACGGGTTTGCAAGTAAATTTGAAAACGGAAGTATGATAAGCATAAATATTCCTTTTAATACACAAAATTTAGAGGTGTATTCTTCTCAAATTAAGTCGGAATGCGTAATTAGATTTTTTTAAATTTAACCCTTTAACTACCCCCGTACGGGTTTGCAAGTAAGTTTGAAAGCGAAAGTGTGGAAACCATAGAAATTCCTTTTAATACACAAAATTTAGAGGTGTATTCTTCTCAAATTAAGTCGGAATGCGTAATTAGATTTTTTAAAATTTAACCCTTTAACTACCCCCGTACGGGTTTGCAAGTAAGTTTGAAAGCGAAAGTGTGGAAACCATACAAATTCCTTTTAATACACAAAATTTAGAGGTGTATTCTTCTTAAATTAAGTCGGAATGCGTAATTAGATTTTTTTAAATTTAACCCTTTAACTACCCCCGTACTGATTTGCAAGTAAGTTTGAAAGCGAAAGTGTGGAAAGCAAACAAATTCCTTTTAATACACAAAATTTAGAGGTTCTCGAATTAAGTCGGAATGCGTAGTTAGATTATTTTAAATTTAACCCTTTAACTACCCCCTTACGGGTTTGCAAGTAAATTTGAAAACGGAAGTATGATAAGCATAAATATTCCTTTTAATACACAAAATTTAGAGGTGTATTCTTCTCAAATTAAGTCGGAATGCGTAGTTAGATTTTTTTTATTTAACCCTTTAACTACCCCCTTACGGGTTTGCAAGTAAATTTGAAAACGGAAGTATGATAAGCATAAATATTCCTTTTAATACACAAAATTTAGAGGTGTATTCTTCTCAAATTAAGTCGGAATGCGTAGTTAGATTTTTTTTATTTAAGCCTTTAACTACCCCCTTACGGGTTTGCAAGTAAATTTGAAAACGGAAGTATGATAAACATAAATATTCCTTTTAATACACAAAATTTAGAGGTGTATTCTTCTCAAATTAAGCCGGAATGCGTAATTAGATTTTTTTTTAAAATTCAAGGGTTTGTAAGTAAATTGTATACATTCCAATATAGAACGATCAGTCGTACCAAACACATTAATTTAGAGGTGTGTACTTTTTTGGCCTTTTTTGAAATGAATCGAAATAATTCTATGATTGTTTCAAATATTGTGTTAATGTAAGTACCCTTGAATATACTTCTCATTAATTTTTAAGATGTGTTTCCAATATTATTCGGCTACTATACAAATTAAACTCTTCTGTTGGATATATCCAAGGGCTATAATACGAGGCATGTTTTTTAAGTAAGTACCGTTTTGCGATTCCGCCGCCGCAGCGCTACGGTCGGCGTTCCGCGCATGCGCGCTGGTTACCTACATCTCTTGTCTATGCACAGACGCCAGTACAGTCTGATTCTTCATTGTATACGTTGTTTATTGAGTGTTTAAGATGCCTCCGACAATCGTGAGCCCCGCCGATTGTGAAGTACGGGCTGTCATACGATTTCTTAGTGCTAAAGACGTAAAACCGATCGATATTCATCGTGAGATCTGTGAAGTTTACGGACAAAACATTATGAGTGATGGAATGGTAAGGAAATGGGTGAGAGCATTTAAAGATGGCCGCACAAATGTGCATGATGAAGAACGGAGTGGGCGTCCTTCGGTCGTTAATGAAGATTTGGTGCAGAAAGTGGACGAAAAGGTGAAAGAAAACAGACGCTTTACAATTTCATCATTGTGCGACTACTTTCCTCAATGTTCTCGTAGTGTTTTGTATCGCATTGTGACCGAGAACTTGAATTACCGGAAATTGTGTTCACGTTGGGTTCCGAAAATGTTGACGGATTTGCACAAAACCCAACGTTTAGGCAGTGCATTGACTTTCCCTGAGCAGTACCACAATGAAGGTGAAGATTTTTTAGACAAAATTGTTACTGGTGACGAAACATGGGTGGCCTACGTCACACCAGAATCGAAACAACAGTCCATGGAATGGCGACATTCATCATCGCCCAAAACAGTGAAGTTTAAGCAAACAATTTCTGCCCGGAAAATCAAGTGCACAGTTTTTTGGGACAATTCTGCCTCGTAATGAGACAATCAATGCAGCATCTTATTGTGAGACATTGAACAATCTGCGCCGTGCAATCCAAAACAAAAGACGTGGCAAGTTGAGTAAGGGTATTGTTTTGCTGCATGACAATGCCCGTCCACATGTGGCTAATCGGACCAAAGATCTCATCAAATCTTTTAAATGGGAAACTCTAGATCATCCTCCATACAGCCCTGATCTGGCGCCCAGTGACTACCATTTATTCCTGCACTTGAAGAAACACCTGGGCGGTCAGCGTCTTCAAGACGATAACGAAGTCAAAACAGTTGTGATAACCTGGTGGTTAACCAGTCAGGCGGCAGAATTTTATGAGGAGGGTATTGAAAAACTGGTGCCACGTTATGACAAGTGCCTCAATATTCACGGAAATTAAGTAGAAAAGTAGATTAAGGTACAGGCTTTCATGTAAAAATAAAATTACTGCGATATCTTTGCACGTTTTTTTTAATTCCAAAACGGTACTTACTTAAAAAACATGCCTCGTAGATTGACACAATAACGTCATAATATATAATATTCCGCATGTGCGAAAACTCTCCCTCAGATACTATTTCGCGTTCGGGATCTCTCGGCTATTTGGCTGCCAATTCGCGGCTGCCAAGTTCACACCGGTGATAATCTAAGCACTGAAAGCATAAGATTAGATATTCTACCAGAAGAGAAAACAATAGCAAATATACTTACCTTGGATAATTTTGTGTTATTTGAAAGATTCTCGTCGTTACGGCGCACAGTGGGGTATTTGACACAGATAGTTGATCGAAATTTTTTTATGTAGACCTTATATAAATTATTGCTAATTTCAATTAAAGAGGAAATAATATGAACAAAATAAAGGATAATTCGTCGATTCTAAATAAAGAAAGAAAAATCACTGTTCCATTGTTTCCACGGACAATGCCACTAATACCAGTAGTAATATCGCAACTAATACTACTAATGCTACGACTGATCCGCGAGCAATGCCCATACCACTAAAGTCGCTACTAATGCCAAATTGTGTTATACTGCTAATGGCACTAATGCGATCGCTTTGTACACAACAATTCCATCGCGGTTTACACCTCGCATTAGTATATCACTGATTGGCAAATTAGAGGAAACCAAGAATGTTTTTCTCATTTTATCAGCAAAGTCGCAGTATTTTATTTTACTGTATGAAAGCCCAATGTTTACTAAGTAAAATGTATATAGACAATATGCTGAATTCTTCGAAATACGCAACTGAATCTCTAAGTATAATAAAAATGTCACTAATTTAATCAAATTTTCTGAACGCCTAACTTTTAGTTGCAAAAAAATCGTTAGTATAGAGAATATCAAAATTAATAATACGTTTTCGTAGAATACATACCTGCAGCTTGCTGAGCCATTTTCAATCAAAACAATAATATAAACGTAAAAAGAGCACAAGAACAAAAACAATTTATAATTTTAGACATAAAATTTAGCCATTTTCCTCTTATCTGTGAGAAGTAACAACTTTGACGTTTCGTTGAAACAAATGAATGCAACTAAACACACCCATAGCAACGCCATTCATTGCAGACATGATTTAACTTATCATTTATCTTTTTTTGGAAATCTTAAACACATTTGCTTTTTCGAATTTCGATCACCTTTTTTATGCTAATACCCCACCGTGCGGCGTCTTACTACAGTATTTGCTTACTGCTTACGATTTATCGCTAGTACAAGGAAGAGAAAGGTGAGCAATTTTTAATTTTTGACAGCTGAAGAAGTAGACGATTCGTTGAAGAATTTAACGCAATTAGCGCAAAAACAATCCTATCCAGAAGAATATGATAGTTTATGCAAAAACCTACCTTTGTCAAAAAGAAGCAGTTTACTATGTTTAAATCCAATTTTGCAAGACGAAATTATACGTGTAGGTGGTCGATTGCAGAATTCAGGACAAGATTTTGACAAGAAACATCCAATTATTTTGCCGAAAGATCATAAGTTGACAAAATTAATCTTTAGAAACGAACACAAGAGGCTTTTGCACTGTGGGCCTACGCTTTTATTGTCATCAATTCGAGAAAGATATTGACCTATTGATGGAAAAAACTTGGCTAAAAAATGAGTGCGCGAATGTATCATTTGCTATAAGGTAAATCCAAAACAGACAACCTACATCATGGGAAATTTACCTAAAGAAAGAGTAAACCATTACTTACCTTTTTACAATGTTGGTTGCGATTTTGCTGGTCCATTCTTTTTAAAGGATCGTATGACTAGAGGAGCAAAATTAGTAAAAGGATATGTGTATATTTATATGCTTGGCAACAAAGGCTATTCATTTGGAGGCTGTTGTTTTAGATTTGACAACTAACAGTTTCTTAGCCTGTTTTAGGCGATTTATAGGACGCCGAGGAAAACCTGCAAGTGTTTTTTTCAGTCAATAGAACAAACTTTATAGGAGGCAACTCTGAACAAAAGAAGCTTTTCAATTTTGTAAGAGAACAATTCAAGACAAATGAAGTTAATTTTTATTTTACAGACCAGAATATAAATTGGCATTTCATCCCAGCAAGGGCCCCGAACTTCAGAGGTTTGTGGGAAGCAGGCGTGAAGAGTTTCAAGTTTCATTTCAAGAGGGTAGTTGGAAACGCAAATCTAAACTATGATGATTTTATAACAATTTTAAATCAAATCGAATCAATATTAAATTCCAGGCCTATCTGTCCCTTACTATCCTCACTTGATTCAATCCCTCTTACACCCGCTCACTTCCTGCTAGGAAGAAGCTTGACAGCCTTGCCGGAGAAGTCGTCCCTCGACATCAAGGAGAATCGTTTAAAGCGATTTGAACGATTGCAACAAATTCTGCAACATTTCTGGAAGAGGTGGCATAGAGAGTATCTCTGTGAATTACAAAAAAGAACGAAGTGGAGATCACATGCTGCAGCACTGCTCAAGGTTGATAGCATCGTCCTTCTCCAGGAAGACAACACTCCCCCATTAAAATGGCCATTGGGAAGAATCGAGGAACTTCATCCAAGTCCAGATGGTGTAGTGCGTGTTGTAACAGTAAAGGTCAATAATAATAGTTTTAAACGCGCCGTCACAAGAGTGTGCTTATTGCCTACAGACTCTAATGATTTATAGATTAAGTTTGAAATTTAAATTATGTTAATGTTAATATTTGATGTTCATAATTTGTAAGCAGTTTTAAATAATTTTGTTTGTATTTTTGAAATAGTTATATATTTCAAGGCGGGCGGCATGTTGTGGCCAAATCTTAATTTTTAAATTTTGCGCGCGAAAGCGTAGCGGAAGTATACGAGAGAGGGAGAAAGAAAAGAACTGTCAATGAAGCCGATCGAAAAAGAACGAAAAAGTTTTTGTCGAATTAATTTTCTGTAGTTATAATCAGTAAAGATATTCAATAGAAAAAAGGTGTGTGATAAAGTAGAAATTACAGTCCTAACAATGTTAATTGTTTATAACAACCATTCGGTGGCATTAAGGTAACGGGTGACTTCCGTTATGCCCTTCCCGACAACATCTTCAAGATTTACAAAGCTGTAACCACCGAGGAAACAGTTGCGGGTCCTATACAAAGCCGGACAGCGGTACAGGAAATGCAGAACCGTTTCCCCTTCCTTCGGGTTCTTGCAGCTTCGGCAAACTTCGTCAAAAGGGAAGCCCATTCTCACCGCATGTGTGCTAATTGGCCAGTCTCCCGCATATACCGCCGTAAGCCTGGCGATATCCTTACGCGAATTAGTTATGAGCTCTCCCGATTTCTTATAAGATCGTATTTGGGCCAAGTTTTCCTGGCTGTCCTGCAGGTGCTTAGTTTTCCATTTACTGTTCGCCATAGACAGAAAATTGTGGTAAATATCTTTTTTATGGTATTGAGGGGAGTAAAAACTTCCTCAGCCTACCTTGACTTACTCAAGCCCAGGTTCGACACAGGAGGGAAAGTCAAATATACAAGAGGTACCTGGAACGAGCCAGATCAAATCTACGGGCCTCCTCTACCAGGCTAGCAACTTGACACCGCTGGCAAAATCCCTCCTGTTAGGCAGAAAGGAAACCAAATCTCCGGGTGGCGGCGCGCTCACACCCACGCCCGCACCATCCACGCCCCTCATCGAGAGAATACACAGCGAAACGCCCACCAACAAGCAGACTTCCAACCAATACTACCGCCAAATTACCGCCGCTCCAGTAGCCGCTCACAGCAGGAAACGTCACCATGCATGAAGCCGGCATCCTTGAAGCCATAACACCTGGCAAGAGGCGAAGATCGCCGTCGGACACGTCTCCTATCCCCGACAGGCCAGCGAAATCAATCAAAATCCCAACCCGCCTACCGACCACGCCGGAAACTACTATCGGCGATACCAGAACCAGAACGCCCTCACCGACGCCTTCCCGAAGCAGCGACGTCGCCTACCTATCACCCCGGCCGAACAACAGCCTAAACGAGACCGCCTACTTTACTCCCGAGCCAGATCCAGTCCCTCAAGACCCACTCAGAGTCATAATACACAGTAACGTCATAGTCCACAGTTATCAGCGAGCAACGAGACACCAAACAGTAACCCCGACTCCTCCGAACAACAAGAGGAAATCACTGGCGCAACATCCAACGACCCCTCTCCAAACCGCTCCTGGCTCACTAACATCGAGGAACCTATACCCGAGAGCCCCGAATTCGCAGAGTTCTTCTATACGGAGCGGAGAGACCTGCCCGTCACTGAAAAGCTCCTGCGGAAAATTATAGATCAGGTACTCCTGGGCTCCAGACGGAATCTATCGACGCCTGGCTGGCTGAAATTTCCAGCAAAACCAGCAGGAAGTCAGCACCGAACCGCCCCGCAAATAACCAAAACTCGGCGAGAAACTATGGAGCTTCCAGAGGTGGCAGGGGTCCACGCGCCAGTGCATATAAAAAGGCTCAGGATCTTTTTAAGAAAGATAAGTCAATGCTCGCTGACTTGATCCTATCCGGTCGAGCTCTGAACGAGCCCCCGGAACTACCGTCCATTCAAGAAGTTGAGGACTTCTACGGTGGATGTGTTTGAGGGCCAGTCTATAGAGGACTCGGAGGAAGTACAACCAAAATGGGCTGCGAACACCTTCCAACCCATCACACCCAACGACGTCGAAAAGGCAATGGCGAACTGGAAGGTGTCGGCCCCCGGGCCAGATGGCCTAACTGTCCAGCAGGCGAAAAACGTCCCGGTGAGATACTGGTCCATTGTGATGTCTGCCATCTTATTCAGAAACACTCACCCTTCATGCTGGAAGCTGCTCCGGACCGTCCTTGTTCCCAAGGACGGCGACAGAAGGTCCCCCACCAACTAGCGACCCATAACCATCGGGTCAACCGGGCAGCGCTTGATGCACAGAGTTCCCACCGCCAAACTAAAGAACTGCATCGAGCTGAACGCGGGTCAGAGGGGATTCACGCAGATCGACGGAACTCTGGCAAACGTCCTGCTTCTTGACCACTACATCCTGTCAAGAACTGAGCAGGGCAAGTCCTTCAGCGTGGTCTCCTTGGACATTAGCAAGGCGCTCGACACGGTGTCCCACAACAGCGTACGCCGGGGGCTAGGAAGGGCGGGTGTTGATGACAGGATGACATCATATATTATGGAGACGTTACGGACCGCTTCCACAAGAATCAAGATCAAATATCGGCAACGCTGCGAAAACCGTCACCCTTGTTTTTTTTACGTCTATGCACTATATTAGTGCACTCGTACTCGATCTCGATAAGATAACGCCAAGCGACCGCGTCGCTAAAGCGATATACTACCTCGTTTCTCAACAGAAACTAGTTCTTTTTACTTAACTGTTCCAAGTCCGAAACTGTTCCAAGTCCCAAACAGTTCCAAGTTCCTAACTGTTCCAAGCGCTAAACTGTTCCAAGCCCTAAACTGTTCAAGTCCCAACCGAAACAGTGGGACTTGGAACAGTTTGAGACTTGGAACAGTTTAGGGCTTGGAACAGTTAGGAACTTGGAACTGGTTGAAACAGTTAAGTAAAAAGAACTGATTTGAGTTGATATAATCGAGGTCGTATATCGGTTTCGTTAGTCTAGCCAAAGTCTAGTGGACACGACTGTTCAGGTGTTATCTGTTATCGGGATACAGGGGCGTAAAAAAAAGTGTGGCCGTTGCCGGTATTTAAAATATTTAATTAAAATGCAACTAAATTTTTATTATAAATTTTAAATTTATAATTTTTTTTAAATATTTTTTTTTAATGTAAACAGAAACAGAATAGGTAAGGAACATTTTTTATTATAAAAATAAAAAAAATGCTGGCGATGTTGCCAAATGCAATATAATTATCGCATTATAGTTTTTTTTTGAAAAATACAGTGTAAGAACAGTCGGTTATTGTTTTGTATTATATGTAACTCTTCCAAGAATTTACTTTTTAAGTATATAACAAAATTATACATCTATATTCATTAGTGCTTATACAGGGTGGGTCTTAAATAAGTGCACATATTTTTAGGGGTGGTATATTTCGATTCTCATGAGTTTTTTTCGGGAAAACATGTTTTTGAAAAGTTTATATTTTTCGAAAATTTGATAGTTTTTTTTTAAATTTTTAGTTAAAAAAAACATTATATGTATCTTGGTAATATAGCAACATAGATAGTAGATTAAATTTAGAGAAAACAGAAAAATCTCCAGTAGTTCTGATTATTTAAGCAAAAAATATTCTTTTCTATAAATTTAAAAAGAAAAATAGCAACCGAATCAGAATGACGCAAGTACGGTATTAATTTTCGTTTTGGAACAGTTTGGAACTGGAACAGGTATCTTTTGCAACTGGAACAGCTTGTACCTGTTATTAAAAAATCGCTGTTCCGGCCATGACTATAGATGAAATTAAGGTACCTGATGGCGTAGAGGTACAGCTTTCGTCCATCAATTTAAAGACTGTGGATTCGAATCCTGCACCAGGCAGGAATGCTGTCTTGCACAAAAACACACAATTGATGGAAATCAGCCGCCAATTTTTAATAAAATAAAAATAGTTTGGATACCTCGGGTCAGGTAGCTCAGCGTGAGATCGACTCAGCCTTAAATGAGTACGTCGGATTCAAAATCCTGAGGTAATAATAGGCGGTTGAAGCGTAGTGCTAGCCACATTACCTTCCTCGTATACCGGACGGCTCCAGCATAGCAAGCTATATCTTGCTACTCCCAATGTGTGTAAACGCTTTATACGAAAGACTATTATAATATATGAAATAATCCTATAAATATTTTTCAGTTGATGACAATGCCATAAAAAAAATCGTAAATTTGTTTAATAAATATCTTGGCAATAATATCACCACCCAGCAGGAAATAGATACTCATGAAGATTCAGATTACAATGAAAAAGGACGAAGTAATTTATTGAACGGCCTTCAGGAAAAGTTGGACCAATTAAAAATGCAGTTAGGTATGCTCACTATATATGTCGACTTGTTATAATTAATTTATGATTATAAATTTCAGAATTACAAAAACACGATGATAATCCTTTTAGCTATAAGGTAGAGAGCAAAAGTACCAGTTTGCACCAGGATATATTTACAAAGATTGTAGTAAAAATTCTAGACAAACTTATAGCAGTAACCCCTACAGTATTGTCTAAGTTATTTGGTAACTTAGTAACTGATATTGGTGCCACCAGTGATTATTACAGTCCACTACAAAACATATTCAAAAATCTTGGCGTTGCTGGGTACTTCCCATTAATCTTAATAAAAATATTAGAAACAACAGGAACTGTCATTCAATACATGAAGAAAAATAGTTTTGTAAGAAACTTCCTTGTTCCAGGAATTTCGTTAGCTTTAGTTGCAGGGGCTGTTTTATTTGTTATTTATTTCTATCAAGATAACCAGTATAATACTGAACTAAGTGATAATAATTATGATTCCAGTATGTATGATATCCCTTACAAAAGTCACAAAAACTACCGTAATACCTTGGAGCCAAGGGAAATGCAATACTTGCCGCCCATGCCATACATCTCAGATAGATTTATTCAAAATGACATTGGTGCACCAAACATCAATAATCTAATACCATATTCAAGAAGCTATTATGATTACTTTAATAGAAAACGTGTAGACAATGTAAATAGTATCTAATAAAAAACACCTAAAAACAACAGCATAAAAATTTATTTTATAACAGATAAAATATGTTATGTACGAAAAAACGACGTCAGCGATGGATGGGAATGTCATTTCCAAGCCAACTGGACGCCTTTTTTTCGATCATACGGTATAAATAACTTCCTACTAATTTAAGTTTGTTTTATCAGCTTACATTGACATTATCAAAAGTTCTAAGAACCTCTGGAAATTCTTCCAGTTTTTTTATTAACTTTTCATACATTTCGTAATCAGATGTTCCTAAATCTTGAGTTTTAAAAGGAATATAATCAACGGATGCATTTAATATTTTATAACCCATGGTTTCTAGCAAATCTTGTGTCTGCATAAAATATGTCTTACTACATACAAATTCCAAAACGTTGTCCTCTAAATAATTAACTTCTTCGGCATTGCTTTCGATTGCATGTTCGGTAGCTTGTTCCATCAATTCCTCTTTTGGTGTCTGAGATAACTTGGAATTTTCAGCAAGTATAATACCTTTCTCCTCAAATATATGAATAGCTCCCCCATCACTATATTTGGACCTTTAATTTGTTGAAATAAAAAAATTAACTGTGACAAACAAATGCAATATCCTACTTACTGATGCTTTCTTAAAACACTTGACATATGTTGTTTTATTAAGTGAAGATTATTGGTAAACAACTCACATAATATAATTGAACTTCCGGGACCCCTTAAACAATAATAATACACCTAATTAATAATTTAATTATTTTATACTCCATGATAGATAGATCAAAGATATTACACGACCGTATCACATTACTTCGTCTCTCAGGCTTGGAGTAAATAGATTAAGTAAGGAAGTCTTTGGGTCGAACGCAATGGGGGATTAATATGGCTGATTTAAATTCGAGTATTTATTAGTACCGTTTTAATTTCATTAATAACGTCTAAAAATATACAGTAAGGTAGCCGTTAAGGTAAGATATTACATACAGGGTGAGTTTTCTACAATGTTCCCTATGGGTATCTCGGAAACTACTGCAGATAAAGGTCGGTTAAATGGGGAAAGACTTGCACATTTCTGGGGTCATAAATATGCACCTTTCAGATTTTTAAAAAGTTCAGGGCTTACTAGATATTTCGAAAAAAAAAACAAATTTTGGCAATTTTAAAAATGGTCCCTAATTCCATTATAATACATTTTAGACAAAAAGATTTTAGATAAAAGTTGTAGATAATTACATCCTTAATGAGATTGTGTCATTTTTTACATATGACACAAACTTATGTTTTCTTAAATGGAAACCATAGTTGGCCATGACTTCATAAAAAGCACCATTTTTTAAGCTTTTCAGCAATATAAGCTATAACTATAATATGTTTTTTTTTCAAAAATTACTGAGTTACAGCCAAATCATATCATTTTTAAACAATTTCACTTAGTTAGCCATGAAAACAAATTCAATTGTTTTTGCTCTCAGAAATGTCAAACTGTCACATCCAAACTTTGTAAATTAAAATAACCAAAAATTTTTAATATAAATTTTTCAAATGAAGTAAAGCGTGTAGGATTATTGGTTCAACTTTTCTTGGCCATACATTTTCGAGGATACGTTACATACGCTTTTTAGAGAATGGTTTTCAAGACATGTAAGAAAAGTTAAATTTAGAGACTCGCGCATCAGTAGAGTCGTTCCAAGATGACTTTCATTGGCTGTCCTCCTTTCACGCAGTTGAGCAGCTCTGAACTGTTCAAGAACGCGATACTCTCACTCCATTCAATTGAGTCATAAAGCTCCAGAACTGTTCCGCGCCATATGGAGGCACCAGGCTATCGAGCACCGCTCCTTTCAGAATCGTTCTCGAGTAGCCCCAGGGCGTAAAGCCCGGAACTCGAAGTTCGCGAATGGAAGACAGCAATTATGACACTCCGCCCCCTCCTCCATAATGAAAGAAATGTTAAAAATTATTTATATCATAGTTATTCAAACTCAGCGTTAGGAAAAGGTGGACTAATTGCATGGGCCTTCTCGATCAACTGACCTATCCATTTTAGATTTTATGCGGTATATTTTTTGAACATTTTCTAAAATAACTTAAAGTGTATGTAGTGATATTATTTTTTTAACCTTTGGTTTGTGTAATGTAAATTGTAAAGAACCGTTTATAAAATATTCTTTTTATACGTTATAAATTATAATAATTAAATAAATAACAGAATAAGAATACCATGCCAACTATGTGAAATTCGTCAAGAAAGATAAGATTTGGCTATCTCACACTAACACTAAATTTTTCGAAAAAAAAATATTACAACTTATATCACTGAAAAGATTAAAAAATGGCGCTTTTTATGAAGTCATGCGGTGGGATTCTGTAGGCTCCGTAGCAAGGAATTTCCTGTCTAGCCTATGCTATTTGTATACGATTGATGAGTCACTAGACAGGGAATATGTTTACAGAATCGCTAGCATGGCCAACTATGGTTTTAATTTTAAAAACATAAGTTTGTGTCATATGTCAAAAATGACAGGCATATGTCAAAATTGATATCGCTCAACTCCATGACAGCTACGGCCAATAGTATATGACATTCAAACAATGTAATTTATGAAATTAAGGGGGATTTTGACGACTCGTGTACATGACAAGTACGCCAATATTTGCGTATTTGGCAACTATGCTATCTCTGATTGCGATGCATGAAAAAAATGCGTATAAAGTTTTATACGTTAAAATCCAGACCACGCTTCTACGATGACCAAATCTGTATGCCCCAATGACTAAAGAATATAAGGACATGTAACGCCCCTATACGGGCTGCAGTAGAATTTGTGACCTTTTTTTTTTGTTTTGGTGGCAAACAATGAGTCATCATTTGGTCACCAGCGACAATTTTAGCGATTTTTAATAGTTTGTGTGTAGTAAACTTTGTATAAACTTTATTACAATGGTGATTAGTTGTTCAGCCTTCAAGTGTAAAAGCAGCAGCGATAAGAAAGAGCCAGGAGTTACGTTTCATAGGTAAATAAACAGTCCACTCCAACTTTTTAGCGTTTTCTTATTTCGATAATTATTCTTCAATTTCAATTAACATCTATATGTACTTGATATGTGCTATACGTCAATACTAGTTTTGTACCTTTTGTTAACATTTTAATATGTTTTTTTCGTAATTAATTAGGATGATACACCATAGGGGTAGTCAAAACAATTATCAAAAAATATAAATATTGCTTCAAACAGCTAGGTTAAGAAAAATATGTGCTACAGCACTGTTTGGTGTCATCGTCACAATTTACTCTCGGGTGTTATTTGTCCTTGGATTCTTTAGTCATTGGTATGCCCATAGTCTAAAAACACTACTCGCAAAGTAAGCTGAAGTAGGTCAAGGTCAAACAATAAAGATATTTTGTGTTTCCTCATCTAACTTTGGCTCGTCGCGGCTTATTTTTATTACACAAGGAAACAAAAAAAATAACCCTTTTTACTATTTGACTTTGACCTACTTCAGTTTACTTCGCAAATAGTGTAGAGGCCGTTTTATACAAAGTCCGGCAACAGTGCGTCGGGCAGCTCCTATAAAAAAAATTGGTAATTTTGTGTGAACCTAAAGTATATACGAAGATGTATTTCAGGAAAATATTTTAACTTCTATAGGGTAGCTCAAAAAAGTGTCAGTGGATCGTGATATATATATTTTTTTAAATGGTATATTATTACATTTTTGGCTTTCCCTGTATGATTTACGATTACGATATTCCAATTGCCAAGTACTTTTCAAATCCTCCTATATTTTACAATATTTTATCACTAAATGAAAATGGTACACTTCTGCAAGAATTTTTTTTGCGTGTCATGGTTAGAAAAATTTCTAGAATGAAAAACAGAAACGTGTTTTCATGTAACTGGTTTTCATCTATTCTAAAGTTGAAAAACTGAAAATTATACATTTCCGCAGAAACATGTTTGTGACATAATCTTCAAAAAGGCCAAATAAACAAATATTTCTCACGTAACTTATTTCGAGTAAACGAAAGTAGCCCTGATTTCAGCTATTCTTAAAGTTGGAAAACTCGAAAAGGGTGGATTTCCGCAGAAAAAATTTATGGCATACTATTCCAAAAGGCGGTGACGATTCACTTTAGGGCTGTCGCGAGGATTGCATTTAAAATAAAAATTTTGCTACCAAAACAAAGTAAAAGACATTTGTGAAAGACCTAGGTGAGGAATATTCGGTTTCTTAAAACACTTTTTATATAATAAATAACACAAATGGGTACTATTTTTGACGCGGAGATGGCGGAGTAACGTCGGGTGTTCGATATTTACGTTCCGATTGACGGATGGCGTCTTGTTGCTCTAACGCACTTGTATCTAGCACTAGCAGGCAACTATTAAGCCCGACCAATCACGTTAGAGTTTTTGACAAACACAAATGAATTGACAGCCTTCAAATAACCAAGCTAACCAACCTGATTGGTCAAGCTTAAAAGTTGACGGCTAGGGCTAGACACTTCTCTCTAACGCGCATGCTAATACCGGGAACATGGACGCTTTTAAATTAACGCTACGCTTGTATATTTTTTATTTATTTAGAGTTGTTGGTAACAGCGATTGATTGCGTTGGTTAGTCTTTGGTGTGAGTTTTTTTGTATTCTATATATTTTATAGGTATATATTTTATATATTCATTGATTTTCTTTATCTGCTTTTTGGTTGGAGTGGTTCAGTTATTTGGCGGGTTGGTTAGCGTGGTTATTTGGAGGGTGTTAATTCATTGGTTATGTGGGGGGGGGGTTGGTTGGTTTTGACTAATTTATATTTTTTTTTAGATATTCATTGATTTTCTTTATTTGTTTGTAATAAATGTATATAGTAAATGTACAGTTTGAGTTAAATAGGGCAATAAAACTATATAACAACAGCAAACTAAACTAATACTGCCGAAATTGCGCGAAAAAGCGCAAAAATATTTTTGAGGTTATAAAATTTTTCTCGCTTATTTTACAACAAATGGCATTTTTCCTCACCTCAAGCTCCTTATTTTAGAGAAAGGCAGAATATGCACTTTATTTTATAGAAAATTTGTTAATTTTGACAGCCCTAAAGTGAAACGGACCCCAAAAGGCTTCCAAATACTTTATAAACAAATATTTCTTACATAACTAATTTCAAGTAAACGAAACTTGAGTCAAAGCCTCACTCAAATTTTAAAATATCTGATACTGTATTAGTTCTTATTAAATTGCATTTTAGTTAAATATTTAATTTAGTCCAACTTGGTAGTTAATCTATAAATTTTCTATACTTACTTAATTTCTATTAAATGATATCGAGCATTAGATTTATCTGACTGGCAACTTTTCAAAACACTTTGCAATGTGGTGTGAGGCATATTAAATCTTTTGCATTGATCAATTACTTGTTGTAGTTTAATATTAGAATTAGGATCAAGCGAACCACCCTCTAAAAACAATATTACTTTAATAATTACACTATCATTACCTTCTTATTCTGTACCTTGAACAGCCACTTTTATTTGCCTAGATAATTTTGTGAAATTAACATTCTTTTCAGCGTCTTTTATCCCTTTTATATGTTTTATATTTGCCCATTTCGAATGCCCAGCATGCCTCTTTAACACTAAGGATAAATTATACGATCTGCAAAATATACTTCGCTGCATTTTTAATCATAATTTTCAAATAGTTATGTAAATGTTTATATTATTTGGTTTCCATCATAGAAAAATAAATAAAAAGGTTTCAAAATCTATAATCCCAACAACTTCATAATAATTAATATAACCTACAAAAGCAAAAGCCCAAAAATCAGTGATCACCAAAGAATAAGTATTTTCATCAAGTCAAGGACAGCTGCTAGGGACGCAAACGATACATCGATGTTTGTGAAACATCGATTTTCAATGCATTTCACGCTTCACGCTACATGATGTGTCATTTCAGGATAGGGATTTCTATTATTGTTGAACCACAGCTTACAGAATAACATAGCTTGGACACGCGCCAATTTTTCCCACGCTCGAATTTAAAACGCCCTACTCCGACGATGCGCTAAATGAATTAAGCGACCGACAGTCAGCCTCATTCAGTCGATGCATAGCCTCCACCGGTGGCGCGTAGGGCCGTATTACGGAAAATTTTAATTGGATTTTTTTTCTTATATTTAGCCATAGGTATTTGTGCTTTTATTTCAATTTTATTTTTATTGATGGAATGGGAATAGGTTTTCCGGGATGTGCGGCTGCTGGTTGCACAAATAATTATGGAAATAATTCAAAATATAGTCTGTTTAATTTTCAATTCAATTCAAAATTAATGTTCAATTCAAAAGTATATTCACACTTTAGAGCTTTTCAAAACGATGAAGACTACTTATTTGGAGACTTGCTAATGCCAAGTGACCATTTTTTTATTTAGTTTCCTCATTGGAGGTTATTTTTATAAGCTTTTATTTAACTTGCTTTGTATGTAACTATCTATGTATGTATGTATGTTTGTTCGGGGCAAATCTTGTAAGCTAAATTAAAACCACTTCCTTTTATTGTAGGAGATTGAAATTTGGCATGTAGGTTCAGTCCCAATGACAATACATTTTTTTGCAAGGCATGACCCGAATTTTTGACAGCTGTTAAAATGGCGGCATTTTTGAGGTTTTTGATTTTTTAAAATTCTATTTATGAATGGATCGGGCTGAAATTATATATATATATATATATATATATATATATATATATATATATATATATATATATATATATATATATATATATATATATATATATATATATATATATATATATATATATATATATATATATATATATATATATATATATATATATATATATATATATATATATATATATATATATATATATATATATATATATATATATATATATATATATATATATATATATATATATATATATATATATATATATACCGACCTGGTCATTTGATTACTGTGTATAGGATTTTAACGTGTAAGACAGAGAATAATATAAATGACCGGTTGACAGACAGAGAGACAGCATCAAAAAGGGGCCGGCGAGAAGCCGGTGCGACCGATACAGTGTTGCCGGTTTTACGGGTGTGGGCAAGGTAAAGCATAAGCATGGTGGGAGAACGCATTGAGAGGGGCGGTGCTTTATGTTAAGGTTCGTATTCACTATCCGAAAGAACAAAGGAATGAAATTCGGTATATTTGGACAGCAAACCGAATGCATGCGGCCGTTCGCCATTCGGTTCGCTCCCTCATCTGTTTCCATTCGGTATATCAAAGACGTTCGCAAACGAATGAGAATTATAGAACCGCGCGAACAAGACTGGACGTTCGCTCGTTGGATAGTAGCATTCGTTCGTTCGGATAGTGAATACGCACCTTTATGTAGATGAAAAGGTGGGGAAAGGAAATAGATCACCTGAGATCCAAACTATTTTTGCATCATTCTTTTCGCCTAGCTGTTTCGGTGTGTACGTTAAGTGTTTCAAAAATGGCTATTTATACGACCGAAGAGAAGGTGCATATCGTTAAATGGTTTTACATTTCCTCAAGTGTGGAAGAGGTCATTGGGCGTTATGTGTTCACCTTTCAAGATCGCCCTGTGCCTTATGCCACAACTGTACGCAACATTGTTCATAAATTTGAGCAAACAGGCTGCATTGCGGCGTGCAGAAATTGTGACAATAAGGAAGGCGCAGAGAAGGTAATTCCCGACAAGGAAATTAATATTTGTGCCGCTGTCGAAACAAGCGAACCTTGTTCAAGCCGAAATATAGCCGAACAAGTTGGTTGCAATGCTCGAACGGTGCGCAGAGTTTTAAAAAGGCATGGATATAAGTCCTACAAAATCAGACCACGCAAGAAATTTTTCCCGCAGATTGTAACAGACGTCTGAGTTTTGCGAGGCTGTAAGAGAAAGAGCCGATCGGAATCATTTATTTTTGAAAATATATTATTCTCAGATGAAAGCTCGTTTCCCTTACATGGCTACCACAATCCTTCGATAGTACGTTATTGGTCTCGAGAAAATAAGCACCTTAGTATGGCACTGCGGACACAATATCCACAAAAACTAAATGTTTGGGCTGGCATGCTGCAAAATCATATCATTGGGCCTTTTTTTATTGATGGTATGTTAACAGCTGCCAAATATTTGGATATGCTACAAAACCAAATTGTACCAGCAGTTCGAAATTTGCCAATCAATTTTGAGGAAGTGTGGTTTCAGCAGGATGGCTGTCCTGCGCATAACGCGCGGAACGTAAATCTGTTCCTTCAAACCACATTTCCCAATCGGCTAATTTCCACACAAGGCACAATTAATTGGCCACCACGTTCTCCTGATTTGTCGCCCAATGACTTCTTTCTGTGGGGATATGTAAAAAACTCCATTTATGGCCATAACCATGAACGACCCATGAATATTGACGAGCTGCGATTAAAAATCGTTCAGTCGTTAGAAAATATCCCCGCTGTTATGTTAGCTAAAGTTAGGTCAGAGTTTTATAACCGTCTTGGCTATTGCGAAGCACAACAGGGAGGTATTTTTGAACCTTTGATTTAATTTTTTATAATTATTTTGCTAATTGTCCTTTTTTAAAGTTGATTTTTAGTCATTTTTTAATGCTTGTTTTAACTTATGGTGAAACAGCAACAAGCATGAGCAGTGTAGATACAACCGGACGTTTAATTATTTTTATTGTTAAAAGATTAAACGTCTCGAGATGTATGGATAACCTTCAAAATCGTAAATATATTGTAGAATGATGTACACCCAACCCCTTTCAAAATCCGACTGATTTGATAAATTTGTGAAAGTATGTCTACCGTTCTACGACTTCGATACTATCAGTGTTGCCATATGAAGTTTTGAAAATTTCCTGAAGCCTGGTTGGCACGGTCAATCTACCAACAAAAAATATTCTTTTAAAATATTTATCTGATGATACTTTTAGAAATGCCAAGTTTGAGAAAACAAATTAAATACACACACTAAATTGTGTCCAAAAATATGCTTTCTAAAAATGTATTTCCTGGATAGAAACCTTAATGTTAGGGAATATTTCCTAGACCTGGCATCTACGGCCATATTCTCTCCCACCACTTGATTTGTCTCACCCCGCCTCTCGAAATGTGGAAGCAAAGACATTATAAAAATAGACCGAACATCTCATTCATAAATACTCGTTGGTAGTGTATCAAACATTCCAATGTGTCAAACAAGGACAGAAGAGACAGAGAAGTCTAAAATTTCCGACCCCGGCAACTAGGCGCATTTGGATTGTTCTAATGGCCAGTGGCGTATCGTTTTTTGGAACGAATTTAATTAGTAAAGTAAAAGTAAAGTAATTAGTAAAATTTTTACTCCATACTAATATACTACATTAACACTTTTTCGTTAGATGAGTTTTGTTATAAGGTCTAATATAATAATATAATTAATATCCCACATATACTTATGTTGAAACGTTAGTAGGTAGTTTTCGAAAATCGCTCCAACGTCGATATTCAATTTAAACTTTCAGTTACTTCTATATAAACACTCAGTTACTTTTGAATACTTACAGGGTGACTCAGGCTTCCGAAACAGTTCTATATTAGGTTTATGGTTAGTGACTTTTCTTTCAATTTTTTTTTAGAATATGGAGGCAATGGTAAACCACGTTTTAGACATTTTTCTAATCATAGGTGGCCGGAACATATTTTCAAACTAAAGTTGTAGATTTGCCATTAAATTTCCATTCCAGAAATACCTAGGGTTGTCACCTGTCCTTTTTTGAAAAGGACAGTCCTTTTTTGGAATAACTTGTCCTTTTGACTTTTTTTGACTTAAAAAGCCATTTTTATTTACGTATTTTCCCTGAGAGAAGAAGGGAACTTACAACTTCCCGTTTAATCTCTGAGAAAATTACCTACAGCAAACAGAAATATTCTTTTCGTCCAAATTTAATTAGAGATGTTATAAAACCTATAAATAAATGTTTCTTGTTTAGAATAAGCAACATTATTTAGAATTTCCCGTTTAATCTCAAATGATAGTTTAGGTTTTAGTTTTACCTTTTTTGATCTTAAAAAGAACTTTTCAAAATTAGTAATTAGTAACGATTTAGTTAGTTCGCAATCGATAGCTTCCTGTGAAGTACTGTGTAACAGTTGTTTAATCTTGTATTATTAATAACTTCCTATACCTAAAATCAATATTTATTTTAATCCTTTTAGTCTCTCAATAGAGGGCATTTATCATTAAAAGTATCAAATTTGTGTGCTACAGTATGGGATTTCTGTCGCATAATAATGAATATTACGTTTATTTTACAAATCCATTTCTTAGGTAGCTTAATCAGACAATCAAATTTTAGTTAAACGTCCCAATCTTCATGAACTGTATTAAGCATATGTATTGCGGTTTGAATCACCCTGTATGTTGACAAAAATATATTTGAAATGTGCGTCACAATGGCCCCTGATCTTATGTAAAGATTGAAATAAAATCACAAACCAAAAACGTAATAGGTAAAAAGCTTTTTGGAGGCCTGGTCACTCTGTATATAGGTATGTATAAAACTAGTAGCCTAAGAATTATTTATAGTTCGTCCCCATGATACAAAGAATACAAGGTATGATATTGCGCAGGTTGGTCACTACGTCACAGGTGATAAACGGCACCATTGGTCGGCAAGCTCCGCGCGCCAATTTCAAATTGCCAAACAGATGACACAATAAATGCGAAAATATATATATATAAAAATATATATTTTAGGTCTTTTTTTTATTAGTGGCAATTGAACAATATGGATATTTTTTTGTATGGCGTATGACGTCACAGGTGGTATGCGCAAACTTAACGAAATTGGAGCCGCTATCGATCATACCTTGTTTTCTTTGTACCATGGTTCGTCCCATTCTTAAAAAAAGGTAAACACACCGTACAAATAACTCTAGGAAGAGGTATTTGTATTGTACGGTGGTAAAAACTTGTCTAAACATGACCGAAGGGGCAGATACAAGATATAATTAAGCAATAAAATGTAAAAAAGGTCGGGTAAACACCTTGGTTTATTTGTTGAGCAAAATTCCTTTAGAATATCGTATATAATGACCAAAATATGACGCAATTTAAAAAAAATGTCACTTTCTGGCATATAATAAAGTTTCAAATGCAACGTTTATATTCAAATTTGTTATGATATACAACACTTAGGTAGTAATTGAGACGAATTATAATTCAATTACCGGCTACTAGGTTCTTGTTTTAATAGATCAAAATTCAACAAATATAATTAGAAATTATTTTAATTTTGAGAGGCTCCCTTGTGGGACGCCTATGTACGATTACGGCGGAAACAATACCTACCTGTGAAAAGACAAATTCGGGTAATTTGAGCTTATTTTTCCACACATTTGACACTGTCCTACCCAAAGACATTATAAAGATAGACCGAACATCTCATTCATAAATACTCGTTGGTAGTGTATCAAACATTCCAATGTGTCAAACAAGGACAGAAGAGACAGAGAAGTCTAAAATTTCCGACTCCGGCAACTAGGCGCATTTGGATTGTTCTAATGGCCAGTGGCGTATCGTTTTTTGGAACGAATTTAATTAGTAAAGTAAAAGTAAAGTAATTAGTAAAATTTTTACTCTATATTAATATACTACATTAACACTTTTTCGTTAGATGAGTTTTGTTATAAGGTCTAATATAATAATATAATTAATATCCCACATATACTTATGTTGAAACGTTAGTAGGTAGTTTTCGAAAATCGCTCCAACGTCGATATTCAATTTAAACTTTCAGTTACTTCTATATAAACACTCAGTTACTTTTGAATACTTACAGGGTGACTCAGGCTTCCGAAACAGTTCTATATTAGGTTTGTGGTTAGTGACTTTTCTTTCAATTTTTTTTTTAGAATATGGAGGCAATGGTAAAGCACGTTTTAGACATTTTTGTAATCATAGGTTGCCGGAACATATTTTCAAACTAAAGTTGTGGATTTGCCATTAAATTTCCATTCCAGAAATACCTAGGGTTGCCACCTGTCCTTCTTTGAAAAGGACAGTCCTTTTTTGGAATAACTTGTCCTTTTGACTTTTTTTGACTTAAAAAGTCATTTTTATTCACGTATTTTCCCTGAGAGAAGAAGAGAACTTAGAACTTCCCGTTTAAACTCTGAGAAAATTACCTAGAGCAAACAGAAATATTCTTTTCGTCCAAATTTAATTAGAGATAATATATAATAATAAAACTTATAAATCAATTTTTCTTGTTTAGAATAGGCAACATTATTTAGAATTTCCCGTTTAATCTCAAATGATAGTTTAGGTTTCTGTTTTACCTTTTTTGATCTTAAAAAAAACTTTTCAAAATTAGTAATTAGTAACGATTTAGTTAGTTCGCAATCGATAGCTTCCTGTGAAGTACTGTGTAATAGTTGTTTAATCTTGTATTCTTAATAACTTCCTATACCTAAAATCAACATTTATTTTAATCCTTTTAGTGTCTCAATAGAGGGCATTTATCATTAAAAGTATCGAATCTGTGTGCTGCAGTATGGGATTTCTGTCGCATAATAATGAATATTACGTTTATTTACAAATCCATTACTTAGGTAGCTTAATCAGACAATCAAATTTTAGTTAAACGTCCCAATCTTCATGAACTGTATCAAGCATATGTATTGCGGTTTGAATCACCCTGTATGTTGACATAAAAATATTTTGAAAATGTGCGTTACAATGGCCCCTGATCTTATGTAAAGATTGAAATAAAAATCACAAACCAAAAACGTAATAGGTAAAAAGCTTTTTGGAGGTCTGGGTCACTCTGTATATAGGTATGTATAAAACTAGTAGCCTAAGAATTATTTATAGTTCGTCCCATTCTAAAAAAAGGTAAACACACAGTACAAATAACTCTAGGAAGAGGTATTTGTATTGTACGGTGGTAAAAACTTGTCTAAACAAGACCGAAGGGGCAGATACAAGATATAATTAAGCAATAAAATGTAAGAAAGGTCGGGTAAACACCTAATTCCTTTAGAATATCGTATATAATGACCAAAATATGACGCAATTAAAAAAAATGTCACTTTCTGGCATATAATAAAGTTTCAAATGCAACGTTTATATCCAAATTTGTTATGATCTACAACAGTTAGGTAGTAATTGAGACGAATTATAATTCAATTACCGGCTACTACGTTCTTGTTTTAATAGATCAAAATTCAACAAATATAATTAGAAATTATTTTAATTTTGAGAGGCTCCCTTGTAGGACGCCTATGTACGATTACGGCGGAAACAATACCTACCTGTGAAAAGACAAATTCGGGTAATTTGAGCTTATTTTTCCACACATTTGACACTGTCCTACCATATTGAAAATTCGCAGATTCAAAAGTACGTTAAACAAAAATAAAACTACTGAAAACCACTGAAAAGTTCACTTCGGCCTTGATTCCGACTTCAAACACACCGTAAGCTAAACGTAGTACGCTATAACGGACCAAGGGCCGTCGCGAGGGGTGGTGGGACGGACGGCTCATTTCATTCTGGAAGACTAGCAGCGACGTTGCCAATAGTTCTAGACGTTTCAGCACATTAAAGAGTAAACATGTCCTTTAATAGTAACGCATATATTCTCTGGTTAATAACATATTATTACGCATGCTTCTTTAAAAATAAACTATTAATTTAATTAAGAAATTGAGATTTATTGATATCCGGTGAAGGTTTTAAAGTCACCTTTTCTGCAAATCAAACTAAGTAGATAGGCGCAAATTTGAGATGTGGCAATGTCGCCTTCTCTATTTCAGTTGGTTTTTACAATACGTAGTCAACCTCCGGTTGTTTGATCGGGTTAAAATGCACAATGTGATATCTGTTCTTACTAAATCTATGGTCCTACCATATTGAAAATTCGCAGATTCAAAAGTACGTTAAACAAAAACAAAAACTACTGAGAACCACTGAAAAGTTCACTTCGGCCTTGATTCCGACTTCAAACACACCGTAAGCTAAACGTAGTACGCTATAACGGACCAAGGGCCGTCGCGAGGGGTGGTGGGACGGACGGCTCATTTCATTCTGGAAGACTAGCAGCGACGTTGCCAATAGTTCTAGACGTTTCAGCACATTAAACAGTAAACATGCCCTTTAATAGTAACGCATAGATCCTCTGGTTAATAACATATTATTACGCATGCTTCTTTAAAGATAAACTATTAATTTAATTAAGAAATTGAGATTTATTGATATCCGGTGAAGGTTTTAAAGTCACCTTTTCTGCAAATCAAACTAAATAGATAGGCGCAAATTTGAGATGTGGCAATGTCGCCTTCTCTATCTCAGTTGGTTTTTACAGTACGTAGTCAACCTCCGGTTGTTTGATCGGGTTAAAATGCACAATGTTATATCTGTTCTTACTAAATCTATGTGTGGAAGCCATGCATATCTCTTCGCACGTGTCGCCACCAAACCAAACCAAACTCTTGAGTCATAGGCGTACTAATATTTTATTTTCATTTAGATTTAGTATTACAGCCAATTTTAGTTTAAAAGTTTTGCTTATGAATTCTGTAAAATTTGATTTATTAGAATTTTAATAAGAATCTTTTTATGACAGCTGACAATGTTTAAGATGGGAACAGTGGAACAACACCTTCACCACGCTGCTTCTTAAGCCCAATACATACTCAATATAAAAAAACTCATCGACATGATCAAAAAGTTTTATGATCGAGCGGGTTTTGTATCATAAATAAAAACAGATAAACTATTTTTATGTAAAACGACCTTTAAAATTAACATTATAAACATTATAAAACTGTTAGGTGGCATCGTATTTATGATTCTAATTGTGCTACCCTTTGAGGGGTGTGAACTAAACTACTTAATTTATAATAATACTGAATTTATGCGGGGTGGTATAACTAGTGTTATATACGGGCAACCAACGGTCCAGCTACGTCGAAACACCGGTTCCCATTAGAACACCGAAGTTAAGCGACGTAAGGCGATACTAGTGGATGGACGGGTGACCAGTTCGAAACTCTGTATCGTGCTGTTGTCCAATAAAGGCAAAAGTGTAAAATCTATTGACACACACTGCTCATTCACGCCGGTTCGAGGCCGGATGAGATCGGATATCTCGTGAGTAAGAGTCGAATTAGACACTTGCTCGGTTATTGACCGAGGACCGCTGTTCGGATTCCACGTAAACAAAGTAGGCCCCGTCCAGATTAGCCCTGGCAGCAAAAAGGAGACGTTAACTTCAAATCTTTTACTTTACTTTATAGTATTACATTATAACATTATCATGTCATAATATTATGAAATAATATTTCCTACTACCAATTTTTTTAATATTGGTACAGCAAACTTATCAGTATAAAGTTTTACTTATCTTTATCCTTTTTATTGCTATTTATAATTCTGAATACGAGGATAAGAAATTTTAGTTTTCAGTACGCCTATGACCGAAAGCGAACGTCTACCTCACGGGGGTGTCACTTGTATGGGAAAACAGGCAACAGTCAAATTTAAACGTGCCAGGACCAACGACAAAGAAAGCAACATCTGCCAGGCATTGGCTTTCTTTGTCACTAACATTGCTTAAATAATGATACCGCGGCCATTTTGTCAACAAAGAAGCTGGCCGGGCTGTCCTGGCAAGTGATTTAAAACAATTTTGCTTTTTACAATATTAAATTACCATTTGGATGTATTTAATGCGATTATTCAATTAACTGGTAAGTCAGAAATTACACACAAATACTTTATTCGTAAATACAACTAAGATGTAAACGTAGTTTTGTATTTTTAGATTTCAACTTTTGCAAAGACCCGCCGATAGAACTTGCCTGGCAGCGTACCTGTTTAACTAAACGTATTATTTCCTGATAATAATATCAAAACACGTAAGTACCTCTATAATTTATGATGACAAATGATTTTGATTATGTTTTATGTTATTTAAATACTTTCTAACCTCAAATAATAGTAAGATCCTTGTTTATATCGCACAGCCCGTTCAAAACTGTATTGTCTTCAAAAAATGTTTACAAAACAAACAATTATTACAAAAACAATGTCCTTTTAATCTGATTTATACCTCAGAAGGATGCCAGTAAAATTTTATTAAATCAACATTATATTATTTGGCCATTAATATCCAAAAAGGAGCATATTGCCTTAACTTAAATTTTCTTTTACTTCTCTTGACAATGTTCTCTATATTCTCTATTTTGAGTTAGTAAACTTTTGAACGGGATGTGCGATATATAAAATACATAATATATCCAAGGGTATGATCTGATAAAAGTATTTTTTGATGCATTTTTTGGTTTTTTATGCACGTTGGCTTGGTTTATGTTTTATTCAGCTTATTTATTTGGTATAAGTTTTTTTGCCTTTGGAATGGCATGCATTGAGGCTAGATAGTGTTTCATTAGATCATTAAAGGAATTTAAATTAAAATATATTTTTGTCATATTAGTGTGTTATCATGATACAGGTAGTTGTATCATAGTGCCTTATGCATGTTATTTATACCTATTATATACTTATGTAATGTATTATCAGTAAATAGATGATAACATACTACTAAAATGTCTTTTTAATAGTATGTTTATCTTTCCAATTCACTAGTTATTTGCAAAATGTATTTTGAACTAATTTAAGTCATTAATTGATCATCTTTCTTTTTCAGGTTCCGGGATATTCTTTTTCATTGTTAAAAAAATATATATATTTCAATATTATTGTAATGATATGATGATATTGTTTACTAATGTGTAATTGATTTACTATGAATTTTCTCTGAAAATAATAAGTCTTTAATAATATCATTGATTTGCTGTGTAAAGTTAATAGACATATTTTTTAATACATTAAATTATATTAAAGTAATAAAAAATATGTTTATTAACTTTAAACAGTAAGTCAGTGATACTTATAAAAATATTTTTTTAAAAATTTCCCCTCTTTTAAGGCCCGCCCCTCCAATTCCCCTCAATTTAGCTAATACTGCCAGGCGACACCAGGTGGCGCCTGTTTCCATTTTTTAACATGAAGTTAGCATTTCTTTAATGTTCCTATTCTCTGGTCTACCTCCCGCTTCATCAGCGGCCATAATTGGATGGAATCAGGGATGAGTAAATATAAAGGACCATAAAATTAATAAATTTTGCTCGTCTGCTCTGTTCAAACACGTAAGAAATATTTAATGATGAATCAGTACGACAGAGAAGTAATAAAAAGGCCGTTTTTATGAATAACAAAATGGTATTTGAACATCATATTATAATCATATTGAATTGACAATAGATTAATTTATCAGCTATACGTAGAAAATTGACAATAATAATAAAAACATGACACATGGCAATTAATATAATTCCAAATTAAAAATCGATAAGAGTTCTCATTCATAATAGCAATATAGATATATTTCAAAGACTTTACTTAAAATTGACTTTTTTAATTTTGTACTAGTTTATAGCACTCGGTGATATAACTTAACAAAATAATATCGATCATTAAATAAAGCATAAACGAACCAATAAATAAACAAAAAGGTTAATTTATTTAATAAAACGTACAACGTACGGCTTTGTATGCCGATTGTCGTGTGTATGAAGAATAAAGTCAACGTTTGTTCAGTACAATACGATATACTGAAAGAGAAAAGACTATAAAATACACACAAGACTATAATGTACACACGGCTTTGGGTGCCGATTGTCGTGCACAGAGTCTATAGACTCTGTGATTGTATAAATGAACAAAGAGAAAAGAGCAAGAATTTTCCCAAGCGTATGAAGTTGAGCTCCGGATTAAGTGGATAGGTAATAATTTTCTCTCCCCGACTTACAAGATTGCCATAGCGATTCACTTCTAGACATGTAGGTAAATGATGACTAAAATAAACGACCCAAGATTTTCTCTTGCCGACCAGTATATTATCGTAGTCTTAAAGAAATTAGAATAAAATAAACTATGTTTAAAATGTTCATGTATACTACTGAAATGAAGATAATATATTTAAGCTAAATGTAATCTATTACAGTTGTAGTAAAATGAGTAACTAATTGTTGAAAATGCAGATCCAACCCTAGATGCCACATTTTTTTGAAACGTCTACTTATGCGGTTTGAAATTTTGATGCAAAATCTGGCAATACCGCTCAGAAGAAATGTTCCCACCCATACCCACTCAACTTTTTTCTTTTTAATACATTTGATTTGCCATTAAGCTGCCTACATCACTGTCTTACACGTTAAAATCCTATACACAGAGTTGACCTGTCCTGATGTGTATATATATATATATATATATATATATATATATATATATATATATATATATATATATATATATATATATATATATATATTTATATATACATATAATAGTTTATCCTTTTTTACTTATCAAGAGTAACATATTTTACCTTTTTTGAAACTATGGTGTTCGTTAGTGAACGATCGGCGGTGCTAACAGAAACGCACTTTACTGTAAAGAAAATCTTGAAAATTAATTCGTTTCTTTTGTCTTTTAAGTACTTACAATAAAATAATTAGATCGTTCATGAAGCAGAATTAATTGCTATTGTATTTTAAGATTTTTGACATGCAATTTTCGTGCTTTGACTTTGTACTCACATATACGTTGTATTGTTTTTTATAAAGTTTTTGTAGTTAGTTTTCACGTGTATTTTAAAAGTTGATTTTTACTACTGCATTTGAGAAATGAGGATTCTTTTGATTGTTGAGCAATGTTGTAAACTTTACCATAATCCCACTTTGGTGAGTTGCATTTTAATAGTTTTTTTACAAGAATAGAAATTGTATTTAATTACTATAATTGTAGAAGAGTCCTGAAGAAGAGAACAACTGAATTCTCGAAAGCTTGACTAAACAATAAAGGGTTTTTCCTTGAACTAACGGCCTTCTTATTAGACTGTATCCCCAAGACACCTGTTTGAATATTTTTCTCAACTAGTCAGTCGCGTAGACTACCCATCTCTTTTATTATATATATATATATATATATATATATATATATATATATATATATATATATATATATATATATATATATATATATATATATATATATATATATATATATATATATATATATATATATATATATATATATATATATATATATATATACAGGTTGTTAACTCGACAGTTACTTATAGGGAAACAGAATGGCAACACTGCCTATTGAGAACGTATGCATTATTGATTTTTCTGCCGACTCGTCCCGTCGCGTCGTCTATCGACGAGCGGGCCGAGGTTATTTCAACCATAAAACTCTTGCCGCGAGTAATGAACAATTTAACAACCTGTATAGGTATATTGTGGGTATATACATATGAAAAAAAATATATGGGCGGCCATCTTGAAAAAATGACAGTTTAATGACATGTCAAAATTTCAAAGTCAACCGATTTTCATAAAAATTGATATATAGGATGGCCATGGGCTAAAATGAAAGAAAAAAAATTTGAGCTGTCAAATTTGACAGCTGTCAAAAAAATTTCAAAGTTGTCCGATTTTGATAAAAATTGATATATAGGACGGCCATGGGCGAAAATGAAAAAAAAATGTTGAGCTGTCAAATTTGACAGTTGTCAAAAAAATTTCAAAGTTGTCCGATTTTGATAAAAATCGATGATGGCCGTGGGCTAAAATGAAAGAAAAAAATTTTGAGCTGTCAAATGTGACAGCTGTCAAATAATTTCAAATTTGTCCGATTTTGATAAAAATCGATATATTGGATGCCCCCTACCCCATAGTCGGTTTTCATTTTATTTGTCTCACATTTGAACTGTCAAATTTGACAGCTGTCGTTTTTTTTAAGTTCTCCTTTTTTAATGAAAATCGATATACATATTATTAGGATACCCATAGAAAGTTATTTAAGAAAAAAATTGAGTTTAAGTGTGTGGCACTGAGAAACCAGCATAACTAAAAAGTAGAAAATAAATTTTATAAAAAAACCTTTTTTAAAAACAAGCTTTTATTTAAATACACTAAAAAGAATAAATAAACTCTTTTTTCTTTAAAACTTTTATTATGAACTTAGAACGTCATTACACAATTTTAATATTAGATATATAAAAGCTTGTCGCGAGATTTCTCTACATCGATAAACAAGTAAATTAACTAAAACCTGTGTCTACCCTGTCTCATTTTCAAAGTTTGTGTTATGATAGACCTCTAGACCAGGAATTACAAGATAAAGTTGTCGTACCAGATTTTTATGAGTGCAACTGTACACTCAAATCTCGCGACAAGCTTTTATATAATATTAAAATTGTGTAATGACGTTATAAGTTCATAATAAAAGTTTTAAAGAAAAAGTTTATTTTATTCTTTTTAGTGTATTTAAATAAAAACTTGTTTTTAAAAAAGTTTTTTTATAAAATTTTTCAGAACAATTTTGAAGAACTTTCCTTAAATGAAAATATATTATGTAAATTCGTTAAATTATTTCAGACAATTTATTAATATAATAAATATAATAAATATAATAAATAATTATTTTATTAATATAATAAAAAAATAAATAATTAAATTATTTTTTGTTAAAATTATACGCAAAAGTTAGAATTTATTATACCTTAAAGAATATTAATAAGAACTTAAATGTAGCAAACAAAAACCGAAAGCTCCTAATTTAGAAACATTCGTAAATAACTATAAGTAATCAATGTACCTATTTCATTTTGCTGTTATTTCTAGAAATAAATTAATTAATTTGTTTTTTAAATGTTTTTCTTTGAGAATGCATATTTATTTAAAGTCAACAATTTAAAAAACGTGTATATAAATTATGTTCTAGCACCAGTCGAATAATTTTTTACGTCACGTGTAAAATTTTTTTGAATACATCTCTGGGCTGACTGGCGCTTACGCGGCTATTGGTTTTGGCTCCAGTGTTCCCCCTCTTTCGAATCGCAAATCCGAGCGTAAAAAGATCAAAGCGGCACGCTACACTGTCCGAGCTGGTTTTTACTTAAGCTGTGGTTGAACCAGTGTTGAACAATAAAACATACAGGGTATCCCAATATTCCGTGGACATTGAACTACTACGCATTTTTAAAATAAAAATAAGTACATTGAACACAATTTACCTCATACAAAAGTTCTTTTTTGTTTTTTGTCCATTAGAGGGCATCAGATTAAAAAATTAAAAATGTGTTTTAAGTTATTTAAAGAACTGTAATTCCGATTTGAATGAGATTTGGGGTGCAAAATTAACATTTGACTTTCAAAGAAATAAAAGAAAAACTAAGGAAGGGTAAAAACTACCCCAACCCCTACATTAATGTTGGTACAAATATTTTCCAAATTCACCGACCGTCGACTGGATTTTTTTCTTAAAATGGTCTTTCTAGTATTTGCTACATTTTTTATCTCTTGTAAAAAATGTCACATTGCTTATTTTTCCAGAAAAAAAATTAAGAATTTTTTCCAAAGACCTACAAAATATACCATAATTAAATAAAAAGTTATAAAGCTTATTGTCAAATATCATTTGTGATACTCAAGGGATACTAACATAACATTCCATATTTTCGCCAACTAGATTATTAGCGCATACTAAAATAATAATTTTACGCGCCTATACATTAGCTTGATATATGCCAAGAAATATTTTTTGTAAGTCAGCTTCGGAATGATCCCCCAGACCAACGCGAAATGTTCGCTACGAATGGGGGATCCTTTACTTTTTTCTCAAAAAGTATGCGCGGTGGCGTTTTTTTACAAGAGACAAAAAATGTAGTAAATACTAGAAGGACTATTTTCCGATTAAAAAAATCTGTTGTCGGTGGAGTTGGAAAATATTTCTACTAAAATGTATACAGGGTGGCGCCTCCCATACGTCGCGGAGGCTCCAAGGAGAACGGTCGTTTATATCGAAATGATATTTTGGTTGCGTATGTAAGTTAATTGTAAGCATTTTATAAAAGTATATAGAGTTATACAGGGTGTCTCAAAAAAAGTTACACATCAAAGTTGTGTGTTTTTTGTAACCGAACACCCTATATAATAATTGATTTTCGGATTCTAGAAAGAAAATAAAGGTGAGTTTTATTAAAGAAGCATATACCTAAAATGTAAGGATTTTGACATATTTCACATTTTGTGAAAATAAAGAGTAGGTAATTTTTAAATTTCAATAACATCTACCTAAATTTTACGGTTCATCTGTAATTTTCGGTTACTGTAATTAAATATCAGGCTAGACAACCTGATATTTAATTACAGTAACCGTTATATGTTGTAGAATGTAGAATGTTTAGAAGGGGAGTTAATCACCGCGACCTTACAGATCTATTGTGTGTTCCCCTTTCTTGAGTTATAACGAGTTATAACTCATCATACAGTCTCAGGGCTTTGAGAAAAGCCAGTATCTGAGACGGCTCCACAGAGGCCAGCTCTCCATCCTCGACATCAGACGTGCCAAGGTTCATGGCACGAATGGTCGTCGTCTCGGCGCACTCAGTGATAAGGTGTTCTGGTGTTTCCCCATTTTCCCCACAAAATCTGCATTCGCCGTTGTTTCTCAGTTTCAGCCTACTGAGGTGTTCGTTGAGGAGACAGTGTCCTGTTAGAAACCCCGTGACAATCCGAAGATTGTTTTTACTTAAATCAAGGAAAACCTTTGATTTTTCTCGGTCATAAGTTCTAAGGAACTTTTTCGAGTGTCTTAGACCGTTGGAGGACACCCATTCCAAGTTACGGATGGAGTCTTCCAGATTCTTCAGTTCCGCTTTCAGTTGGTTCCCATTTGGAAAACAGAACGGTTCTGGTCCAGTTAGTGGAGTGTTCGCTCCTTTCCTAGCTAGATCATTTGCTTTTTCATTGCCTTCTATCCCTTGGTGAGCAGGCACCCAGAGTAGGAGGACTTTATTTTCTTTGCCTAATTTGTTGAGCTTCTCTAGGCATTCTTTGACCAACTTCGAATTGATGGTTACTGAGTTGATCGCGTTAAGTGCTGCTTGACTATCGGATAGGATGGCAATTTCCTGTTTTCGATAGTTCCTATCCAAGATAAATTGTACGCATCTTTCGATAGCGCAAATTTCTGCCTGAAGGATACTGGGGTAGGTGCCCATTGGTTCGGAGTATTCAGTTTTCGGCCCAAATACTCCTATCCCTGTCCCTGCTTTGGTTTTGGAAGCATCAGTATACCACGTGATGGTATGGTCTTTTATATGCTGAGTAAGCGTTTCTTTCTTCCAATCCTTTTTATTACTCAATACTACAGTGAGGTGTTTCTCAAAGTTGTAAATTCTTGGTATGTCATCCACTGGGAGTTGGAGAAGTGGAATTTTCTTTTTGAGGGTGTTCCAAGCCCCTGACCTGAAAATTCTCCCAGTACTGTTTCCGTCAATGACCATTCTAATCATTGTCGCATTGGCATAACTACCGACGACAATATGCAGTGGTGTTAGGTCTAGAATGACCTCCATTGCTGCTGTTGGACATGTTCTCATGGCACCTGTGATGCAGATACATGCCAGTCTCTGTACTTTGCACAGGGTTTGCCTTGCTGTACGTTGCTCTAGTTTTGTATACCAAGCAACTGCTCCATAAGTAATCATGGGTCTTACTATCATGGTATACATCCAGCGCAAAATGTTAGGGGCGCAGCCCCACCTATTTCCCGCCAGTCTTCTGCATATCATGAGAGCCTTTGTGGCTTTGCTGGTAATGTTCTTAATATGCCTGTTCCAGAGAAGTTTACTATCCAGGGTTATTCCCAGATATTTCACTTCCTGTGATGGCAGTATTTCCTTTCCATCTAGATGGATTCTTTTCAAGTTTTTCAAACTTCGCTTTCTGGTGAATGGCACTACTGCGGTTTTATCTGAGTTAATACTCAGCCCGACAGTCCTGCACCATCTCTCAGCGATGCGGAATCCTCTTTGGATAATATCACACAGGGTGCCTTCATGTTTCCCCTGTGCAATGATGACTATGTCATCTGCGTACCCTATGCAGTGTATTCCCGCTAGAGTTAATTCTTCCAGTAGTTCATCCACTACCAAGCTCCACAGTAGGGGGGAGGTCACTCCACCTTGTGGAGTTCCTTGCGTTGTTTTAACAACTACAGTTTTGGTACCTATCTCAGCCTCTGCTGTTCGTGTTGAGAGCATTTCCAAAACCAGCGAATTATCGTACTGTTCGCCCCTCTTGTTTCAAGAGATCGCTTGACCACCTTGTGAGGTATATTGTCAAACGCCCCTGCAATGTCCAAGAAGGCACAAAGTGCTGTTTCTTTTGCTATCCAGGCTTGCCTGTATTAGCTCAGTTAACTGGTACAGAGCAGTTTCTGTGGATCTGCCCGCTCTATATGCATGCTGACTATCGTGCAGTGGCTTAACCTGTAGATGATTTACTCTAATATGGTTGTCCACTACTTTCTCCATCGTTTTTAATATGAACGATGTGAGACTAATAGGCCTAAATGATTTGGGGTTAGCCCAGTCAGTTTTGCCTATTTTGGGTATGAAGATGACTTTAGCTCTTCTCCAGATGGTTGGTATATATCCCATCGCTAAGCTGCTTCTTGTAATGTTTAATAGATGGTGTGCAGCTATTTCCTGACCCTTCTTTAGAAGGGCAGGAAAAATCCCATCTATTCCTGTTGTTTTATAAGGCTGAAAGGTGTCAATAGCCCATTTCAGTTTTTGTTCTGTTATTACTAGCTTGGCCGTCTCCCAGTCTTCCCTGCGAGGATTGTGGGGTTCGGTCGGAGCTACTTGCGTATCAATAGATATGCTACCTGGGAAGTGTGTATGAAGTAGGAGGTTAGCTCTCTTCATCTCCTTCCGTGTAGCTTCCGTCAGTTTTCTTAAGTGCCATGTTGGGGATGGGCCCACTCTTGGCCATAGCTTTCTGTAGCCTAGCTGCATAAGTAGTTGAAGTGATGTTTTCGCAAAAGCATCTGAAGTCAGACCGCTTTGCCCTTCTAATCTCCTTATTATACTCAGTTAATTTCTCGGCGTAGAGCTGCCATTCGCCGCTGGGTTTGGCTCTGTTGAAGAGTCGTCGGACCTCCGATCTAAGATTGGCCAGCTTTTTGTTCCACCAGGGCTTGTTGTTACTTTTTGTATGCCCTTACTTGTGGGGCAACTAGATTCATATGCATCCAATATTGCACCACTGACTTCCTTTGCGTACCATTCTAGATACAGGTGGTTCCTAGCCCTACCTGCATCTATTTGGTCCAGGTTGTTTACGAGATTGGTGTGGTATAGTTCCCAATCGGTTTTTCTTGGATTCCTTCGAATTTCAGTTTGGAGTATGATTCCTCCTAATTTGAACTCGATGATTCTGTGATCTGATAGGGAAGGTTCCGTTGAAACCCTCCAATCTTTCACGTAACTAGTTACACTAGCACTCCCGATTGTTAAATTTAATACTTCCGCCCGCGTTTTTGTCACAAACGTGGGGGTGTTCCCTATATTGAGAACTTCAACATTGTATGCTAAGAGGAATTCTAGTAAACACTCACCTCTAGTGTTAGTATTAGTGCTTCCCCATACCTCATTGTGCGTATTGGAGTCACATCCCAATAGCAGAGGTAGTCGCCGTTGGCTGCAGAATCGCACGAGCTCCTCTATTTCCGGAGGCGGTGTCTGCCCATCACCCGGAAAGTATGCAGAGGCAATCACGATATTTTTGCACAACCCTCGATATTAAGTTGAACCATGATTGGAACAAGATCCCGGGTTGTAAATTCTGAAACACATGTGTAGTTAATGTTGTTTCTTATAAGAATACAGGCTCGGGGAAGTTCCTGCCTGTTATCATATATTACACTGGAATTTTTTCCAGACAACCCTTTAATTTGTCCCTGGTACACCCAGGGTTCCTGGGCTAGTACCATTACATATTGGTTTTTCTCAAAGAGTCTTGTGATTGTGGCAGAAGACCCTTTTGCATGGTGCAGGTTTATTTGGGATATCCCATGCATCAGGTTTCTGGGGTAGGTAAGGGTCCCCCTGTTGTAGGGAGGACAGGGTATTTCCCATCCCCCCCTGGCAACAGATGTTCCTCCTCCGTGGAGTGGTCATCAACCTCCTCCGAGGATATACACCCTTTCACGGCTGGAGTTACGCCAACCGTGTCCTTCACAGTCGAGGAGCTTGTCTCCGGCTGAGGTACTTGTGAGTTGGAGGCTGGAGTATTTGTCTCCATTTTCTCCCCCTCTTTAGCTTGTTCTTTTCTTGGACCTGATACCGGTACCGTCCCGAATCTATAATAGAGGTTATATCCTTCTTTCTCTATTGCCTCCTTGGATTTGAGGTCAATTCCTATTGTGAGGACCTGACCATGGCCCTCCTCCTTCGAGTTGAGGACTCGCCAGCTCGATGTACTCACATTCTCGTTCTGAGCTTGGATAAGGTCTAGCAGGTAGGCGGTGTCTTTCCCCTTGCTTCTTGGCAGAAAGACCGTGATGGTTGTCCCTTTAGGGATGTTTTCTCCCCTCATTGCAACCAGTCCCGGCCCCTGCCAATTTTTAAGCTTAGGTGCCGTTTCCACCAACCAATCCGCCGATTTTTCAGATGCACAATCTATGAGGATCATGCCCACCCTAAAGTGTATCCCCGCAAAGCGCAGCTGACCCACACTTTGTGGATCGTTGCGTCGCAATCCGCTCGCTACTACTTCGTCCAGTATCGCCTCTTCTAGAGCCGTTTGCTGCTCGGTAGTCAGTACAACCTCAGGATATTCCTTTGGAAGCACCGCAATTTTCACTTGTCCAGCAATAGCGGCATAGCTAGTGATACGTCCCTGCTTGCCTCTCGGTGTGGGACGGCTTTCCATCCTGGCTTTTTTCTCTCCTTGACGGAGCAAAGGGGAGAGGTTTTCGCTCCCTCTCTTGCCCTTTGGTGGAGATGCGCCAGGTTGTTTCTTGGTTCCTTTTTCAAGGAGAGTTTTGGCTTTTGCTTCCTCCGGAGCAAGTCCTTCGTGGAGCAGCCGGAGGTATCTCCGTACTTGTGCTCCGCTAAGACCTACTCTCAGCGGATCGTCTAACCCGCCTGGTTGACCCAAGCCTGGTAGACGGAACGGTAACTGGTGTCGCTTGTTAGGTCTAGAGGTGGACTCCCGAACCTTACTAGAAGAGGTGATAGCTTGTGTACCACTTGTGGAGGCTGGCCTCGCACAAGTGTCAGCCGCCCCTCCTGTAGTTCCCTTTGGGATTGGTCCCTTGGAACTTTCGTTCATAATGTTCCCAGTGTTACTAGGGGGTTTCCCCACAGCTTCACCGGTGGTGTTTTTATGATAGTTTGATCTCATAGTGTTCCCACGAGTCGCTAGGGATAGTCAGTCCACTTCTACAGAGCCCCGCATGTAGAAGTAAGGGGTAAATACAATGGGGTGCCCCCTGATGCCCCAGGTTGAGACCAGTAATGGCTAGTCATCTATCTAGCCACGCATCCCTTTGACCTGGCCCCGCCATCGTAGGATTTAGGTTTTTGGTGAGGTTGTCTCCTCTTGGTCCAGGCGGTTAAGCCAAGACCCCCCCACACCCTCTACCCGCGAGACATGACCACAGACAGTAGAAGGTGCCTGGTTTAAATGTCTTGGTGCAATTCCCTGGCCACTACAGCCAGAGACAAGACAATGAGTGAGATGCTTCTTGGACCGAGCCAAAGTGCTAGAAGAGATTCCGCCAGCACCTGACAAGGAGCTTCCCCACCAACGACAAGGTCTTGCATCTCCTAGGGGAAGAACCGTTATATGTTAAACCAAATTAAAATTGGCACGAAAAGTTATACAGGGTGAGACAAAATTAATATGGAACATTAGTCACTTTTAAAAGCAAGTTACTCTTTTATTTTAAATGGAACACCCAGTATATTATTCCGGTGTTCAATGGGGAACTCATATATCTTCAAAATATTATTAAGGTTGCCTACCCCTCAGAGAGAGATTTTCCTAGATATTTTAATTCTTATGATTTTGCGTCAGTAGATCTTTATTATTTAAAAAGTCTAGGTGGCTGTGATATACCTTTTGTTAATTTGACAAAAGTTAAAGGATGTAGAGTAAAATACTCAACGGTTATAAAAAATACACGTTTAAAACATATTTTAAATATTACAGAATTAAAACTAAATATAAATCTATAATTATGTGACAAAAATTAACTAGATAAAATCAAATGCTCAAAATGCTTCCTTTCCTGTTAACTGCATAAAATGATTGTCTTTTTAAAAGATCTTTTCATTTTAAAAGGCATATGTGGCGTTCTACTTCGAAAAGCAGCTACAATAATTTCTCTCATTTTGTCGACAATAGTTAGTCGTGTTTTGTAAACACTGTCTTTAACATATGCCCATAAAAAAGCCCAGAATAGATAAAATCAGGAGCATTTAAGTATTCTGTCTGCATTCACCAACCTGCATTCACCAACTAATAGCATCATATCAATTCTCTCTGATGTAGGATAAGATTGCATTTTCGGCAAATTTCTGAGAATTTTTTTATTTTAACTGACACATAACGATTCGATAACCAGTTGTTAAAGTTGGATTAACTAGACAGCTATGTTGAAGTAACGTCAGACATATCACAGCCACCTAGATTTTATCAAATAAAGATCTACTGACACTAAATCATATAAATGAAAATATCTAGGAAAATCTTTTTTTGTAGGGTAGGCAACCTTAATAGTATTTTGTAGAGACATGAATTCCCCATTGAATATTGGAATAATATACTAGGTGTTACGTTTAAAATAAAAGAGTAACTTGCTTTTAAAAGTGACCAATGTTCAATATTAATTTTGACCCACCCTGTATAACTTTTTGGATCAAGTTTTAATTTGATTTAAAGTACAATAGTTAATTAACTACATATTAAGCTATACCGTGTAAATTCCAATTTAGATAACTTTTATTGTAATTTAAAAAATATTCTTTATTTTTAGAAATTGTTAAATATGTCAAAAACCTTACATTTTAGTCATATACTTCTCTTATAAAACTCATCTTTATTTTTCTCCCAGAATCCGAAAATCAATTAATATATAGGGTGTTCCATTACAAAAAACACAACTTTGATACGTAACTTTTTTTGGGGACACCTTATAGAACTATCCATATTTTTAAAAAGTTCTCTGAATTAACCTACATATGCTCACAAAATGTCATTTCAATACAAACTGTTGTTCTCCTTGGAGCCTCCGCGTCGCATGTAAAATGATAAAAATCTTGAGAGGCACCATGCGCCACCCTGTACAGGGGTGGAGGTATAGTTTTCACTCTTCCCGTACTTTTTCTTGATTTTTTTGAATGTCAAATGTTAAAGCGTTTAGCAAAACATAAATGAAGAAACACGCCCAATTCTCATTCAAATAAGAATAACGGTTCTGAAGATATTTTAAAAAGTGTTTATTTTTTCAAAGTTTGATGCCCTCTAACGGAAAAACGAGGCACTTTTGTATAGAGGGAAATTGTGTCCAGTGAACGTATTTTGATTCCAGGATCACGTAGTCGTTCTATGTCCACACGGAATATTGGGACAACCTGTATGATAAATTGAAATAGTTCAGTAATAACTCTGGTAATAAGATCCTTTACCTATAGCAGGCATGCATCGTCCTGCATTCAAAAATCATATGCTGGTTTGAGACAACTGTATCCTCACCGTTATTATCTGAAGCATAAGCTCAAGGCTAACTTGTGTAATGCCCTAGTTTTGTCGCATTTTTCTCATTGTGCTCCATTGTATTCGCAAGCCTTAAACACTCATGAAGTATATCGAATACAAAAAGTGCAGAATACATGTTTGAGATATATTTTTAATCTAAGAAAATTTGACCATGTTTCGCAAAAACTTCGAGAATTGGAGTGGCTCAATATGAAGAATAGACATCGTTTGGGCACACTGAGTCTATAGTCTGTATTATTTTATTATTACTACTGTGTTACTACCCAAGAACCAACTTACCTGTGTTAAAAAAATTCAACTTAGAGAGAATGCGCAGTGTTAATATTAGAGCAAAGGACAGTCTTACAATTCCCTACAAGTTCCCTACCATAGAACCTCTCTTTTTGAAGGTTCCTTCAGTTATTGTATTGCGAAATTATATAATGAATTACCTTCAGACCTAAAATCTCTAAATATTCATACATAAGATGCATACCCGTCGATGGCTTTATGAAAATCAGTAGGTCTTTTTTCTTTACCTAACTCAAACTTTTTTTTTCTTTGAAATTGAGTTATTTTTTTTTTCATTGTTTTTTTTATTGATTTGTTTTGCTTATTATTATTATTATTTTTTATATGTGTCATTTTTCATATGACATATTTTAATCTTTTCACCTTTTACTATTTTATTTTTTGTACTTCATTCGGATGCATTTGGAGTTAATGGAAGAGCAGAAGCATTATGTTTGAATTTCGCTCCACTCCAAAATTGGGTTTATATATATATATATATATATATATATATATATATATATATATATATATATATATATATATATATATATATATATATATATATATATATATATATATATATATATATATATATATATGTATATACAGGGTGTTTCAAAACAAATGCGAAAAACTTTAGGGGTGATTCCTTGTTCAAAATAAAGGTTAGTTTGCTATATAAACGTTGGGTCAAAAGTCTACCATTAGGGAGATTGTGACAAATCTTTTCGGATTAATCACTTGTATATGGGTAGCGTGACTATTTTATAATTATGAAAAAACAATTAAGTTGAGTGGAAGGCAAACTTGGATAAAAAGTACACCGACTCTTTGGAGCGTATGTTTAATGCTTTGTCTTAGTGCCTGTTAATCTCTCAAATCAATTATAACTTACCTTAATTACGGCCCGACCTCTGTCTGTAAATATGTAGCTCATTTCTCGAGACTTTTCGGAACTGCTCTGGAGATATTCTGCCCGTTCATAAGGATCTTATTTATATACTTTTAAAGCACTCTTATTTTTTACTATCGAAATAAAACGGCCGAGTTTTTAGAAAACATTTAAATTTAATATTAAAAAGAAAATAAAGAACAAATAAAAAAATATATATGTATATGATCGAAATTACTTGTTATTATTAAAAATGGAAAATAGATGGAAAAATACAAGAAAATTGTCTGGTGTCTGCTTTGTTGAAAAATCTGATAATTACATAATCAATTGAACCTTCATTACTAAATCTTACTATAACACATTAAAATAATTTTAGAGAAGAAAATTAAAAACATTTGACAAAAGGACACAAAAAAATACTATTAGCAGACACCAGACTTAAAAACTACAGGGGGTCACATCGTGAACCTTACCGAGTTTCGCGAACCCGAGAGAGAACCGTCTCTTTTAGAAACTTAAACCGAACTAACTTTTCTGCCTAAAAACAGCCCCGAGGTTCCAACATTACAGGGTTGAAGGGTGGTGCATTCGGTACTTCGCCAATAGGATCATCCCTAAAGGTACTGTTCTTTGCTTGATTGGTCAGCTTGACACCGCCCTTCAAACCAAATTGGTTCGACCTCCCGTTGTTAGATGGCAGTACTATGACCATTTTACGTATTTCATCCTAGTTTACGTCTAGATACGTGCTTTCCTAAAGTTCCCAGATCCTTTACAAACATCCGGCGATAGTTACATGTTATCAAGGGTGGTTATTGGTTTTACAATGTCCCAGCGTTTTTATCTAAGGTCTATCTTTACAATTTTCTGTTTACTTCTAAGTTCTACAGTTTATTTGCTTTGCCCTTCTATAAGTTTGGGAATTTAAAAATAGTCACGTTTGAAAGATGTTTGTTTTATTACTTCCTGCTAAAAGACCCTCTCCCGAAACTAATAACCGAAAACATCGACTTGAACGTAAAGGACATAGGAAATAATCTGTTAATAATATAAATAATAATATAAAGGAAATAATCTGTTACAATTTGCCCTCCCCTTAAGAGGGAAGCTATTGTTTCCAAAAAATAAAAAAAAAATTAAAAAAAAATAAACTAAATCTGAAAAGAAACAATATAAGAAATATGACGCAAATAAAATTAAATAAGATAATATGGTCAACACAAATGAAACAATAGGTTCACGATATGATTCCTGCTTACATTAAGCTAATCTAATACTAACTATTAAAAATTACACTTAATACTAAAAATATATCTGCGGCGAACAATTTGCTTTCGCGCAACCCGATCATACTACTCGATCGATGAAACACTCCACTCCCGTTCTCACAGTTCTTGATCGATGTTTAATTTCTTCTGTAGATGGAACCGGAATAATGTGGATGTTTCCATGAATACTATGTGGATATCTCATTCAGATTAACCATAAGAATTCGCTGGAACTGCGCTGCTACTCGGAGATTAACCAAAATTCCGCTTCGGCGTTATAATAAATCTGGATGTGGGTTCTGCATGAAGGAATCCATCTTGTTACCCTTCTCACTGATGTCATCTGATGACGTTTATTGGCAAACTGAATTATGAAAAGTAAGTACACATGTCTTGAGTGGAAAGTGGCATAGGTCACACGAGCGAACGCATGCCTATAGAGGTTAAACCGCCTCTGCTCGGTCCTCCGTGCCTCGTTTGTAATCTGTTACTATGCATCAAGTCCATTCTGGACAGTGAGGCTTTCAATCAGAGAAGTTATAAGGGTCGCTTCTATGTTGCTTACATCCGTATTACGTTATTGATTTCTTCTGACCGTTCTCCTTTTCACTTTGAACAAGCGTCTCTATAGAACTAGCGTCTCTCTCTTTCTGAGCTGCAGGATTTAGTTGCAGGATAGCCAGATGTGCTTCCACTCCCTAACAGTGTCGAGGTTAGACATATTTTATCTAACAGAGTGATATCTGAGTCTTCTCTATCTTCACATGCTTTTAACTGATCCCATTCAAATTGTTAAACTTGGTTAAAAATGTTACTATACCAACTGTCCAATACTTTAAATTCCGAATGATTACTAACTCCTTTCTTATAACTTGTCTTTATGTTGTCTGTTCGAATGACTAAATTCTGGTATACCTAGGTTCTAGTTCACTATCCAATTGATAAGTGGCATTAGGCACCACGCCTACTTCTAGTTGGACGCCTATTCTATCAGCTAAATCTAACTGATTTATAGCTAGGATAAGAGACTAAACGAATTGATCGACTAAATCAGTTGATAAATTAAATCAATAATTGGTTGTTGAATATGTCTAACATTCTGGCAACTGTAATTCAAATTGATCTTCTACCTTAATACCACAATGATTTTGAAGATACTGAGTGACAAATACTCCTGACATGGTTAACCTTTCAGAGAACATCACACTGTAGTATTCAGAATATCCTCTACCCATCTGTTGCGATCTTACAAGTCCCGCAAGATATCCATCTTCTTCGTCCCTTAATGTCATGAATCTTATAAACTAAATCTATGGTCGTGAGGTAGACCGCTGGCAGAATAAGGAATCCAAAAACTTAAAATTTACTGTAACATAAAAAAAAAACTTTAAAACGCTCTGAACTATAGCTGAAAAAACTACCAATAGCATAATACATGAAATCTATGGTCATTGGTATCGACTTATTTTTATACCCTAATACATCTTCTGCTTGCTCTACGTTTCTATCGTCCCCGGTATTCTCCTTTCTGAACCTCTGCACACCTGTACATACATCTTAGATCTATCGTTAACTGTTTCACTTCTGATATATTATCATCATCGAGCTCCAGGGTTAGCTAATTTTCCATATTTTTAACAACTTGCCCGTAATTAAAATTCAGAAATCTTAAAACTTAAAACATTACTTTTATTCTTGTCCCTAATGCGTAGTATAGAATAATAACACTCTGTCTATTATGATAAAAAAATAATAAAAAAAATAAAACAAAGTTTTTATCAAAAGAATTCAATTAATAAAATAAATTCCAAATCAAATCGAAGTGTTACGTTAGTAATAAAAAAAATTATTATGAAAACCTCATAAGTTAAAGCTCTTTTAAAAAAAATATATCTGTGACTTATTAATTAAATTCAGTAAAATTTAGATAAAGAGTTATAAAACAAGAAATATTGATAAATAGATAAAGACTTATTAAATTAAATAAAAAAAAATATTGCAGGAAAAATTCTCATAGGCAAAGTAATTATCTGAAACGCTGAAAGAAAAACAAATTATCCATTAGGTTACTGTTATAACTTACAAAACCTTTTTTCTAGACCCAGGTAATGGTCCATCTAACAAAACACCCTGTATACTAGCCATAAAAGGTCATCAAAGCATTTAAATGAAAAAAGTTTTTGGCAAATGTCTATCAATAAAAAATAAAAAAAAATGTAAAATATAGGATATTATCTGAAAAACCATTATTTAAATTTCAAAATAAATTTAATAAAATTTAATGAAAAGGAAATGTAATAAGTAAGTAAAATCTATAAACCTTCAAAGCCTATATTTAAAATAAAAATATTTTTAATACCTCATAAAAAAAATTAGTCTTGAAAATAAAATACCCGAAAATAACCTTTAACGCTATTTTCTTTCATCTCTCTAAACAATAATTCACCACTCAATTAAGACATAAAAACTATAACTCTTCCTGAAATAAAAAAATTGTATACAAAAAAATGATCAAATACCAACATATAAAAACGTAAAAATTATCAGATTGTAAAATCATTGTGTTCTTTCAGTGTACCTTTAAAAAAATTATGCAAATTATTACTCTGAACCCTTCTTTTGTTTTATCCAATGAATGCCTCTGTTAAATTATACTAACCCTTTCTCTATCAGTATATTTTTCTTCTTATAAGATGTTCGATCTTCAAAAGTATCTGGTGTATGATTTTTCCCATATGTAAGGTTTCTAAACTTCTCCGATGTCTCACATGCCTGTTGGCTTTTAGCGGTTTATATCCTGGGCAGATATATACCTATATATCTCTACATAACCCTGGAGTTCTCCTTTTTCCCTGGAGTCTAACTCCTGCTCCGCCATGTCTAGATGCCTACATTCTATCTTTGAATGCAACCCATATGAACGATCTGGGTGTTTATTCGGATCGTCCAGTCTAATTCTTCCACAGGTACAAAATTTTATGAGAGGGGTGAATTTACTTATGGTCTGAGGTGTGGCTGTCAAATTTAGTATACAAATAACGATTTCTCTGTTCTGTTGTTTAATGGGTTCTGGTATTTTTACTATTGTAGCCGCAGAGTTCTGCTGCGGTAAGGTTCAACAGTTCACAAATCACAGTGCCTGTAGGGACTCGAGTACTTACAGATACACTATATTTGCAACCATGTAAAGCTGGTATAATTATTTCCTCACAAAGCTTAATCGAACCAGGTTGCTTAGAGCAAGCTAATTCTTCACCGGGAATGTGGCCATCATTCATTAGTGTCAAACTTGTGAGTGCTTTCTGGTTTATTGATATTTCCATGAGTTATTCGTATACGTTTGCGGTCTATTGTAATCTTCGAATTGAGGGTTCGAATTTTCCTCGCTACGTGGTCCTTCAGCATTCCTGCCTTCACAGTGTAGCTCGTTGTTTATGTGTAGTACCTTGTTTCCCCTGACTTGCATACAATAATCGACTAAAGTGGATCCCCTGTGCCCCTGCTGTGAACTTCCTTCACATGCCCTGTGGACTTCCTCCACACTGTCTATACCCGACAGTACTGTCTATTCCAGACAAAAAAATAAACTCGGGTTTTCAGCCCCTCTGAGTTTTGGCACGCTCTAGTCGATAGGTTCCTGCCCCCTTGACTTCGTATGCCATCACTGACCTCCTTATCAGTGAACGCAGGTTTCACACTCATTGTCCTGGATGACAAATCCGTGGCAGAATTAGACGTGCATCTGATATGTCCACACTGCACTTCTCAATTTTCCTCTTTAGTTCGTCGATAGTCCTTTGCAATTCTTCTGGACTGGGAGTAGAAATTACTTCGGTTCCTTTCTGGCAAAACTGATGGATGTTCGTATCCATAATTATTCCTTTTAACCCTTTTTACCTAACGTGCTTACTTGTGCTTTTCGGAGACTGTCTGGCCACCCTTACTGAGTGCCTAGATGAGATCCAACGTCCTTTGTGTAGTTTGAAAAGAAACGTTGACCTGAAGCCCATAAACCAATTTGCCAACCGTGAACAACATCCTCTTCTAAACACAACCTTACATGCCTTACGCAATTTATATGCGTCACCTTTTATCTCTGAAACATTTTCGAAATTCCACTTCTTTTTTTCCGACTCTACATTTAAGTTACCCTCGTAGTTTCTTGTTTCTCCCAATAACCTACGACCAGTGTCATAAAACTGACCGGTAATACCTCCGTCGCTCAGGTATCTACTCTCGATGAAAAAAAAACCTTAGGGTATAAATATACAATCATACTGATATAGCCGTTGTATTCCTTATTTAATTTTTCTTAATTGAAAACAAATCTTACTTGTAGGTAAGTTGCAAAAATAAATGAAATAATTACAAAAGATGAATAATAAATTAAGTATACGGGAGAATTAAGATTGTCCCAAACCCTATCATAAACATAAAAAAAATGCAACACAAAAAAAATGCTTTAAAACCTTGTCTAGCCAAGTTATACCTATTACTAGAAC